>NC_139971.1:17986408-19186408 GCF_963993115.1 Abramis brama
ACGAGAT
Organism: Abramis brama; assembly: GCF_963993115.1. Lineage (NCBI taxonomy): Eukaryota > Metazoa > Chordata > Actinopteri > Cypriniformes > Leuciscidae > Abramis > Abramis brama. Next base: position 17,986,416 of record NC_139971.1, read on the forward strand.
TTTGACAAGTGAAGGTAGTCACGAATGCTACATCCAACCTCTAAAGTCTGAAAAAAATGATGAAAAATACATTTATTATGACTTTGAGACAATGTATCAGAATGATAAACATGTGGCTAATTTTGTATGTGCAATGACACAGACAGGTGAGACGTTTGAAGCTGGAGGAACAGATTGTGTGGCACGTCTGATTAAACACTTCAGACGCCCAAAATACAGCGATTACACATTTGTAGCTCACAACGCATCGGGATTTGATTCCTACATCCTGTTAGAGTATCTTAGCAACGAAGGAATAAGTCCAAAGATTATTATGCAGGGATGTAGAATATTGCATATGTATGACACAGCGTTTAGACAGCGATTTATAGACAGTTTTCAATTTATCCCTTTTTCGCTAGGCAAGGTACCGGCAGCGTTAAACTTAAGCGTGAGCGAAAAGGGATTTTTCCCACATCATTTCAACAGATTGGAGAATGCAAATTATGTGGGTCCCTATCCGGCAAAAGAGTTTTACGGTTATGAGACAATGAGTGAAACCGAGCGTGTCAGATTTGACACATGGTACGCAGGTGTGTCAGGCAGTGTCTTTGACTTTAAAAAGGAGATTGCTTTTTACTGTAGGAATGACGTGGTCATCTTACGACAGGCGTGTATAAAATATCGTGAAGAGTTCCTCGAATGTACAAACATCGATCCGTTTAAATCTGTGACATTGGCAGGGACATGCATGAAAGTATTCAAAACAAATTTTTTGAGTCGAGATACAGTGGCACTTACACATAGTCACGCGTATGTTAATCAACACAAGACGTTTTCAAACGCATCCATTCAATGGCTAGAATATATTAAAAATAGCCAAAACATTGATGTACAGCATGCCTTAAACCACGGAGAGCAAGCCTTCGGACCTTATCATGTTGATGGGTATTATGAGTCTGGTGATGGGGTAAAAACAGCCTTGGAATTCTTGGGTTGTTTTTACCATGGACACAACTGCAGATATAAGGCAGAAGAAATTCAGCCTTTATCAAAAGTGTCTTTTGGTACTCTCAGAAGGCAGTCGGATGAAAAGATAGAAACACTTCGTAAAGTGTACTCCTTACGAGTGATTACTATCTGGGAATGTGAATGGGATCTAGCAAAACAAACAGATCCTGATGTCATGCGGTTCATGTCATCTTACGAGGCACCTGAGAGGCTGAGACCTCGGGATGCATTATTTGGTGGACGCACAAACGCGTATAAATTGTACCACAAAACAGCTGATGATGAACGAGTGGATTATTATGATTTCACATCGCTATACCCATTCGTTCAGTCAAGTAAAACGTATCCTATCGGCCATCCTAAAATAATTTTTAAGGACTTTGAAGGGATAGAGAATTATTTTGGTCTCGTCAAAGTGACAGTGCTACCACCACGTAAGCTATTTCACCCTGTTCTACCTTACAGATGCTCAGGTAAATTAATGTTCCCTTTGTGCAGGACTTGTGCAGAGAATCAGATTCAGGACCCTCAATGCAGCCACACAGAGGTTGAGAGATGTATTACAGCTACATGGGTTAGCGTTGAATTACATCGAGCTATTCAGCACGGTTATCAGGTGGTTAAAATTCACGAGGTGTGGCATTTTCCACAAAGCTCTGACAGTCTGTTTACCGATTATGTCAAAACATTCCTAAAATTCAAACAGGAGGCATCTGGCTTTCCCTCGACTGTAGTGACAGAGGATGATAAACAAGCGTACGTTGACGATTATCTCGATAAGCAGGGCGTTCAGCTAGACATCACTAAAATAATGCATAATTCGGCAAAAAGATCCATTGCTAAGCTCATCTTGAATACCTTATGGGGCCGTTTCTCTTTGCGTACCCATTTACCTACCACAGAGCTTTTGACAGAGCCTGAAGAATTCACGCAATGTCTTTTTGGTGGTGCTGGACGGATTATAAAACACTTTTCGTTTGTATCTGATTCAGTGGCTTTGATTCAGTGGTCATATGCAGAACGTGACCCGTGCCCCACACGGGACGTTAACGTTTTTATTGGTGCTTTCACCACTGCTTACGCACGACTCGAGCTGTATAATCTTTTGGACAAATTAGGCGAACGTGTGATTTATGCCGATACAGACAGTGTGATCTTTGTATCAAAAAACGATGATTGGATTCCTGAGACAGGATCTTATCTCGGTCAGCTCACGAGCGAATTAGTTCCAGATGATTTCATAACAGAGTATGCCTCGTCAGGACCAAAATCTTATGGGTATCAGACAGCAAAAGGCTATACGTGTCTCAAAGCGAAGGGAATTACACTCAATGCAGAGAATGCGCAAATAGTCACATTGCATAGTCTGATAGGGCTAGTGCGTGCCTATGTGGAATCACGTGACACGATGCAGCTGTTTCCCCGCACAGAGACCATTACACGTAATAAGAGGGGATTCACATTGCACAATAGATCAATCGTGAAAAGTTTCAGACTTGTGTACAATAAGCGAGTACTCCAACCAGATTATACTACCTTACCTTACGGGTTTTAACAATATTTTGAAAAATGTGTGAAACAGATGTTTTTGACTGCAGAATGCAGCACCCATTCTCGGCTGTCGTTGCCGGTCCAAGTAATAGTGGGAAGACTTTTTTTGTGAAGACTCTAATGTATAATTCAGACAAAATGTGTTCTGTCAAATTTGACAATTTTGTGTATGTGTATACATCCTGGCAACCAATGTATGATCAAATGTTACATGCTTTTGATATTAAATTCATTGAAGGCATACCACAGAAATTGGATGATGACTCATTATTCCCTCCTGGTAAAAGATCGCTCCTTATCTTGGACGACGTTATGAGTCAAGCTGCTTCTAACGGAGAAGTCGAGAAGATTTTTACACAATACATACATCACAATAAGATTAGCTGTTTGCTATTAATACAGAATCTGTTTTTCCAGGGTAAATCTACCAGAACAATAGGCCTAAATACAAATTATTTAATAATATTTAAAAACCCTCGCGATAAGCAGCAGATTGGTATTTTGGGACGGCAGATGTACCCAGGGAATACAAAGTTTTTTATCGAAGCGTACCAGGATGCAACTGAACGTCCTTACAGCTACTTGTTAATAGATTATAAACCACAGACCCCTGAAAAATTTCGGCTCAGAACGGATTTACTGTCAGACTATCCGGTGGTGTACGTCCAGAAGTAACAATGAGCACGAGGCTTTCCAGAAATCTCTACCTCTTAAAGTTATTATACAAGAGCTCACCCAAGCAGCGACGTGTTATTCTGCAATCTTCACCCGACGAGTTAATATTGGCTCTATGTGAAGTGGCTCTCAATATTATTCATGGGAAGATTCCTCTAACTGCGAAACAGCACGGGACTTTAAAAAGAAGGAAAAAAGAGATAAAATACGTTGCTAATAAAAAGATAAATATCGCAAGAAAAAGACGTATGATTAATCAAAAAGGTGGTTTTCTGCTTCCCCTTCTCAGTGTAGCGCTTCCTTTCCTATCTAGTCTCATAACTAGAAACTGAATCTGAAGAGAAAAATGCAACATGCCGAGAAATTGTATCTCGTGCCAAAACATCAGCTGGATAGACTAAGGACTGCACCGCCTCGTGAAAATATTCATACGGCTGTGGAGAATGACTTGGATTCATCTATTAGAGATATACTGCAGAGGCATGATTTGAACACTTACGAAAAATCCAAGCTCTACACTAATGTTTTACAACGATTCTTAAGTGTGGTAAAACACGGTGATATGGAAAGTAACACTCTAACTCTTACATTACCGGAACACGAGACACCTCCCCCCTCCCACACCCCCGATGTTAGGAATGATGACGTCAGTGATGACCCAATCCTCTCAGAAGTTTTAACCAATATTCCTCAGAAAAGGTTAAAAAATGTAAAATATATTATGGATAAAATGTTGAAAGCCAAACACGTGTCTTCATGGACAGTTGATGGAGAATTTGTTTATAAAGGGAGAATCATTCCAGGGTCCCATATATTTGATCTGGTAAAAAGTCTAACTTCACCGCAGACGATACATGACAATCGTCGCCCTGTAGGGTGGTATGACTTTCTGGATGCATTTGTGGCATTAAAGATTCCTCATTCGACTGTAACCAATCATAATGTAAGACGGATGATTGAATCGTTTAAAAGAAAAACACACGCGGATGACTTTGGTACTGTACCTACTAAGTCTTTGAAAAAACGCCATACACACACACATGCACAGGACTCTGATGAAAACGTATTTAACTCACCCAGTGTAGATGCGAAACAATGGATGGATTTTTAACAATTATATGTAATGGCATAGCTATGTGTTTTTGTTTGTTTTTTTTTTACAAAATATTATCATGTGGGGGATTTTGTATCTGTGTTTTATTTTTTTAAAACTATGTATGTCATTGTACAACATATTGTGTTATTGTTTTTGATGTCAAATAAAAGAAAGAAAACGAAATTATTCATCTGTTTACGACTCGTTTATTCATTACATATTCTTTATTTATTCGTTACACAAGGATTAATAAGACTGGAACATTTTACCAGACTGTACACACTGGATACATTTAAATATTTTACTATCACAGACCATGGGTTTCAATTTTTTCACAAAAAGAGACACCATAGTATCATTTCTTAATAGATTATCGTTATGGTAAAATTTCATTATATCCTCATACTCAACACCCCGTGAAATATGATACAGAAAAAAGACACAATGCTGTCCACAGGTGACTGATGTAAAATCTTGGACTTGTCTGGTAGAATGATGAACTTGTGTAGAATTGTTTTTTAGAAAGTTGAGAATGGATGGAGGAAAAAAATCTGAATCCGGAGGATTCCCGAAGCTGTCAAAAAAACATCCGAGCCCATTTCGATCCATGTACATAGCTAACCAGTGGCGTCCCGGTTCGTCCGATCGATCCGTATTACAAATTAATAGCGCTGGGACGTCTATCAATGGATCTTTGGGAAGATGGTCGGAAGGGAGTACTCCTAAAAAATGTATATTACACGCGATGTTATCCATAATTTCCGTTAGCTCCACAGTGTTCATTTCAAACTCTTCAGTAGTGTTCTGCCAACACCTGCCTCCGATTTGATATTTCAAGAAGAGAATCGTAGGTAGCATAAATTAAAATGTTTACTGTGTTTTGTAGAGGCTCTCTAAAACGTGCTTCTAACCTAATATTCCCTGATCTAATCAGCGAAACATGCTGCGAACACTCTTCATCCGGAGTAAGGTTATAGGCAAACAGTGTGTAGCCGTTGAGAAAATCCTCCCTGTCTATGGCCAAAGACTGGTTCTTCAGATGTCTCCCCGTGGCGGTAACCAGCTGATAATATTCTCTTACAGCATTTCCTAAATTAAATTGCGGCTGAAACGGACGATTTGGGATGTGTGCGCCGTCAGAGGTGAGATTTAAATATTCAAGATTAAAATGTTTGAACGCAAACGGGTTTTTTTCGTATGAGCCAGTAAAAGCATCATTATCCGTCAATGCTATAATGATGGATTTTGGTAAAGTCCCGAGGAAGAGATTTTCATGGTTTGAGACACGTGCTCCTGCTGGTATAGAAAAGTTTTTCACGCATACCCTGTCGAAAGGGTACTTTGCTGTGGCTGACAGTAGCGCTTGGGCGTGTCCTAAACGGAGCGAGGGGGAGACAGACACTCTTTTGATAAAGAGAGAAGCGGAGATTATTTTTAGTTTATAATCGATCGCGTCCCCGCGCATCAGACAGAATTCATCTTTTGCTCTAGTTAAACGAATACGAATATCTACACCGTTCAATAGTAATTTCGGCTGAAAAAATATATCGCTGTGTATCGGAGCCAGTAGCTCGACAACATTGCTCCCGTCTGTAAACGCAGCTCTTTTTGTCAGTCCTGCATTCGCACCTGCCGGATCCGTAGTGTCCATATGGCCGGCTGTATCTTTGTAAAACAATCCTGCTGAAAAGTTATTCTCTAGGGTGTCTTTTCCATAATTAATGAGCATCTCCAAAATACACCTGTACGGATACGTGCTGGACGATTGTGACACTAGCCGATCTCCTAGAGACACATCCACTTGCGAGAAGATCGTCGAAGCCGGGTAATTAATCAGACCCACGGGAGCTCCTTCCGGCACATCATCTCCGTTTGGCAGAGTTATTTTCACACGAGTATATAATAATGTGTTATTCAGATCAGTGTAGTCCTCGCCAGTCCCAGCTATGAAAAATTCAATCGGAGAAGCATCATTAATCGCTGACACAGGCGGGATTTCCACATAAGTGTTTTTCTCAATAGCTGTCTGAGTTAAAGGAAGGGTAAAAATATCCAGTTCGGATTTAATACATTCGTCTGACATTGCATGAATCAATGACATGATTTAGAAGATAGTGTTGCTTCGTCTTTTCAAACTTGTAGATCTTTTTACACGTTTCGTCCGGCTTCTTCGTCTGCTTTTTGCAACTGGGCGTTTCTTAGTGACGCGTGTACTCTTCTTTACGCCGTGACCACGCCCCCTCCTCATACGGGTCCCAGGGGGCTTTAACCCTCTACGCATGACCATAAGACCGTGACCACTCTGTCCCTCAGTGTTATCATTATTAAATGACTTTGACAAGGCACTGGTAACTACATCACTTACTATATTTTTTGCCGCAGCTTTTATGTGTGGCTTTGCTATACTGAAACCCCTTCTTAGAAACGGTATTGCCATACGATATAATCCACGAAATAGACCCCCGATCCCTGATGCAAAACCGGCACCATACATAACACCGCTTCCGGCATAGCCCGGCATCCCATGTCCTGTTTGGGCCTGATAATATGATATGTAACGGTGGGGGTCGTCCTGGTACGGTGTGAGATAAGCCATTTTTAAAACAAATGTTTTCTCACTGGTCTAAAGTGCAGCTTCGTCACAACTTTTCCGTAGGTGAATCGCACGTCTTTATTCTGGTCGTCTTTAATTTCGATCCCAATGTCTGAGATGTTGTTTTTATTAAGACGGACGTAATGAGACTTGTCGTACCTGACACAGACTGCTTTGTTAGTGGTCGGTTCAATATGTATCGTCTCTAATAATGGAACATACGCGTCACCGACTGCTTGATATTCTATTATATCTATGTATACAAATAGAGTGTAAAATCCTCCACTTATATCGGCCTGGTATGGTGCGTATGTGCTCACGTCCTCGTGTTCATCCGTACTGCCTACATTTTCAATAGGAACACCGGGTTTTAATCCTAGAATGATGGCGAGCTTTCCGTAAAACGTTAGCGATGCTCTCTGAGCTGCTTTCAGAAATATCTTATTCATTATATGATCGTAGCCTAGCTGCACCCGTGGTGGAAGGGTTGCGTTTATTTCCTTGAGTAATACTGAAATATCCTCAAAATAGCCATGTTTTATATTATTATGATTCGTAGATATTTTTAGGGCTTTCCGGAAAGTTTGAATATTAAGATCCCCACGCACTTTGCTACGTTCATCGATGTTCAAACATTGATCGCATTCAATAATAAAAGCAGCGTCTTCCTCGTTGAAAGTGTGCCAAGTTTTTGGGTAGTGAAACTCAACCAACGCCACTTCCCATAATCCTTTTAAATGTATAGCTCTTGCCAATCTAGTTCTGTAATTAGATATGCGATTCTCGGGGTATACATTCGCAGATGCATTGCACGGGAGCGTGACGTAGAACCCCTCCTCCTCAGACATGTTAGATGTTTTTGGATAAATGACATCGTCTGTGGCTTTCGCTACGGTTTTAAGGGAGATTGTAGATCAATCACCTGTTTTTCAGGAATCCAACTATTGAATTTTGATGGCCATCCAAACCATTTCACCAAAACGTACATGGCTTTTCCGCGTCGTTGTTTATCCAAAATTTTTTCGACCTTAAACGATTTATCATCACTCACAATAATTTTTTGGAGTTCTTGCTCATAAAAACAACCATCTACTAATTCACCATCATAGTCCTCTATCCTGTATACGACTGGATTTCGGGGTATACACGCACTTATAGTAAAGTATTCTTCAGTATAATTCTGTTCATAGCCTTTGGCAAATATATTCCGGACTTTAGATACCCTGACGATATCTCCAACGGCAAATTTAAAGACTGGTGTCTCTTTACGCATTTTTCCGTATAAATTATTAAACACCACAGTTTCATTTTCTTTATTCACGTCCAACGGTCGCATTTTTATGGACTTGTGATAACTAGAATTATACGCCTCTGTCAGATCTTGCAATATATCACAGTAGCGTTTGGAATTCACCGCTGTTAGATACCTCCACATTCGTCCTTTTAAAGTTCTATTAAATCTTTCGACTACACTCGCTTTTAAATCACTTGCTGTTGCAAAATGGTGTATGTTATATTTTTTTGTCAACTGTTGAAAATGCTTATTGAAAAACTCTGTACCCTTATCTGTCTGCAACTTTACAGGCACACGTCCTTCTCTCAAAATAGACAAAAAAGCTTTAACTACTTCCGGCCCCGTTTTATTTTTCAGTACCCTTGTCCACGCGTACTTGCTAAACACGTCTATAACGGTAATTATAAACTTGATATTGTCGTTCTCTTTCGAGTATACAGACATATCAACTAAATCTGCTTGGAACTGCTGGTCTTTCCCATACACCACTACGCGGTTCCGCTTATAATTTATTGGTGCAGTTCGATGGAGAGTGTATGTGTCCTGGCTAGCGAGCCATTTGGACACTTCATTATCAGATAATCTTACACCGTATTCCTGTAACACAGCCTGTTTTAATCTGTCTTTACCCCCAAAAGCACCAGAATTCGCTGGGTCGTAATAGATTTTTTTCATTAGTTCTGCCATGTCAACGCTATGAGATTTCGGTCATAATGAATCGAGTTGCAAATTTGTTCAGTATTTATTTATTTTTTCACAATATAAAAGTCACAAACATTTTTTTTTATTTCACAATATAAAAGTCACAAACATTTTTATTTTACAATATAAACGTTACAAAAACATTTCCAAACAACAAAAATGATTTTTTTTTCTTTTATTAGAATGTAAGAAGTAGAAAGTTACAAACATGTATAATGTAAATTATATCACACAAACAAAAAAATTAAATTTCATAGACATTTCATAATTCTTCTCCATAATGTATTCGACTAAAAAATCAATAATATTACATACATCAGGGTTTTCGTTACTTAACAAACTGCAGACATCAGTTACATACGTACAAATACACAATATATTTCCTATTCTAAGAGAGTTCTGGTCGTCAGACATTAGATTGAGAATGTTTTTGATAACCACAGAGGGTGTGCTCTCACAGGTTACAGACATGTTTATCATATGATTCCATTCGTCCGATAATCCCCGCACGCCATTCATTAATTCCATTAGTCGTTTTTCATCCGGAGTTATGTTGGTATTTGTAGTCCAATTATTCCGGATAATCTTGTGGAGCAGGTTAGATATTCCACATTTAACACGTGATTTAAAGAAATATTTTGTAATCCAAGAGGTAGAGCAGAAGTTTCCCATTTTCACACTAGGGTAATCTCAGGGTTTTCAGATGTGGCGAGTTTCCATTGGTCCACGGCCGAGTAAATTATCTCCTCGCAAGATTCATCAATGAGCTTGTCCCTGATTGAGGTCAGTTGTTCCACTATGTACATCTCATCTCTGAGCTCGTATAAAATTGCCTCAACAACCCCCAGAATCCTCTGTAGATTTGGTCTGCCTCCGTACTGACTCAAGGCCTGAGCTAATATGTTTTTTAACTCAGGTGTGAGGAGTTTCAGTCTGATCTCTTCAAAACACCCATAAAAATAATATGCAGTAGGTTCGAACAAGCAGCTGTGTCTTGTTTGAGAAGGATGGTCAACGGTACAGCCGTCGCAATTCTTTTTCATCCGTTTATCGATCAAAAATTCCAAAATGACAGCCAAAATAGCCTTGATAATCCGGTGACCTGTGTCCCCGAGACATCCGTCCACCTCATCCTTGGTTGTGCCATGGGCCTCGGCGACTGCAACAGGTGTTGCAATTCCATAGCTTGTGAGGAACGCCAGATTGTGATATCCGAGATCTGTACAAAATTTATTTAGCCATTCGATGCTTTTCTGCGGATATCCATTTGCTGCATCCGGTAATCCATTTGCTGCAGCCAGTAATCCAGTTGGTACGTATCCGTCAGTAGTTCCCAGGGGTCGGAATGATGATGATGAAGAAGAGTCAGTTCCTTGAGACATGATGCGTGAATGAGGTAAGCTTTCAAGAGGAGTGTGTTTTAATGTTTGTAGATCGTAGGCGGGGCTATATGAACACCCCTCCTCCTGTCCTGTGCGAAGCGTGTGAACTGTTTGTCGTATTTTCCCACGGCTCTTCACCACCTGACGTGGGAGTGTCTTGGTGTGGGAGGAGTCTAGGGGCGGAGCCTACGTCTGGGTCCTGTGCATTGGTAGCTATTGTCAGTCTTGACTCTTTTCTCCCGTGTTCGGACGTGTTTTATTGAGCTCCCAGGAGATTACTTTACACAAGGGAATATTTTTACACATCTTTAAACTTTGGAGATCACTGAGTTGGATAACCTTTGTTCTTCTTTCAACAAACGGAATTGTAAAAACGTAAGTCAGTTTTTAAAATGTACGCATGTGTTTATGCGTTTGATGTGTTTTAATATTTGTTTAATGTCTTAATACTAATACATTTTGATAGCTTTAAGAAAATGCAATTTAAACTTTTTCATTAATGTTTAACATTTTACAAATGTATTTTAACGTTATATGTTTTATACACCTTTAAACACTGTAATTGTGAAAGTACAACTTTTCTTCAAATGTATTAGAAAATAGAACTATTTGCATTATATAGTTTTAATACATGTTGTTTTAACGTTTTAATGTGGATCGTGGGAAAAAATTCCATGGTCACATGACCTGTCCAGAAGTGGGGTGGGTTGGGGGTGTTTGTGGGGAAGGGTACCGTGGGAAAATTCTCACGGTCACGTGACTTGTCCGGAGGTGGGTGGGAGGGGGTAGAAAGGGGCGGGGCTTAAGCGTGGGAAAATTCCCACGGTCAAAAAGGGGGCGTGGCTTAAGGGCAATAAATCACTCAAAGTGACAGAAGCCGCCCTATATTCTCTCTCACCTACAAATACATTTCCCAAATTCCTGTTGAATTATCATAATGAACTGTTAATATTTTATTATTTAAATATACATGTCAATATATATATATATATATATATATATATATATATATATAATATATATATACAGTATATATATATATATATATATATATATATATATATATATATATAAAATTCAATGGCCTTAACACCCACACAAACATTTTATTCATTCATTCATTCATTCATTCATTCATTCATTAATTCATTCCTTCATTCATTCATTCATTCCTTCATTCATTCATTCATTTTATTTATTTATTTGATGTATTTTATTGATCAAAATGTCTGTGTAATGTCATTTTACAATGAATTTGTATGGAGACCTGCATCATACTGTTGGCTGATTTATAGTAAAGTACTTCAATAGGTGGTGTAAAAAAATATTTGCAGCAAAACAATAAATGGGAAGATATATAAAAAAGAAAGAAAAGACAAAGATGGACTTTAACAAATATTACACTATCTTTGCTGCTTCATTCTCATCATATTCCAACACTTCAAGTATTGATAAACAGGTAAGACTATTTTATCTTTTAAATTGGTTATAACTTTCATTACTCTGTAATATATGTTTCTGGTATAAGGATATTGTATTAAATTGCTTTAAGCACAATGTTTTATAAGTACATTATTCACTGATATAAGTTGTAAAGTGTAAAAAATCCTAATCATATCCTCATTGTCTATAGGTACATGAAATGTCTCACGCTGCTTTAATGACCACATCATCTTCATTATTAGGACAATATTCAACTCCAGAAACCAGCTGAAGATTACATTCTGCAAATCAATGAAACAGTTTGACTGTAGACAACAATGTCCAGATCATCACACTATCATCACCATTGTAGACTATATATGTGTGGCTCAGTTCAGCATTCAGATCATCACACCATCATAACCATTGTGGACTGTTGACTCAAGGCAAGTCATGGATTCCTGCTCTCAATATCAAATACGGACCCTCCATCTGTGTGTCTCAGTTCAGCAGTAATTATTATTCATCACAGTGCAAGGTAACTTTTTCTATTGTTGTCTGTTTATTTTTGTGACTTTGAGCTTATTGCAGCTTTAGCTTTCTGTGTTGAACTTTCTGAAATGCTAATCTCCAGTTTTTGTGTTTCACAGAAGCCAATTTTGTCTGTGATTGATGAAATTGTAGTGGTGTGGTCCTGCATATACTGAAGCACCAACCACACTGTCATTACTGAGGACTGAGCTGAGTGCCCACTGAATTATTGTCATGGGATGACCTGAATTATGCCACATTAAAATATCTTCAGTTTTCACTGGTTCAGTAAACTATCAAGGTGTCTTCATCTCTGCTGGTTCATCCCAGTCATTAGATGTCTTTGTTGCCACTGCTTCAGTCCAGTTCAATGTCGATGTAACGGGTGTTTGAGACGGTTAACCGATATTAATATGTCTTAGGCTAGTAAAATAACAGAAGTCTAAATTCGTCTACAGGAGCTGGTGGTCAGTAACAACACAGAAACATAAGTTTAAATTTGGTGCAGGTACCATATATTGCAAAATAATCAAACAAAATATTTACAAATAGAAATAATGAAAGAAAAGAAAAAGAAAAGAATCCCAAAATATTTACAGACTGCAGTTGAACCGGTTTATAGTTAAGTGCACTTGGTAGTTGTTGTTCAAGTATATACTAATATAAATTACAGCAAATACACACACACAAAAACCAAAAAAAGAAAAAGAACTGTCCCAGCAATAGATGATATACAAGACCAGCGCGACAACCCACAAGGGTTTTATGGAAGTTTGTAGTGATAAGTCCATAAGTTATTGTTCATCATGTGAAGGATGTGTATGTGGGGTTGAAGCACTAGTCCATGGAGAAGTGTGTGGGGGACAGGCTGTGGACGACCTTCCTACCAGACCAGTAGGATGGCTATTCAGTGGATGCTACACGGATGGTAGGTTCCCAGCAATAGAAATTCGGCTCGCCATCACTCGTCTCCAGACAGAGAGAAAAAACCTGGCCTGTAGTACAACAACAGGACCAGTAAATAACAGGGCTAAGTTGGAACTAAGCATCAGCTCATTCCACACTCAGATATCATTTTCATGTGCACACAATTCTAAATTATTACAGAATGAATCAATAAATATACAAACTACAAATAATAAACATTAAGGGCATGACAACACAATAAACAGTACAATGTTAAAGTTGTATTGGCTGCACAAAGTTCAAATAAATTCAACAGTACTATAATCAGATTTCCTTACTACATATAAACACACTTACTGAAAACAAATATATTTGTAACCCACAAATGCAAATGTCACAAAAGCATAAAATTAAACAAAACCAGTTGGTAAATATTTGGCTAATATGTTAGCTTTCAGCATATAGTTCATTCATTCAGAGTACTCACCAGTTCCTCTAAGTAAACATATGGCAATCTGGTGACGGTGACAATCCCCTGCAGCCACTAAGTTATTCTAAAAGTTACAATGATGTGTTTAACTTAAAAGAATAAATCAAGCAAAAGAGTGAATTGTTTGTTGAACACAAACCTGTCCACAGCTGCCGATCAGCTTCCCCACACCTCTGAATGAGGAAGAAGCTGCAGCCTAATTAAACTTGTGCTCTACTGCGCGATTGGCCAAGCACAGTCACATGACTGGGGTGGCATGAGATCACTTCTTAAAGGGGCAGCAGAACTAATAATATATTACCAGATTTCAACCTGGGTTACATCATCTTCATCACCACTGGTCCTGCCCAGCTCCAAGTGTGTTTTGCTGCAGCTGGTCACAGCTTTAAGTCTCCTTCGTCACCATCTCTGCCTGGATCTACACTGTTCACAACTACACCTATGTCAGTCTGACTCTTGGTTCCACCCTGCCTCTTACCTCCATCTTCTCCTCTAAATCATTTTTTGCCTCCTCCCTCCTTGTTTTTCTTCAATGCATTCAAAAGGAATGAATGAATGGTTTATTTTTTATTGTTGATATTTTTAGTTTTTTAAATTAAAATTTTTATTATATAATTTCACATTTTATGTGGACTTGTCTTTTACTCTATATTGCTTCTTTAATGTATTTAACAACTATATTTTTTATTGAAAATTATATTTTTGATTTCAAAATATTGTTTCAATGCATTCTAAAGGAATGAATTAATGTTTCATTTTTTATTGTTGATCTTTTGAGTTTTTTAATTAATTTTTATATTTTGTAATTTCATATTTTATGTGGACTTATTTTTTACTGTTTATTGTCTATTTAATATACTATTTAACAACTATACTTTTTATTGAATGTTACTTTTGCTTTCAAAATGTTTTCAACTCATTTAAAAGGAATGAATGAATGAATGAATGCTTTATTTTTATTGTTGATATTTTTAGTTTAATTTTTATTTTCTGTCATTTCACATACTATTTCATACTTCAAAATTATTCTTATTTAATGTGCAAAATAGTTTTGAACATATATTAACACAAATACTTTTCTACTTTCATATGTGAAAACAATTGAAATGAATGAATGAACTAATGAATATTTATTTACAACTGTTGGATATCTTTCTAACATTTTCTTAGTTTAAAAAAATATTATTATTAAATTTATGATTTTTCAATTACTATTTATATTTTTATTTATTTTGATGTGTAGTATTTTACATTTTATTTCTATATTCTGTCATTTCAAATATAATACTTCACAATTATGTATTTTCATTTAATGTGATTATTCAAAAAAAAAAAAAAAACTTTTACCACAGAGACATAGTTCAATATGCAAAAAATTTAAATTGAATTAATTGATTAATTTTCTCTCAGTATTTCATTTTACTTATTTTCATATGCATTGTTTTAAAATAAACATTGTATTATTCTGTTAATAAAATACAGTTTTGTTTTCTATGACTTGGTTTGATTCCATGTTTTTTTTTTTTTTTATGGCACATTTTCCATATTAACTCTAATAAAAATACTTAAGCACATTTTGTTATACATATAGATATTTGAAATAAATGATAAATGCTTATTACATGTTTCCCGTTTAAAACACAATTTTCAGTTTACATTGTAATCATATAACTTTACTGAAAAGAATATACCTAAAATTAACAATAAATTGGAAAACCTTGAAAAATGTGATTTGTAATGTTATTATAATGATTTTGTAAAGATTAAATATCATTTCAAATGAAATTAGTTACAATATTAGTGAGCAGAATGTACTAAGTAGTAATACTGCCATTTAGTGGTAATTTCAGAAAATTTTCCATAAAAAATAGGAGAATTATCATTCTTGAGCTTTTTTACTTTTTTAGAGGCACGTATGGCCCAATCTCCATGAAGTTTTGCATACTTGTTTAGAGTCATATGTCTGTTTTACTATTGTAATTCCTAGAGTTGTAAACATTATGCTTCTTGTAATGTACTGAAATGAAAGGATGAAATGTGCATAAAAAGGATACATTAAAACACAGAGAAAAGATAAGCTTAAACAATAATACTTGATACACAGTTTTACAAATGTGTACACAAACACACACAAGATATGTTTTATTGAGATATGTTTTATTGAGATTTAACTTTTAATGGTCATTAAGCATTTCATATTTTTCTTTGTGATCCAATAATATAAAACTATATTACAGTGCATCATGATAATTCAAAATAGCTTTAATAATTTCTTTGTTAACATGCTGAAAGCTGGAAAAAAGCATTCAAAATACTTTATATGTAATGCTGCTGCGCCATCTAGTGGACAACAATGGTATTACAGCCTCAATCTTACAGTTGAAATTACTGTGAGCCCTCTCAGCATCAGAAGTCTATGAAATCTTGCATGTTTCTTCAAAATAACTTGTTCTCCACATGTACAAAGCTTTGTGAAGTTTATAGTTTGTGCAAACAATATATAGAAATGTTACTTATTATTAGGGTTGGGTATTGGTTGGGTTTTATCCGATACCAGTACCTACTACCTACTCTGTATTTTTTAAACAGTTCCAGTACTTAAGCGGTTCTCGAACCGGTACTTAAGAAAACGAAACCGCACACACTTTATCAAAAAAAATAATACCTGTTTGTGTGTGTGTGTGTGTGTGTGTGTGTGTGTGTGTCCATGTCCAAACTGGACACAATATTAACTTAAATCTTTAAAGATTTTCTGATTAAATGAAAAATCGTGCCGTTTAATATGCTACTGATGTAGCCTTAAACACTTAAGTTAAGATCAAAATTTTGTTTTCTCATATTATGATTTTTACTTTAAAACATCTGACACTGAGCAGAAATATTTAACACACACAGTATAGCCTCATATAAATATACTTGATATACTTTATACTTGATATGCAAGACTTGCAGTTGACATTAAAATACTAGACTTACCATGTCCACCACGACACTGGCAGCTGAACTTGAACTTTCATCAAGCGTGTCAGAGGTTTTGGGTTCTAATCCGCATTCGTACATTATTATTTTATTTTTTTACAGATTATGCTCCTCAGTGGTTGTATATCGAGCAGTGACACGTTTGTGTGCATTATATTTTGTGATTTCACTGGAACGAATAGAGAGTCTCCACAATGGATTGAAGCGTGCGTCCGAGTGAAGACAGTGCGGTGTGCGTAAACCACAAGAGAACACACTATATTCGCGCCACTGATCGCAGCGGCAATGAGCACTTTGATCACTTTGTGTTATAGCGCCACCATGTGGCCAATCAACGTGATTAAGCACAAAAGCATCAAAAGTTATAAAGTTTTATTTAGCAAGCATGTAACCACTGACATCATAGATGAAGAGACCATGTTCTAGCATGATTTACCATAGTTTATCATGATTTATCATGGTTTACCATGATTTACCCTGTTCTAGCATAGTTTACAATGATTAACCATGTTCTAGCATGATTTACCATGATATACAACATTCTAACATGATTTACCATAGTTTATCATGACTTATCATGGTTTAACATGATTTACCCTGTTCTAGCATAGTTTACCATGATTTACCATGATTTACCATGTTCTAGCATGATTTACCATGATATACCACATTCTAGAATGATGTACCAGGATTCTACCATGATTTACCTTGGTACACCACATTCTAGTATTATTTTTAATGGTTTACCATGTTTCTAGCGTGATTTACCATGATTTACCACATTACTAGCAATTACGTGAAGTGTCAGTGCCAATGAAGTGATAAACACAGACAAAATATGATTGTGTTATAATAGTTTTGCATGTAAACTCAATAATGCATGCTTACACACACACACACACACACACACACACACAAAGACAAATGTTGTTGTTGTTTTTTCAATGCTATTGGGGTATGTCATTCTGAAAATATATTTGAATGGTCTATAAACATTTTACAAAGTCTTTGTAAACTATTAATCAGATGATTCAGAATGTATTCAGAAACCTAAGACTACACACACACATTCTGTTGTAGATACAAACATTTAAACTATATGATGTGATCAAACTGTTTTTTGCAAGTCTCCTTCAAGATTCAGATTCCTCAATGTGACACAAATGTCAGTAGTAATACTTCAATAGATTAATTTTCACTAAAGGTGATTGTAAATGTTAAAAGAGTGATTTTATTAAGTCTAAATATGAATTATAGAACAATATTAAATAGTATGACAAAATGACTATTTTAAACAGCAGGGGGCAGTAAAATACCACTTATTGAGTTAACATGCCATTATATTCATATCATTTTCACATTTTTAACTGTTATAGAGGCAAATTTTGTCCGATCTGTCTGAAAATTTTCATGCTTGTTTAGAGTCTTACGTCACATGTTCTGACTTGTTTTTAAGAAGATCTGAGCATTCATTGAAGACATATAGGCTTTCAGATACACTTGGTCAAGGCCACATATTGAAGTGACCCTATTATAGCCATCCAAATGAAGTAGTTCAACTTTTTCTGATAATTATTGATCTAGAGAGTCCAGAGAATTGTACTGCACTAGTTTTGAACATTATGATATGAAAATTATTTGATCATAGATGAAACAGACCATTTGCAGCCAATACAGGCAATTTACCATAGGAAATATATGGTTTTAAAGCTTTTTAACAGTTATAGCGCCAACTATGGTCCGATCTCCATACAATTTGGCATGCTTGTTAATGATGTTATGGCACATATTCCCACCAATTTTTGTAAAGTTCTGAGTTTTCATTTAGGATTTATAGGCTTTTTAGTGCATTTTGCCACACTCATTTTCTTTATGACCCTATTATAGCCATGCGCAAAATGCAAAAGTTCAACTTTTTTTTGATAATTATTGATCTAGAGAGTCCATAGAATTGTCCTAGACTGGTCTGGTTCCGATCGGGCGAAAAACCTAGGACTAGTTCGTAAAAGTAGGTTTTTAACATATTCGCGAATAATTTATGAACGGTTTGATTGACAGCAATGGTTCTTGAGGCAAAGTTGTTCAGCATGAGCAGATCTATCAAATGATATGCATTTTGTGACAATAAGTGTAACACCACGTGATTACAGAGCCATAAAACTCGTTAGCGCCAACTAGTGGCCGATTTCTTTCAAAATTCTTACAGACCTCTAGGGCCATGAGTCGAACATGCCCACCTAGTTTCGTTCCAATCGGCCTCCGTTAACCTTGTCTAATAGGTGCTCAAACTTCATTGGCCGATGGCGGCCATGTTTTTTGAGATACACCAATGTCCTCATAGACATACATGGGGCCTTGGACCAAGACACTGCATACCAATTTTCAAGTCAATCGGACTAATGGTCAGGTGGTTATAGCCTGTTTTATGTTTTTTCATGTTATAGCGCCACCATGTGGCTAATTGCCACGATTTTTTTACTGTGACCTCAGATTGACCTCTTACATATACGTACCGAGTTTGGTGAAGATACCTCATTTACTTCTGGAGTTATAGCTGTTTTAGTACAATAGGCTCCTCCCACAACATACATTTTGGCGCCCCTTAGCGACCGTGAATCGAAATTTCTACTTTTTTTCGATAATTATTGATATTCAGTCTCCAGAGAACATTTCTGCACTGGTTTGGTTCCGATCGGACGAAAAACCTAGGACTAGAAATCGGAGATATACGTTTTGTTCTTCAGGCATCCAGCTTTCCAATGATATAAGACACTTGAGTCTACGACATACGGTCTAGGAGTTATGAACAGTTTCGCGCTTTTGGTTGCTATAGCGCCACCTATGGGCCAATCGGGGTCATACTCTCTGAACCTCTCCTCGATTTTTCTACTACCATCTGGCAAAGTTTCAAGGTTCCAGCTCTTACGGTTTGGGCTGCACGATGCGTTTTAGCGGAGAAGAAAAATAATAATAAAAATAAGTACAATTACAATAGGGTTTCAGCACTTCGTGCTTGAACCCCTAATTAAAGCTGCAAGCAGCATTTATCGGGGTTCAAGCAGTTAAGGCCTTTAAGGCCTTTAAGCACAAAAGCATCAAAAGTTATTAGTTTTATTTAGCAAGCATCTAACCACTGACATAATAGATGAAAAAGACCATTTACAGCCAATACAGGCAATGTACCATAGGAAATATATGGTTTTAAAGCTTTTTTAACAGTTATAGCGCCACCTATGGTCTGATCTCCATAAAATTGCTTACTGTGACCTCAAATTGAACCCATACACATGTGTACTGAGTTTGGTGAAGATATCTCATTTACTTCTTGACTTATAGCCATTTTAGTAAAATAGGCTCCTCCCACAACAATTTACCACATTCTAGTATTATTTACTATGATTCTAGCATGATTGTGCTACAATAGTAATTGTTATATAAGTGATTTTTTAGTGTCTTATTGTTATATAAGTGATTTTTAGTGTATAATGAATGCAAAAGCATATGTGAGTAGACTTCGTTAATAAGTAGAATGGCCAGCAGAGGGCAGTAGAAGACCAGTTATTGGCTCACTTTCACTTTAAACTTCATGATTTTCACCATTTTTCTGTACTAAAGCAAACCAGTTTTTCCATTTTAACTCCATAATGCATGTTTACACACACACACACACACACACACACACAAAGACAAATGTTGTTGTTTTTTCAATGCTATTGGGATATGTCATTATGAAAATATATTTCAATGGTCTATAAACATTTCACAAAGTCTTTGTAAGCTATTAATCAGATTATTCAGAATTTATTTAGAAACCTAAGACTACACACACACATTATGTTGTAGATACAGATATTTGAAATATATGATGTGATCAAACTGTCAATACTAATACTTTAACAGATGGATTTTGACTAAATGTAATTGTAAATGTTAAAATAGTGATTTTATAAAGTCTAAATATAAATTATAGAACAATATGACAAAATTACTATTTTAAACAGCAGGGGGCAGTAAAATACCACTTATTGGCTTAATATGCTATTATATCCATATCATTTTCACCTTTTTAACTGTTATAGAGGCAAATTTTGTCCGATCTGTCTGAAAATTTTCATGCATGTTCAGAGTAATATTTCACATGTTCTGACTTGTTTTTAAGAAGGTTTAAACATTCATTAAAGAGATATAGGCTTTCGGGGACACTTGGTAAAGGCCACATTTTGAAGTGAACCTATTATAGCTATCCAAATGAAGTAGTTCAACTTTTTCTGACAATTATTGTTCTAGTGAGTCCAGAGAATTGTATTGCACTAGTTTTGAACATTATGATATGAAAATTATATGATCAGAGATGGAAAAGACCATTTATAGCCAATACAGGCAGTTTACCATAGGAAATATATGGTTTTAAAGCCTTTTAACAGTTATAGCGCCAACTATTGTCCGATCTCCATAAAATTTTGCATGCTTGTTAATGATTGTATGTCACATATGCTCACCAATTTTTGTGAAGTTCTGAGTTTTTGTTTAGGATTTATAGGCTTTTGATTGCATTTTGCCACGCCCATTTTATAAATGACCCTATTACAGCAATCCAAATGCAAAAGTTCAACTTTTTTTTGATAATTATTGATCTAGAGAGTCCAGAGAATTGTCCTAGACTGGTTTGATTCCGATCGGTTGAAAAACCTAGGACTAGTTCGCAAAAGTAGGTTTTTCACATGTTCATGAATATTTAATGAACAGTTTGATTGACATTAGTGGTTCTTGAGGCAAAGTTGTTCGGCATGAGCAGATCTATCAATTGATATGCATTTTGTGACAATAAGTGTAACACCACGTGATTACAGAGCCATAAAACTCGTTAGCGCCAACTAGTGGCCGATTTCTTTCAAAATTCTTACAGACCTCTAGGGCCATGAGTCGAACATGCCCACCAAGTTTCGTTCCGATCGGGCTCCGTTAACCTTGTCTAATAGGTGCTCAAATTTCATTGGCCGATGGCGGCCATGTTTTTTGAGATACACCAATGTCCTCATAGACATACATGGCACCTTGGACCAAGACACTGCATACCAATTTTCAAGTCAATCGGACTAACGGTCAGGTGGTTCTAGCCTGTTTTATGTTTTTTTCATGTTATAGCGCCACCATGTGGCCAATCGGCGCGATTTCTTTACTGTGACCTCATATTGAGCCCGTACATATGTGTACCGAGTTTGGTGAAAATATCTCATTTTGTTCACGAGTTATAACCATTTTAGTAAAATTAGCTCCGCCTCCTGCAAATGTTTTGACGCCCCTTAGCAACCGTGGATCGAAATTTCAACTTTTTTTCGATAATTATTGATATTCAGACACCAGAGAACATTTCTGCACTGGTTTGGTTCCGATCGGGCGAAAAACCAGGGACTAGTTCGCAAAAGTAGGTTTTGGACATAATCCAAAATGGCGGAAAATTTGCATACCGGAAATGAAATCCTTGAGGCCAATTTTGTTCGGCTTGATCCAAGGATTCCAACGATATAAGACACTTGAGTCTGTGACAAACGGTTAATGAGATTTAAGCAAAAATATGCAATTTTTTTGTTTTTTGCACTGTAGCGCCACCTATTGGCCAATCTAGCTCATATTCTCTGAACCTCTCCTCGATTTTTGTACTACCTTTTGGCCAAGTTTCAAGTCTCTAGCACTTACGGTTTGGGCTGCACGATGCGTTTTAGCGGAGAAGAATAATAATAATAATTAAAGCTGCAAGCAGCATTTATCGGGGTTCAAGCATTTAAGGCCTTTAAGCACATAAGCATTTAAGACATTAAGATTTATTTAGAAAGCTTTTAACCACTGAAATAATAGATTGAAAAGTCCATTTACAGCCAATACAGGCAATTTACCATAGGAAATATGTGGTTTTAAAGCTTTTTAACAGTTATAGTGCCACCTTTGGTCCGATGTCCATAAAATTTGGCATGCTTGTTTAGAATATTATGGCACATATGCTCACCAATTTTCGTGAAGTTCTGAGTTTTCGTTTAGGATTTATAAGCTTTTGAGTGCATTTTGCCACGCCCATTTTCTTTATGACCCAATTATAGCCATACGAAAAATTCAAAAGTTCAACTTTTTTTCGATAATTATTGATCAGGAGAGTCCAGAGAATTGTCCTAGACTGGTCTGGTTCCGATCGGGCGAAAAACCAGGGACTAGTTCGCAAAAGTAGGTTTTTAACATATTCGCGAATAATTAATGAACGATTTGATTGACAGCAATGGTTCTTGAGGCAATGTTGTTCAGCATGAGCAGATCTATCAAATGATATGCATTTTGTGACAATAAGTGTAACACCACGTGATTACAGAGCCGTAAAACTCGTTAGCGCCAACTAGTGGCCGATTTCTTTCAAAATTCTTACAGACCTCTAGGTCTATGAGTTGAACATGCCCATCGAGTTTCGTTCCGATCGGCCTCCGTTAACCTTGTCTAATAGGTGCTCAAACTTCATTGGCCGATGGCGGCCATGTTTTTTGAGATACACCAATGTCCTCATAGACATACATGACACCTTGGGCCAAGACACTGCATACCAATTTTCAAGTCAATCGGACTAACGGTCAGGTGGTTAAAGCCTGTTTTATGTTTTTTTCATGTTATAGCGCCACCATGTGGCCATTCGCCGCGATTTTTTTATTGTGACCTCAGATTGACCTCTTACACATGTGTACCGGTTTGGTGTTTGGTGAAGATACCTCATTTACTTCTGGAGTTATAGCCATTTTAGTAAAATAGGCCCCTCCCACAACGTACGTTTTGGCGCCCCTTAGCGTCCGTGAATCGAAATTTCAACTTTTTTTCGATAATTATTGATATTCAGACTCCAGAGAACATTTCTGTACTGGTTTGGTTCCGATCGGGCGAAAAACCTAGGACTAGTTCGCAAAAGTAGGTTTTTGGCAAAATTCAAAATGGCCGAAAATCTATCATGGCGGAAATGAAATCGGAGATATACGTTTTGTTCGTCAGGCATCCAGCTTTCCAATGATATAAGACACTTGAGTCTACGACATACGGTCTAGGAGTTCTGAGCAGTTTCGCGCTTTTGGTCGCTGTAGCGCCACCTATGGGCCGATTTGGCTAAGTCCGTGTATCTGAGTAGCGAGCAATACTACTACCATTTGACCAAGTATCACGTCTCTAGGCCTTACGGTTTTGGCTGCACGATGCGTTTTAGGGAAGAATAATAATAATAATAAAAATCAGGGCAATTACAATAGGGTTTCAGCACTTCGTGCTTGAACCCCTAATTAAAGCTGCAAGCAGCATTTATCGGGGTTCAAGCAGTTAAGGCCTTTAAGGCATTTAAGCACAAAAGCATCAAAAGTCATTAAGATTTATTTAGCAAGCATGTAACCACTGACATAATAGATGGAAAAGACCATTTACAGCCAATACAGGCAAATTGCCATGGGATATATATGGTTTTAAAGCTTTTTAACAGTTATAGCGCCACCTATGGTCCGATCTCCATAAAATTGTTTATTGTGACCTCAAATTGAACCCATACACATGTGTACTGATTTTGGTGAAGATATCTCATTTACTTCTTGAGTTATAGCCATTTGAGTAAAATAGGCTCCTCCCACAACGATTTGCCACATTCAAGAATTATTTAATATGATTCTAGCATGATTTACTATCATATACCATGTTCCAGAATGATTTATTAGGATTCTAGCATGATTTACCTTGATACACCTCATTTCAGTATTATTTACTATGATTTACAATGTTTCTAGCATGATTAACCACATTACTAGCAATTATGTGAAGTGTCAGTGCAAATGAGGTGATGAACACTGACAAAATATTATTGTGTTATAATAGTTAGTTATATACGTGATTTTTAGTGTGTGTCCAAGTATGAATGCAAAAGCACATGTAAAATATTTCATTATTAAGTAGAATGGCCAGCAGAGGGCACTAGAAGACCACTTATTGGCTCACTTTCACTTTAAACCAGTTTTCTGCACTAAAGCAAACCAGTTTTTCCATGTTAACTCAATGCATGCTTACACACACACACACACACACACACACACACACACACACACAGCATAGTTAACCATGATTTACCATGATATACCACGTTCTAGTATTATTTACCAGGAGATAAACGACAATCTAGTATTATTTACTTTGATTTACCATGTTTCTAGCCTGATTTATCACATTACTAGCAATTATTTGAAGTGTCAGTGCAAATAAAGTGATTAACACTGACAAAATATGATTGTGTTATAATAGTTATTGCTATATATTTTTAGTGTGTATTCAAGTATAAATGCAAGCACATGTGGAAATATTTAATTAATAAGTAGAATGGCCAGCAGAGGGCACTAGAAGACCACTTATTGGCTCACTTTCACTTTAAACCTCATGATTTTGACCAGTTTTCTGCACTAAAGCAAACCAGTGTTTCCATGTTAACTCAATAATGCATACTTGCTACATATGCTACACACAATAATGCCACACACACACACACACACACACACACACACACACACACACACAAATGTTTCAGTGATATTGGTGTCACATTCACCTTCATCACATTCACCTTCTGTCTTCATCACATTCACCATCTGTCGTCATCACCTGCACCTGCTCCTCATCACCCTCCTCATCATCACCTGCTCCTCATCATCATAACCGTCACCTGTTGTCCTTGTCTTGATCTGTGTATTTAAGTTCCCCTCTCATCCATTATCATTGTCGGTTATTGTTTGTGCACTAGCACTCTGTTATGTTTGTTTTCATGTTGGAAAATAAAACCTTTGTTATATTTGTACCACACACACACACACACACACACACACACACACACACACCATCATTTATCATGATTTACCATGGCTGATACCAATACCAATATGAGAAAATGACTATTTTAAACAGCAGGGGGCAGTAAAATACCACTTATTGGCTTAACATGCCATTAATTCATATCATTTTCACCTTTTTAACTGTTATAGAGGCAAATTTTGTCCGATCTGTCTGAAAATTTTCATGCTTGTTCAGGGTGATATTTCACACGTTCTGACTTGTTTTTAAGAAGGTCTGAGCATTGATTAAAGAGATATAGGCTTTCGGGGACACTTGGTAAAGGCCAGATTTTGAAGTGAACCTATTATAGCTATCCAAATGAAGTAGTTCAACTTTTTCTGACAATTATTGATCTAGTGAGTCCAGAGAATTGTATTGCACTAGTTTTGAACATTATGATATGAAAATTATATGATCAGAGATGGAAAAGACCATTTACAGCCAATACAGGCAGTTTACCATAGGAAATATATGATTTTAAAGCTTTTTAACAGTTATAGCGCCACCTATCGTCCGATCTCCATAGAATTTTTCATGCTTGTTAATGATGTTATGTCACATATGCTGACCAATTTTTGTGAAGTTCTGAGTTTTTATTTAGGATTTATAGGCTTTTTAATGTATTTTGACACGCCCATTTTATAAATTACCCTATTACAGCCATCCAAATGCAAAAGTTCAACTTTTTTTTGATAATTATTGATCTAGAGAGTCCAGAGAATTGTCCTAGACTGGTCTGGTTCCGATCGGGCAAAAAACCTAGGACTAGTTCGCAAAAGTAGGTTTTTAACATATTAATGAATAATTAATGAACAGTTTGATTGACAGCAATGGTTCTTGAGGCAAAGTTGTTCAGGATGAGGAGATCTATCAAATGATATGCATATTGTGTGGATATTTGTAACACCACGTGATTACAGAGCCGTAAAACTCGTTAGCGCCAACTAGTGGCCGATTTCTTTCAAAATTCTTACAGACCTTTAGGGCCATGAGCCGAACATGCGCATTGAGTTTCGTTCCGATCGGCCTCCGTTAACCTTGTCTAATAGGTGCTCAAACTTCGTTGGCCGATGGCGGCCATGTTTTTTGAGATACGCCAATGTCCTCATACACATACATGGCACCTTGGACCAAGACACTGCATACCAATTTTCAAGTCAATCGGACTAACGGTCAGGTGGTTATAGCCTGTTTTATGTTTTTTTCATTTTATAGCGCCACCATGAGGCCAATCGTCGCGATTTTTTTACTGTGACCCCAGAGTAAGCTCATACACATGTGTACCAAGTTTGGTGAAGATACCTCATTTACATCGGGAGTTATAGCCATTTTAGTAAAATAGGCCCCTCCCACAACGTACGTTTTGGCGCCCCTTAGCGACCGTGAATCGAAATTTCCACTTTTTTTCGATAATTATTGATATTCAGTCTCCAGAGAACATTTCTGCACTAGTTTGGTTCCAATCGGGCAAAAAACCAGGGACTAGTTCGCAAAAGTAGATTTTTGACAAAATTCAAAATGGCGGAAAATCTATCATGGCGGAAATGAAATCGGAGATATACATTTTGTTCGTCAGGCGTCCAGCTTTCCAATGATATAAGACACTTGAGACTACGACATACGGTCTAGGAGTTATGAGCAGTTTCGCGCTTTTGGTTGTTATAGCGCCACCTATGGGCCAATCGGGGTCATAATCTCTGAACCTTTCCTCGATTTTTGTACTACCATCTGTCAAAGTTTCAAAGTTCCAGCTCTTACGGTTTGGGCTGCACGATGCGTTTTACGGCGGAATAATAATAATAATAATAATAATTAAAGCTGCAAGCAGCATTTATCGGGGTTCAAGCAGTTAAGGCCTTTAAGGCATTTAAGCACAAAAGCATCAAAAGTTATTAAGATTTATTTAGCAAGCATGTAACCACGGACATAATAGATGGAAAAGACCATTTACAGCCAATACAGGCAGTTTACCATGGGATATATATGGTTTTAAAGCTTTTTAACAGTTATAGCGCCACCTATGGTCCGATCTCCATAAAAATGTTTACTGTGACCTCAAATTGAACCCATACACATGTGTACTGAGTTTGGTGAAGATATCTCATTTACTTCTTGAGTTATAGCCATTTTAGTAAAATAGGCTCCTCCCACAACAATTTACCACATTCTAGTATTCTAGCATGATTTGCCATATTCTAGCATGATTTACCATGATATACTACATTCTAGTATGATTTACCATTGTTTACTGTGATTCTAGCATGGTTTACCATAGTTTATCATGATTTATCATAGTTTACCATGATTTATCATAGTTTACCATGGTTTACCCTGTTCTAGCATAGTTTACCATGATTTACCATGTTCTAGCATGATTTACCATGATATACCACATTCTAGTATTATTTATTATGATTTACCATGTTTTTAGCGTGATTTACCATGATTTACCACATTGCTAGCAATTATGTGAAGTATCAGTACAAATGAAGTGATAAACTCTGACAAAATATGATTGTGCTACAATAGTAATTGTTATAAAAGTTATTTTTTAGTGTCTTATTGTTATATAAGTGATTTTTAGTGTCTAATGAATGCAAAAGCATATGTGAGTAGACTTCATTAATAAGTAGAATGACCAGCAGAGGGCAGTAGAAGACCACTTATTGGCTCACTTTCACTTTAAACTTCATGATTTTCACCATTTGTCTGCACTAAAGCAAACCAGTTTTTCCATTTTAACTCCATAATGCATGTTTACACACACACACACACACACACACACACACACACACAAAGACAAATGTTGTTGTTTGTTCAATGCTATTGGAATGTGTCATTATGAAAATATATTTGAATGGTCTATAAACATTTCACAAAGTCTTTGTAAGCTATTAATCAGATTATTCAGAATTTATTCAGAAACCTAAGACTACACACACACATTATGTTGTAGATACAGATATTTGATATATATGATGTGATCAAACTGTCAATACTAATACTTTAACAGATGGATTTTGACTAAATGTAATTGTAAATGTTCAAATAGGGATTTTATAAAGTCTCAATATAAATTATAGAACAATATGACAAAATGACTATTTTAAACAGCAGGGGGCAGTAAAATACCACTTATTGGCTTAATATGCCATTATATTCATATCATTTTCACCTTTTTAACTGTTATAGAGGCAAATTTTGTCCGATCTGTCTGAAAATTTTCATGCATGTTCAGAGTGATATTTCACATGTTCTGACTTGTTTTTAAGAAGGTTTGAACATTCATTAAAGAGATATAGGCTTTCGGGGACACTTGGTAAAGGCCACATTTTGAAGTGAACCTATTATAGCTATCCAAATGAAGTAGTTCAACTTTTTCTGACAATTATTGTTCTAGTGAGTCCAGAGAATTGTATTGCACTAGTTTTTAACATTATGATATAAAAAAAATGTATATGATCAGAGATGGAAACGTCCATTTACAGCCAATACAGGCAGTTTACCATAGGAAATATATGGTTTTAAAGCCTTTTAACAGTTATAGCGCCAACTATTGTCCGATCTCCATAAAATTTGGCATGCTTCTTCATGATGTTATGTCACATATGCTCACCAATTTTTGTGATGTTGTGTTTTTTCATTTAGGATTTATAGGCTTTTTAGTGTATTTTGCCACGCCCATTTTCTTTATGACCCAATTATAGCCATACGAAAAATTCAAAAGTTAAACTTTTTTTTGATAATTATTGATCTAGAGAGTCCAGAGAATTGTCCTAGACTGGTCTGGTTCCGATCGGGCGAAAAACCTAGGACTAGTTCGCAAAAGTAGGTTTTTAACATGTTCGCGAATATTTAATGAACGGTTTGATTGACAGCAATGGTTCTTGAGGCAAAGTTTTTCAGCATGAGCAGATCTATCAAATGATATGCATTTTGTTACGATAAGTGTAACACCACGTGATTACAGAGCCATAAAACTCGTTAGTGCCAACTAGTGGCTGATTTCTTTCAAAATTCTTACAGACCTCTAGGGCCATGAGTCGAACATGCCCACTGAGTTTCGTTCCGATCGGCCTCCGTTAACCTTGTCTAATAGGTGCTCAAACTTCATTGGCCGATGGCGGCCATGTTTTTTGAGATACACCAATGTCCTCATAGACATACATGACACCTTGGACCAAGACACTGCATACCAATTTTCAAGTCAATCGGACTAATGGTCAGGTGGTTATAGCCAGTTTTATGTTTTTTTCATTTTATAGCGTCACCATGTGGCCAATCGCCACAATTTTTTTACTGTGACCTCAGATTGACCTCTTAAATAATTGTACCGAGTTTGGTGAAGATACCTCATTTACTTCTGGAGTTATGGCCGTTTTATTAAAATAGGCTCCTCCCACAACATACAATTTGGCGCCCCTTAGCGACCGTGAATCGAAATTTAAACTTTTTTTCGATAATTATTGATATTCAAACTCCAGAGAACATTTCTGCACTGGTTTGGTTCCGATCGGGCAAAAAACCTAGGACTAGTTCGCAAAAGTAGGTTTTTGACAAAATTCAAAATGGCGGAAAAATTTGCATACCGGAAATGAAATCGGAGATATACGTTTTGTTTGCCATGAGGTCTTGATTACATTGATATAAGACACTTGAGTCTACGACATACAGTCTAGGAGTTATGAGCAGTTTCGCGCTTTTGGTCGCTGTAGCGCCACCTATGGGCCGATTTGGCTAAGTCCGTGTATCTGAGTAGCGAGCAATACTACTACCATTTGACCAAGTATCACGTCTCTAGGCCTTACGGTTTTGGCTGCACGATGCGTTTTAGGGAAGAATAATAATAATAATAAAAATCAGGGCAATTACAATAGGGTTTCAGCACTTCGTGCTTGAACCCCTAATAATAATAATTAAAGCTGCAAGCAGCATTTATCGGGGTTCAAGCTATTAAGGCCTTTAAGGGTTTTTAAGCACAAAAGCATCAAAAGTTATCAGGTTTTATTTAGCAAGCATGTAACCACTGACATAATAGATGGAAAAGACCATTTACAGCCAATACAGGCAATGTACCATAGGAAATATATGGTTTTAAAGCTTTTTAACAGTTATAGCGCCACCTATAGTCCGATCTCCATAAAATTTGGCATGCTTGTTAATGATGTTATGTCACATATGCTCACCAATTTTTGTGAGGTTCTGAGTTTTCATTTAGGATTTATAGGCTTTTTAGTGTATTTTGCTACGCCCATTTTATAAATGACCCTATTACAGCCATCCAAATGCAAAAGTTCAACTTTTTTTTGATAGTTTTTGATCTAGAGAGTCCAGAGAATTGTCCTAGACTGGTCTGGTTCCAATCGTGCGAAAAACCTAGGACTAGTTCGCAAAAGTAGGTTTTTAACATGTTTGCGAATATTTAATGAACGGTTTGATTGACAGCAATGGTCCTTGAGGCAAAGTTGTTCAGGATGAGGAGATCTATCAAATGATATGCATATTGTGTGGATATTTGTAACACCACGTGATTACAGAGCCATAAAACTCGTTAGCGCCAACTAGTGGCCGATTTCTTTCAAAATTCTTACAGACCTCTAGGGCCATGAGCCGAACATGCCCATTGAGTTTCGTTCCGATCGGCCTCCGTTAACCTTGTCTAATAGGTGCTCAAACTTCATTGGCCGATGGCGGCCATGTTTTTTGAGATACGCCAATGTCCTCATACACATACATGGCACCTTGGACCAAGACACTGCATACCAATTTTCAAGTCAATCGGACTAACGGTCAGGTGGTTATAGCCTGTTTTATGTTTTTTTCATTTTATAGCGCCACCATGAGGCCAATCGTCGCGATTTTTTACTGTGACCCCAGATTGAACTCATACACATGTGTACCAAGTTTGGTGAAGATACCTCATTTACATCTTGAGTTATAGCCATTTTAGTAAAATAGGCGGAAAAATTTGCATACCGGAAATGAAATCGGAGATATACGTTTTGTTCTTCAGGGTTCCAGCTTTCCAATGATATAAGACACTTGAGTCTACGACATATGGTCTAGGAGTTATGAGCAGTTTCGCGCTTTTGGTCGCTATAGCGCCACCTATGGGCCAATCGGAGTCATACTCTCTGAACCTCTCCTCGATTTTTGTACTACCATTTGACAAAGTTTCAAGTCTCCAGCTCTTACGGTTTAGGCTGCACGATGCGTTTTACGGCAGAAGAAAAATAATAAAAATCAGCACAATTACAATAGGGTTTCAGCACTTCGTGCTTGAACCCCTAATAAAAATCAGCACAATTACAATAGGGTTTCAGCACTTCGTGCTTGAACCCCTAATAATTAAAGCTGCAAGCAGCATTTATCGGGGTTCAAGCATTTAAGGCCGTTAAGGACTTTAAGCACAAAAGCATCAAAAGTTACAAAGTTATATTTAGCAAGCATGTAACCACTGACATCATAGATGGAAAAGACAATGTTCTAGCATGATTTACCTTGATACACCACATTCTAGTATTATTTACTATGATTTACCAT
Organism: Abramis brama; assembly: GCF_963993115.1. Taxonomy (NCBI): domain Eukaryota; kingdom Metazoa; phylum Chordata; class Actinopteri; order Cypriniformes; family Leuciscidae; genus Abramis; species Abramis brama. The sequence continues at coordinate 18,018,453 of NC_139971.1, forward strand.
GTTTCCAGCGTGATTTACCATGATTTACCACATTACTAGCAATTATGTGAAGTGTCAGTGCAAATGAAGTGATAAACACTGATATGATTGTGTTATAATAGTTATTGTTATATAAGTGATTTTTAAGTGTCTAAATATGAATGATGCAAAATCACATGTGAAAAGACTTCATTAATAAGTAGAATGGCCAGCAGAGGGCAGTAGAAGACCACTTATTGGCTCAGTTTCACTTTAAACTTCATGATTTTAACCAGTTTTCTGCACTAAAGCAAACCAGTTTTTCCATGTTAACTCAATAATGCATGCTTACACACACACACACACACACACACACACAAACATACACACACAAATACAAATTTGTTTTTGGGATATGTTATTGAGAAAGTATATTTATTTGTCTATAGGCATTTCTTTGTGATCTAATAATATAAAACTATATTACCAGTATAGGGCTGTAACGATTCCTCGATTAAAGGGGTCATATAGGCCTACTGGTACATGCACTTTTACAAGTTGATTGTACTGAAATGTGCGTTGGCAGTGCCTGTACACAACCATCATAAAATGATAAAAATCCATCCAGTGTTTTTTTTTTTAAATCTCCTTATATGTTCTACACTTTCTGAAATCAAGCCGTTTGATTTTGTGACGTCACAAAATCAACGCCCCTCCCACGGTTGTGATTGACAGCAGCGTTTCAACACAGACCGTGAGCGAGCTGTCTATCATCATAGTGCATTGATATGCTGGAGAAGAATGGCGTCTAAGTCATTTTGATGTTTTGATGTAATATTCCCAAAGCATTGACGCAGGGATTCCCCACGATCAACGTCCATGCTTTCATGTTTGCGCAAATCATTTCACACCAGACAGCTTTACAAAGGAGGGTCAGTAAAACTGGTTTTGCTAAGAAGCTGCTCCTGAAAATAGGATTGGTACCAACTATTCGTGTTCCTGCTGTACCTCCAGAAGAAGAAGTGAGTGTAACGTTTTATTAACCTTTATATTAATCTTTATTAGCCTAGAAATCTAGACGCACCCTAGCGGCAGCAAAATGTATTTTGCAGCCAGGTGGGTCTAGCAACTCTCAATAGACCTTGTAGCTGCAAAAACCTAAATTGGGTCAGGCCAATCACATCGCTTATAGAGTAGGCGGGGCGGGCTTAACATATGACGACAGAGTTGCGACGGTTACCTGCCTGCGACTTGAAAACAAAGAATGACGGCTGCTGGAGAACAGTCTTTCGAATCGGCTTTGTCCGCGACTCTGGAGGACTTGGAGTTAAGTTTTTCTTTAAGAAAAGAGCAAAGAACATTCTTTAAAAAAGGAAGATGTGTTCGTCGTTTTGCCGGCCAGATATGGCAAAAGTTGAATGAATCTATCAACTAGCTCCGCTGTTGGGAAAACGCTCTGGTTGGTTGAAGAGCTGTCCTATTGCGTGCAGAGGGAATTTGAAAGACAGCCGTTTATCCCGCCCCTCGGAGTGAGCGTGTCTATGGTGAGTTGCCAGACTAAACATCTTGATGTAGTCTGGCTTGCCAGGCTAAATCTTTATATTAATCTTTGCAAATCGCTTGCTGCACGCTTCACGGTGAATGCGGCTGTTTACACTCAGAGTACATTACGACATGTTTTCTATGTACGACGTTCTCAATATAATTCATAATCCCACGTTAATGAACAACGCGTTATGGTTATTGTGTTACAAACTGTGTCAAACAGAACAGAGGGGCGGGGTGAGCAAAGCTCATTATCATTTAAAGACACATGCACTTAAATGGCGTGCTGAAAACAGAGCTGTTTTTGACCAGGTAAAATGAGTGTTATCCAGTGTTTCCCCTACCATTATATAAGGGGGGCGCCCCGCCCTCCTAACGGCTCCCCCCGCCCCCCTTGAAGGTCAAGTAAATTTTATTTGATTTTCTTTATAGCGCCAGATTACAATTTGTTATTTTATTTAAAAAAACTAAATAGCCCTTAAGTAATATGTTATTTATCTTATTTCCACGATGGCATGTCTTTTCTGTCTGTGTTTGAACATTTACAATTATCCCAATGAGTGCGCAAGCGCGCGCACTCACACACAAACAAACACTTGCGTCAAATACAGATGAGCACTAGCGGACAGAGAGCGCGCGGCGGGAAATATGTCGCTGAACTGATGATGGCAACACTCGCTCTACTGCGAGTAGCAGCCGGAGTAGCTCTCCTGTTTCACACATATTTCGTTTGCAGTGCGTATGCGGTGAGTATTTTTTTCCTTACCCATGTTAACAGAGCTTTCACACTGCACGCGGATGCAGTCCGTGTTCCAGTTGCGGTGCGTATACAGCAGTGCAGCGATCATTTCCGCACCGAGTCTACTTTTGCCGTTTATATACTGTCTATGATTTCTGCTGTGCTGCAAACGCTGAATTAAAGTGACAGCGCATGTTTCGTGGTCAAAATGAACACAGATTGACCTGAAAATGTAGTCATTTCACCATAAGGGCGATTAATTAAATAAAATGTAGTAATCTCACCATAAATTTATTTAATTAAATACTACTTTTTTCACTTTAAGACCGGGGTAAAGCAAGGAAAACTACAATTTACCTCAACAAGGCGACATAATGAACGACACTCGTCTTATTCGTGGAGGTGGAAAAACAAGTTCTTTGTGACATGCAAGATTTATTGTATTAAAATTTAAATGCAAAAGATTTTAATATAAGTACATGGTTAAATATTTTACCACTTGCTTGAGCAACTTAATATATAATTATATAGAAGTAATGCATTGAATAATACATTGTTTAAATTGTGTTTAAACGTGAACGCGCGTTCACAGCAGTGCTGCGTCTGACAGGATTATTCTCTCCAATAAATGCATCATAGAAATAAAAACTTCTCACAAAAAAAGCCCATTTAAAATTTGTTTGTCATATAAATGTATTAACTAACATTAACGAACAATGAATGAGCAATATATTTGTTAGTATTTATAAATCTTTTTTTAGTTGTTAGTTAAAAAATAAAACTATTTAAGCTCTGGTCCATTAATATTAACAAATACTTATATAAATTTAACAAAGGTTATTTGCAAAAGTCAATTTTAAAAAGATTTAAATATGTTTATTTTATTTTTTTAAAGAGATATCTTATGTTAACATTTTTTTTTAACATTTGTGTTTTATGTTAACTTTTACAAAGCATTACCCTCCCAGACAACCAATTAATGTGACAGATAGATAGATAGATAGATAGATAGATAGATAGATAGATAGCTTGTGTCAGATAGATAGATAGATAGCAGCCCCCCCCCCCCCCCCCCCCAAACCTGTAAACCTAGGGGAAACACTGGTTATCTTACAATACTAATGAGAATTTTTAATTGAAGTATATTACAAACTTTTAATTTAGACCCTAAATAATCATATTAGCTTGTACAAAAATGGCATTATATGACCCCTTTAAAGTCAAGTCCTTTTTTTTAAATCCTCGATTGCAATTTACCGGAAGTGGTGTTCATCTCGGTTTCAAAATAAAAGTTTAAACATCGCGATTTCAAAATAAAAGTTTAAACTCTCACTCTGAGTTTGCATGTTTTGATGTGCACATGTTCTTGTTCAAGAAATTACAGTGGCTGTAGCATTTCTATCGTACAGAAGTGGCCAAATATTAAAGGTTAAGTTGACATTTGAATTTAATGTTGTTTGGCCAATAAACAAGGATTTGATAATGCCTTAGTGTAACAACAACCAGGCCGCTGGTGCCCTCTGCAGGCATTTGTTATTCATGTACATAAGTTATGTTTATATTAGTTTACATAATTTATTTTACATGGGTATATTTTAACAGTGTTGTTCAATAAAACCCATATAATTACTTACTTTGATACTTTACTTGAACCAATCATTATTGCTTGTTATTATATATTTGTATTTTAAGTCACTTTAAAGGCTGTTGTTAACTTGAATCTATTTTTTACCACATTTTTTTATCCGATTACTTGAATAGAATACTCGATTACTAAAATAATCGATAGCTACAGCCCTATCATAATAAAAAAGCTTTTTAAAGCATTTGTTTGTTTCCCAATACTGAAAGCTAATGAAAAGATCATATGTAATCTTGCTGCTCCCTCAAGTGGACAAAAGTGGTATTATAGCTTACATTTTACAATTGAAGTGTTTGAATGAATGAGTGAATGAATGGGAATTTGGTTTCGCCAGAACTCGAAAAATTCTGAAACTCAGAGCATAGATAGTGCTCGAGGAGCCCTGTTGAATGAGACTATCATTCAGGCCCGCGACAACACGTTTCGATCAAGAGCCTGGAGAGGACCTTACCATCAAAATTTGAGCGCGCAACGACTTTCCGTTTTCGAGTTATGAGTGAATTTGTATTCGGGGACGTGGCGTAAATGCCGTTTTACTTTCGGTTTCAGTATTCACTTGTGACTCAGTTGTCAATAGTAATACAACAATAGATTAATTTTGACAAAATGTGATTGTAAATGTTAAAATAATGATTTTATAAAGTCTAAATATGTATTATATAACAATATTAGGGAGTAGTATGATGAAATGACAGCAGGTGGCAGTAAAATACCATTTATTGGCTTAATATGCTATGTTATTCATATTCACCTTTTTTATTAACTGTTATAGAGGCAAATTTTGTCCGATCTGTCTTTTTCATGCTTGTTCTGACTTGTTTTTAAGGTCTGATCATTCATATTAGAGATATAGGCTTTTGTGGACACTTGGTCAAGGCTACATATTGAAGTGACCCTATTATTAATTATTAATTATTAATCCAAATGAAGAAGTTATAATTTTTCTGATAATTATTGAGTACAGATAATTGCACTGCACTGGTTTTGAACATTATTATATGAACATTATATGAGCACAGATGGAAAACACCATTTACAGCCAATACAGGCAATTTACCATAGGAAATATATGGTTTTAAAGCATTTTAACAGTTATAGAGCCACCTATGGTCCGATCTCCATAAAAATGTCCATGCTTCTTTAGCATGTTATGTCACATATGCTCATCAATTTTTGTGAAATTCTGACTTTTTATTTAGGATTTATAGACGTTTGAGTGTATTAGGACATGCCTATTTTCTAAATGACCCTCTTATAGCCAACCAAAAGCAAAATTTCAACTTCTTTTTGATAATTATTGATCTAGAGAGTCCAGAGAATTGTCCTAGAATGGTCTGGTTCTGATCGGGCGAAAAACCAGGGACTAGTTCGCAAAAGTAGGTTTTTAACATAATTCCGAATATTTAATGAATGGTTTGATTGACAGCAATGGTTCTTGAGGCAAAGTTGTTCTGCATGAGGAGATCTATCAAATGATATGCATATTGTGTGGATGAGTGTAACACCACGTGATTACAGAGTCATAAAACTCGTTAGCGCCAACTAGTGGCCGATTTCTTTCAAAATTCTTACAGACCTCTAGAACCATGAGTTGAACATGCCCATCGAGTTTCGTTTTGATCGGTCTCCGTTAACCTTGTCTAATAGGTGCTCAACTTCATTGGCCAATGGCGGCCATGTTTTTCAAGATACGCCAATGTCCTCATAGATTTACATGGCACTTTGGACCAAGAGACTGCATACCAATTTTCAAGTCAATCGGACTAACGGTCAGGTGGTTATAGCCCTTTTCAGGTTTTTTTCATGTTATAGCGCCATCTAGTGTTCAATCGTCGCGATTTTTTTACTGTGACCCCAGATTGAGCTCATACATATGTGTACCGAGTTTGGTGAAAATATCTCATTGCGTTCCCGAGTTATAGCCATTTTAGTAAAATTAGCTCCTCCTCCTTCGAACGTTTTGACACCTCATAGCAACCATGTATCGAAATTTCAACTTTTTTTCGATAATTATTGATATTCAGACTCCAGAGAACATTTCTGCACTGATTTGGTTCCGATCGGGTGAAAAACCAGGGACTAGTTTGCAAAAGTAGGTTTTGAACAAAATCCAATATGGCGGAAAAATTTGCATACCGGAAATGAAATACCTCCTATAATTTTTGTTCGGCTTGAGCCAAGGATTCCAATGATGTATGACACTTGAAGCTGGGACAAATGGTTATTGAGATATGAGCAAAATAATGGATTTTTTTTGTTTTTTGCGCTATAGCGCCACCTATAGGCCAATCGGGCTCATACTTTGATAACCTCTCCTCGATTTTTGTACTACCTTGTGGCCAAGTTTCAAGTCTCTAGCATTTACGGTTTGGGCTGCACGATGCGTTTTAGCGGAGAAGAATAATAATAATTAAAGCTGCAAGCAGCATTTATCGGGGTTCAAGCAGTTAAGGCCTTTAAGGCATTTAAGCACAAAAGCATCAAAAGTTATTAAGATTTATTTAGCAAGCATGTAACCACTGACATAATAGATGGAAAAGACCATTTACAGCCAATACAGGCAATTTGCCATGGGATATATATGGTTTTAAAGCTTTTTAACAGTTATAGCGCCACCTATGGTCCGATCTCCATAAAATTGTTTACTGTGACCTCAAATTGAACCCATACACATGTGTACTGAGTTTGGTGAAGATATCTCATTTACTTCTTGAGTTATAGCCATTTGAGTAAAATAGGCTCCTCCCACAACGATTTGCCACATTCTAGAATTATTTAATATGATTCTAGCATGATTTACTATCATATACCATGTTCCAGAATGATTTATTAGGATTCTAGCATGATTTACCTTGATACACCTCATTTCAGTATTATTTACTATGATTTACAATGTTTCTAGCATGATTAACCACATTACTAGCAATTATGTGAAGTGTCAGTGCAAATGAGGTGATGAACACTGACAAAATATTATTGTGTTATAATAGTTAGTTATATACGTGATTTTTAGTGTGTGTCCAAGTATGAATGCAAAAGCACATGTAAAATATTTCATTATTAAGTAGAATGGCCAGCAGAGGGCACTAGAAGACCACTTATTGGCTCACTTTCACTTTAAACCAGTTTTCTGCACTAAAGCAAACCAGTTTTTCCATGTTAACTCAATGCATGCTTACACACACACACACACACACACACACACACACACACAGCATAGTTAACCATGATTTACCATGATATACCACGTTCTAGTATTATTTACCAGGAGATAAACGACAATCTAGTATTATTTACTTTGATTTACCATGTTTCTAGCCTGATTTATCACATTACTAGCAATTATTTGAAGTGTCAGTGCAAATAAAGTGATTAACACTGACAAAATATGATTGTGTTATAATAGTTATTGCTATATAAGTGATTTTTTTAGTGTGTATTCAAGTATGAATGCAAGCACATGTTGAAATATTTCATTAATAAGTAGAATGGCCAGCAGAGGGCAGTAGAAGACCACTTATTGGCTCACTTTCACTTTAAACCAGTTTTCTGCACTAAAGCAAACCAGTTTATCCATGTTAACTCAATGCATGCTTACACACACACACACACACACACACACACACACACATACTGGTTTATGTGGATTAGCCAGACTTTTTCTCCAAACAGGCCCGGTGGTGGTTTAGATGGACTACCCTTTCCTGAGGTCCTAGAGCTATGAGAATTCGATTAAAACACTCAAAAAAAATTGAAAAAAATTCAGGACACTTTAGACTTCAGATACACCCTTCAGAGCGTGATACACACCACCCTAAACCTATTGTGGTTTATAGAGACATTTCTCTTTTTGAAGAATATGTGACTTATAAGGACCAAAACAAACATTATTGGGACTTTAAAGGGACAATGACGTCACTTGCTCATTAACATAAATACACTAACATAAATACACATTAACCTGACACCACCAAGCATTAATGGGACTTGAATTATTATTTCATTGCACAACTCTAACATCACCATTGTTAGTTGGTGACACTGACTAACAGCCAGATAACAGCCTGTAAGAGCTAAACAATAGATTGTCACACAACACCAGTGCCATGACAATGAGAATTGAGCAAAAAAGTAAAGTCAACTTTATTTATATAGCACTTTTCACATTACAGATTGTATCAAAGCAGCTTCACAGTATTCAATTAAAATAATACATCAATGTTTGTTTCTAGTGTAAAACGTCCACGTTTGGTAATGCTGATCAATAGAATTGTTGATTGATTAATTAAATTAAATTAAGTTTATTTAATCAAATAAGTTATTCTTACCCAACTTCAAAATACCCATGGTTGCTCATAACAAAAAATAAATAAAATATAAAAAAAACTAAAAACTGTTTAACAGTTTGCTTTTGTGACTTTGGACTTTTGGGTCTTAAGCTTATTCGCCGTATCCCCCAGAGTTAGATGAGTCCACACACACCCTTCTCATCTCCGTGCGTGCCGTAACTCTGTCTGACGCACCCACCGCTAGCCTAGCTTAGCACAAAGACTGGAGGTAAACGGCTCCAGCTAGCATACTGCTCCCAATAAGTGACAAAATAACGCCAACATTTTCCTATTTACATGTTGTGATGTGTATAGTCACAGCATGTACAAATAACAAGGTCACATGAGACATGGACATCTTCTAACCGTACACACACTGGGAACTATATTCTCAGAAGACGAAGCACTGCTACTTGGGCGGAGGGATTTGCTCGCAGGACCTGAGAAGCCCGTGGTGAGGAGCAGAGAGTTCGCTCAGAGGGTTGCGCTAATCACTCCAGCCAGCAGTGCTTCGCCTTCTATATAGTAAAATCTATGAGAATATAGTTCCCAGTATGTATACGGTTAGAAGACGGCTGTGTATCATGTGACCTTGTTATTCGTACACACAGTGACTATACAAATCACAACATGTAAATAGGAGAATGTTGGCGTTATTCTGTCACTTATTGGGAGCAGTATGCTAGCTGGAGCCGTTTACCTCCAGTGTTTGTGCTAAGCTAGGCTAGCGGTGGGTGCGTCAGACAGAGTTACAGGCCGCACGGAGATGAGAAGGGTGTGTGTGGACTTATCTAACTCTGGGGGATACGGTGAATAAGCTAAAGTCCCAAAAGGTTGGCGTGTTCCTTTAACACAAACATAGAAACACCACCACAATTGTCAGTGTATTTAAATCTTTTTTTTTCTGACTGCCTCTGTGCAGCTATTCCTCTATTTCGTACAAAGTCCCTTATATTTTGCACTGTTCTTTGTGCCAACACGGGGTCTTCCACCAGTTTGCAGTGACTGCATTCAGTTTTGGTGGCCAGTTTTCCCATGCTTATATGACCTTTGAACTGTCGCATTACTGCGGCGACCTCAGCCTTAGACCACACTTTCTTCGCCACTCATCTGGATCCATGTTCCTCATCAGCATAATTCCCTGGAAGATAGGCAAACAAAAAAAGAATATAAATCACAAACAAAATGTGTTGTCCAGTTGAAGCCATCAAAACATGAGTTCAGTTAATGCCACAGTTGACAAGAAATTGCAGTTTACTTTTCTTAATTCACTCTGGGTATCAGTTGGTGTCTCACTCGATGTGATTTCACCAACTTTATTAACCCACATTAGAGTGTGGACAATATGGAGTGTATTTTTAGAATGTCTTTGCTGTTCATCTATTTATGTGGCCAAACCTTTTGCTATTTGAATTAATTCGTAACTAAATTAACAGTAAGTAATACTACAATTAGTAACATGTCTTAAGTAATTTTGGCATTGTACTTCAACACACTGTATTTTAAATGAAACCAAGACTATGGGGTTTAAGGTCTGATTCTCAGTTTAAATCTGATTTCATAAGGTTAGCTAAATAGTGTTGGAACTTGGTCTGAAAGTTTAGTCTTGAAATTGAAACTGTACGTAACAATCAGCTTAATACTACTTTTAACCTCTTAATCTTCCAGATTTTGTGGCATGTTGTGTCTCAGTCATCCAGACCAATTTATTTTTAGTCTTTTAACCAACTTGCCAAAAAGAGAATTAATAGAACGTACTCATGGGCAATCAAGAGAACATGTGAAGAGAAGGAGGTAACTTTACTTTTATCTCAAATTCAGTATACATTTCCTGATAATAAAGTAAGTGTATATGCTCCCTTGCAGACAAGATGTCTTGTACAAATGCAGTACAGTTAAATTTAGGGCTATTTATTCATATCTCTTTCTTTAAGATTACTCTTGCATTTTGATAGTTGAAAACATCACAAAGACGTGCATAATAATCCTTCTGTTAAAGGGATACTTCACTGTTTTTTCATATTAAACTGTTATTCCCTTAACTAAGACGAGTTGATACATACCTCTCTCGTCTCAGTGCGTGCACTCAATCGCTCTGGCACGCGGCGGCACTTTGATAGCACTTAGCTTAGCCCAGTTCATTCATTAGGGACCAAACAGAGATGAAGCTAGAAGCGACCAAACACCTCCACGTTTTCCCTATTTAAATACAGTAAGTCGAGTAGTTACACAACCAAGTATGGTGACACAAAATAAAACGTGGCGCTTTTCTAAGCGGGTAAAAAGGATACCTATAATGTATGGCGGAATAGCACTTGGGACTCAATAGCACTTCGACTCGGCGCAGTAAAAAGTCACACTTGAAAAATCCTCTCCCTCTCACTTCTGTCAGTAGAACCAACGTGACTTTTTACTGCGCGAGTCGAAGTGCTATTCCGCCATACATTATAGTTATCCTTTTTACCCGCTTAGAAAAGCGCCACGTTTTATTTTGTGTCACCATACTTGGTCGTGTAACTGTATTTAAATAGGGAAAATGTGGAGGTGTTTGGTCGCTTCTAGCTTCATTTCTGTTTGGTCCCTAATGAATGAACTGGGCTAAGCTAAGTGCTATCAAACTGTCGCCGCGCGCCAGAGCGATTAAGTGCACGCACTGAGACGAGAGAGGTATGCATCAACTCATCTTAGTTAAGGGAATAATGGTTTAATATGAAAAAATGGTGAAGTATCCCTTTAAGGGAGTTGGGCAAAGTAAGAATTTCATTGTAGGGTATAAACCAGTGTGTTTCTTCTGTGCATAGACAATAAACCTCTTGAATCTGAATCTTACCTTCAGAGGGAGGTACACTCACTTACTGTGGACAACACAAATGACACTGATCCTGTTGAAAACATAATTTAACAAGTTACTTTTGTCACAGGAAAAAATACATTTTATCAGCAGAGACTATGAATTGAGTTAACATACCAAAGTCTCCCATGTCATGGTCTTGCTCTGTGGTTGTAGAGTCAATATCCATAGGCTCCACAGTTCCAAGCTCTGATGCGGTGAGATCTGTGTTGCTGTCATCAGATTCACTCCCACTGTCTTCAGCATCACTTAACGCAATCTCATCTGGAAAATGGCATTAGTAAAACTCAGAGGTGGAAAGAGTACTTGAAAACCATACTTGAGTAAAAAGACAGATACCTTGCAGCATAAATTACTCGATTACAAGTCACCAATACCAATACGAGTAAAAGTGATTAACAATACTTTAGTATTACTTATACTAAATCTAGGCTCAAAGATGCACTAGTCCTTGACACCTGAGACAGGCAGGTGAAAATAAGAAACAATTGATTTGTAAAATGAGAAGTCATGTTTATTTTCTAAAATCTAAATAAAACTGAACACCTCAATAGTCTAATAAATCAGGGTCGACACAACAGCCTCTTAAAGGGATTGTTCACCCAAAAATGAAAATTCTGTCTTCATGTAGTCAACCTCAAGTTGTTCCAAACCTGTATACATTTCTTTGTTCTGCTGTACACAAAGATAGATATTTTGTAACCAAGTAGATTTTGCCAGCCATTGACTAGTACAGCAGAACAAAGACAAGTTTGGAACAACTTGAGGGTGAGTAAATGATGACAATTTTCATTTTTGGATGAACTATCTATTTAAGCGTTTACAAACTCTCAAGTCTCAGTTAAGCTCAAGTGCACAAAAAGGCCACACGTAAACCAATATCCTTCAAAAAGGCCTTGTCAATAATGTGGATAAAAAAAATTGTTAAGTAAAATTAAATAGTCAAAGTCTAATTGCACTGGATGTGCTGGTTTTGGACTCATCACTGGCTGCAGTCCTGATCTAAATCAAACGTCTGCGATTTAGCACCTACTAATGCACTCGCATTCGCGTAAAGTAGACTTGTTGAAAAGTTTGGGTGAGTAAGGGCAAAACGCACAAGATATAGTTCAGTCAATGCCACTTAGATGGAAATATCACTTTCTGCAGCAGTTTGTTTTTGCCATAAAGAAAAGTTAGGTGCCATGCAAAATGTAATTTGTAATTGCATTACTCATCACAAATGTATTGGAGTAAAAAGTACATTTACTTCTTCAAAAATGTAGTCAAGTAGAGTAAAATTAGCTAATATCTTTGATACTCAGTACAACTACAAAGTAGCCAAAAATATACTCAAGTACAGTTGCTAATTACATTTACTCAAATAGTTTACAGCTCTGGTAAAACTCTCATAAATAGCTGGACATAAAAATCTGTGGTTGAAATAGCCACATCAAATAAGGAAAAGATAGTACTTGGTTTTGTACTTTTTGCAAAGTAACTATTTTTACTTGAGTAGTTTTGAGCTATTATACCTGCGTTTATGTTTAATGTGGTCCATGAGCACATAAGATAAATGATTACACAATATGATATTAGGTTAATATTTAAAGTAATTTGACTGCACCTACACAAACATAATTTTGAATTACTGTCCAGCCATACTGTAGACTTAAGTTTATATTTCTGAATAGTAGTCCTTGACTCATACTTGGACATGAAAGGTGATTTTTTTTTTCTTGGAAAGGGATGCTGACTACGCCAAGTCTAGATGTTTATCTAAAAAAACAAAAACTCAGATAATATCTACAAGGGCTAATTTCTGTACAAACCTTCAATTTCAATCTCATCCAGTGACTTCCCCTGGATGCTGCAAAGGTTTCCTTTACTAGCAAGTAATGACAAAGAATATTCTGACTCCGAATCAGGTATGTATTCCTTGTCAGACATGTCCTCAGCATCATCAGATGATATTTGGTCCAATGCTGGATGTGGAACTTTGTCCTGAACTGACAGCAGTTCATCATCAGAAGCCTTAGGAGACTGCTGCGCCTGAATTGGTGAGAAAGCAAATTATTTTACATGGTGATTGAATCTTATAGACAGTTCAAGTTCAACACTCACTTAGTAGATACTCACCTGTGCTGTGCTGTTAAAGTCATCTCTTTTAATTTGCTTGAGGCAGGATTTATGCCAGACCCCTGAACAAACTGGAACACATTTGAGTAAAATAATGTTAACACTGCAGGTCTATTTAAGTGGTTAGAGCACAACACACTCTATACTAATTCAGTAAATATCTAACCTGTGCATCGATAGCCAAGCCACTTGAAGGAAGATACGGGTCCCACACAACGAACAGTCCCACACAGTCCAAGTGTTCTTAAAAACCAAAGTGATGCCTCTGGGGACGGGACCCTCTAAACTGCATGGACCTCCCAAGTCATGTTTGGGTGGGGTTCAGTGTTTGATACACATACACTCAGATATTATACTGACTGAAGCTTGAAAAGGCACATTTATACAAATGTCCTTCCATTCCATTGTCCACATAAAGCACGTTCTACTCAGGCGACTGTCCACATAAAGCATGTTCTGCTCAGGCGACTGTCCACATAAAGCATGTTCTACTCAGGCGACTACACACACACACACATACACACACACATACACACATACTGAAATAGATGTTCCAAACTAAAATCGCATCATGACAAGTTGCATACCAAGTATCACAAAGTAACTCTAGTTAGTGTTACTCCTGTAAAACCAAGGTTTTGCTGTATGGAAAGTGTACTTACTGGTTTTGTGGTAGACACTGATTCTTAGCTTCAGCTGTAAAACGACTGTTTAAAGGACCAAGAAACACATTACGTTTCGATCAGGCTGTGAGCATGCGCACTGTCTTCAGCACCACGGCGAGCGTGGACATTGAGCTTCACAATTCAGTTTGCGCATGTGTGTGAAGATTCAACCGGTGGCTTTTGTTTTCTGACTCCATTTGCGTCACGACTGGGCTTCACGTCAAGCAAGAACTTCACCGTGTCGAGTGAATTCTGGAAAAGGGAATAATAATAATAATAATAGGAAGATACGGGTCCCACACAACGAACACACTTGTCCAAGGAGGATACTGTTGCGCACACAAGGCGGTGTTTTTGACACTGTTGGCAAAATTTTTTATTGTAGTGTTTACTTATGCCACATAGTTTGGACAAAGATATTTCATATTTACGCCACATAGTTTGGACAGAAAGATATTTCATATTAACATGTCGATATCTAATCATTTTAAATCCAATACCAATGTGACATTTAATTTACCTGATACATATGATTACCCTTTTATTGCATTGTATTTTGTTATTTATAGCGCATCTTATTTATATGCAGCTTATTTAAAGCATTTCCTATATGAAGATATACCTTCTTCATATTTTTAAATTGTAGATGGGGAATTTGTGGTTAGCCTCAGTGCCAGGAGCTGACTTCTTGTAGCCCAGTATAACTAATAGGGTGCCTTTCCATTACATGTAACCAAACGACTTAGCATTCACATTAAACCAACATAAAGATCCAATGCAGGCAGTCCAAGTGTTCTTAAAAACCAAAGTGATGCCTCTGGGGACGGGACCCTCTAAACTGCATGGACCTCCCAAGTCATGTTTGGGTGGGGTTCAGTGTTTGATACACATACACTCAGATATTATACTGACTGAAGCTTGAAAAGGCACATTTATACAAATGTCCTTCCATTCCATTGTCCACATAAAGCATGTTCTACTCAGGCAACTACACACACACGCACACACACACACACACACATTGAAATAGGTTGGCAGATTTAACATTTTGCCACAAATAAGTTGTACGTGAGATTTAATTTACCTCTCCAACCTTGGTGAGTGGGCTGAGCTCTGGACTAGTCTGATTCGGGTGGCTGACGGCTGTATGGGTGCACTTGCTCTCAGTGGTCAGCTGTAGAAGATGAAACGGAGACAAAGGACAATAAAGAGAAAGTCCTGGGAGCGTGATACTAGAGAGGACATTTGACGTCTGAGTAAAAAAATAAACCATTCTACTGTTGACAGAAAGACGGAGGAAAACCTTGCTTTAAAACTCACTGACAACGTCTTTGATATTAACAATCAAGTGCAAGATATTAATAAAAATCTATCTTTTGTGAGGACATACCTCTTCAGTGTCATCAGTTGTGGGAGGGGGATTTGTGGTGCCACACATCTTTGGGGCCATTTCATCATCAAGGCCCTGTAAAAAGGAAAAAAAACAAATAAACAAAATATTGTAGACCACGGACTATGAAAACTACACTCTGATGAACACATTCATGTTCACCGCGACTTCTACAGATTACCAGTTCCCACAACACAACTTGCTAAGATTTCCAAACTGCTTTTGTCAAATGGAGAAAGGAAACCTTTGCAGCATCCAGGGGAAGTCACTGGATGAGATTGAAATTGAAGGTTTGTACAGAAATTAGCCCTTGTAGATATTATCTGAGTTTTTGTTTTTTTCCTTTGAATGTTTGAATGCAGCTTATTTAAAGCATATCCTATATGAAGATATACCTTCTTCATATTTTTAAATTGTAGATGGGGAATTTGTGGTTAGCCTCAGTGTCAGGAGCTGACTTCTTCTAGCCCAGTATAACTAATAGGGTGCCTTTCCATTACATGTAACCAAACGACTTAGCATTCACATTAAACCAACATAAAGATCCAATGCAGGCAGTCCAAGTGTTCTTAAAAACCAAAGTGATGTCTCTGGGGACGGGACCCTCTAAACTGCATGGACCTCCCAAGTCATGTTTGGGTGGGGTTCAGTGTTTGATACACATACACTCAGATATTATACTGACTGAAGCTTGAAAAGGCACATTTAGACAAATGTCCTTCCATTCCATTGTCCACATAAAGCACGTTCTACTCAGGCGACTGTCCACATAAAGCATGTTCTGCTCAGGCGACTGTCCACGTAAAGCATGTTCTACTCAGGCGACTACACACACACACACATACACACACACATATTGAAATAGGTTGGCAGATTTAACATTTTGCCACAAATAAGTTGTACATGAGATTTAATTTACCTCTCCAACCTTGGTGAGTGGGCTGAGCTCTGGACTAGTCTGATTCGGGTGGCTGGCGGCTGTATGGGTGCACTTGCTCTCAGTGGTCAGCTGTAGAAGATGAAACAGAGACAAAGGACAATAAAGAGAAAGTCCTGGGAGCGTGATACTAGAGAGGACATTTGACGTCTGAGTAAAAAAAGAAACCATTCTACTGTTGACAGAAAGACGGAGGAAAACCTTGCTTTAAAACTCACTGACAACTTCTCTGATATTAACAATCAAGAGCAAGATATTAATAAAAATCTATCTTTTGTGAAGATATACCTCTTCAGTGTCATCAGTTGTGGATGGGGGATTTGTGGTGCCACACATCTTTGGGGCCATTTCATCATCAAGGCCCTTTAAAAAGGAAAAAACAACAAAAAAAGATAAATTATAATAAATATCTTCAAGACAAGATGTTCCCTGTGTAGCATTCAGTGAAAAGATATCATGGCTGTATTTCAGTGAGTGTTTTGTGGAAAACATGTAGTCTCTGAAACGGTTCTTTAGACACTGAACAGGCCACATGACTACAGTCTGTAGACTATGAAAACTACACTCTGATGAATACAGCATTTGATTACTTTGTTGTTTATCTATTGTCAGCCAACTTCGTAGAATGATTGCACTTCTAGAATAATTGACTAAGCTTTTACATGGAGTGAGGGGTTAGTCTTTTATAGTTCTTAGATTTGCTATGATTCTTTTAAATGACATCTTGTCATGAATTTTCGTCAGTGCTGTTGAATGGGTGCCTTTCCATTACATGTAACCAAACGACTTGGCATTCACATTAAACCAACATAAAGATCCAATGCAGGCAGTCCAAGTGTTCTTAAAAACCAAAGTGATGCCTCTGGGGACGGGACCCTCTAAACTGCATGGACCTCCCAAGTCATGTTTGGGTGGGGTTCAGTGTTTGATACACATACACTCAGATATTATACTGACTGAAGCTTGAAAAGGCACATTTAGACAAATGTCCTTCCATTCCATTGTCCACATAAAGCATGTTCTACTCAGGCGACTGTCCACATAAAGCATGTTCTGCTCAGGCGACTGTCCACATAAAGCATGTTCTACTCAGGCAACTACACACACACACACACACACACATTGAAATAGGTTGGCAGATTTAACATTTTGCCACAAATAAGTTGTACATGAGATTTAATTTACCTCTCCAACCTTGGTGAGTGGGCTGAGCTCTGGACTAGTCTGATTCGGGTGGCTGACGGCTGTATGGGTGCACTTGCTCTCAGTGGTCAGCTGTAGAAGATGAAACAGAGACAAAGGACAATAAAGAGAAAGTCCTGGGAGCGTGACACTAGAGAGGACATTTGACGTCTGAGTAAAAAAAGAAACCATTCTACTGTTGACAAAGACAGAGGAAAACCTTGCTTTAAAACTCACTGACAACTTCTCTGATATTAACAATCAAGAGCAAGATATTAATAAAAATCTATCTTTTGTGAGGACATACCTCTTCAGTTGTGGAAGGGGGATTTGTGGTGCCACACATCTTTGGGGCCATTTCATCATCAAGGCCCTGTAAAAAGGAAAAAATATATAATAATAATAATAATAATAATAATAATAATATTATTATACATATATATATATATATATATATATATATATTTATAGTAGACCGTGGATTATGAAAACTACACTCTGATGAACACAGCATTTGATGACTTCATTGTTTTTGTTCTAACATTCTGTAATGGTCAGTATCATCTATGGTGTGGTTAGGTGGTGCTAACAAAAGCTATAAAAATCATGTTCCACCTGAAGCTAGATGGAAAATGTACAGTATTTTGGTATGTGAAATGTTCTATGGTTAAAGCATTTCTTATATGAGAACTAACAATTTCACAAAGTTAATTAAATGAAGTCAAGAAGATAAAAACACTGTTTTATATATATATATATATATATATATAACACTCTACACACTGCACAAGATACTTGTCAGGTCTGTTGCCCCTCATGTTTTGTATATTGATCATTGTGGTTGGTTACTAGGTACCAATTAATTTATCTTACAGGTTTAGTACACTAACAGAACATCATAAACACATTACATTTATTTAATGGCCTGAAAGTACTCATATTAATGATATAACAGCCTTCCTGTGTCACTGCAACTTCATATTTAAAAAAAATAATGTGGGCTACTAAGAAAGTATTTAATTCTATAAAACAAACACAATGTCTGTAATAAAAGTTAAGGCTTTAACTAGCTACGCCTTGCTCATTAAGCCATGCGGTAGCCACAAGCTCAACTTAACCTAGCTAGCTTTCATTTTAAAAACAAAACTACCAAATTTGACTTGCTGGCAATGTTACTTCTGTCCTCATCTCTACCTGCTGTCCTCCACCTCTTTAGCCTGAGGCTTAATGAGCAGGACATGTTGATAGCCACTCAAGCTAGCTCAGCTAACATTGTGGTAAATATATAGCATTTTACAGTAATTGTAAGTTACAAGTTACAATTTCTTGCAAATAAGAAACACTTAATGCAAAAATGCAACTATATTTATAAATATAATTATTACCTGTATGTATTTAATCCAGTAAATCCAACGACGTCGAGCTGACACTTCCGAGGTGTGGTCCATTAGGTATTTAATTAGCGACAGCTGGGCCATGTGCTGTGGGCGGAGCTTCCCGTCGACTTCCGTTTGTTACCGCCCACATGCGCAAACCAGCCAATCACAAGACGGCCCGCCAAAATGCACCGTGTGTATCAGAAATGTGTATGAAACTGCAATATAAAACCCAGCTGTGGGGTCGCTGTTCTATACACTGGGATACACTCAAAATCAGGTCAAGTGGTAAATGAGGACTTTCAAAGAAAAAGAGAATATATGTTGTTCAGACACTAACAAATGCAGTTACACTCTTTGATTTACGAGGACCTTGGCATAGTCCCCGTATTACCCTTAGGTCCGTGGAGCCCAGGTGAAATGTCTGGCGTGTTGTCCATGTAAACCACATATACCAACACACACACACACACACACACACACACACACACACACACACAGCATAGTTAACCATGATTTACCATGATTTACCACATTACTAGCAATTATTTGAAGTGTCAGTGCAAATAAAGTGATTAACACTGACAAAATATGATTGTGTTATAATAGTTATTGCTATATAAGTGATTTTTAGTGTGTATTCAAGTATAAATGCAAGCACATGTGGAAAAATTTAATTAATAAGTAGAATGGCCAGCAGAGGGCAGTAGAAGACCACTTATTGGCTCACTTTCACTTTAAACCTCATGATTTTGACCAGTTTTCTGCACTAAAGCAAACCAGTGTTTCCATGTTAACTCAATAATGCATACTTGCTACATATGCTACACACAATAATGCTACACACACACACACACACACACACACACACACACACACACAAATGTTTCAGTGATATTGGTGTCACATTCACCTTCATCACATTCACCTTCTGTCTTCATCACATTCACCATCTGTCGTCATCACCTGCACCTGCTCCTCATCACCCTCCTCATCATCACTTGCTCCTCATCATCATAACCGTCACCTGTTGTCCTTGTCTTGATCTGTGTATTTAAGTTCCCCTCTCATCTATTATCATTGTTGGTTATTGTTTGTGCACTAGCACTCTGTTATGTTTGTTTTCATGTTGGAAAAAAAAACCTTTGTTATATTTGTACCACACACACACACACACACACACACACACACACACACACACACACACACACACACACACACACACACACACACACACACACACACACCATCATTTATCATGATTTACCATGGCTGATACCAATACCAATATGAGAAAATGACTATTTTAAACAGCAGGGGGCAGTAAAATACCACTTATTGGCTTAACATGCCATTAATTCATATCATTTTCACCTTTTTAACTGTTATAGAGGCAAATTTTGTCCGATCTGTCTGAAAATTTTCATGCTTGTTCAGGGTGATATTTCACACGTTCTGACTTGTTTTTAAGAAGGTCTGAGCATTGATTAAAGAGATATAGGCTTTCGGGGACACTTGGTAAAGGCCAGATTTTGAAGTGAACCTATTATAGCTATCCAAATGAAGTAGTTCAACTTTTTCTGACAATTATTGATCTAGTGAGTCCAGAGAATTGTATTGCACTAGTTTTGAACATTATGATATGAAAATTATATGATCAGAGATGGAAAAGACCATTTACAGCCAATACAGGCAGTTTACCATAGGAAATATATGATTTTAAAGCTTTTTAACAGTTATAGCGCCACCTATCGTCCGATCTCCATAGAATTTTTCATGCTTGTTAATGATGTTATGTCACATATGCTGACCAATTTTTGTGAAGTTCTGAGTTTTTATTTAGGATTTATAGGCTTTTTAATGTATTTTGACACGCCCATTTTATAAATTACCCTATTACAGCCATCCAAATGCAAAAGTTCAACTTTTTTTTGATAATTATTGATCTAGAGAGTCCAGAGAATTGTCCTAGACTGGTCTGGTTCCGATCGGGCAAAAAACCTAGGACTAGTTCGCAAAAGTAGGTTTTTAACATATTAATGAATAATTAATGAACAGTTTGATTGACAGCAATGGTTCTTGAGGCAAAGTTGTTCAGGATGAGGAGATCTATCAAATGATATGCATATTGTGTGGATATTTGTAACACCACGTGATTACAGAGCCGTAAAACTCGTTAGCGCCAACTAGTGGCCGATTTCTTTCAAAATTCTTACAGACCTTTAGGGCCATGAGCCGAACATGCGCATTGAGTTTCGTTCCGATCGGCCTCCGTTAACCTTGTCTAATAGGTGCTCAAACTTCGTTGGCCGATGGCGGCCATGTTTTTTGAGATACGCCAATGTCCTCATACACATACATGGCACCTTGGACCAAGACACTGCATACCAATTTTCAAGTCAATCGGACTAACGGTCAGGTGGTTATAGCCTGTTTTATGTTTTTTTCATTTTATAGCGCCACCATGAGGCCAATCGTCGCGATTTTTTTACTGTGACCCCAGAGTAAGCTCATACACATGTGTACCAAGTTTGGTGAAGATACCTCATTTACATCGGGAGTTATAGCCATTTTAGTAAAATAGGCCCCTCCCACAACGTACGTTTTGGCGCCCCTTAGCGACCGTGAATCGAAATTTCCACTTTTTTTCGATAATTATTGATATTCAGTCTCCAGAGAACATTTCTGCACTAGTTTGGTTCCAATCGGGCAAAAAACCAGGGACTAGTTCGCAAAAGTAGATTTTTGACAAAATTCAAAATGGCGGAAAATCTATCATGGCGGAAATGAAATCGGAGATATACATTTTGTTCGTCAGGCGTCCAGCTTTCCAATGATATAAGACACTTGAGTCTACGACATACGGTCTAGGAGTTATGAGCAGTTTCGCGCTTTTGGTTGTTATAGCGCCACCTATGGGCCAATCGGGGTCATAATCTCTGAACCTTTCCTCGATTTTTGTACTACCATCTGTCAAAGTTTCAAAGTTCCAGCTCTTACGGTTTGGGCTGCACGATGCGTTTTACGGCGGAATAATAATAATAATAATAATTAAAGCTGCAAGCAGCATTTATCGGGGTTCAAGCTATTAAGGCCTTTAAGGGTTTTTAAGCACAAAAGCATCAAAAGTTATCAGGTTTTATTTAGCAAGCATGTAACCACTGACATAATAGATGGAAAAGACCATTTACAGCCAATACAGGCAATGTACCATAGGAAATATATGGTTTTAAAGCTTTTTAACAGTTATAGCGCCACCTATAGTCCGATCTCCATAAAATTTGGCATGCTTGTTAATGATGTTATGTCACATATGCTCACCAATTTTTGTGAGGTTCTGAGTTTTCATTTAGGATTTATAGGCTTTTTAGTGTATTTTGCTACGCCCATTTTATAAATGACCCTATTACAGCCATCCAAATGCAAAAGTTCAACTTTTTTTTGATAGTTTTTGATCTAGAGAGTCCAGAGAATTGTCCTAGACTGGTCTGGTTCCAATCGTGCGAAAAACCTAGGACTAGTTCGCAAAAGTAGGTTTTTAACATGTTTGCGAATATTTAATGAACGGTTTGATTGACAGCAATGGTCCTTGAGGCAAAGTTGTTCAGGATGAGGAGATCTATCAAATGATATGCATATTGTGTGGATATTTGTAACACCACGTGATTACAGAGCTGTAAAACTCGTTAGCGCCAACTAGTGGCCGATTTCTTTCAAAATTGTTACAGACCTCTATGGCCTTGAGTCGAACATGCCCATCGAGTTTCGTTCCGATCGGCCTCCGTTAACCTTGTCTAATAGGTGCTCAAAATTCATTGGCCGATGGCGGCCATGTTTTTCGAGATACGCCAATGTCCTCATACACATACATGGCACCTTGGACCAAGACACTGCATGCCAATTTTCAAGTCAATCGGACTAATGGTCAGGTGGTTATAGCCTGTTTTATGTTTTTTTCATGTTATAGCGCCACCATGTGGCCAATTGCCGCGGTTTTTTTACTGTGACCTCAGATTGACCTCTTACACATGTGTACCAAGTTTGGTGAAGATACCTCATTTACTTCTGGAGTTATAGCCATTTTAGTAAAATAGGCCCCTCCCACAACGTACGTTTTGGCGCCCCTTACCGTCCGTGAGTCGAAATTTCAACTTTTTTTCGATAGTTTTTGATAATCAGACTCTAGAGAACATTTCTGCACTGGTTTGGTTCCGATCGGGCGAAAAACCTAGGACTAGTTCGCAAAAGTATGTTTTTGACAAAATTCAAAATGGCGGAAAATCTATCATGGCGGAAATGAAATCGGAGATATACGTTTTGTTCGTCAGGCGTCCAGCTTTCCAATGATATAAGACACTTGAGTCTACGTCATACGGTCTAGTAGTTATGAGCAGTTTCGCGCTTTTGGTTGCTATAGCGCCACCTATGGGCCAATCGGGGTCATACTTTGATAGGTTCTCCCCAAATTGAGGACTACCATTTGGTCAAGTTTCAAGGTTCCAGCTCTTACGGTTTGGTCTGCACGATGCGTTTTAGGGGAAAATAATAATAATAATAATAATAATTAAAGCTGCAAGCAGCATTTATCGGGGTTCAAGCAGTTAAGGCCTTTAAGGCATTTAAGCACAAAAGCATCAAAAGTCATTAAGATTTATTTAGCAAGCATGTAACCACTGACATAATAGATGGAAAAGACCATTTACAGCCAATACAGGCAAATTGCCATGGGATATATATGGTTTTAAAGCTTTTTAACAGTTATAGCGCCACCTATGGTCCGATCTCCATAAAATTGTTTATTGTGACCTCAAATTGAACCCATACACATGTGTACTGATTTTGGTGAAGATATCTCATTTACTTCTTGAGTTATAGCCATTTGAGTAAAATAGGCTCCTCCCACAACGATTTGCCACATTCAAGAATTATTTAATATGATTCTAGCATGATTTACTATCATATACCATGTTCCAGAATGATTTATTAGGATTCTAGCATGATTTACCTTGATACACCTCATTTCAGTATTATTTACTATGATTTACAATGTTTCTAGCATGATTAACCACATTACTAGCAATTATGTGAAGTGTCAGTGCAAATGAGGTGATGAACACTGACAAAATATTATTGTGTTATAATAGTTAGTTATATACGTGATTTTTAGTGTGTGTCCAAGTATGAATGCAAAAGCACATGTAAAATATTTCATTATTAAGTAGAATGGCCAGCAGAGGGCACTAGAAGACCACTTATTGGCTCACTTTCACTTTAAACCAGTTTTCTGCACTAAAGCAAACCAGTTTTTCCATGTTAATTCAATGCATGCTTACACACACACACACACACACACACACACACACACACACACACACACACACACTTACCATAGTTTATCATGATTTACCATGGCTGATACCAATACCAATATGACAAAATGACTATTTTAAACAGCAGGGGGCAGTAAAATACCACTTATTGGCTTAACATGCCATTAATTCATATCATTTTCACCTTTTTAACTGTTATAGAGGCAAATTTTGTCAGATCTGTCTGAAAATTGTCATGCATGTTCAGAGAGATATTTCACATGTTCTGACTTGTTTTTAAGAAGGTTTGAACATTCATTAAAGAGATATAGGCTTTTGGGGACACTTGGTAATGGCCACATATTGAAGTGACACTATTATAGCCATCCAAATGAAGAAGTCATACTTTTTCTGATAATTATTGATCTAGAGAGTCCAGAGAATTGCACTGCACTGGTTTTGAACATTATTATATGAACATTATGATTATAGATGGAAAAGACCATTCACAGGCAATACAGGCAATTTACCATAGGAAATATATGGTTTTAAAGCTTTTTAACAGTTATAGCGCCACCTTTGGTCCGATCTCCATAAAAATTTCCATGCTTCTTTAGCATGGTACGACACATATGCTGACCAATTATCGTGATGTTCTGAGTTTTTGTTTAGAATTTATAGGCTTTTGATTGCATTTTGCCACATCCATTTTCTTTATGACACAATTATACCCATGCGAAAAATGCAAAAGTTCAACTTTTTTTGATAATTATTGATCTAGAGAGTCCAGAGAATTGTCCTAGACTCGTTTGGTTCCGATCGGGCAAAAAACCAGGGACTAGTTCGCAAAAGTAGGTTTTTAACATATTCGTGAATAATTAATAAACTGTTTGATTGACAGCAATGGTTCTAGAGGCAAAGTTGTTCAGCATAAGCAGATCTATCAAATGATATGCATTTTGTGATGATAAGTGTAACACCACGTGATTACAGAGCCATAAAACTCATTAGCGCCAACTAGTGGCCGATTTCTTTCAAAATTCTTACAGACCTCTAGGGCCATGAGCCGAACATTCCCATTGAGTTTCGTTCCGATCGGCCTCCGTTAACCTTGTCTAATAGGTGCTCAAACTTCATTGGCCGATGGCGGCCATGTTTTTTGAGATACGCCAATGTCCTCATACACATACATGGCACCTTGGACCAAGACACTGCATACCAATTTTCAAGTCAATCGGACTAACGGTCAGGTGGTTATAGCCTGTTTTATGTTTTTTTCATTTTATAGCGCCACCATGAGGCCAATCGTCGCGATTTTTTTACTGTGACCCCAGATTGAACTCATACACATGTGTACCAAGTTTGGTGAAGATACCTCATTTACATCGGGAGTTATAGCCATTTTAGTAAAATAGGCCCCTCCCACAACGTACGTTTTTGCGCCCCTTAGCGACCGTGAATCGAAATTTCCACTTTTTTTTCGATAATTATTGATATTCAGACTCCAGAGAACATTTCTGCACTGGTTTGGTTCCAATCGGGCAAAAAACCAGGGACTAGTTTGCAAAAGTAGGTTTTTGACAAAATTCAAAATGGCGGAAAATCTATCATGGCGGAAATGAAATCGGAGATATACGTTTTGTTCGTCAGGCATCCAGCTTTCCAATGATATAAGACACTTGAGTCTACGACATAAGGTCTAGGAGTTATGAACAGTTTCGCGCTTTTGGTTGCTATAGCGCCACCTATGGGCCAATCGGGGTCATAATCTCTGAACCTTTCCTCGATTTTTGTACTACCATCTGTCAAAGTTTCAAAGTTCCAGCTCTTACGGTTTGGGCTGCACGATGCGTTTTACGGCGGAATAATAATAATAATAATAATAATAAAAATCAGCACAATTACAATAGGGTTTCAGCACTTCGTGCTTGAACCCCTAATAATAATAAAAATCAGTACAATTACAATAGGGTTTCAGCACTTCGTGCTTGAACCCCTAAAAATCAGGACAATTACAATAGGGTTTCAGCACTTCGTGCTTGAACCCCTAATAAAAATCAGTACAATTACAATAGGTGTTCAGCACTTCGTGCTTGAACCCCTAAAAATCAGCACAATTACAATAGGGTTTCAGCATTTCATGCTTGAACCCCTAATAATTAAAGCTGCAAGCAGCATTTATCGGGGTTCAAGCATTTAAGGCCTTTAAGCACATAAGCATTTAAGACATTAAGATTTATTTAGAAAGCTTTTAACCACTGAAAAAATAGATGGAAAAGTCCATTTACAGCCAATACAGGAAATTTACCATAGGAAATATATGGTTTTCAAAGCTTTTTAACAGTTATAGCGCCACCTATGGTCCGATCTCCATAAAAATTTCCATGCTTCTTTAGCATGTTATTTCACATATGCCCATCAATTTTTGTGAAGTTCTGAGTTTTTATTTAGGCTTTATAGACGTTTGAGTGTATTTGGACACGCCTATTTTATAAATGATCCTCTTATAGCCAACCAAAAGCAAAATTTTAACTTTTTTTTGATAATTATTGATCTAGAGAGTCCAGAGAATTGTCCTAGACTGGTCTGGTTCCGGTCGGGCGAAAAACCAGGGACTAGTTCGCAAAAGTAGGTTTTTAACATATTCGTGAATAATTAATAAACTGTTTGATTGACAGCAATGGTTCTAGAGGCAAAGTTGTTCAGCATGAGCAGGTCTATCAAATGATATGCATTTTGTGATGATAAGTGTAACACCACGTGATTACAGAGCCATAAAACTCGTTAGCACCAACTAGTGGCCGATTTCTTTCAAAATTCTTACAGACCTCTAGGGCCATGAGTCGAACATGCCCACCGAGTTTTGTTCCGATCGGCCTCCATTAACCTTGTCTAATAGGTGCTCAAACTTCATTGGCCGATGGCGGCCATGTTTTTTGAGATACACCAATGTCCTCATAGATATACATGACAGCTTGGACCAAGACACTGCATACCAATTTTCAAGTCAATCGGACTAACGGTCAGGTGGTTACAGCCTGATTTATGTTTTTTTAATGTTATAGCGCCACCATGTGGCCAATCGCCGCAATCTTTTTACTATGACCTCAGATTGACCTCTTACACAGGTGTACCGAGTTTGGTGAAGATACCTCATTTACTGCTGGAGTTATAGCCATTTTAGTAAAATAGGCTCCGCCTTCTTTAAACATTTTGGCGCCCCTTAGCGACCGTCAATCGAAATTTCAACTTTTTTTCGATAATTATTGATATTCTGACTCCAGAGAACATTTCTGCACTGGTTTGGTTCCAATCGGACACAAAACCAGGGACTAGTTCGCAAAAGTAGGTTTTGGACATAATTCAAAATGGCGGAAAATTTGCATACCGGAAATGAAATCCTTGAGGCCTTTTTTGTTCGGCTTGACCCAAGGATTCCAATGATATAAGACACTTGAGTCTGTGACAAACGGTTAATGAGATTTAAGCAAAAATATGATTTTTTTTTGTTTTTTGTACTGTAGCGCCACCTATGGGCCAATCGGGGTCATATTTTGATAACCTCTCCTCGATTTTTGTACTACCATCTGGCAAAGTTTCAAGTCTCTAGCACTTACGGTTTGGGCTGCACGATGCGTTTTACGGCAGAAGAAAAATAATAATAATAATTAAAGCTGCAAGCAGCATTTATCGGGGTTCAAGCAGTTAAGGCCTTTAAGGCATTTAAGCACAAAAGCATCAAAAGTCATTAAGATTTATTTAGCAAGCATGTAACCACTGACATAATAGATGGAAAAGACCATTTACAGCCAATACAGGCAAATTGCCATGGGATATATATGGTTTTAAAGCTTTTTAACAGTTATAGCGCCACCTATGGTCCGATCTCCATAAAATTGTTTATTGTGACCTCAAATTGAACCCATACACATGTGTACTGATTTTGGTGAAGATATCTCATTTACTTCTTGAGTTATAGCCATTTGAGTAAAATAGGCTCCTCCCACAACGATTTGCCACATTCAAGAATTATTTAATATGATTCTAGCATGATTTACTATCATATACCATGTTCCAGAATGATTTATTAGGATTCTAGCATGATTTACCTTGATACACCTCATTTCAGTATTATTTACTATGATTTACAATGTTTCTAGCATGATTAACCACATTACTAGCAATTATGTGAAGTGTCAGTGCAAATGAGGTGATGAACACTGACAAAATATTATTGTGTTATAATAGTTAGTTATATACGTGATTTTTAGTGTGTGTCCAAGTATGAATGCAAAAGCACATGTAAAATATTTCATTATTAAGTAGAATGGCCAGCAGAGGGCACTAGAAGACCACTTATTGGCTCACTTTCACTTTAAACCAGTTTTCTGCACTAAAGCAAACCAGTTTTTCCATGTTAACTCAATGCATGCTTACACACACACACACACACACACACACACACACACACACACACACACACACACAGCATAGTTAACCATGATTTACCATGATATACCACGTTCTAGTATTATTTACCAGGAGATAAACGACAATCTAGTATTATTTACTTTGATTTACCATGTTTCTAGCCTGATTTATCACATTACTAGCAATTATTTGAAGTGTCAGTGCAAATAAAGTGATTAACACTGACAAAATATGATTGTGTTATAATAGTTATTGCTATATATTTTTAGTGTGTATTCAAGTATAAATGCAAGCACATGTGGAAATATTTAATTAATAAGTAGAATGGCCAGCAGAGGGCACTAGAAGACCACTTATTGGCTCACTTTCACTTTAAACCTCATGATTTTGACCAGTTTTCTGCACTAAAGCAAACCAGTGTTTCCATGTTAACTCAATAATGCATACTTGCTACATATGCTACACACAATAATGCCACACACACACACACACACACACACACACAAATGTTTCAGTGATATTGGTGTCACATTCACCTTCATCACATTCACCTTCTGTCTTCATCACATTCACCATCTGTCGTCATCACCTGCACCTGCTCCTCATCACCCTCCTCATCATCACCTGCTCCTCATCATCATAACCGTCACCTGTTGTCCTTGTCTTGATCTGTGTATTTAAGTTCCCCTCTCATCCATTATCATTGTCGGTTATTGTTTGTGCACTAGCACTCTGTTATGTTTGTTTTCATGTTGGAAAATAAAACCTTTGTTATATTTGTACCACACACACACACACACACACACACACACACACACACACACACACACACACACACCATCATTTATCATGATTTACCATGGCTGATACCAATACCAATATGAGAAAATGACTATTTTAAACAGCAGGGGGCAGTAAAATACCACTTATTGGCTTAACATGCCATTAATTCATATCATTTTCACCTTTTTAACTGTTATAGAGGCAAATTTTGTCCGATCTGTCTGAAAATTTTCATGCTTGTTCAGGGTGATATTTCACACGTTCTGACTTGTTTTTAAGAAGGTCTGAGCATTGATTAAAGAGATATAGGCTTTCGGGGACACTTGGTAAAGGCCAGATTTTGAAGTGAACCTATTATAGCTATCCAAATGAAGTAGTTCAACTTTTTCTGACAATTATTGATCTAGTGAGTCCAGAGAATTGTATTGCACTAGTTTTGAACATTATGATATGAAAATTATATGATCAGAGATGGAAAAGACCATTTACAGCCAATACAGGCAGTTTACCATAGGAAATATATGATTTTAAAGCTTTTTAACAGTTATAGCGCCACCTATCGTCCGATCTCCATAGAATTTTTCATGCTTGTTAATGATGTTATGTCACATATGCTGACCAATTTTTGTGAAGTTCTGAGTTTTTATTTAGGATTTATAGGCTTTTTAATGTATTTTGACACGCCCATTTTATAAATTACCCTATTACAGCCATCCAAATGCAAAAGTTCAACTTTTTTTTGATAATTATTGATCTAGAGAGTCCAGAGAATTGTCCTAGACTGGTCTGGTTCCGATCGGGCAAAAAACCTAGGACTAGTTCGCAAAAGTAGGTTTTTAACATATTAATGAATAATTAATGAACAGTTTGATTGACAGCAATGGTTCTTGAGGCAAAGTTGTTCAGGATGAGGAGATCTATCAAATGATATGCATATTGTGTGGATATTTGTAACACCACGTGATTACAGAGCCGTAAAACTCGTTAGCGCCAACTAGTGGCCGATTTCTTTCAAAATTCTTACAGACCTTTAGGGCCATGAGCCGAACATGCGCATTGAGTTTCGTTCCGATCGGCCTCCGTTAACCTTGTCTAATAGGTGCTCAAACTTCGTTGGCCGATGGCGGCCATGTTTTTTGAGATACGCCAATGTCCTCATACACATACATGGCACCTTGGACCAAGACACTGCATACCAATTTTCAAGTCAATCGGACTAACGGTCAGGTGGTTATAGCCTGTTTTATGTTTTTTTCATTTTATAGCGCCACCATGAGGCCAATCGTCGCGATTTTTTTACTGTGACCCCAGAGTAAGCTCATACACATGTGTACCAAGTTTGGTGAAGATACCTCATTTACATCGGGAGTTATAGCCATTTTAGTAAAATAGGCCCCTCCCACAACGTACGTTTTGGCGCCCCTTAGCGACCGTGAATCGAAATTTCCACTTTTTTTCGATAATTATTGATATTCAGTCTCCAGAGAACATTTCTGCACTAGTTTGGTTCCAATCGGGCAAAAAACCAGGGACTAGTTCGCAAAAGTAGATTTTTGACAAAATTCAAAATGGCGGAAAATCTATCATGGCGGAAATGAAATCGGAGATATACATTTTGTTCGTCAGGCGTCCAGCTTTCCAATGATATAAGACACTTGAGTCTACGACATACGGTCTAGGAGTTATGAGCAGTTTCGCGCTTTTGGTTGTTATAGCGCCACCTATGGGCCAATCGGGGTCATAATCTCTGAACCTTTCCTCGATTTTTGTACTACCATCTGTCAAAGTTTCAAAGTTCCAGCTCTTACGGTTTGGGCTGCACGATGCGTTTTACGGCGGAATAATAATAATAATAATAATTAAAGCTGCAAGCAGCATTTATCGGGGTTCAAGCAGTTAAGGCCTTTAAGGCATTTAAGCACAAAAGCATCAAAAGTTATTAAGATTTATTTAGGAAGCATGTAACCACTGACATAATAGATGGAAAAGACCATTTACAGCCAATACAGGCAATTTGCCATGGGATATATATGGTTTTAAAGCTTTTTAACAGTTATAGCGCCACCTATGGTCCGATCTCCATAAAATTGTTTACTGTGACCTCAAATTGAACCCATACACATGTGTACTGAGTTTGGTGAAGATATCTCATTTACTTCTTGAGTTATAGCCATTTGAGTAAAATAGGCTCCTCCCACAACGATTTGCCACATTCTAGAATTATTTAATATGATTCTAGCATGATTTACTATCATATACCATGTTCCAGAATGATTTATTAGGATTCTAGCATGATTTACCTTGATACACCTCATTTCAGTATTATTTACTATGATTTACAATGTTTCTAGCATGATTAACCACATTACTAGCAATTATGTGAAGTGTCAGTGCAAATGAGGTGATGAACACTGACAAAATATTATTGTGTTATAATAGTTAGTTATATACGTGATTTTTGTGTGTGTGTCCAAGTATGAATGCAAAAGCACATGTAAAATATTTCATTATTAAGTAGAATGGCCAGCAGAGGGCACTAGAAGACCACTTATTGGCTCACTTTCACTTTAAACCAGTTTTCTGCACTAAAGCAAACCAGTTTTTCCATGTTAACTCAATGCATGCTTACACACACACACACACACACACACACACACACACACACACACACACACACACAGCATAGTTAACCATGATTTACCATGATATACCACGTTCTAGTATTATTTACCAGGAGATAAACGACAATCTAGTATTATTTACTTTGATTTACCATGTTTCTAGCCTGATTTATCACATTACTAGCAATTATTTGAAGTGTCAGTGCAAATAAAGTGATTAACACTGACAAAATATGATTGTGTTATAATGGTTATTGCTATATAAGTGATTTTTTTAGTGTGTATTCAAGTATGAATGCAAGCACATGTTGAAATATTTCATTAATAAGTAGAATGGCCTGCAGAGGGCAGTAGAAGACCACTTATTGGCTCACTTTCACTTTAAACCAGTTTTCTGCACTAAAGCAAACCAGTTTATCCATGTTAACTCAATGCATGCTTACACACACACACACACACACACACACACACACACACAGCATAGTTAACCATGATTTACCACATTACTAGCAATTATTTGAAGTGTCAGTGCAAATAAAGTGATTAACACTGACAAAATATGATTGTGTTATAATAGTTATTGCTATATAAGTGATTTTTAGTGTGTATTCAAGTATAAATGCAAGCACATGTGGAAAAATTTAATTAATAAGTAGAATGGCCAGCAGAGGGCAGTAGAAGACCACTTATTGGCTCACTTTCACTTTAAACCTCATGATTTTGACCAGTTTTCTGCACTAAAGCAAACCAGTGTTTCCATGTTAACTCAATAATGCATACTTGCTACATATGCTACACACAATAATGCTACACACACACACACACACACACACACACACACACAAATGTTTCAGTGATATTGGTGTCACATTCACCTTCATCACATTCACCTTCTGTCTTCATCACATTCACCATGTGTCGTCATCACCTGCACCTGCTCCTCATCACCCTCCTCATCATCACCTGCTCCTCATCATCATAACCGTCACCTGTTGTCCTTGTCTTGATCTGTGTATTTAAGTTCCCCTCTCATCCATTATCATTGTCGGTTATTGTTTGTGCACTAGCACTCTGTTATGTTTGTTTTCATGTTGGAAAATAAAACCTTTGTTATATTTGTACCACACACACACACACACACACACACACACACACACACACACACCATCATTTATCATGATTTACCATGGCTGATACCAATACCAATATGAGAAAATGACTATTTTAAACAGCAGGGGGCAGTAAAATACCACTTATTGGCTTAACATGCCATTAATTCATATCATTTTCACCTTTTTAACTGTTATAGAGGCAAATTTTGTCCGATCTGTCTGAAAATTTTCATGCTTGTTCAGGGTGATATTTCACACGTTCTGACTTGTTTTTAAGAAGGTCTGAGCATTGATTAAAGAGATATAGGCTTTCGGGGACACTTGGTAAAGGCCAGATTTTGAAGTGAACCTATTATAGCTATCCAAATGAAGTAGTTCAACTTTCTGACAATTATTGATCTAGTGAGTCCAGAGAATTGTATTGCACTAGTTTTTTAACATTATGATATGAAAATTATATGATCAGAGATGGAAAAGACCATTTACAGCCAATACAGGCAGTTTACCATAGGAAATATATGATTTTAAAGCTTTTTAACAGTTATAGCGCCACCTATCGTCCGATCTCCATAGAATTTTTCATGCTTGTTAATGATGTTATGTCACATATGCTGACCAATTTTTGTGAAGTTCTGAGTTTTTATTTAGGATTTATAGGCTTTTTAATGTATTTTGACACGCCCATTTTATAAATTACCCTATTACAGCCATCCAAATGCAAAAGTTCAACTTTTTTTTGATAATTATTGATCTAGAGAGTCCAGAGAATTGTCCTAGACTGGTCTGGTTCCGATCGGGCAAAAAACCTAGGACTAGTTCGCAAAAGTAGGTTTTTAACATATTCATGAATATTTAATGAACTGTTTGATTGACAGCAATGGTTCTAGAGGCAAAGTTGTTCAGCATGAGCAGATCTATCATATGATATGCATTTTGTGACGATAAGTGTAACACCACGTGATTACAGAGCCATAAAACTCGTTAGCGCCAACTAGTGGCCGATTTCTTTCAAAATTCTTACAGACCTCTAGGGGCTTGAGCCGAACATGCCCACTGAGTTTTGTTCCGATCGGCCTCCGTTAACCTTGTCTAATAGGTGCTCAAACTTCATTGGCCGATAGCGGCCATGTTTTTTGAGATACACCAATGTCCTCATAGACATACATGGCACCTTGGACCAAGACACTGCATACCAATTTTCAAGTCAATCGGACTAACGGTCAGGTGGTTATAGCCTGTTTTATGTTTTTTTCATATTATAGCGCCACCATGAGGCCAATCACCGCGATTTTTTTACTGTGACCTCAACTTGAGCTCATACATATGTGTACCGAGTTTGGTGAAAATATCTCATTTCGTTCACGAGTTATAGCCATTTTTGTATAATTAGCTCCGCCTCCTGCGAACGTTTTGATGCCCCTTAGCAACCGTGGATCGAAATTTTAACTTTTTTTCGATAATTATTGATATTCAGACTCCTGTGAATATTTCTGCACTGGTTTGGTTCCAATCGGGCGAAAAACCAGGGACTAGTTCGCAAAAGTAGGTTTTGGACAAAATCCAAAATGGCGGAAAAATTTGCATACCGGAAATGAAATCCTTGAGGCCTTTTTTGTTCGGCTTGACCCAAGGATTCCAAAGATATAAGACACTTGAGTCTGTGACAAAGGGTTGATGAGATTTAAGCAAAAATATGCAATTTTTTTGTTTTTTGCACTGTAGCGCCACCTATTGGCCAATCTAGCTCATATTCTCTGAACCTCTCCTCGATTTTTGTACTACCTTCTGGCCAAGTTTCAAGTCTCTAGCACTTACGGTTTAGGCTGCACGATGCGTTTTACGGCGGAATAATAATAATAATAATAAAAATCAGCACAATTACAATAGGGTTTCAGCATTTCATGCTTGAACCCCTAATTAAAGCTGCAAGCAGCATTTATCGGGGTTCAAGCAGTTAAGGCCTTTAAGGCATTTAAGCACAAAAGCATCAAAAGTTATTAAGATTTATTTAGCAATCATGTAACCACTGACATAATAGATGGAAAAGACCATTTACAGCCAATACAGGCAATTTGCCATGGGATATATATGGTTTTAAAGCTTTTTAACAGTTATAGCGCCACCTATGGTCCGATCTCCATAAAATTGTTTACTGTGACCTCAAATTGAACCCATACACATGTGTACTGAGTTTGGTGAAGATATCTCATTTACTTCTTGAGTTATAGCCATTTGAGTAAAATAGGCTCCTCCCACAACGATTTGCCACATTCTAGAATTATTTAATATGATTCTAGCATGATTTACTATCATATACCATGTTCCAGAATGATTTATTAGGATTCTAGCATGATTTACCTTGATACACCTCATTTCAGTATTATTTACTATGATTTACAATGTTTCTAGCATGATTAACCACATTACTAGCAATTATGTGAAGTGTCAGTGCAAATGAGGTGATGAACACTGACAAAATATTATTGTGTTATAATAGTTAGTTATATACGTGATTTTTAGTGTGTGTCCAAGTATGAATGCAAAAGCACATGTAAAATATTTCATTATTAAGTAGAATGGCCAGCAGAGGGCACTAGAAGACCACTTATTGGCTCACTTTCACTTTAAACCAGTTTTCTGCACTAAAGCAAACCAGTTTTTCCATGTTAACTCAATGCATGCTTACACACACACACACACACACACACACACACACACACACACACACACACACACACACATACACACACAGCATAGTTAACCATGATTTACCATGATATACCACGTTCTAGTATTATTTACCAGGAGATAAACGACAATCTAGTATTATTTACTTTGATTTACCATGTTTCTAGCCTGATTTATCACATTACTAGCAATTATTTGAAGTGTCAGTGCAAATAAAGTGATTAACACTGACAAAATATGATTGTGTTATAATAGTTATTGCTATATAAGTGATTTTTTTAGTGTGTATTCAAGTATGAATGCAAGCACATGTTGAAATATTTCATTAATAAGTAGAATGGCCAGCAGAGGGCAGTAGAAGACCACTTATTGGCTCACTTTCACTTTAAACCAGTTTTCTGCACTAAAGCAAACCAGTTTATCCATGTTAACTCAATGCATGCTTACACACACACACACACACACACACACACACACACACACACACACACACACACAGCATAGTTAACCATGATTTACCATGATTTACCACATTACTAGCAATTATTTGAAGTGTCAGTGCAAATAAAGTGATTAACACTGACAAAATATGATTGTGTTATAATAGTTATTGCTATATAAGTGATTTTTAGTGTGTATTCAAGTATAAATGCAAGCACATGTGGAAAAATTTAATTAATAAGTAGAATGGCCAGCAGACGGCAGTAGAAGACCACTTATTGGCTCACTTTCACTTTAAACCTCATGATTTTGACCAGTTTTCTGCACTAAAGCAAACCAGTGTTTCCATGTTAACTCAATAATGCATACTTGCTACATATGCTACACACAATAATGCTACACACACACACACACACACACACACACACACACACACACACACACACAAATGTTTCAGTGATATTGGTGTCACATTCACCTTCATCACATTCACCTTCTGTCTTCATCACATTCACCATCTGTCGTCATCACCTGCACCTGCTCCTCATCACCCTCCTCATCATCACCTGCTCCTCATCATCATAACCGTCACCTGTTGTCCTTGTCTTGATCTGTGTATTTAAGTTCCCCTCTCATCCATTATCATTGTCGGTTATTGTTTGTGCACTAGCACTCTGTTATGTTTGTTTTCATGTTGGAAAATAAAACCTTTGTTATATTTGTACCACACACACACACACACACACACACACACACACACACACACACACACACACACACACACACACACACACCATCATTTATCATGATTTACCATGGCTGATACCAATACCAATATGAGAAAATTACTATTTTAAACAGCAGGGGGCAGTAAAATACCACTTATTGGCTTAACATGCCATTAATTCATATCATTTTCACCTTTTTAACTGTTATAGAGGCAAATTTTGTCCGATCTGTCTGAAAATTTTCATGCTTGTTCAGGGTGATATTTCACACGTTCTGACTTGTTTTTAAGAAGGTCTGAGCATTGATTAAAGAGATATAGGCTTTCGGGGACACTTGGTAAAGGCCAGATTTTGAAGTGAACCTATTATAGCTATCCAAATGAAGTAGTTCAACTTTTTCTGACAATTATTGATCTAGTGAGTCCAGAGAATTGTATTGCACTAGTTTTGAACATTATGATATGAAAATTATATGATCAGAGATGGAAAAGACCATTTACAGCCAATACAGGCAGTTTACCATAGGAAATATATGATTTTAAAGCTTTTTAACAGTTATAGCGCCACCTATCGTCCGATCTCCATAGAATTTTTCATGCTTGTTAATGATGTTATGTCACATATGCTGACCAATTTTTGTGAAGTTCTGAGTTTTTATTTAGGATTTATAGGCTTTTTAATGTATTTTGACACGCCCATTTTATAAATTACCCTATTACAGCCATCCAAATGCAAAAGTTCAACTTTTTTTTGATAATTATTGATCTAGAGAGTCCAGAGAATTGTCCTAGACTGGTTTGGTTCCGATTGGGCAAAAAACCTAGGACTAGTTTGCAAAAGTAGGTTTTTAACATATTCATGAATAATTAATGAACAGTTTGATTGACAGCAATGGTTCTTGAGGCAAAGTTGTTCAGTATGAGGAGATCTATCAACTGATATGCATATTGTGTGGATGTATGCAACACCACGTGATTACAGAGCCGAAAAAACTCGTTAGCGCCAACTAGTGGCCGATTTCTTTCAAAATTCTTACAGACCTCTTGGGCCATGAGTCGAACATGCCCATCGAGTTTCGTTCCGATCAGCCTCCGTTAACCTTGTCTAATAGGTGCTCAAACTTCATTGGCTGATGGCGGCCATGTTTTTTGAGATACGTCAATGTCCTCATAGGCATACATGGCACCTTGGACCAAGACACTGCATACCAATTTTCAAGTCAATCGGACAAACGGTCAGGTGGTTATAGCCCTTTTCATGTTTTTTTCAAGTTATAGCGCCACCTACTGTTCAATCGTCGCGATTTTTTTACTGTGACCTCAAATTGAACTATTACACATGTGTACCGAGTTTGGTGAAGATACCTCATTTATTTCTCGAGTTATAGCCGTTTTAGTAAAATAGGCTCCTCCCACAACGTACGTTTTGGCGCCCCCTAGCGACCGTGAATCGAAATTTCAACTTTTTTTCGATAATTATTGATATTCAGACTCCAGAGAACATTTCTGCACTGGTTTGGTTCCAATCGGACGAAAAACCTAGGACTAGTTCGCAAAAGTAGGTTTTTGAGAAAATTCAAAATGGCGGAAAATTTTCCCAGGCGGAAATGAAATCGGAGATATACGTTTTGACCGTCTTGAGCCAAGGATTACAGTGATATAAGACACTTGATTCTATGACAAACCGTCTAGGAGTTATGGCTGATTTCATACTTTTGCTTGCTATAGCGCCACCTATTGACCAATCGGGGTCATATTTTGATAGGTTCTCCCCAAATTGAGGACTACCATTTGGCTGAGTTTCAAGTCTCCAGCATTTACGGTTTGGGCTGCACGATGCGTTTTAGGGGAAAATAATAATAATAAAAATCTGAGCAATTACAATAGGGTTTCAGCACTTCGTGCTTGAACCCCTAATTAAAGCTGCAAGCAGCATTTATCGGGGTTCAAGCAGTTAAGGCCTTTAAGGCATTTAAGCACAAAAGCATCAAAAGTTATTAAGATTTATTTAGCAAGCATATAACCACTGACATAATAGATGGAAAAGACCATTTACAGCCAATACAGACAGTTTACCATGGGATATATATGGTTTTAAAGCTTTTTAACAGTTATAGCGCCACCTATGGTCAGATCTCCATAAAATTGTTTACTGTGACTTCAAATTGAACCCATACACATGTGTACTGAGTTTGGTGAAGATATCTCATTTTGAAGATATCTCATTTACTTCTTGAGTTATAGCCATTTTAGTAAAATAGGATCCTCCCACAACAATTTACCACATTCTAGTATTATTTACTGTGATTCTAGCATGATTTGCCATATTCTAGCATGATTTACCATGATATACTACATTCTAGTATGATTTAACATTGTTTACTGTGATTCTAGCATGGTTTACCATAGTTTATTATGATTTATCATAGTTTATCATGATTTATCATAGTTTACCATGATTTACCCTGTTCTAGCGTAGTTTACCATGATTTACCATGTTCTAGCATGATTTACCATGATATACCACATTCTAACATGATTTACCATAGTTTATCCTGATTTATCATGGCTTACCATGATTTACCCTGTTCTTGTCATGATCCTGGTTCTGTCCTTCTCTTTTTCTTTCCTTTGTCTCCCTCTGCTGGCTGTTTTACGTCTCACTACCTCCTCTCTCACACATTTACGCACACACTCATTAACGC
The DNA here is from genome assembly GCF_963993115.1 of Abramis brama. Taxonomy (NCBI): domain Eukaryota; kingdom Metazoa; phylum Chordata; class Actinopteri; order Cypriniformes; family Leuciscidae; genus Abramis; species Abramis brama. The sequence goes on from NC_139971.1 coordinate 18,058,001, forward strand.
ATCACCTCATCTCTATCAGCTGGTTCTCATTCACATCCCTCTTACACACCTGTTCTCAATCTTTCTCTTTTGTCTTCGCTATATCTAGCTTTCTCTTTCTTGTTTGTGTTGTCGGATTATTGTTTGACTGTGATGCACGTCGATTGTTATAGCTCTGAAAAGAAACCTAAGTCCTGTCCTGTCCAGTCCTGTCGGGTCCTGCTGTTAACTGTGCAACTGTTATCATTTGCTGTGAGTTACCTATTCTGTGCTGTACCCAGTGTTCTCCATGGAGAATAGCAGAGGGTTCCACTGCTCACCTGCTTCCCAGTCCTCGCTGCCCAGGAGTGGCCAGATCGACAGTATCCTCAGTTTCTTCATTCAATGAGTTGATCTACAGCATCCTCTGTTTATTCATATTCTGAGAGAAGCAACGAACTAAGTCTTTGTTTCATTGTCTGAGAAGTGACTTTCTGTTATCAGCCTGCACGGCGTTATCTTGTTTCAATTAAAAGAGAACATTACCTGCTTTTCGTCTCTGGACCTCTCTCTGTTTTATCACAGTTCTAGCATAGTTTACCATGATTTACCATGTTCTAGCATGATGTACCATGATATGCCATGTTCTAGAATGATGTACCAGGATTGTAGTGTGATTTACCTTGATACACCACATTCTAGTATTATTTATTATGATTTACCATGTTTTAAGTGTGATTTACCATGATTTACCACATTGCTAGCAATTATGTGAAGTATCAGTAAAAATGAAGTGATAAACTCTGACAAAATATGTTTGTGCTACAATAGTAATTGTTATATAAGTGATTTTTTTGTGTTTTATTGTTATATAAGTGATTTTTAGTGTCTAATGAATGCAAAAGCATATGTGAGTAGACTTCATTAATGAGTAGAATGGCCAGCAGAGGGCAGTAGAAGACCACATATTGGCTCACTTTCACTTTAAACTTCTTGATTTTCACCATTTTTCTGCACTAAAGCAAACCAGTTTTTCCATTTTAACTCCATAATGCATGTTTACATACACACACACACACAAAGACAAATGTTGTTGTTGTTTTTTCAATGCTATTGGGATATGTCATTATGAAAATATATTTGAGTGGTCTATAAACATTTCACAAAGTCTTTGCAAGCTATTAATCAGATGATTCAGAATTTATTCAGAAACCTAAGACTACACACACACATTATGTTGTAGATACAGACATTTGAACTGTATGATGTGATCAAACTGTCAATACTAATACTTTAACAGATGGATTTTGACTAAATGTAATTGTAAATGTTAAAATAGTGATTTTATAAAGTCTAAATATAAATTATAGAACAATATGACAAAATGACTATTTTGAACAGCAGGGGGCAGTAAAATACCACTTATTGGCTTAACATGCCATTATAATCATATCATTTTCACCTTTTCAACTGTTATAGAGGCAAATTTTGTCAGATCTGTCTGAAAATTTTCATGCATGTTCAGAGTGATATTTCACATGTTCTGACTTGTTTTTATGAAGGTTTGAACATTCATTAAAGAGATATAGGCTTTCGGGGACACTTGGTAAAGGCTACATTTTGAAGTGAACCTATTATAGCTATCCAAATGAAGTAGTTCAACTTTTTCTGACAATTATTGATCTAGTGAGTCCAGAGAATTCTATTGCACTAGTTTTGAACATTATGATATGAAAATTATATGATCAGAGATGGAAAAGACCATTTACAGCCAATACAGGCAGTTTACCATAGGAAATATATGGTTTTAAAGCCTTTTAACTGTTATAGCGCCACCTTTGGTCCAATCTCCATAAAATTGTGCATGCTTGTTTGTGATGTTATGTCACATATGCTCACCAATTTTTGTGAAGTTCTGAGTTTTCATTTAGGATTTATAGGCTTTTTAGTGTATTTTGCCACGCCCATTTTATAAATGACCCTATTACAGCCATACAAATATAAAAGTTCAACTTTTTTTTGATAATTATTGATCTAGAGAGTCCAGCGAATTGTCCTAGACTGGTCTGGTTCCGATCGGGCGAAAAACCAGGGACTAGTTCGCAAAAGTAGGTTTTGAACATATTCATGAATATTTAATGAACTGTTTGATTGACAGCAATGGTTCTAGAGGCAAAGTTGTTCAGCATGAGCAGATCTATCAAATGATATGCATTTTGTGATAATATGTGTAACACCACGTGATTACAGAGCCATAAAACTCGTTAGCGCCAACTAGTGGCCGATTTCTTTTAAAATTCTTACAGACCTCCAGGGCCATGAGTCGAACATGCCCATCGAGTTTCGTTTCGATCGGTCTCCGTTAACCTTGTCTAATAGGTGCTCAACTTCATTGGCCAATGGCGGCCATGTTTTTTGAGATACGCCAATGTCCTCATAGACATACATGGCACCTTGGGCCAAGACACTGCATACCAATTTTCAAGTCAATCGGACTAACGGTCAGGTGGTTATAGCCCTTTTCATGTTTTTTTCATATTATAGCGCCACCTAGTGTTCAATCGCCGCGATTTTTTTACTGTGACCCCAGACTGAACCCATACACATGTGTACCGAGTTTGGTGAAGATATCTTATTTACTTTTTAAGTTATAGCCATTTTAGTAAAATAGGCTCCTCCCACAATGTTTATTTTGCGCCCCCTAGCGACCAGGAATCGAAATTTCAACTTTTTTTCGATAATTATTTATCTTCAGACTCCAGAGAACATTTCTGCACTGGTTTGGTTCCGATCGGACAAAAAACCACGGACTAGTTCGCAAAAGTAGATTTTCGACAAAATTCAAAATGGCGGAAAATCTATCATGACGGAAATGAAATCGGAGATATACGTTTTGTTCGTTGGGCTTCCAGCTTTCCAATGATATAAGACACTTGAGTCTACGACATACGGTCTAGGAGTTATGAGCTGTTTTGCGCTTTTGGTCGCTATAGCGCCACCTATGGGTCAATCGGGGTCATAATCTCTGAACCTCTCCTCGATTTTTGTACTACCATCTGGCAAAGTTTCAATGCTCTAGCCCTTACGGTTTGGGCTGCACGATGCGTTTTACGGCAGAATAATAATAATAATAATAATAATAATTAAAGCTGCAAGCAGCATTTATCGGGGTTCAAGCATTTAAGGCCTTTAAGCACATAAGCATTTAAGACATTAAGTTTTATTTAGAAAGATTTTAACCACTGAAATAATAGATGGAAAAGTCCATTTACAGCCAATACAGGCAATTTACCATAGGAAATATATGGTTTTCAAACCTTTTTAACAGTTATAGCGCCACCTATGGTCCGATCAACATGAAATTTGGCATGCTTGTTTAGAATATTATGGCACATATGCTCACCAATTTTCGTGAAGTTCTGAGTTTTCGTTTAGGATTTATAAGCTTTTGAGTGCATTTTGCCACGCCCATTTTCTTTATGACCCAATTATAGCCATACGAAAAATTCAAAAGTTCAACTTTTTTTCGATAATTATTGATCAGGAGAGTCCAGAGAATTGTCCTAGACTGGTCTGGTTCCGATCGGGCGAAAAACCAGGGACTAGTTCGCAAAAGTAGGTTTTTAACATATTCGCGAATAATTAATGAACGATTTGATTGACAGCAATAGTTCTTGAGGCAATGTTGTTCAGCATGAGCAGATCTATCAAATGATATGCATTTTGTGACAATAAGTGTAACACCACGTGATTACAGAGCCGTAAAACTCGTTAGCGCCAACTAGTGGCTGATTTCTTTCAAAATTCTTACAGACCTCTAGGGCTATGAGTTGAACATGCCCATCGAGTTTCGTTCCGATCGGCCTCCGTTAACCTTGTCTAATAGGTGCTCAAACTTCATTGGTCGATGGCGGCCATGTTTTTTGAGATACACCAATGTCCTCATAGACATACATGACACCTTGGGCCAAGACACTGCATACCAATTTTCAAGTCAATCGGACTAACGGTCAGGTGGTTAAAGCCTGTTTTATGTTTTTTTCATGTTATAGCGCCACCATGTGACCAATCGCCGCGATTTTTTTACTGTGACCTCAGATTGACCTCTTACACATGTGTACCGAGTTTGGTGAAGATACCTCATTTACTTCTGGAGTTATAGCCATTTTAGTAAAATAGGCCCCTCCCACAACGTACGTTTTTGCGCCCCTTAGCGTCCGTGAATCGAAATTTCAACTTTTTTTCGATAATTATTGATATTCAGACTCCAGAGAACATTTCTGTACTGGTTTGGTTCCGATCGGGCGAAAAACCTAGGACTAGTTTGCAAAAGTAGGTTTTTGGCAAAATTCAAAATGGCGGAAAATCTATCATGGCGGAAATAAAATCGGAGATATACGTTTTGTTCGTCAGGCATCCAGCTTTCCAATGATATAAGACACTTGAGTCTACGACATACGGTCTAGGAGTTCTGAGCAGTTTCGCGCTTTTGGTCGCTGTAGCGCCACCTATGGGCCGATTTGGCTAAGTCCGTGTATCTGAGTAGCGAGCAATACTACTACCATTTGACCAAGTATCACGTCTCTAGGCCTTACGGTTTTGGCTGCACGATGCGTTTTAGGGAAGAATAATAATAATAATAAAAATCAGGGCAATTACAATAGGGTTTCAGCACTTCGTGCTTGAACCCCTAATAATAATAATAATAATAATAATAATAAAAATCCGTACAATTACAATAGGGTTTCAGCACTTCGTGCTTGAACCCCTAATTAAAGCTGCAAGCAGCATTTATCGGGGTTCAAGCAGTTAAGGCCTTTAAGGCATTTAAGCACAAAAGCATCAAAAGTTATTAAGATTTATTTAGGAAGCATGTAACCACTGACATAATAGATGGAAAAGACCATTTACAGCCAATACAGGCAATTTGCCATGGGATATATATGGTTTTAAAGCTTTTTAACAGTTATAGCGCCACCTATGGTCCGATCTCCATAAAATTGTTTACTGTGACCTCAAATTGAACCCATACACATGTGTACTGAGTTTGGTGAAGATATCTCATTTACTTCTTGAGTTATAGCCATTTGAGTAAAATAGGCTCCTCCCACAACGATTTGCCACATTCTAGAATTATTTAATATGATTCTAGCATGATTTACTATCATATACCATGTTCCAGAATGATTTATTAGGATTCTAGCATGATTTACCTTGATACACCTCATTTCAGTATTATTTACTATGATTTACAATGTTTCTAGCATGATTAACCACATTACTAGCAATTATGTGAAGTGTCAGTGCAAATGAGGTGATGAACACTGACAAAATATTATTGTGTTATAATAGTTAGTTATATACGTGATTTTTGTGTGTGTGTCCAAGTATGAATGCAAAAGCACATGTAAAATATTTCATTATTAAGTAGAATGGCCAGCAGAGGGCACTAGAAGACCACTTATTGGCTCACTTTCACTTTAAACCAGTTTTCTGCACTAAAGCAAACCAGTTTTTCCATGTTAACTCAATGCATGCTTACACACACACACACACACACACACACACACACACACACACACACACAGCATAGTTAACCATGATTTACCATGATATACCACGTTCTAGTATTATTTACCAGGAGATAAACGACAATCTAGTATTATTTACTTTGATTTACCATGTTTCTAGCCTGATTTATCACATTACTAGCAATTATTTGAAGTGTCAGTGCAAATAAAGTGATTAACACTGACAAAATATGATTGTGTTATAATGGTTATTGCTATATAAGTGATTTTTTTAGTGTGTATTCAAGTATGAATGCAAGCACATGTTGAAATATTTCATTAATAAGTAGAATGGCCTGCAGAGGGCAGTAGAAGACCACTTATTGGCTCACTTTCACTTTAAACCAGTTTTCTGCACTAAAGCAAACCAGTTTATCCATGTTAACTCAATGCATGCTTACACACACACACACACACACACACACAGCATAGTTAACCATGATTTACCACATTACTAGCAATTATTTGAAGTGTCAGTGCAAATAAAGTGATTAACACTGACAAAATATGATTGTGTTATAATAGTTATTGCTATATAAGTGATTTTTAGTGTGTATTCAAGTATAAATGCAAGCACATGTGGAAAAATTTAATTAATAAGTAGAATGGCCAGCAGAGGGCAGTAGAAGACCACTTATTGGCTCACTTTCACTTTAAACCTCATGATTTTGACCAGTTTTCTGCACTAAAGCAAACCAGTGTTTCCATGTTAACTCAATAATGCATACTTGCTACATATGCTACACACAATAATGCTACACACACACACACACACACACACACACACACACACACACACACACACACAAATGTTTCAGTGATATTGGTGTCACATTCACCTTCATCACATTCACCTTCTGTCTTCATCACATTCACCATCTGTCGTCATCACCTGCACCTGCTCCTCATCACCCTCCTCATCATCACCTGCTCCTCATCATCATAACCGTCACCTGTTGTCCTTGTCTTGATCTGTGTATTTAAGTTCCCCTCTCATCCATTATCATTGTCGGTTATTGTTTGTGCACTAGCACTCTGTTATGTTTGTTTTCATGTTGGAAAATAAAACCTTTGTTATATTTGTACCACACACACACACACACACACACACACACACACACACACACACACACACCATCATTTATCATGATTTACCATGGCTGATACCAATACCAATATGAGAAAATGACTATTTTAAACAGCAGGGGGCAGTAAAATACCACTTATTGGCTTAACATGCCATTAATTCATATCATTTTCACCTTTTTAACTGTTATAGAGGCAAATTTTGTCCGATCTGTCTGAAAATTTTCATGCTTGTTCAGGGTGATATTTCACACGTTCTGACTTGTTTTTAAGAAGGTCTGAGCATTGATTAAAGAGATATAGGCTTTCGGGGACACTTGGTAAAGGCCAGATTTTGAAGTGAACCTATTATAGCTATCCAAATGAAGTAGTTCAACTTTCTGACAATTATTGATCTAGTGAGTCCAGAGAATTGTATTGCACTAGTTTTTTAACATTATGATATGAAAATTATATGATCAGAGATGGAAAAGACCATTTACAGCCAATACAGGCAGTTTACCATAGGAAATATATGATTTTAAAGCTTTTTAACAGTTATAGCGCCACCTATCGTCCGATCTCCATAGAATTTTTCATGCTTGTTAATGATGTTATGTCACATATGCTGACCAATTTTTGTGAAGTTCTGAGTTTTTATTTAGGATTTATAGGCTTTTTAATGTATTTTGACACGCCCATTTTATAAATTACCCTATTACAGCCATCCAAATGCAAAAGTTCAACTTTTTTTTGATAATTATTGATCTAGAGAGTCCAGAGAATTGTCCTAGACTGGTCTGGTTCCGATCGGGCAAAAAACCTAGGACTAGTTCGCAAAAGTAGGTTTTTAACATATTCATGAATATTTAATGAACTGTTTGATTGACAGCAATGGTTCTAGAGGCAAAGTTGTTCAGCATGAGCAGATCTATCATATGATATGCATTTTGTGACGATAAGTGTAACACCACGTGATTACAGAGCCATAAAACTCGTTAGCGCCAACTAGTGGCCGATTTCTTTCAAAATTCTTACAGACCTCTAGGGGCTTGAGCCGAACATGCCCACTGAGTTTTGTTCCGATCGGCCTCCGTTAACCTTGTCTAATAGGTGCTCAAACTTCATTGGCCGATAGCGGCCATGTTTTTTGAGATACACCAATGTCCTCATAGACATACATGGCACCTTGGACCAAGACACTGCATACCAATTTTCAAGTCAATCGGACTAACGGTCAGGTGGTTATAGCCTGTTTTATGTTTTTTTCATATTATAGCGCCACCATGAGGCCAATCACCGCGATTTTTTTACTGTGACCTCAACTTGAGCTCATACATATGTGTACCGAGTTTGGTGAAAATATCTCATTTCGTTCACGAGTTATAGCCATTTTTGTATAATTAGCTCCGCCTCCTGCGAACGTTTTGATGCCCCTTAGCAACCGTGGATCGAAATTTTAACTTTTTTTCGATAATTATTGATATTCAGACTCCTGTGAATATTTCTGCACTGGTTTGGTTCCGATCGGGCGAAAAACCAGGGACTAGTTTGCAAAAGTAGGTTTTGGACAAAATCCAAAATGGCGGAAAAATTTGCATACCGGAAATGAAATCCTTGAGGCCTTTTTTGTTCGGCTTGACCCAAGGATTCCAAAGATATAAGACACTTGAGTCTGTGACAAAGGGTTGATGAGATTTAAGCAAAAATATGCAATTTTTTTGTTTTTTGCACTGTAGCGCCACCTATTGGCCAATCTAGCTCATATTCTCTGAACCTCTCCTCGATTTTTGTACTACCTTCTGGCCAAGTTTCAAGTCTCTAGCACTTACGGTTTAGGCTGCACGATGCGTTTTACGGCGGAATAATAATAATAATAATAAAAATCAGCACAATTACAATAGGGTTTCAGCATTTCATGCTTGAACCCCTAATAATTAAAGCTGCAAGCAGCATTTATCGGGGTTCAAGCAGTTAAGGCCTTTAAGGCATTTAAGCACAAAAGCATCAAAAGTCATTAAGATTTATTTAGCAAGCATGTAACCACTGACATAATAGATGGAAAAGACCATTTACAGCCAATACAGGCAAATTGCCATGGGATATATATGGTTTTAAAGCTTTTTAACAGTTATAGCGCCACCTATGGTCCGATCTCCATAAAATTGTTTATTGTGACCTCAAATTGAACCCATACACATGTGTACTGATTTTGGTGAAGATATCTCATTTACTTCTTGAGTTATAGCCATTTGAGTAAAATAGGCTCCTCCCACAACGATTTGCCACATTCAAGAATTATTTAATATGATTCTAGCATGATTTACTATCATATACCATGTTCCAGAATGATTTATTAGGATTCTAGCATGATTTACCTTGATACACCTCATTTCAGTATTATTTACTATGATTTACAATGTTTCTAGCATGATTAACCACATTACTAGCAATTATGTGAAGTGTCAGTGCAAATGAGGTGATGAACACTGACAAAATATTATTGTGTTATAATAGTTAGTTATATACGTGATTTTTAGTGTGTGTCCAAGTATGAATGCAAAAGCACATGTAAAATATTTCATTATTAAGTAGAATGGCCAGCAGAGGGCACTAGAAGACCACTTATTGGCTCACTTTCACTTTAAACCAGTTTTCTGCACTAAAGCAAACCAGTTTTTCCATGTTAACTCAATGCATGCTTACACACACACACACACACACACACACACACACACACACACACACACACACACAGCATAGTTAACCATGATTTACCATGATATACCACGTTCTAGTATTATTTACCAGGAGATAAACGACAATCTAGTATTATTTACTTTGATTTACCATGTTTCTAGCCTGATTTATCACATTACTAGCAATTATTTGAAGTGTCAGTGCAAATAAAGTGATTAACACTGACAAAATATGATTGTGTTATAATAGTTATTGCTATATATTTTTAGTGTGTATTCAAGTATAAATGCAAGCACATGTGGAAATATTTAATTAATAAGTAGAATGGCCAGCAGAGGGCACTAGAAGACCACTTATTGGCTCACTTTCACTTTAAACCTCATGATTTTGACCAGTTTTCTGCACTAAAGCAAACCAGTGTTTCCATGTTAACTCAATAATGCATACTTGCTACATATGCTACACACAATAATGCCACACACACACACACACACACACACACAAATGTTTCAGTGATATTGGTGTCACATTCACCTTCATCACATTCACCTTCTGTCTTCATCACATTCACCATCTGTCGTCATCACCTGCACCTGCTCCTCATCACCCTCCTCATCATCACCTGCTCCTCATCATCATAACCGTCACCTGTTGTCCTTGTCTTGATCTGTGTATTTAAGTTCCCCTCTCATCCATTATCATTGTCGGTTATTGTTTGTGCACTAGCACTCTGTTATGTTTGTTTTCATGTTGGAAAATAAAACCTTTGTTATATTTGTACCACACACACACACACACACACACACACACACACACACACACACACACACACACACACACCATCATTTATCATGATTTACCATGGCTGATACCAATACCAATATGAGAAAATGACTATTTTAAACAGCAGGGGGCAGTAAAATACCACTTATTGGCTTAACATGCCATTAATTCATATCATTTTCACCTTTTTAACTGTTATAGAGGCAAATTTTGTCCGATCTGTCTGAAAATTTTCATGCTTGTTCAGGGTGATATTTCACACGTTCTGACTTGTTTTTAAGAAGGTCTGAGCATTGATTAAAGAGATATAGGCTTTCGGGGACACTTGGTAAAGGCCAGATTTTGAAGTGAACCTATTATAGCTATCCAAATGAAGTAGTTCAACTTTTTCTGACAATTATTGATCTAGTGAGTCCAGAGAATTGTATTGCACTAGTTTTGAACATTATGATATGAAAATTATATGATCAGAGATGGAAAAGACCATTTACAGCCAATACAGGCAGTTTACCATAGGAAATATATGATTTTAAAGCTTTTTAACAGTTATAGCGCCACCTATCGTCCGATCTCCATAGAATTTTTCATGCTTGTTAATGATGTTATGTCACATATGCTGACCAATTTTTGTGAAGTTCTGAGTTTTTATTTAGGATTTATAGGCTTTTTAATGTATTTTGACACGCCCATTTTATGAATGACCCTATTACAGCCATCCAAATGCAAAAGTTCAACTTTTTTTTGATAATTATTGATCTAGAGAGTCCAGAGAATTGTCCTAGACTGGTCTGGTTCCGATCGGGCGAAAAACCTAGGACTAGTTCGCAAAAGTAGGTTTTTAACATATTAATGAATAATTAATGAACAGTTTGATTGACAGCAATGGTTCTTGAGGCAAAGTTGTTCAGGATGAGGAGATCTATCAAATGATATGCATATTGTGTGGATATTTGTAACACCACGTGATTACAGAGCCGTAAAACTCGTTAGCGCCAACTAGTGGCCGATTTCTTTCAAAATTCTTACAGACCTCTAGGGCTATGAGTTGAACATGCCCATCGAGTTTCGTTCCGATCGGCCTCCGTTAACCTTGTCTAATAGGTGCTCAAACTTCATTGGCCGATGGCGGCCATGTTTTTTGAGATACACCAATGTCCTCATAGACATACATGACACCTTGGGCCAAGACACTGCATACCAATTTTCAAGTCAATCGGACTAACGGTCAGGTGGTTAAAGCCTGTTTTATGTTTTTTTCATGTTATAGCGCCACCATGTGGCCAATCGCCGCGATTTTTTTACTGTGACCTCAGATTGACCTCTTACACATGTGTACCGAGTTTGGTGAAGATACCTCATTTACTTCTGGAGTTATAGCCATTTTAGTAAAATAGGCCCCTCCCACAACGTACGTTTTGGCGCCCCTTAGCGTCCGTGAATCGAAATTTCAACTTTTTTTCGATAATTATTGATAATCAGACTCCAGAGAACATTTCTGTACTGGTTTGGTTCCGATCGGGCGAAAAACCTAGGACTAGTTCGCAAAAGTAGGTTTTTGGCAAAATTCAAAATGGCGGAAAATCTATCATGGCGGAAATGAAATCGGAGATATACGTTTTGTTCGTCAGGCATCCAGCTTTCCAATGATATAAGACACTTGAGTCTACGACATACGGTCTAGGAGTTCTGAGCAGTTTTGCGCTTTTGGTCGCTGTAGCGCCACCTATGGGCCGATTTGGCTAAGTCCGTGTATCTGAGTAGCGAGCAATACTACTACCATTTGACCAAGTATCACGTCTCTAGGCCTTACGGTTTTGGCTGCACGATGCGTTTTAGGGAAGAATAATAATAATAATAAAAATCAGGGCAATTACAATAGGGTTTCAGCACTTCGTGCTTGAACCCCTAAAAATCAGCACAATTACAATAGGGTTTCAGCACTTCGTGCTTGAACCCCTAATAATAATAATAATAAAAATCAGCACAATTACAATAGGGTTTCAGCACTTCGTGCTTGAACCCCTAATAAAAATCAGGGCAATTACAATAGGGTTTCAGCACTTCGTGCTTGAACCCCTAATAAAAATCAGGGCAATTACAATAGGGTTTCAGCACTTCGTGCTTGAACCCCTAATTAAAGCTGCAAGCAGCATTTATCGGGGTTCAAGCATTTAAGGCCTTTAAGCACATAAGCATTTAAGACATTAAGATTTATTTAGAAAGCTTTTAACCACTGAAATAATAGATTGAAAAGTCCATTTACAGCCAATACAGGCAATTTACCATAGGAAATATGTGGTTTTAAAGCTTTTTAACAGTTATAGTGCCACCTTTGGTCCGATGTCCATAAAATTTGGCATGCTTGTTAATGATGTTATGTGACATATGCTCACCAATTTTTGTGAAGTTTTGAGTTTTCATTTAGGATTTATAGGCTTTTTAGTGAATTTTGCCACGCCCATTTTATAAATGACCCTATTACAGCCATCCAAATGCAAAAGTTCAACTTTTTTTTGATAATTATTGATCTAGAGAGTTCAGAGAATTGTCCTAGACTGGTTTGGTTCCGATCGGGCGGAAAACCAGGGACTAGTTCGCAAAAGTAGGTTTTGAACATGTTTGCGAATATTAAATGAACGGTTTGATTGACAGCAATGGTTCTTGAGGCAAAGTTGTTCAATATGAGGAGATCTATCAACTGATATGCATATTGTGTGGATGTATGCAACACCACGTGATTACAGAGCCGAAAAAACTCGTTAGCGCCAACTAGTGGCCGATTTCTTTCAAAATTCTTACAGACCTTTAGGGCCATGAGCCGAACATGCCCATTGAGTTTCGTTCCGATCGGTCTCCGTTAACCTTGTCTAATAGGTGCTCAAACTTCGTTGGCCGATGGCGGCCATGTTTTTTGAGATACGCCAATGTCCTCATACACATACATGGCACCTTGGACCAAGACACTGCATACCAATTTTCAAGTCAATCGGACTAACGGTCAGGTGGTTATAGCCTGTTTTATGTTTTTTTCATTTTATAGCGCCACCATGAGGCCAATCGTCGCGATTTTTTTACTGTGACCCCAGAGTAAGCTCATACACATGTGTACCAAGTTTGGTGAAGATACCTCATTTACATCGGGAGTTATAGCCATTTTAGTAAAATAGGCCCCTCCCACAACGTACGTTTTGGCGCCCCTTAGCGACCGTGAATCGAAATTTCCACTTTTTTTCGATAATTATTGATATTCAGTCTCCAGAGAACATTTCTGCACTGGTTTGGTTCCGATCGGACAAAAAACCACGGACTAGTTCGCAAAAGTAGATTTTCGACAAAATTCAAAATGGCGGAAAATCTATCATGACGGAAATGAAATCGGAGATATACGTTTTGTTCGTTGGGCTTCCAGCTTTCCAATGATATAAGACACTTGAGTCTACGACATACGGTCTAGGAGTTATGAGCTGTTTTGCGCTTTTGGTCGCTATAGCGCCACCTATGGGTCAATCGGGGTCATAATCTCTGAACCTCTCCTCGATTTTTGTACTACCATCTGGCAAAGTTTCAATGCTCTAGCCCTTACGGTTTGGGCTGCACGATGCGTTTTACGGCAGAATAATAATAATAATAATAATAATAATTAAAGCTGCAAGCAGCATTTATCGGGGTTCAAGCATTTAAGGCCTTTAAGCACATAAGCATTTAAGACATTAAGATTTGTTTAGAAAGCTTTTAACCACTGAAATAATAGATGGAAAAGTCCATTTACAGCCAATACAGGCAAGCTTTTTAACAGTTATAGCGCCACCTATAGTCCGATCTCCATGATATTTTGCATGCTTGTTAATGATGTTGTGGCACATATGCTCACCAATTTTCGTGAAGTTCTGAGTTTTCGTTTAGGATTTATAGGCTTTTGAGTGCATTTTGCCACGCCCATTTTCTTTATGACCCAATTATACCCATGCGAAAAATGCAAAAGTTCAACTTTTTTTCGATAATTATTGATCTAGAGAGTCCAGAGAATTGTCCTAGACTGGTCTGGTTCTGATCGGGCGAAAAACCAGGGACTAGTTCGCAAAAGTAGGTTTTTAACATATTCATGAATATTTAATGAACAGTTTGATTGACAGTGATGGTTCTTGAGGCAAAGTTGTTCAGCATGAGCAGATCTATCAAATGATATGCATTTTGTGATGATAAGTGTAACACCACGTGATTACAGAGCCTTAAAACTCGTTAGCGCCAACTAGTGGCCGATTTCTTTCAAAATTCTTACAGACCTCTAGGGGCTTGAGCCGAACATGCCCATCGAGTTTCGCTCCGATCGGACTTCGTTAACGATGCTCAAACCTCATTGGCCAATGGCAGCCATGTTTTTCGAGATACGCCAATATCCTTTTAGACATACATGGCCCCTTGGGCCAAGACACTGCATACCAAATTTCAAGTCATTCGGAAAAACGGTCAGTTGTCTATATGTTTTTATTTGTTTTATAGCGCCACCATGTGGCCAATCGACGCAATTTTTTTACTGTGACCTCAGATTGACCTCTTACACATGTGTTCCAAGTTTGGTGAAGTTTACTTAATTACTTCTTGAGTTATAGCCATTTTAGTAAAATAGGCTCCTCCCACAACGTTAATTTTGCACCCCCTAGCGACCATTAATCGAAATTTCAACTTTTTTTCGATAATTATTGATCTTCAGACTCCAGAGAACAATTCCGCACTGGTTTGGTTCCGATCGGGCGAAAAACCAGGGACTAGTTCGCAAAAGTAGGTTTTTGACAAAATTCAAAATGGCGAAAAATCTATCATGGCGGAAATGAAATCGGAGATATACGTTTTTTTCTTCAGGAGCTCTGGATTTCAATGATATAAGACACTTGAAGCTACGCCTTACGGTCTGGGAGTTCTGAGCAGTTTTGCGCTTTTGATTGCTATAGCGCCACCTATGGGCCGATTGGGCTGAGTCCGTGTATCTGAGTAGCGAGCAATAGTACTACCATCTGGCAAAGTTTCAAGTCTCTAGGTCTTACGGTTTGGGCTGCACGATGCGTTTTATGGCGGAAAAATAATAATAATAATTAAAGCTGCAAGCAGCATTTATCGGGGTTCAAGCAGTTAAGGCCTTTAAGGCATTTAAGCACAAAAGCATCAAAAGTTATTAAGATTTATTTAGCAAGCATGTAACCACTGACATAATAGATGGAAAAGACCATTTACAGCCAATACAGGCAATTTGCCATGGGATATATATGGTTTTAAAGCTTTTTAACAGTTATAGCGCCACCTATGGTCCGATCTCCATAAAATTGTTTACTGTGACCTCAAATTGAACCCATACACATGTGTACTGAGTTTGGTGAAGATATCTCATTTACTTCTTGAGTTATAGCCATTTGAGTAAAATAGGCTCCTCCCACAACGATTTGCCACATTCTAGAATTATTTAATATGATTCTAGCATGATTTACTATCATATACCATGTTCCAGAATGATTTATTAGGATTCTAGCATGATTTACCTTGATACACCTCATTTCAGTATTATTTACTATGATTTACAATGTTTCTAGCATGATTAACCACATTACTAGCAATTATGTGAAGTGTCAGTGCAAATGAGGTGATGAACACTGACAAAATATTATTGTGTTATAATAGTTAGTTATATACGTGATTTTTAGTGTGTGTCCAAGTATGAATGCAAAAGCACATGTAAAAGCTCCAAAACTCTGGAATAGCCTTCCTGATACTGTTCGTTGCTCAGACTCCCTCTCCCAGTTTAAAACTAGATTAAAGTCGCATCTCTTCAGCCAGGCATTCATATAATATTTTTAATCTTACAGTTCAAATTACAATCCGGCCTCTAGTTAATAAACGCCAGAGGAGAACTGGCCCCCGACTGAGCCTGGGTTCTCCCAAGGTTTTTTTTTTCTCCATTGGGTCACCTGATGGAGTTTTAGGACACTATTAGGTCACTTGATGGAGTTTTTCGGTTCCTTGCCACTGTTGCCTTTGGCTTGCTCAGTTGGGGATATTCTGGGGATATCTAATTTGATTTTATCAATAAATTCCACTAGAAACAAACCTTGTTGTATTATTTTAATTTAATACTGTAAAGCTGCTTTGATACAATCTGTATTGTGAAAAGCGCTATACAAATATACTTGACTTGACTTGACTTGACTTAAAATATTTCATTATTGAGTAGAATGGCCAGCAGAGGGCACTAGAAGACCACTTATTGGCTCACTTTCACTTTAAACCAGTTTTCTGCACTAAAGCAAACCAGTTTTTCCATGTTAACTCAATGCATGCTTACACACACACACACACACACACACACACACACACACACACACACACACACACACACATACACACACAGTTTAGTTAACCATGATTTACCATGATATACCACGTTCTAGTATTATTTACCAGGAGATAAACGACAATCTAGTATTATTTACTTTGATTTACCATGTTTCTAGCCTGATTTATCACATTACTAGCAATTATTTGAAGTGTCAGTGCAAATAAAGTGATTAACACTGACAAAATATGATTGTGTTATAAAAGTTATTGCTATATAAGTGATTTTTTTAGTGTGTATTCAAGTATGAATGCAAGCACATGTTGAAATATTTCATTAATAAGTAGAATGGCCAGCAGAGGGCAGTAGAAGACCACTTATTGGCTCACTTTCACTTTAAACCAGTTTTCTGCACTAAAGCAAACCAGTTTATCCATGTTAACTCAATGCATGCTTACACACACACACACACACACACACACACACACACACACACACACACACACACACACAGACACACACACACAGCATAGTTAACCATGATTTACCATGATTTACCACATTACTAGCAATTATTTGAAGTGTCAGTGCAAATAAAGTGATTAACACTGACAAAATATGATTGTGTTATAATAGTTATTGCTATATAAGTGATTTTTAGTGTGTATTCAAGTATAAATGCAAGCACATGTGGAAAAATTTAATTAATAAGTAGAATGGCCAGCAGAGGGCAGTAGAAGACCACTTATTGGCTCACTTTCACTTTAAACCTCATGATTTTGACCAGTTTTCTGCACTAAAGCAAACCAGTGTTTCCATGTTAACTCAATAATGCATACTTGCTACATATGCTACACACAATAATGCTACACACACACACACACACACACACACACACACACACACACACACACACAAATGTTTTAGTGATATTGGTGTCACATTCACCTTCATCACATTCACCTTCTGTCTTCATCACATTCACTATCTGTCGTCATCACCTGCACCTGCTCCTCATCACCCTCCTCATCATCACCTGCTCCTCATCATCATAACCGTCACCTGTTGTCCTTGTCTTGATCTGTGTATTTAAGTTCCCCTCTCATCCATTATCATTGTCGGTTATTGTTTGTGCACTAGCACTCTGTTATGTTTGTTTTCATGTTGGAAAATAAAACCTTTGTTATATTTGTACCACACACACACACACACACACACACACACACACACACACACACACACACACACACACACACACACACACACACACACACACCATCATTTATCATGATTTACCATGGCTGATACCAATACCAATATGAGAAAATGACTATTTTAAACAGCGGGGGGCAGTAAAATACCACTTATTGGCTTAACATGCCATTAATTCATATCATTTTCACCTTTTTAACTGTTATAGAGGCAAATTTTGTCCGATCTGTCTGAAAATTTTCATGCTTGTTCAGGGTGATATTTCACACGTTCTGACTTGTTTTTAAGAAGGTCTGAGCATTGATTAAAGAGATATAGGCTTTCGGGGACACTTGGTAAAGGCCAGATTTTGAAGTGAACCTATTATAGCTATCCAAATGAAGTAGTTCAACTTTTTCTGACAATTATTGATCTAGTGAGTCCAGAGAATTGTATTGCACTAGTTTTGAACATTATGATATGAAAATTATATGATCAGAGATGGAAAAGACCATTTACAGCCAATACAGGCAGTTTACCATAGGAAATATATGATTTTAAAGCTTTTTAACAGTTATAGCGCCACCTATCGTCCGATCTCCATAGAATTTTTCATGCTTGTTAATGATGTTATGTCACATATGCTGACCACTTTTTGTGAAGTTCTGAGTTTTTATTTAGGATTTATAGGCTTTTTAATGTATTTTGACACGCCCATTTTATAAATGACCCTATTAGAGCCATCCAAATGCAAAAGTTCAACTTTTTTTTGATAGTTTTTGATCTAGAGAGTCCAGAGAATTGTCCTAGACTGGTCTGGTTCCGATCGGGCGAAAAACCTAGGACTAGTTCGCAAAAGTAGGTTTTTAACATGTTTGCAAATATTTAATGAACGGTTTGATTGACAGCAATGGTTCTTGAGGCAAAGTTGTTCAGGATGAGGAGATCTATCAAATGATATGCATATTGTGTGGATATTTGTAACACCACGTGATTACAGAGCCATAAAACTCGTTAGCGCCAACTAGTGGCCGATTTCTTTCAAAATTCTTACAGACCTCTAGGGCCTTGAGTCGAACATGCCCATCGAGTTTCGTTCCGATCGGCCTCCGTTAACCTTGTCTAATAGGTGCTCAAATTTCATTGGCCGATGGCGGCCATGTTTTTTGAGATACGCCAATGTCCTCATACACATACATGGCACCTTGGACCAAGACACTGCATACCAATTTTCAAGTCAATCGGACTAACGGTCAGGTGGTTATAGCCTGTTTTATGTTTTTTTCATGTTATAGCGCCACCATGTGGCCAATCGCCGCGGTTTTTTTACTGTGACCTCAGATTGACCTCTTACACATGTGTACCAAGTTTGGTGAAGATACCTCATTTACTTCTGGAGTTATAGCCATTTTAGTAAAATAGGCCCTGCCCACGACGTACGTTTTGGCGCCCCTTAGCGTCCGTGAATCGAAATTTCAACTTTTTTTCGATAGTTTTTGATATTCAGACTCAAGAGAACATTTCTGCACTGGATTGGTTCCGATCGGGCGAAAAACCTAGGACTAGTTCGCAAAAGTAGGTTTTTGACAAAATTCAAAATGGCGGAAAATCTATCATGGCGGAAATGAAATCGGAGATATACGTTTTGTTCGTCAGGCGTCCAGCTTTCCAATGATATAAGACACTTGAGTCTACGACATACGGTCTAGTAGTTATGAGCAGTTTTGCGCTTTTGGTTGCTATAGCGCCACCTATGGGCCAATCGGGGTCATACTTTTATAGGTTCTCCCCAAATTGAGGACTACCATTTGGCCAAGTTTCAAGGTTCCAGCTCTTACGGTTTGGTCTGCACGATGCGTTTAAGGGGAAAATAATAATAATAATAATAATAATAATTAAAGCTGCAAGCAGCATTTATCGGGGTTCAAGCATTTAAGGCCTTTAAGCACATAAGCATTTAAGACATTAAGTTTTATTTAGAAAGCTTTTAACCACTGAAATAATAGATGGAAAAGTCCATTTACAGCCAATACAGGCAATTTACCATAGGAAATATATGGTTTTCAAACCTTTTTAACAGTTATAGCGCCACCTATGGTCCGATCAACATGAAATTTGGCATGCTTGTTTAGAATATTATGGCACATATGCTCACCAATTTTCGTGAAGTTCTGAGTTTTCGTTTAGGATTTATAAGCTTTTGAGTGCATTTTGCCACGCCCATTTTCTTTATGACCCAATTATAGCCATACGAAAAATTCAAAAGTTCAACTTTTTTTCGATAATTATTGATCAGGAGAGTCCAGAGAATTGTCCTAGACTGGTCTGGTTCCGATCGGGCGAAAAACCAGGGACTAGTTCGCAAAAGTAGGTTTTTAACATATTCGCGAATAATTAATGAACGATTTGATTGACAGCAATGGTTCTTGAGGCAATGTTGTTCAGCATGAGCAGATCTATCAAATGATATGCATTTTGTGACAATAAGTGTAACACCACGTGATTACAGAGCCGTAAAACTCGTTAGCGCCAACTAGTGGCCGATTTCTTTCAAAATTCTTACAGACCTCTAGGGCTATGAGTTGAACATGCCCATCGAGTTTCGTTCCGATCGGCCTCCGTTAACCTTGTCTAATAGGTGCTCAAACTTCATTGGCCGATGGCGGCCATGTTTTTCGAGATACACCAATGTCCTCATAGACATACATGACACCTTGGGCCAAGACACTGCATACCAATTTTCAAGTCAATCGGACTAACGGTCAGGTGGTTAAAGCCTGTTTTATGTTTTTTTCATGTTATAGCGCCACCATGTGGCCAATCGCCACTATTTTTTTACTGTGACCTCAGATTGACCTCTTACACATGTTTACCGAGTTTGGTGAAGATACCTCATTTACTTCTGGAGTTATAGCCATTTTAGTAAAATAGGCCCCTCCCACAACGTACGTTTTGGCGCCCCTTAGCGTCCGTGAATCGAAATTTCAACTTTTTTTCGATAATTATTGATATTCAGACTCCAGAGAACATTTCTGTACTGGTTTGGTTCCGATCGGGCGAAAAACCTAGGACTAGTTCGCAAAAGTAGGTTTTTGGCAAAATTCAAAATGGCGGAAAATCTATCATGGCGGAAATGAAATCGGAGATATACGTTTTGTTCGTCAGGCATCCAGCTTTCCAATGATATAAGACACTTGAGTCTACGACATACGGTCTAGGAGTTCTGAGCAGTTTCGCGCTTTTGGTCGCTGTAGCGCCACCTATGGGCCGATTTGGCTAAGTCCGTGTATCTGAGTAGCGAGCAATACTACTACCATTTGACCAAGTATCACGTCTCTAGGTCTTACGGTTTTGGCTGCACGATGCGTTTTAGGGAAGAATAATAATAATAATAAAAATCAGGGCAATTACAATAGGGTTTCAGCACTTCGTGCTTGAACCCCTAATAAAAATCAGTACAATTACAATAGGGTTTCAGCACTTCGTGCTTGAACCCCTAAAAATCAGGACGATTACAATAGGGTTTCAGCACTTCGTGCTTGAACCCCTAAAAATCAGTACAATTACAATAGGGTTTCAGCACTTTGTGCTTGAACCCCTAATAAAAATCAGGGCAATTACAATAGGGTTTCAGCACTTCGTGCTTGAACCCCTAATAATAAAAATCAGCACAATTACAATAGGGTTTCAGCACTTCGTGCTTGAACCCCTAATAATAAAAATCAGCACAATTACAATAGGGTTTCAGCACTTCGTGCTTGAACCCCTAATAAAAATCAGAGCAATTACAATAGGGTTTCAGCACTTCGTGCTTGAACCCCTAATAATAAAAATCAGTACAATTACAATAGGGTTTCAGCACTTCGTGCTTGAACCCCTAATTAAAGCTGCAAGCAGCATTTATCGGGGTTCAAGCAGTTAAGGCCTTTAAGGCATTTAAGCACAAAAGCATCAAAAGTTATTAAGATTTATTTAGCAAGCATGTAACCACGGACATAATAGATGGAAAAGACCATTTACAGCCAATACAGGCAGTTTACCATGGGATATATATGGTTTTAAAGCTTTTTAACAGTTATAGCGCCACCTATGGTCCGATCTCCATAAAAATGTTTACTGTGACCTCAAATTGAACCCATACACATGTGTACTGAGTTTGGTGAAGATATCTCATTTACTTCTTGAGTTATAGCCATTTTAGTAAAATAGGCTCCTCCCACAACAATTTACCACATTCTAGTATTATTTACTATGATTCTAGCATGATTTGCCATATTCTAGCATGATTTACCATGATATACTACATTCTAGTATGATTTACCATTGTTTACTGTGATTCTAGCATGGTTTACCATAGTTTATCATGATTTATCATAGTTTACCATGATTTATCATAGTTTACCATGGTTTACCCTGTTCTAGCATAGTTTACCATGATTTACCATGTTCTAGCATGATTTACCATGATATACCACATTCTAGTATTATTTATTATGATTTACCATGTTTTTAGCGTGATTTACCATGATTTACCACATTGCTAGCAATTATGTGAAGTATCAGTACAAATGAAGTGATAAACTCTGACAAAATATGATTGTGCTACAATAGTAATTGTTATGTAAGTTATTTTTTAGTGTCTTATTGTTATATAAGTGATTTTTAGTGTCTAATGAATGCAAAAGCATATGTGAGTAGACTTCATTAATAAGTAGAATGACCAGCAGAGGGCAGTAGAAGACCACTTATTGGCTCACTTTCACTTTAAACTTCATGATTTTCACCATTTGTCTGCACTAAAGCAAACCAGTTTTTCCATTTTAACTCCATAATGCATGTTTACACACACACACACACACACACACACACACACACACAAAGACAAATGTTGTTGTTTTTTCAATGCTATTGGAATGTGTCATTATGAAAATATATTTGAATGGTCTATAAACATTTCACAAAGTCTTTGTAAGCTATTAATCAGATTATTCAGAATTTATTCAGAAACCTAAGACTACACACACACATTATGTTGTAGATACAGATATTTGATATATATGATGTGATCAAACTGTCAATACTAATACTTTAACAGATGGATTTTGACTAAATGTAATTGTAAATGTTCAAATAGGGATTTTATAAAGTCTCAATATAAATTATAGAACAATATGACAAAATGACTATTTTAAACAGCAGGGGGCAGTAAAATACCACTTATTGGCTTAATATGCCATTATATTCATATCATTTTCACCTTTTTAACTGTTATAGAGGCAAATTTTGTCCGATCTGTCTGAAAATTTTCATGCATGTTCAGAGTGATATTTCACATGTTCTGACTTGTTTTTAAGAAGGTTTGAACATTCATTAAAGAGATATAGGCTTTCGGGGACACTTGGTAAAGGCCACATTTTGAAGTGAACCTATTATAGCTATCCAAATGAAGTAGTTCAACTTTTTCTGACAATTATTGTTCTAGTGAGTCCAGAGAATTGTATTGCACTAGTTTTTAACATTATGATATAAAAAAAAATTATATGATCAGAGATGGAAAAGTCCATTTACAGCCAATACAGGCAGTTTACCATAGGAAATATATGGTTTTAAAGCCTTTTAACAGTTATAGCGCCAACTATTGTCCGATCTCCATAAAATTTGGCATGCTTCTTAATGATGTTATGTCACATATGCTCACCAATTTTTGTGATGTTGTGTTTTTTCATTTAGGATTTATAGGCTTTTTAGTGTATTTTGCCACGCCCCTTTTCTTTATGACCCAATTATAGCCATACGAAAAATTCAAAAGTTAAACTTTTTTTTGATAATTATTGATCTAGAGAGTCCAGAGAATTGTCCTAGACTGGTCTGGTTCCGATCGGGCGAAAAACCTAGGACTAGTTCGCAAAAGTAGGTTTTTAACATGTTCGCGAATATTTAATGAACGGTTTGATTGACAGCAATGGTTCTTGAGGCAAAGTTTTTCAGCATGAGCAGATCTATCAAATGATATGCATTTTGTTACGATAAGTGTAACACCACGTGATTACAGAGCCATAAAACTCGTTAGTGCCAACTAGTGGCTGATTTCTTTCAAAATTCTTACAGACCTCTAGGGCCATGAGTCGAACATGCCCACTGAGTTTCGTTCCGATCGGCCTCCGTTAACCTTGTCTAATAGGTGCTCAAAATTCATTGGCCGATGGCGGCCATGTTTTTTGAGATACACCAATGTCCTCATAGACATACATGACACCTTCGACCAAGACACTGCATACCAATTTTCAAGTCAATCGGACTAATGGTCAGGTGGTTATAGCCAGTTTTATGTTTTTTTCATGTTATAGCGTCACCATATGGCCAATCGCCACGATTTTTTTACTGTGATCTCAGATTGACCTCTTAAATAATTGTACCGAGTTTGGTGAAGATACCTCATTTACTTCTGGAGTTATGGCCGTTTTAGTAAAATAGGCTCCTCCCACAACATACAATTTGGCGCCCCTTAGCGACCGTGAATCGAAATTTCAACTTTTTTTCGATAATTATTGATATTCAAACTCCAGAGAACATTTCTGCACTGGTTTGGTTCCGATCGGGCAAAAAACCTAGGACTAGTTCGCAAAAGTAGGTTTTTGACAAAATTCAAAATGGCGGAAAAATTTGCATACCGGAAATGAAATCGGAGATATACGTTTTGTTTGCCATGAGGTCTTGATTACATTGATATAAGACACTTGAGTCTACGACATACAGTCTAGGAGTTATGAGCAGTTTCGCGCTTTTGGTCGCTGTAGCGCCACCTATGGGCCGATTTGGCTAAGTCCGTGTATCTGAGTAGCGAGCAATACTACTACCATTTGACCAAGTATCACGTCTCTAGGCCTTACGGTTTTGGCTGCACGATGCGTTTTAGGGAAGAATAATAATAATAATTAAAGCTGCAAGCAGCATTTATCGGGGTTCAAGCATTTAAGGCCTTTAAACACATAAGCATTTAAGACATTAAGATTTATTTAGAAAGCTTTGAACCACTGAAATAATAGATGGAAAAGTCCATTTACAGCCAATACAGGAAATTTACCATAGGAAATATATGGTTTTCAAAGCTTTTTAACAGTTATAGCGCCACCTATGGTCCGATCTCCATAAAAATTTCCATGCTTCTTTAGCATGTTATTTCACATATGCCCATCAATTTTTGTGAAGTTCTGAGTTTTCATTTAGGCTTTATAGACGTTTGAGTGTATCTTGCCACGCCCATTTTATAAATGACCCTACTACAGCCATCCAAATGCAAAAGTTCAACTTTTTTTTGATAGTTTTTGATCTAGAGCGTCCAGAGAATTGTCCTAGACTGGTCTGGTTCCGATCGGGCGAAAAACCTAGGACTAGTTCGCAAAAGTAGGTTTTTAACATATTCATGAATAATTAATAAACTGTTTGATTGACAGCAATGGTTCTTGAGGCAAAGTTGTTCAGGATGAGGAGATCTATCAAATTATATGCATATTGTGTGGATATTTGTAACACCACGTGATTACAGAGCCGTAAAACTCGTTAGCGCCAACTAGTGGCCGATTTCTTTCAAAATTCTTACAGACCTCTAGGGCCTTGAGTCGAACATGCCCATCGAGCTTCGTTCCGTTCGGCCTCCGTTAACCTTGTCTAATAGGTGCTCAAATTTCATTGGCCAATGGCGGCCATGTTTTTTGAGATACGCCAATGTCCTCATACACATACATGGCACCTTGGACCAAGACACTGCATACCAATTTTCAAGTCAATCGGACTAATGGTCAGGTGGTTATAGCCTGTTTTATGTTTTTTTCATGTTATAGCGCCACCATGTGGACAATCGCCGCGGTTTTTTTATTGTGACCTCAGATTGACCTCTTACACATGTGTACCAAGTTTGGTGAAGATACCTCATTTACTTCTGGAGTTATAGCCATTTTAGTAAAATAGGCCCCTCCCACAACATACGTTTTGGCGGCCCTTAGCGTCCGTTAATCAAAATTTCAACTTTTTTTCGATAGTTTTTGATATTCAGACTCAAGAGAACATTTCTGCACTGGTTTGGTTCCGATCGGGCGAAAAACCTAGGACTAGTTCGCAAAAGTAGGTTTTTGACAAAATTCAAAATGGCGGAAAATCTATCATGGCGGAAATGAAATCGGAGATATACGTTTTGTTCGACAGGCGTCCAGCTTTCCAATGATATAAGACACTTGAGTCTATGTCATACGGTCTAGTAGTTATGAGCAGTTTTGCGCTTTTGATTGCTATAGCGCCACCTATGGGCCAATCAGGGTCATACTTTTATAGGTTCTCCCCAAATTGAGGACTACCATTTGGCCAAGTTTCAAGGTTCCAGCTCTTACGGTTTGGTCTGCACGATGCGTTTTAGGGGAAAATAATAATAATAATAATAATAATAATTAAAGCTGCAAGCAGCATTTATCGGGGTTCAAGCAGTTAAGGCCTTTAAGGCATTTAAGCACAAAAGCATCAAAAGTCATTAAGATTTATTTAGCAAGCATGTAACCACTGACATAATAGATGGAAAAGACCATTTACAGCCAATACAGGCAAATTGCCATGGGATATATATGGTTTTAAAGCTTTTTAACAGTTATAGCGCCACCTATGGTCCGATCTCCATAAAATTGTTTATTGTGACCTCAAATTGAACCCATACACATGTGTACTGATTTTGGTGAAGATATCTCATTTACTTCTTGAGTTATAGCCATTTGAGTAAAATAGGCTCCTCCCACAACAATTTGCCACATTCAAGAATTATTTAATATGATTCTAGCATGATTTACTATCATATACCATGTTCCAGAATGATTTATTAGGATTCTAGCATGATTTACCTTGATACACCTCATTTCAGTATTATTTACTATGATTTACAATGTTTCTAGCATGATTAACCACATTACTAGCAATTATGTGAAGTGTCAGTGCAAATGAGGTGATGAACACTGACAAAATATTATTGTGTTATAATAGTTAGTTATATACGTGATTTTTAGTGTGTGTCCAAGTATGAATGCAAAAGCACATGTAAAATATTTCATTATTAAGTAGAATGGCCAGCAGAGGGCACTAGAAGACCACTTATTGGCTCACTTTCACTTTAAACCAGTTTTCTGCACTAAAGCAAACCAGTTTTTCCATGTTAATTCAATGCATGCTTACACACACACACACACACACACACACACACACACACACACACACACTTACCATAGTTTATCATGATTTACCATGGCTGATACCAATACCAATATGACAAAATGACTATTTTAAACAGCAGGGGGCAGTAAAATACCACTTATTGGCTTAACATGCCATTAATTCATATCATTTTCACCTTTTTAACTGTTATAGAGGCAAATTTTGTCAGATCTGTCTGAAAATTTTCATGCATGTTCAGAGAGATATTTCACATGTTCTGACTTGTTTTTAAGAAGGTTTGAACATTCATTAAAGAGATATAGGCTTTTGGGGACACTTGGTAATGGCCACATATTGAAGTGACACTATTATAGCCATCCAAATGAAGAAGTCATACTTTTTCTGATAATTATTGATCTAGAGAGTCCAGAGAATTGCACTGCACTGGTTTTGAACATTATTATATGAACATTATGATTATAGATGGAAAAGACCATTCACAGGCAATACAGGCAATTTACCATAGGAAATATATGGTTTTAAAGCTTTTTAACAGTTATAGCGCCACCTTTGGTCCGATCTCCATAAAAATTTCCATGCTTCTTTAGCATGGTACGACACATATGCTGACCAATTATCGTGATGTTCTGAGTTTTTGTTTAGAATTTATAGGCTTTTGATTGCATTTTGCCACGTCCATTTTCTTTATGACACAATTATACCCATGCGAAAAATGCAAAAGTTCAACTTTTTTTGATAATTATTGATCTAGAGAGTCCAGAGAATTGTCCTAGACTCGTTTGGTTCCGATCGGGCAAAAAACCAGGGACTAGTTCGCAAAAGTAGGTTTTTAACATATTCGTGAATAATTAATAAACTGTTTGATTGACAGCAATGGTTCTAGAGGCAAAGTTGTTCAGCATAAGCAGATCTATCAAATGATATGCATTTTGTGATGATAAGTGTAACACCACGTGATTACAGAGCCATAAAACTCATTAGCGCCAACTAGTGGCCGATTTCTTTCAAAATTCTTACAGACCTCTAGGGCCATGAGCCGAACATGCCCATTGAGTTTCGTTCCGATCGGCCTCCGTTAACCTTGTCTAATAGGTGCTCAAACTTCATTGGCCGATGGCGGCCATGTTTTTTGAGATACGCCAATGTCCTCATACACATACATGGCACCTTGGACCAAGACACTGCATACCAATTTTCAAGTCAATCGGACTAACGGTCAGGTGGTTATAGCCTGTTTTATGTTTTTTTCATTTTATAGCGCCACCATGAGGCCAATCGTCGCGATTTTTTTACTGTGACCCCAGATTGAACTCATACACATGTGTACCAAGTTTGGTGAAGATACCTCATTTACATCGGGAGTTATAGCCATTTTAGTAAAATAGGCCCCTCCCACAACGTACGTTTTGGCGCCCCTTAGCGACCGTGAATCGAAATTTCCACTTTTTTTCGATAATTATTGATATTCAGACTCCAGAGAACATTTCTGCACTGGTTTGGTTCCAATCGGGCAAAAAACCAGGGACTAGTTCGCAAAAGTAGGTTTTTGACAAAATTCAAAATGGCGGAAAATCTATCATGGCGGAAATGAAATCGGAGATATACGTTTTGTTCGTCAGGCATCCAGCTTTCCAATGATATAAGACACTTGAGTCTACGACATAAGGTCTAGGAGTTATGAACAGTTTCGCGCTTTTGGTTGCTATAGCGCCACCTATGGGCCAATCGGAGTCATACTCTCTGAACCTCTCCTCGATTTTTGTACTACCATTTGACAAAGTTTCAAGTCTCCAGCTCTTACGGTTTAGGCTGCACGATGCGTTTTACGGCAGAAGAAAAATAATAAAAATCAGCACAATTACAATAGGGTTTCAGCACTTCGTGCTTGAACCCCTAATAATTAAAGCTGCAAGCAGCATTTATCGGGGTTCAAGCAGTTAAGGCCTTTAAGGCATTTAAGCACAAAAGCATCAAAAGTTATTAAGATTTATTTAGCAAGCATGTAACCACTGACATAATAGATGGAAAAGACCATTTACAGCCAATACAGGCAATTTGCCATGGGATATATATGGTTTTAAAGCTTTTTAACAGTTATAGCGCCACCTATGGTCCGATCTCCATAAAATTGTTTACTGTGACCTCAAATTGAACCCATACACATGTGTACTGAGTTTGGTGAAGATATCTCATTTACTTCTTGAGTTATAGCCATTTGAGTAAAATAGGCTCCTCCCACAACGATTTGCCACATTCTAGAATTATTTAATATGATTCTAGCATGATTTACTATCATATACCATGTTCCAGAATGATTTATTAGGATTCTAGCATGATTTACCTTGATACACCTCATTTCAGTATTATTTACTATGATTTACAATGTTTCTAGCATGATTAACCACATTACTAGCAATTATGTGAAGTGTCAGTGCAAATGAGGTGATGAACACTGACAAAATATTATTGTGTTATAATAGTTAGTTATATACGTGATTTTTAGTGTGTGTCCAAGTATGAATGCAAAAGCACATGTAAAATATTTCATTATTAAGTAGAATGGCCAGCAGAGGGCACTAGAAGACCACTTATTGGCTCACTTTCACTTTAAACCTCATGATTTTGACCAGTTTTCTGCACTAAAGCAAACCAGTGTTTCCATGTTAACTCAATAATGCATACTTGCTACATATGCTACACACAATAATGCTACCCACACACACACACACACACACACACACACACACACACACACACACACACACACACACACAAATGTTTCAGTGAAATTGGTGTCACATTCACCTTCATCACATTCACCTTCTGTCTTCATCACATTCACCATCTGTCGTCATCACCTGCACCTGCTCCTCATCACCCTCCTCATCATCACCTGCTCCTCATCATCATAACCGTCACCTGTTGTCCTTGTCTTGATCTGTGTATTTAAGTTCCCCTCTCATCCATTATCATTGTCGGTTATTGTTTGTGCACTAGCACTCTGTTATGTTTGTTTTCATGTTGGAAAATAAAACCTTTGTTATATTTGTACCACACACACACACACACACACACACACACACACACACACACACACACCATCATTTATCATGATTTACCATGGCTGATACCAATACCAATATGAGAAAATGACTATTTTAAACAGCAGGGGGCAGTAAAATACCACTTATTGGCTTAACATGCCATTAATTCATATCATTTTCACCTTTTTAACTGTTATAGAGGCAAATTTTGTCCGATCTGTCTGAAAATTTTCATGCTTGTTCAGGGTGATATTTCACACGTTCTGACTTGTTTTTAAGAAGGTCTGAGCATTGATTAAAGAGATATAGGCTTTCGGGGACACTTGGTAAAGGCCAGATTTTGAAGTGAACCTATTATAGCTATCCAAATGAAGTAGTTCAACTTTTTCTGACAATTATTTATCTAGTGAGTCCAGAGAATTGTATTGCACTAGTTTTGAACATTATGATATGAAAATTATATGATCAGAGATGGAAAAGACCATTTACAGCCAATACAGGCAGTTTACCATAGGAAATATATGATTTTAAAGCTTTTTAACAGTTATAGCGCCACCTATCGTCCGATCTCCATAGAATTTTTCATGCTTGTTAATGATGTTATGTCACATATGCTGACCAATTTTTGTGAAGTTCTGAGTTTTTATTTAGGATTTATAGGCTTTTTAATGTATTTTGACACGCCCATTTTATAAATTACCCTATTACAGCCATCCAAATGCAAAAGTTCAACTTTTTTTTGATAATTATTGATCTAGAGAGTCCAGAGAATTGTCCTAGACTGGTCTGGTTCCGATCGGGCAAAAAACCTAGGACTAGTTCGCAAAAGTAGGTTTTTAACATATTAATGAATAATTAATGAACAGTTTGATTGACAGCAATGGTTCTTGAGGCAAAGTTGTTCAGGATGAGGAGATCTATCAAATGATATGCATATTGTGTGGATATTTGTAACACCACGTGATTACAGAGCCGTAAAACTTGTTAGCGCCAACTAGTGGCCGATTTCTTTCAAAATTCTTACAGACCTTTAGGGCCATGAGCCGAACATGCCCATTGAGTTTCGTTCCGATCGGTCTCCGTTAACCTTGTCTAATAGGTGCTCAAACTTCGTTGGCCGATGGCGGCCATGTTTTTTGAGATACGCCAATGTCCTCATACACATACATGGCACCTTGGACCAAGACACTGCATACCAATTTTCAAGTCAATCGGACTAACGGTCAGGTGGTTATAGCCTGTTTTATGTTTTTTTCATTTTATAGCGCCACCATGAGGCCAATCGTCGCGATTTTTTTACTGTGACCCCAGAGTAAGCTCATACACATGTGTACCAAGTTTGGTGAAGATACCTCATTTACATCGGGAGTTATAGCCATTTTAGTAAAATAGGCCCCTCCCACAACGTACGTTTTGGCGCCCCTTAGCGACCGTGAATCGAAATTTCCACTTTTTTTCGATAATTATTGATATTCAGTCTCCAGAGAACATTTCTGCACTAGTTTGGTTCCAATCGGGCAAAAAACCAGGGACTAGTTCGCAAAAGTAGATTTTTGACAAAATTCAAAATGGCGGAAAATCTATCATGGCGGAAATGAAATCGGAGATATACGTTTTGTTCGTCAGGCGTCCAGCTTTCCAATGATATAAGACACTTGAGTCTACGACATACGGTCTAGGAGTTATGAGCAGTTTCGCGCTTTTGGTTGTTATAGCGCCACCTATGGGCCAATCGGGGTCATAATCTCTGAACCTTTCCTCGATTTTTGTACTACCATCTGTCAAAGTTTCAAAGTTCCAGCTCTTACGGTTTGGGCTGCACGATGCGTTTTACGGCGGAATAATAATAATAATAATTAAAGCTGCAAGCAGCATTTATCGGGGTTCAAGCATTTAAGGCCTTTAAGCACATAAGCATTTAAGACATTAAGATTTGTTTAGAAAGCTTTTAACCACTGAAATAATAGATGGAAAAGTCCATTTACAGCCAATACAGGCAAGCTTTTTAACAGTTATAGCGCCACCTATAGTCCGATCTCCATGATATTTTGCATGCTTGTTAATGATGTTGTGGCACATATGCTCACCAATTTTCGTGAAGTTCTGAGTTTTCGTTTAGGATTTATAGGCTTTTGAGTGCATTTTGCCACGCCCATTTTCTTTATGACCCAATTATACCCATGCGAAAAATGCAAAAGTTCAACTTTTTTTCGATAATTATTGATCTAGAGAGTCCAGAGAATTGTCCTAGACTGGTCTGGTTCTGATCGGGCGAAAAACCAGGGACTAGTTCGCAAAAGTAGGTTTTTAACATATTCATGAATATTTAATGAACAGTTTGATTGACAGTGATGGTTCTTGAGGCAAAGTTGTTCAGCATGAGCAGATCTATCAAATGATATGCATTTTGTGATGATAAGTGTAACACCACGTGATTACAGAGCCTTAAAACTCGTTAGCGCCAACTAGTGGCCGATTTCTTTCAAAATTCTTACAGACCTCTAGGGGCTTGAGCCGAACATGCCCATCGAGTTTCGCTCCGATCGGACTTCGTTAACGATGCTCAAACCTCATTGGCCAATGGCAGCCATGTTTTTCGAGATACGCCAATATCCTTTTAGACATACATGGCCCCTTGGGCCAAGACACTGCATACCAAATTTCAAGTCATTCGGAAAAACGGTCAGTTGTCTATATGTTTTTATTTGTTTTATAGCGCCACCATGTGGCCAATCGACGCAATTTTTTTACTGTGACCTCAGATTGACCTCTTACACATGTGTTCCAAGTTTGGTGAAGTTTACTTAATTACTTCTTGAGTTATAGCCATTTTAGTAAAATAGGCTCCTCCCACAACGTTAATTTTGCACCCCCTAGCGACCATTAATCGAAATTTCAACTTTTTTTCGATAATTATTGATCTTCAGACTCCAGAGAACAATTCCGCACTGGTTTGGTTCCGATCGGGCGAAAAACCAGGGACTAGTTCGCAAAAGTAGGTTTTTGACAAAATTCAAAATGGCGAAAAATCTATCATGGCGGAAATGAAATCGGAGATATACGTTTTTTTCTTCAGGAGCTCTGGATTTCAATGATATAAGACACTTGAAGCTACGCCTTACGGTCTGGGAGTTCTGAGCAGTTTTGCGCTTTTGATTGCTATAGCGCCACCTATGGGCCGATTGGGCTGAGTCCGTGTATCTGAGTAGCGAGCAATAGTACTACCATCTGGCAAAGTTTCAAGTCTCTAGGTCTTACGGTTTGGGCTGCACGATGCGTTTTATGGCGGAAAAATAATAATAATAAAAATCAGGACGATTACAATAGGGTTTCAGCACTTCGTGCTTGAACCCCTAATAACAAGCAGCATTTATCGGGGTTCAAGCATTTAAGGCCTTTAAGCACATAAGCATTTAAGACATTAAGATTTATTTAGAAAGCTTTTAACCACTGAAATAATAGATTGAAAAGTCCATTTACAGCCAATACAGGCAATTTACCATAGGAAATATGTGGTTTTAAAGCTTTTTAACAGTTATAGTGCCACCTTTGGTCCGATGTCCATAAAATTTGGCAAGCTTGTTAATAATGTTATGTGACATATGCTCACCAATTTTTGTGAAGTTTTGAGTTTTCATTTAGGATTTATAGGCTTTTTAGTGTATTTTGCCACGCCCATTTTATAAATGACCCTATTACAGCCATCCAAATGCAAAAGTTCAACTTTTTTTTGATAATTATTGATCTAGAGAGTCCAGAGAATTGTCCTAGACTGGTTTGGTTCCGATTGGGCAAAAAACCTAGGACTAGTTCGCAAAAGTAGGTTTTTAACATGTTTGCGAATATTAAATGAACGGTTTGATTGACAGCAATGGTTCTTGAGGCAAAGTTGTTCAGTATGAGGAGATCTATCAACTGATATGCATATTGTGTGGATGTATGCAACACCACGTGATTACAGAGCCGAAAAAACTCGTTAGCGCCAACTAGTGGCCGATTTCTTTCAAAATTCTTACAGACCTCTTGGGCCATGAGTCGAACATGCCCATCGAGTTTCGTTCCGATCAGCCTCCGTTAACCTTGTCTAATAGGTGCTCAAATTTCATTGGCCGATGGCGGCCATGTTTTTTGAGATACGTCAATGTCCTCATAGGCATACATGGCACCTTGGACCAAGACACTGCATACCAATTTTCAAGTCAATCGGACAAACGGTCAGGTGGTTATAGCCCTTTTCATGTTTTTTTCAAGTTATAGCGCCACCTACTGTTCAATCGTCGCGATTTTTTTACTGTGACCTCAAATTGAACTATTATACATGTGTACCGAGTTTGGTGAAGATACCTCATTTATTTCTCGAGTTATAGCCGTTTTAGTAAAATAGGCTCCTCCCACAACGTACGTTTTGGCGTCCCCTAGCGACCGTGAATCGAAATTTCAACTTTTTTTCGATAATTATTGATATTCAGACTCCAGAGAACATTTCTGCACTGGTTTGGTTCCAATCGGACGAAAAACCTAGGACTAGTTCGCAAAAGTAGGTTTTTGAGAAAATTCAAAATGGCGGAAAATTTTCCCAGGCGGAAATGAAATCGGAGATATACGTTTTGACCGTCTTGAGCCAAGGATTACAGTGATATAAGACACTTGATTCTATGACAAACCGTCTAGGAGTTATGGCTGATTTCATACTTTTGCTTGCTATAGCGCCACCTATTGACCAATCGGGGTCATACTTTGATAGGTTCTCCCCAAATTGAGGACTACCATTTGGCTGAGTTTCAAGTCTCCAGCATTTACGGTTTGGGCTGCACGATGCGTTTTAGGGGAAAATAATAATAATAATTAAAGCTGCAAGCAGCATTTATCGGGGTTCAAGCATTTAAGGCCTTTAAGCACATAAGCATTTAAGACATTAAGTTTTATTTAGAAAGCTTTTAACCACTGAAATAATAGATGGAAAAGTCCATTTACAGCCAATACAGGCAATTTACCATAGGAAATATATGGTTTTCAAGCCTTTTTAACAGTTATAGCGCCACCTATGGTCCGATCAACATGAAATTTGGCATGCTTGTTTAGAATATTATGGCACATATGCTCACCAACTTTCGTGAAGTTCTGAGTTTTCGTTTAGGATTTATAAGCTTTTGAGTGCATTTTGCCACGCCCATTTTCTTTATGACCCAATTATAGCCATACGAAAAATTCAAAAGTTCAACTTTTTTTCGATAATTATTGATCTAGAGACTCCAGAGAACTGTGCTAGACTGGTCTGGTTCCGATCGGGCGAAAAACCAGGGACTAGTTCGCAAAAGTAGGTTTTTAACATATTCGCGAATAATTAATGAACGATTTGATTGACAGCAATGGTTCTTGAGGCAATGTTGTTCAGCATGAGCAGATCTATCAAATGATATGCATTTTGTGACAATAAGTGTAACACCACGTGATTACAGAGCCGTAAAACTCGTTAGCGCCAACTAGTGGCCGATTTCTTTCAAAATTCTTACAGACCTCTAGGGCTATGAGTTGAACATGCCCATCGAGTTTCGTTCCAATCGGCCTCCGTTAACCTTGTCTAATAGGTGCTCAAACTTCATTGGTCGATGGCGGCCATGTTTTTTGAGATACACCAATGTACTCATAGACATACATGACACCTTGGGCCAAGACACTGCATACCAATTTTCAAGTCAATCGGACTAACGGTCAGGTGGTTAAAGCCTGTTTTATGTTTTTTTCATGTTATAGCGCCACCATGTGGCCAATCGCCGCGATTTTTTTACTGTGACCTCAGATTGACCTCTTACACATGTGTACCGAGTTTGGTGAAGATACCTCATTTACTTCTGGAGTTATAGCCATTTTAGTAAAATAGGCCCCTCCCACAACGTACGTTTTGGCGCCCCTTAGCGTCCGTGAATCGAAATTTCAACTTTTTTTCGATAATTATTGATATTCAGACTCCAGAGAACATTTCTGTACTGGTTTGGTTCCGATCGGGCAAAAAACCTAGGACTAGTTCGCAAAAGTAGGTTTTTGGCAAAATTCAAAATGGCGGAAAATCTATCATGGCGGAAATGAAATCGGAGATATACGTTTTGTTCGTCAGGCATCCAGCTTTCCAATGATATAAGACACTTGAGTCTACGACATACGGTCTAGGAGTTCTGAGCAGTTTCGCGCTTTTGGTCGCTGTAGCGCCACCTATGGGCCGATTTGGCTAAGTCCGTGTATCTGAGTAGCGAGCAATACTACTACCATTTGACCAAGTATCACGTCTCTAGGCCTTACGGTTTTGGCTGCACGATGCGTTTTAGGGAAGAATAATAATAATAATAAAAATCAGGGCAATTACAATAGGGTTTCAGCACTTCGTGCTTGAACCCCTAAAAATCAGAGCAATTACAATAGGGTTTCAGCACTTCGTGCTTGAACCCCTAATTAAAGCTGCAAGCAGCATTTATCGGGGTTCAAGCAGTTAAGGCCTTTAAGGCATTTAAGCACAAAAGCATCAAAAGTCATTAAGATTTATTTAGCAAGCATGTAACCACTGACATAATAGATGGAAAAGACCATTTACAGCCAATACAGGCAAATTGCCATGGGATATATATGGTTTTAAAGCTTTTTAACAGTTATAGCGCCACCTATGGTCCGATCTCCATAAAATTGTTTATTGTGACCTCAAATTGAACCCATACACATGTGTACTGATTTTGGTGAAGATATCTCATTTACTTCTTGAGTTATAGCCATTTGAGTAAAATAGGCTCCTCCCACAACGATTTGCCACATTCAAGAATTATTTAATATGATTTTAGCATGATTTACTATCATATACCATGTTCCAGAATGATTTATTAGGATTCTAGCATGATTTACCTTGATACACCTCATTTCAGTATTATTCACTATGATTTACAATGTTTCTAGCATGATTAACCACATTACTAGCAATTATGTGAAGTGTCAGTGCAAATGAGGTGATGAACACTGACAAAATATTATTTTGTTATAATAGTTAGTTATATACGTGATTTTTAGTGTGTGTCCAAGTATGAATGCAAAAGCACATGTAAAATATTTCATTATTAAGTAGAATGGCCAGCAGAGGGCACTAGAAGACCACTTATTGGCTCACTTTCACTTTAAACCAGTTTTCTGCACTAAAGCAAACCAGTTTTTCCATGTTAACTCAATGCATGCTTACACACACACACACACACACACACACACACACACACACACACACACACACACACACACACACACACACACAGCATAGTTAACCATGATTTACCATGATATACCACGTTCTAGTATTATTTACCAGGAGATAAACGACAATCTAGTATTATTTACTTTGATTTACCATGTTTCTAGCCTGATTTATCACATTACTAGCAATTATTTGAAGTGTCAGTGCAAATAAAGTGATTAACACTGACAAAATATGATTGTGTTATAATAGTTATTGCTATATATTTTTAGTGTGTATTCAAGTATAAATGCAAGCACATGTGGAAATATTTAATTAATAAGTAGAATGGCCAGCAGAGGGCACTAGAAGACCACTTATTGGCTCACTTTCACTTTAAACCTCATGATTTTGACCAGTTTTCTGCACTAAAGCAAACCAGTGTTTCCATGTTAACTCAATAATGCATACTTGCTACATATGCTACACACAATAATGCCACACACACACACACACACACACACACACAAATGTTTCAGTGATATTGGTGTCACATTCACCTTCATCACATTCACCTTCTGTCTTCATCACATTCACCATCTGTCGTCATCACCTGCACCTGCTCCTCATCACCCTCCTCATCATCACCTGCTCCTCATCATCATAACCGTCACCTGTTGTCCTTGTCTTGATCTGTGTATTTAAGTTCCCCTCTCATCCATTATCATTGTCGGTTATTGTTTGTGCACTAGCACTCTGTTATGTTTGTTTTCATGTTGGAAAATAAAACCTTTGTTATATTTGTACCACACACACACACACACACACACACACACACACACACACACACACACACACACCATCATTTATCATGATTTACCATGGCTGATACCAATACCAATATGAGAAAATGACTATTTTAAACAGCAGGGGGCAGTAAAATACCACTTATTGGCTTAACATGCCATTAATTCATATCATTTTCACCTTTTTAACTGTTATAGAGGCAAATTTTGTCCGATCTGTCTGAAAATTTTCATGCTTGTTCAGGGTGATATTTCACACGTTCTGACTTGTTTTTAAGAAGGTCTGAGCATTGATTAAAGAGATATAGGCTTTCGGGGACACTTGGTAAAGGCCAGATTTTGAAGTGAACCTATTATAGCTATCCAAATGAAGTAGTTCAACTTTTTCTGACAATTATTGATCTAGTGAGTCCAGAGAATTGTATTGCACTAGTTTTGAACATTATGATATGAAAATTATATGATCAGAGATGGAAAAGACCATTTACAGCCAATACAGGCAGTTTACCATAGGAAATATATGATTTTAAAGCTTTTTAACAGTTATAGCGCCACCTATCGTCCGATCTCCATAGAATTTTTCATGCTTGTTAATGATGTTATGTCACATATGCTGACCAATTTTTGTGAAGTTCTGAGTTTTTATTTAGGATTTATAGGCTTTTTAATGTATTTTGACACGCCCATTTTATAAATTACCCTATTACAGCCATCCAAATGCAAAAGTTCAACTTTTTTTTGATAATTATTGATCTAGAGAGTCCAGAGAATTGTCCTAGACTGGTCTGGTTCCGATCGGGCAAAAAACCTAGGACTAGTTCGCAAAAGTAGGTTTTTAACATATTAATGAATAATTAATGAACAGTTTGATTGACAGCAATGGTTCTTGAGGCAAAGTTGTTCAGGATGAGGAGATCTATCAAATGATATGCATATTGTGTGGATATTTGTAACACCACGTGATTACAGAGCCGTAAAACTCGTTAGCGCCAACTAGTGGCCGATTTCTTTCAAAATTCTTACAGACCTTTAGGGCCATGAGCCGAACATGCGCATTGAGTTTCGTTCCGATCGGCCTCCGTTAACCTTGTCTAATAGGTGCTCAAACTTCGTTGGCCGATGGCGGCCATGTTTTTTGAGATACGCCAATGTCCTCATACACATACATGGCACCTTGGACCAAGACACTGCATACCAATTTTCAAGTCAATCGGACTAACGGTCAGGTGGTTATAGCCTGTTTTATGTTTTTTTCATTTTATAGCGCCACCATGAGGCCAATCGTCGCGATTTTTTTACTGTGACCCCAGAGTAAGCTCATACACATGTGTACCAAGTTTGGTGAAGATACCTCATTTACATCGGGAGTTATAGCCATTTTAGTAAAATAGGCCCCTCCCACAACGTACGTTTTGGCGCCCCTTAGCGACCGTGAATCGAAATTTCCACTTTTTTTCGATAATTATTGATAGTCAGTCTCCAGAGAACATTTCTGCACTAGTTTGGTTCCAATCGGGCAAAAAACCAGGGACTAGTTCGCAAAAGTAGATTTTTGATAAAATTCAAAATGGCGGAAAATCTATCATGGCGGAAATGAAATCGGAGATATACATTTTGTTCGTCAGGCGTCCAGCTTTCCAATGATATAAGACACTTGAGTCTACGACATACGGTCTAGGAGTTATGAGCAGTTTCGCGCT
Organism: Abramis brama; assembly: GCF_963993115.1. Lineage (NCBI taxonomy): Eukaryota > Metazoa > Chordata > Actinopteri > Cypriniformes > Leuciscidae > Abramis > Abramis brama. The sequence continues at coordinate 18,097,554 of NC_139971.1, forward strand.
TTTGGTTGTTATAGCGCCACCTATGGGCCAATCGGGGTCATAATCTCTGAACCTTTCCTCGATTTTTGTACTACCATCTGTCAAAGTTTCAAAGTTCCAGCTCTTACGGTTTGGGCTGCACGATGCGTTTTACGGCGGAATAATAATAATAATAATAATAATTAAAGCTGCAAGCAGCATTTATCGGGGTTCAAGCAGTTAAGGCCTTTAAGGCATTTAAGCACAAAAGCATCAAAAGTCATTAAGATTTATTTAGCAAGCATGTAACCACTGACATAATAGATGGAAAAGACCATTTACAGCCAATACAGGCAAATTGCCATGGGATATATATGGTTTTAAAGCTTTTTAACAGTTATAGCGCCACCTATGGTCCGATCTCCATAAAATTGTTTATTGTGACCTCAAATTGAACCCATACACATGTGTACTGATTTTGGTGAAGATATCTCATTTACTTCTTGAGTTATAGCCATTTGAGTAAAATAGGCTCCTCCCACAACGATTTGCCACATTCAAGAATTATTTAATATGATTCTAGCATGATTTACTATCATATACCATGTTCCAGAATGATTTATTAGGATTCTAGCATGATTTACCTTGATACACCTCATTTCAGTATTATTTACTATGATTTACAATGTTTCTAGCATGATTAACCACATTACTAGCAATTATGTGAAGTGTCAGTGCAAATGAGGTGATGAACACTGACAAAATATTATTGTGTTATAATAGTTAGTTATATACGTGATTTTTAGTGTGTGTCCAAGTATGAATGCAAAAGCACATGTAAAATATTTCATTATTAAGTAGAATGGCCAGCAGAGGGCACTAGAAGACCACTTATTGGCTCACTTTCACTTTAAACCAGTTTTCTGCACTAAAGCAAACCAGTTTTTCCATGTTAATTCAATGCATGCTTACACACACACACACACACACACACACACACACACACACACACACACTTACCATAGTTTATCATGATTTACCATGGCTGATACCAATACCAATATGACAAAATGACTATTTTAAACAGCAGGGGGCAGTAAAATACCACTTATTGGCTTAACATGCCATTAATTCATATCATTTTCACCTTTTTAACTGTTATAGAGGCAAATTTTGTCAGATCTGTCTGAAAATTTTCATGCATGTTCAGAGAGATATTTCACATGTTCTGACTTGTTTTTAAGAAGGTTTGAACATTCATTAAAGAGATATAGGCTTTTGGGGACACTTGGTAATGGCCACATATTGAAGTGACACTATTATAGCCATCCAAATGAAGAAGTCATACTTTTTCTGATAATTATTGATCTAGAGAGTCCAGAGAATTGCACTGCACTGGTTTTGAACATTATTATATGAACATTATGATTATAGATGGAAAAGACCATTCACAGGCAATACAGGCAATTTACCATAGGAAATATATGGTTTTAAAGCTTTTTAACAGTTATAGCGCCACCTTTGGTCCGATCTCCATAAAAATTTCCATGCTTCTTTAGCATGGTACGACACATATGCTGACCAATTATCGTGATGTTCTGAGTTTTTGTTTAGAATTTATAGGCTTTTGATTGCATTTTGCCACGTCCATTTTCTTTATGACACAATTATACCCATGCGAAAAATGCAAAAGTTCAACTTTTTTTGATAATTATTGATCTAGAGAGTCCAGAGAATTGTCCTAGACTCGTTTGGTTCCGATCGGGCAAAAAACCAGGGACTAGTTCGCAAAAGTAGGTTTTTAACATATTCGTGAATAATTAATAAACTGTTTGATTGACAGCAATGGTTCTAGAGGCAAAGTTGTTCAGCATAAGCAGATCTATCAAATGATATGCATTTTGTGATGATAAGTGTAACACCACGTGATTACAGAGCCATAAAACTCATTAGCGCCAACTAGTGGCCGATTTCTTTCAAAATTCTTACAGTCCTCTAGGGCCATGAGCCGAACATGCCCATTGAGTTTCGTTCCGATCGGCCTCCGTTAACCTTGTCTAATAGGTGCTCAAACTTCATTGGCCGATGGCGGCCATGTTTTTTGAGATACGCCAATGTCCTCATACACATACATGGCACCTTGGACCAAGACACTGCATACCAATTTTCAAGTCAATCGGACTAACGGTCAGGTGGTTATAGCCTGTTTTATGTTTTTTTCATTTTATAGCGCCACCATGAGGCCAATCGTCGCGATTTTTTTACTGTGACCCCAGATTGAACTCATACACATGTGTACCAAGTTTGGTGAAGATACCTCATTTACATCGGGAGTTATAGCCATTTTAGTAAAATAGGCCCCTCCCACAACGTACGTTTTGGCGCCCCTTAGCGACCGTGAATCGAAATTTCCACTTTTTTTCGATAATTATTGATATTCAGACTCCAGAGAACATTTCTGCACTGGTTTGGTTCCAATCGGGCAAAAAACCAGGGACTAGTTCGCAAAAGTAGGTTTTTGACAAAATTCAAAATGGCGGAAAAATTTGCATACCGGAAATGAAATCGGAGATATACGTTTTGTTTGCCATGAGGTCTTGATTACATTGATATAAGACACTTGAGTCTACGACATACAGTCTAGGAGTTATGAGCAGTTTTGCGCTTTTGGTCGCTGTAGCGCCACCTATGGGCCGATTTGGCTAAGTCCGTGTATCTGAGTAGCGAGCAATACTACTACCATTTGACCAAGTATCACGTCTCTAGGCCTTACGGTTTTGGCTGCACGATGCGTTTTAGGGAAGAATAATAATAATAATAAAAATCAGGGCAATTACAATAGGGTTTCAGCACTTCGTGCTTGAACCCCTAATTAAAGCTGCAAGCAGCATTTATCGGGGTTCAAGCATTTAAGGCCTTTAAGCACATTAACATTTAAGACATTAAGATTTATTTAGAAAGCTTTTAACCACTGAAATAATAGATTGAAAAGTCCATTTACAGCCAATACAGGCAATTTACCATAGGAAATATGTGGTTTTAAAGCTTTTTAACAGTTATAGTGCCACCTTTGGTCCGATGTCCATAAAATTTGGCATGCTTGTTAATGATGTTATGTGACATATGCTCACTAATTTTTGTGAAGATTTGAGTTTTCATTTAGGATTTATAGGCTTTTTAGTGTATTTTGCCACGCCCATTTTATAAATGACCCTATTACAGCCATCCAAATGCAAAAGTTCAACTTTTTTTTGATAATTATTGATCTAGAGAGTCCAGAGAATTGTCCTAGACTGGTTTGGTTCCGATTGGGCAAAAAACCTAGGACTAGTTCGCAAAAGTAGGTTTTTAACATGTTTGCGAATATTAAATGAACGGTTTGATTGACAGCAATGGTTCTTGAGGCAAAGTTGTTCAGTATGAGGAGATCTATCAACTGATATGCATATTGTGTGGATGTATGCAACACCACGTGATTACAGAGCCGAAAAGTCTCGTTAGCGCCAACTAGTGGCCGATTTCTTTCAAAATTCTTACAGACCTCTTGGGCCATGAGTCGAACATGCCCATTGAATTTCGTTCCGATCAGCCTCCGTTAACCTTGTCTAATAGGTGCTCAAACTTCATTGGCCGATGGCGGCCATGTTTTTTGAGATACGTCAATGTCCTCATAGGCATACATGGCACCTTGGACCAAGACACTGCATACCAATTTTCAAGTCAATCGGACAAACGGTCAGGTGGTTATAGCCATTTTCATGTTTTTTTCAAGTTATAGCGCCACCTACTGTTCAATCGTCGCGATTTTTTTACTGTGACCTCAAATTGATCTATTACACATGTGTACCGAGTTTGGTGAAGATACCTCATTTATTTCTCGAGTTATAGCCGTTTTAGTAAAATAGGCTCCTCCCACAACGTACGTTTTGGCGCCCCCTAGCGACCGTGAATCGAAATTTCAACTTTTTTTCGATAATTATTTATACACAGACTCCAGAGAACATTTCTGCACTGGTTTGGTTCCAATCGGACGAAAAACCTAGGACTAGTTCGCAAAAGTAGGTTTTTGAGAAAATTCAAAATGGCGGAAAATTTTCCCAGGCGGAAATGAAATCGGAGATATACGTTTTGACCGTCTTGAGCCAAGGATTACAGTGATATAAGACACTTGATTCTATGACAAACCGTCTAGGAGTTATGGCTGATTTCATACTTTTGCTTGCTATAGCGCCACCTATTGACCAATCGTGGTCATACTTTGATAGGTTCTCCCCAAATTGAGGACTACCATTTGGCTGAGTTTCAAGTCTACAGCATTTACGGTTTGGGCTGCACGATGCGTTTTAGGGGAAAATAATAATAATAATTAAAGCTGCAAGCAGCATTTATCGGGGTTCAAGCAGTTAAGGCCTTTAAGGCATTTAAGCACAAAAGCATCAAAAGTTATTAAGATTTATTTAGGAAGCATGTAACCACTGACATAATAGATGGAAAAGACCATTTACAGCCAATACAGGCAATTTGCCATGGGATATATATGGTTTTAAAGCTTTTTAACAGTTATAGCGCCACCTATGGTCCGATCTCCATAAAATTGTTTACTGTGACCTCAAATTGAACCCATACACGTGTACTGAGTTTGGTGAAGATATCTCATTTACTTCTTGAGTTATAGCCATTTGAGTAAAATAGGCTCCTGCCACAACGATTTGCCACATTCTAGAATTATTTAATATGATTCTAGCATGATTTACTATCATATACCATGTTCCAGAATGATTTATTAGGATTCTAGCATGATTTACCTTGATACACCTCATTTCAGTATTATTTACTATGATTTACAATGTTTCTAGCATGATTAACCACATTACTAGCAATTATGTGAAGTGTCAGTGCAAATGAGGTGATGAACACTGACAAAATATTATTGTGTTATAATAGTTAGTTATATACGTGATTTTTGTGTGTGTGTCCAAGTATGAATGCAAAAGCACATGTAAAATATTTCATTATTAAGTAGAATGGCCAGCAGAGGGCACTAGAAGACCACTTATTGGCTCACTTTCACTTTAAACCAGTTTTCTGCACTAAAGCAAACCAGTTTTTCCATGTTAACTCAATGCATGCTTACACACACACACACACACACACACACACACACACAGCATAGTTAACCATGATTTACCATGATATACCACGTTCTAGTATTATTTACCAGGAGATAAACGACAATCTAGTATTATTTACTTTGATTTACCATGTTTCTAGCCTGATTTATCACATTACTAGCAATTATTTGAAGTGTCAGTGCAAATAAAGTGATTAACACTGACAAAATATGATTGTGTTATAATGGTTATTGCTATATAAGTGATTTTTTTAGTGTGTATTCAAGTATGAATGCAAGCACATGTTGAAATATTTCATTAATAAGTAGAATGGCCTGCAGAGGGCAGTAGAAGACCACTTATTGGCTCACTTTCACTTTAAACCAGTTTTCTGCACTAAAGCAAACCAATTTATCCATGTTAACTCAATGCATGCTTACACACACACACACACACACACACACAGCATAGTTAACCATGATTTACCACATTACTAGCAATTATTTGAAGTGTCAGTGCAAATAAAGTGATTAACACTGACAAAATATGATTGTGTTATAATAGTTATTGCTATATAAGTGATTTTTAGTGTGTATTCAAGTATAAATGCAAGCACATGTGGAAAAATTTAATTAATAAGTAGAATGGCCAGCAGAGGGCAGTAGAAGACCACTTATTGGCTCACTTTCACTTTAAACCTCATGATTTTGACCAGTTTTCTGCACTAAAGCAAACCAGTGTTTCCATGTTAACTCAATAATGCATACTTGCTACATATGCTACACACAATAATGCTACACACACACACACACACACACACACACACACACACACACACAATGTTTCAGTGATATTGGTGTCACATTCACCTTCATCACATTCACCTTCTGTCTTCATCACATTCACCATCTGTCGTCATCACCTGCACCTGCTCCTCATCACCCTCCTCATCATCACCTGCTCCTCATCATCATAACCGTCACCTGTTGTCCTTGTCTTGATCTGTGTATTTAAGTTCCCCTCTCATCCATTATCATTGTCGGTTATTGTTTGTGCACTAGCACTCTGTTATGTTTGTTTTCATGTTGGAAAATAAAACCTTTGTTATATTTGTACCACACACACACACACACACACACACACCATCATTTATCATGATTTACCATGGCTGATACCAATACCAATATGAGAAAATTACTATTTTAAACAGCAGGGGGCAGTAAAATACCACTTATTGGCTTAACATGCCATTAATTCATATCATTTTCACCTTTTTAACTGTTATAGAGGCAAATTTTGTCCGATCTGTCTGAAAATTTTCATGCTTGTTCAGGGTGATATTTCACACGTTCTGACTTGTTTTTAAGAAGGTCTGAGCATTGATTAAAGAGATATAGGCTTTCGGGGACACTTGGTAAAGGCCAGATTTTGAAGTGAACCTATTATAGCTATCCAAATGAAGTAGTTCAACTTTCTGACAATTATTGATCTAGTGAGTCCAGAGAATTGTATTGCACTAGTTTTTTAACATTATGATATGAAAATTATATGATCAGAGATGGAAAAGACCATTTACAGCCAATACAGGCAGTTTACCATAGGAAATATATGATTTTAAAGCTTTTTAACAGTTATAGCGCCACCTATCGTCCGATCTCCATAGAATTTTTCATGCTTGTTAATGATGTTATGTCACATAAGCTGACCAATTTTTGTGAAGTTCTGAGTTTTTATTTAGGATTTATAGGCTTTTTAATGTATTTTGACACGCCCATTTTATAAATTACCCTATTACAGCCATCCAAATGCAAAAGTTCAACTTTTTTTTGATAATTATTGATCTAGAGAGTCCAGAGAATTGTCCTAGACTGGTCTGGTTCCGATCGGGCAAAAAACCTAGGACTAGTTCGCAAAAGTAGGTTTTTAACATATTCATGAATATTTAATGAACTGTTTGATTGACAGCAATGGTTCTGGAGGCAAAGTTGTTCAGCATGAGCAGATCTATCATATGATATGCATTTTGTGACGATAAGTGTAACACCACGTGATTACAGAGCCATAAAACTCGTTAGCGCCAACTAGTGGCCGATTTCTTTCAAAATTCTTACAGACCTCTAGGGGCTTGAGCCGAACATGCCCACTGAGTTTTGTTCCGATCGGCCTCCGTTAACCTTGTCTAATAGGTGCTCAAACTTCATTGGCCGATAGCGGCCATGTTTTTTTAGATACACCAATGTCCTCATAGACATACATGGCACCTTGGACCAAGACACTGCATACCAATTTTCAAGTCAATCGGACTAACGGTCAGGTGGTTATAGCCTGTTTTATGTTTTTTTCATATTATAGCGCCACCATGAGGCCAATCACCGCGATTTTTTTACTGTGACCTCAACTTGAGCTCATACATATGTGTACCGAGTTTGGTGAAAATATCTCATTTCGTTCACGAGTTATAGCCATTTTTGTATAATTAGCTCCGCCTCCTGCGAACGTTTTGATGCCCCTTAGCAACCGTGGATCGAAATTTTAACTTTTTTTCGATAATTATTGATATTCAGACTCCTGTGAATATTTCTGCACTGGTTTGGTTCCGATCGGGCGAAAAACCAGGGACTAGTTCGCAAAAGTAGGTTTTGGACAAAATCCAAAATGGCGGAAAAATTTGCATACCGGAAATGAAATCCTTGAGGCCTTTTTTGTTCGGCTTGACCCAAGGATTCCAAAGATATAAGACACTTGAGTCTGTGACAAAGGGTTGATGAGATTTAAGCAAAAATATGCAATTTTTTTGTTTTTTGCACTGTAGCGCCACCTATTGGCCAATCTAGCTCATATTCTCTGAACCTCTCCTCGATTTTTGTACTACCTTCTGGCCAAGTTTCAAGTCTCTAGCACTTACGGTTTAGGCTGCACGATGCGTTTTACGGCGGAATAATAATAATAATAATAAAAATCAGCACAATTACAATAGGGTTTCAGCATTTCATGCTTGAACCCCTAAAAATCAGAGCAATTACAATAGGGTTTCAGCACTTCGTGCTTGAACCCCTAATAATAAAAATCAGCACAATTACAATAGGGTTTCAGCACTTCGTGCTTGAACCCCTAAAAATCAGCACAATTACAATAGGGTTTCAGCACTTCGTGCTTGAACCCCTAATAAAAATCAGTACAATTACAATAGGGTTTCAGCACTTCGTGCTTGAACCCCTAATTAAAGCTGCAAGCAGCATTTATCGGGGTTCAAGCAGTGAAGGCCTTTAAGGCCTTTAAGCACAAAAGCATCAAAAGTTACAAAGTTATATTTAGCAAGCATGTAACCACTGACATCATAGATGGAAAAGACAATGTTCTAGCATGATTTACCATGATATACCACGTTCTAGAATGATTTACCAGGATTCTAGCATGATTTACCTTGATACACCACATTCTAGTATTATTTACTATGATTTACCATGTTTCCAGCGTGATTTACCATGATTTACCACATTACTAGCAATTATGTGAAGTGTCAGTGCAAATGAAGTGATAAACACTGATATGATTGTGTTATAATAGTTATTGTTATATAAGTGATATTTAAGTGTCTAAATATGAATGATGCAAAATCACATGTGAAAAGACTTCATTAATAAGTAGAATGGCCAGCAGAGGGCAGTAGAAGACAACTTATTGGCTCAGTTTCACTTTAAACTTCATGATTTTAACCAGTTTTCTGCACTAAAGCAAACCAGTTTTTCCATGTTAACTCAATAATGCATGCTTACACACACACACACACACACACACACACACACACACACACACACACACAAACATACACACACAAATACAAATTTGTTTTTGGGATATGTTATTGAGAAAGTATATTTATTTGTCTATAGGCATTTCTTTGTGATCTAATAATATAAAACTATATTACCAGTATAGGGCTGTAACGATTCCTCGATTAAAGGGGTCATATAGGCCTACTGGTACATGCACTTTTACAAGTTGATTGTACTGAAATGTGCGTTGGCAGTGCCTGTACACAACCATCATAAAATGATAAAAATCCATCCAGTGTTTTTTTTTTAAATCTCCTTATATGTTCTACACTTTCTGAAATCAAGCCGTTTGATTTTGTGACGTCACAAAATCGACGCCCCTCCCACGGTTGTGATTGACAGCAGCGTTTCAACACAGACCGTGAGTGAGCTGTCTATCATCATAGTGCATTGATATGCTGGAGAAGAATGGCGTCTAAGTCATTTTGATGTTTTGATGTAATATTCCCAAAGCATTGACGCAGGGATTCCCCACGATCAACGTCCATGCTTTCATGTTTGCGCAAATCATTTCACACCAGATAGCTTTACAAAGGAGGGTCAGTAAAACTGGTTTTGCTAAGAAGCTGCTCCTGAAAATAGGATTGGTACCAACTATTCGTGTTCCTGCTGTACCTCCAGAAGAAGAAGTGAGTGTAACGTTTTATTAACCTTTATATTAATCTTTATTAGCCTAGAAATCTAGACGCACCCTAGCGGCAGCAAAATGTATTTTGCAGCCAGGTGGGTCTAGCAACTCTCAATAGACCTTCTAGCTGCAAAAACCTAAATTGGGTCAGGCCAATCACGTCGCTTATAGAGTAGGCGGGGCGGGCTTAACATATGACAACAGAGTTGCGACGGTTACCTGCCTGCGACTTGAAAACAAAGAATGACGGCTGCTGGAGAACAGTCTTTCGAATCGGCTTTGTCCGCGACTCTGGAGGACTTGGAGTTAAGTTTTTCTTTAAGAAAAGAGCAAAGAACATTCTTTAAAAAAGGAAGATGTGTTCGTCGTTTTGCCGGCCAGATATGGCAAAAGTTGAATGAATCTATCAACTAGCTCCGCTGTTGGGAAAACGCTCTGGTTGGTTGAAGCGCTGTCCTATTGCATGGAGAGGGAATTTGAAAGACAGCCGTTTATCCCGCCCCTCGGAGTGAGCGTGTCTATGGTGAGTTGCCAGACTAAACATCTTGATGTAGTCTGGCTTGCCAGGCTAAATCTTTATATTAATCTTTGCAAATCGCTTGCTGCACGCTTCACGGTGAATGCGGCTGTTTACACTCAGAGTACATTACAACATGTTTTCTATGTACGACGTTCTCAATATAATTCATAATCCCACGTTAATGAACAACGCGTTATGGTTATTGTGTTAGAAACGGTGTCAAACAGAACAGAGGGGCGGGGTGAGCAAAGCTCATTATTATTTAAAGACACATGCACTTAAATGGCGTGCTGAAAACAGAGCTGTTTTGGACCAGGTAAAATGAGTGTTATCTTACAATACTAATGAGAATTTTTAATTGAAGTATAATACAAACTTTTAATTTAGACCCTAAAGAATCATTAGCTTGTACAAAAATGGCATTATATGACCCCTTTAAAGTCAAGTACTTTTTTTTTTAAATCCTCGATTGCAATTTACCGGAAGTGGTGCATTCCACAAACGAGAATCCATCAACCGCAGAATTACACAGTTTTCTAAGACAACGCGATGTATTTAAAACCATTTACACAGTCATTATATAGCATAGTGCTATTGTGAAATCACAAAGGCTGTGATTCAGTTAAATAAATATATCCTCTGTTTTTTTGTTTGTTTGTTTTTTCACAGAGAAGATGCTTTAATTACATGAGTGCAGAGTACATGTTAAAATTACCTCAGCTCCGTCAACAGTAAACGCTGCTCCAAGCAAACTCAGTCTCTGCAGTGCTGTTTGTTTACGTTTCCAATAACGTGCATTTGGGAACGCAAGTCAGACGCAGTTTGTGTTTCATAGTTGTACTGTTATCATTTATATCTGTGGAGCGCGTCTCGGGATTCTCAAACTGCTTCTCGGTTTCTCAAATTGCTGTTCATCTCGGTTTCAAAATAAAAGTTTAAACATCGCGATTTCAAAATAAAAGTTTAAACTCTCACTCTGAGTTTGCATGTTTTGATGTGCACATGTTCTTGTTCAAGAAATTACAGTGGCTGTAGCATTTCTATCGTACAGAAGTGGCCAAATATTAAAGGTTAAGTTGACATTTGAATTTAATGTTGTTTGGACAATAAACAAGGATTTGATAATGCCTTAGTGTAACAACAACCAGGCCGCTGGTGCCCTCTGCAGGCATTTGTTATTCATGTACATAAGTTATGTTTATATTAGTTTATATAATTTATTTTACATGGGTATATTTTAACAGTGTTGTTCAATAAAACCCATATAATTACTTACTTTGATACTTTACTTGAACCAATCATTATTGCTTGTTATTATATATTTGTATTTTAAGTCATTTTAAAGGCTGTTGTTAACTTGAATCTATTTTTTACCACATTTTTTTATCCGATTACTTGAATAGAATACTCGATTACTAAAATAATCGATAGCTACAGCCCTATCATAATAAAAAAGATTGCTTTTAAAGCATTTGTTTGTTTCCCAATACTGAAAGCTAATGAAAAGATCATATGTAATCTTGCTGCTCCCTCAAGTGGACAAAAGTGGTATTATAGCTTACATTTTACAATTGAAGTGTTTGAATGAATGAGTGAATGAATGGGAATTTGGTTTTTCACTTATATCTCGGTAACCAGAACGCGAAAAATTCTGAAACTCAGAGCATAGATAGTGCTCGAGGAGCCCTGTTGAATGAGACTATCATTCAGGCCCGCGACAACACGTTTCGATCAAGAGCCTGGAGAGGACCTTACCATCAAAATTTGAGCGCGCAACGACTTTCCGTTTTCGAGTAATGAGTGAATTTGTATTCGGGGACGTGGCGTAAATGCCGTTTTACTTTCGGTTTCAGTATTCATTTGTGACTCAGTTGTCAATAGTAATACAACAATAGATTAATTTTGACAAAATGTGATTGTAAATGTTAAAATAATGATTTTATAAAGTCTAAATATGAATTATAGAACAATATTAGGGAGTAGTATGATGAAATGACAGCAGGGGGCAGTAAAATACCACTTATTGGCTTAATATGCTATGTTATTCATATTCATCTTTTTTATTAACTGTTATAGAGGCAAATTTTGTCCGATCTGTCTTTTTCATGCTTGTTCTGACTTGTTTTTAAGGTCTGATCATTCATATTAGAGATATAGGCTTTTGTGGACACTTGGTCAAGGCTACATATTGAAGTGACCCTATTATAGCCATCCAAATGAAGAAGTTATACTTTTTCTGATAATTATTGAGTACAGATAATTGCACTGCACTGGTTTTGAACATTATTATATGAACATTATATGAGCACAGATGGAAAACACCATTTACAGCCAATACAGGCAATTTACCATAGGAAATATATGGTTTTAAAGCATTTTAACAGTTATAGCGCCACCTATGGTCCGATCTCCATAAAAATGTCCATGCTTCTTTAGCATGTTATGTCACATATGCTCATCAATTTTTGTGAAATTCTGACTTTTTATTTAGGATTTATAGACGTTTGAGTGTATTAGGACATGCCTATTTTCTAAATTACCCTCTTATAGCCAACCAAAAGCAAAATTTCAACAACTTTTTGATAATTATTGATCTAGAGAGTCCAGAGAATTGTCCTAGAATGGTCTGGTTCTGATCGGGCGAAAAACCAGGGACTAGTTCGCAAAAGTAGGTTTTTAACATAATTCCGAATATTTAATGAATGGTTTGATTGACAGCAATGGTTCTTGAGGCAAAGTTGTTCTCCATGAGGAGATCTATCAAATGATATGCATATTGTGTGGATGAGTGTAACACCACGTGATTACAGAGTCATAAAACTCGTTAGCGCCAACTAGTGGCCGATTTCTTTCAAAATTCTTACAGACCTCTAGAACCATGAGTTGAACATGCCCATCGAGTTTCGTTTCGATCGGTCTCCGTTAACCTTGTCTAATAGGTGCTCAACTTCATTGGCCAATGGCGGCCATGTTTTTCAAGATACGCCAATGTCCTCATAGATTTACATGGCACCTTGGACCAAGAGACTGCATACCAATTTTCAAGTCAATCGGACTAACGGTCAGGTGGTTATAGCCCTTTTCATGTTTTTTTCATGTTATAGCGCCATCTAGTGTTCAATCGTCGCGATTTGTTTACTGTGACCCCAGATTGAGCTCATACATATGTGTACCAAGTTTGGTGAAAATATCTCATTGCGTTCCCGAGTTATAGCCATTTTAGTAAAATTAGCTCCGCCTCCTGCGAACGTTTTGACACCTCATAGCAACCATGTATCGAAATTTCAACTTTTTTTCGATAATTATTGATATTCAGACTCCAGAGAACATTTCTGCACTGGTTTGGTTCCGATCGGGCGAAAAACCAGGGACTAGTTTGCAAAAGTAGGTTTTGAACAAAATCCAATATGGCGGAAAAATTTGCATACCGGAAATGAAATACCTCCTATATTTTTTGTTCGGCTTGAGCCAAGGATTCCAATGATGTATGACACTTGAAGCTGGGACAAATGGTTATTGAGATATGAGCAAAATAGTGGATTTTTTTTGTTTTTTGAGCTATAGCGCCACCTATGGGCCAATCGGGCTCATACTTTGATAACCTCTCCTCGATTTTTGTACTACCTTGTGGCCAAGTTTCAAGTCTCTAGCACTTACGGTTTGGGCTGCACGATGCGTTTTAGCGGAGAAGAATAATAATAATAATTAAAGCTGCAAGCAGCATTTATCGGGGTTCAAGCTATTAAGGCCTTTAAGGGTTTTTAAGCACAAAAGCATCAAAAGTTATCAGGTTTTATTTAGCAAGCATGTAACCACTGACATAATAGATGGAAAAGACCATTTACAGCCAATACAGGCAATGTACCATAGGAAATATATGGTTTTAAAGCTTTTTAACAGTTATAGCGCCACCTATAGTCCGATCTCCATAAAATTTGGCATGCTTGTTAATGATGTTATGTCACATATGCTCACCAATTTTTGTGAGGTTCTGAGTTTTCATTTAGGATTTATAGGCTTTTTAGTGTATTTTGCTACGCCCATTTTATAAATGACCCTATTACAGCCATCCAAATGCAAAAGTTCAACTTTTTTTTGATAGTTTTTGATCTAGAGAGTCCAGAGAATTGTCCTAGACTGGTCTGGTTCCAATCGTGCGAAAAACCTAGGACTAGTTCGCAAAAGTAGGTTTTTAACATGTTTGCGAATATTTAATGAACGGTTTGATTGACAGCAATGGTCCTTGAGGCAAAGTTGTTCAGGATGAGGAGATCTATCAAATGATATGCATATTGTGTGGATATTTGTAACACCACGTGATTACAGAGCTGTAAAACTCGTTAGCGCCAACTAGTGGCCGATTTCTTTCAAAATTGTTACAGACCTCTATGGCCTTGAGTCGAACATGCCCATCGAGTTTCGTTCCGATCGGCCTCCGTTAACCTTGTCTAATAGGTGCTCAAACTTCATTGGCCGATGGCGGCCATGTTTTTCGAGATACGCCAATGTCCTCATACACATACATGGCACCTTGGACCAAGACACTGCATGCCAATTTTCAAGTCAATCGGACTAATGGTCAGGTGGTTATAGCCTGTTTTATGTTTTTTTCATGTTATAGCGCCACCATGTGGCCAATTGCCGCGGTTTTTTTACTGTGACCTCAGATTGACCTCTTACACATGTGTACCAAGTTTGGTGAAGATACCTCATTTATTTCTGGAGTTATAGCCATTTTAGTAAAATAGGCCCCTCCCACAACGTACGTTTTGGCGCCCCTTACCGTCCGTGAGTCGAAATTTCAACTTTTTTTCGATAGTTTTTGATAAACAGACTCTAGAGAACATTTCTGCACTGGTTTGGTTCCGATCGGGCGAAAAACCTAGGACTAGTTCGCAAAAGTATGTTTTTGACAAAATTCAAAATGGCGGAAAATCTATCATGGCGGAAATGAAATCGGAGATATACGTTTTGTTCGTCAGGCATCCAGCTTTCCAATGATATAACACACTTGAGTCTACGTCATACGGTCTAGTAGTTATGAGCAGTTTTGCGCTTTTGGTTGCTATAGCGCCACCTATGGGCCAATCGGGGTCATACTTTGATAGGTTCTCCCCAAATTGAGGACTACCATTTGGCCAAGTTTCAAGGTTCCAGCTCTTACGGTTTGGTCTGCACGATGCGTTTTAGGGGAAAATAATAATAATAATAATAATAATAATTAAAGCTGCAAGCAGCATTTATCGGGGTTCAAGCTATTAAGGCCTTTAAGGGTTTTTAAGCACAAAAACATCAAAAGTTATCAGGTTTTATTTAGCAAGCATGTAACCACTGACATAATAGATGGAAAAGACCATTTACAGCCAATACAGGCAATGTACCATAGGAAATATATGGTTTTAAAGCTTTTTAACAGTTATAGCGCCACCTATAGTCCGATCTCCATAAAATTTGGCATGCTTGTTAATGATGTTATGTCACATATGCTCACCAATTTTTGTGAAGTTCTGAGTTTTCATTTAGGATTTATAGGCTTTTTAGTGTATTTTGCTACGCCCATTTTATAAATGACGCTATTACAGCCATCCAAATGCAAAAGTTCAACTTTTTTTTGATAGTTTTTGATCTAGAGCGTCCAGAGAATTGTCCTAGACTGGTCTGGTTCCAATCGTGCGAAAAACCTAGGACTAGTTCGCAAAAGTAGGTTTTTAACATGTTTGCAAATATTTAATGAACGGTTTGATTGACAGCAATGGTCCTTGAGGCAAAGTTGTTCAGGATGAGGAGATCTATCAAATGATATGCATATTGTGTGGATATTTGTAACACCACGTGATTACAGAGCTGTAAAACTCGTTAGCGCCAACTAGTGGCCGATTTCTTTCAAAATTGTTACAGACCTCTATGGCCTTGAGTCGAACATGCCCATCGAGTTTCGTTCCGATCGGCCTCCGTTAACCTTGTCTAATAGGTGCTCAAACTTCATTGGCCGATGGCGGCCATCTTTTTCGAGATACGCCAATGTCCTCATACACATACATGGCACCTTGGACCAAGACACTGCATGCCAATTTTCAAGTCAATCGGACTAATGGTCAGGTGGTTATAGCCTGTTTTATGTTTTTTTCTTGTTATAGCGCCACCATGTGGCCAATTGCCGCGGTTTTTTTACTGTGACCTCAGATTGACCTCTTACACATGTGTACCAAGTTTGGTGAAGATACCTCATTTACTTCTGGAGTTATAGCCATTTTAGTAAAATAGGCCCCTCCCACAACGTACGTTTTGGCGCCCCTTACCGTCCGTGAGTCGAAATTTCAACTTTTTTTCGATAGTTTTTGATAATCAGACACTAGAGAACATTTCTGCACTGGTTTGGTTCCGATCGGGCGAAAAACCTAGGACTAGTTCGCAAAAGTATGTTTTTGACAAAATTCAAAATGGCGGAAAATCTATCATGGCGGAAATGAAATCGAAGATATACGTTTTGTTCGTCAGGCGTCCAGCTTTCCAATGATATAAGACACTTGAGTCTACGTCATACGGTCTACTAGTTATGAGCAGTTTCGCGCTTTTGGTTGCT
This sequence comes from Abramis brama, assembly GCF_963993115.1. Taxonomy (NCBI): domain Eukaryota; kingdom Metazoa; phylum Chordata; class Actinopteri; order Cypriniformes; family Leuciscidae; genus Abramis; species Abramis brama. The sequence goes on from NC_139971.1 coordinate 18,114,190, forward strand.
ATAGCGCCACCTATGGGCCAATCGGGGTCATACTTTGATAGGTTCTCCCCAAATTGAGGACTACCATTTGGCCAAGTTTCAAGGTTCCAGCTCTTACGGTTTGGTCTGCACGATGCGTTTTAGGGGAAAATAATAATAATAATAATAATAATAATAATTAAAGCTGCAAGCAGCATTTATCGGGGTTCAAGCAGTTAAGGCCTTTAAGGCATTTAAGCACAAAAGCATCAAAAGTTATTAAGATTTATTTAGCAAGCATGTAACCACTGACATAATAGATGGAAAAGACCATTTACAGCCAATACAGGCAATTTGCCATGGGATATATATGGTTTTAAAGCTTTTTAACAGTTATAGCGCCACCTATGGTCCGATCTCCATAAAATTGTTTACTGTGACCTCAAATTGAACCCATACACATGTGTACTGAGTTTGGTGAAGATATCTCATTTACTTCTTGAGTTATAGCCATTTGAGTAAAATAGGCTCCTCCCACAACGATTTGCCACATTCTAGAATTATTTAATATGATTCTAGCATGATTTACTATCATATACCATGTTCCAGAATGATTTATTAGGATTCTAGCATGATTTACCTTGATACACCTCATTTCAGTATTATTTACTATGATTTACAATGTTTCTAGCATGATTAACCACATTACTAGCAATTATGTGAAGTGTCAGTGCAAATGAGGTGATGAACACTGACAAAATATTATTGTGTTATAATAGTTAGTTATATACGTGATTTTTAGTGTGTGTCCAAGTATGAATGCAAAAGCACATGTAAAAGCTCCAAAACTCTGGAATAGCCTTCCTGATACTGTTCGTTGCTCAGACTCGCTCTCCCAGTTTAAAACTAGATTAAAGTCGCATCTCTTCAGCCAGGCATTCATATAATATTTTTAATCTTACAGTTCAAATTACAATCCGGCCTCTAGTTAATAAACGCCAGAGGAGAACTGGCCCCCGACTGAGCCTGGGTTCTCCCAAGGTTTTTTTTTTCTCCATTGGGTCACCTGATGGAGTTTTAGGACACTATTAGGTCACTTGATGGAGTTTTTCGGTTCCTTGCCACTGTTGCCTTTGGCTTGCTCAGTTGGGGATATTCTGGGGATATCTAATTTGATTTTATCAATAAATTCCACTAGAAACAAACCTTGTTGTATTATTTTAATTTAATACTGTAAAGCTGCTTTGATACAATCTGTATTGTGAAAAGCGCTATACAAATATACTTGACTTGACTTGACTTGACTTAAAATATTTCATTATTGAGTAGAATGGCCAGCAGAGGGCACTAGAAGACCACTTATTGGCTCACTTTCACTTTAAACCAGTTTTCTGCACTAAAGCAAACCAGTTTTTCCATGTTAACTCAATGCATGCTTACACACACACACACACACACACACACACACACACACACACACACACACACACACACACACACACACACACACACACATACACACACAGTTTAGTTAACCATGATTTACCATGATATACCACGTTCTAGTATTATTTACCAGGAGATAAACGACAATCTAGTATTATTTACTTTGATTTACCATGTTTCTAGCCTGATTTATCACATTACTAGCAATTATTTGAAGTGTCAGTGCAAATAAAGTGATTAACACTGACAAAATATGATTGTGTTATAAAAGTTATTGCTATATAAGTGATTTTTTTAGTGTGTATTCAAGTATGAATGCAAGCACATGTTGAAATATTTCATTAATAAGTAGAATGGCCAGCAGAGGGCAGTAGAAGACCACTTATTGGCTCACTTTCACTTTAAACCAGTTTTCTGCACTAAAGCAAACCAGTTTATCCATGTTAACTCAATGCATGCTTACACACACACACACACACACACACACACACACACACACACACACACACACAGACACACACACACAGCATAGTTAACCATGATTTACCATGATTTACCACATTACTAGCAATTATTTGAAGTGTCAGTGCAAATAAAGTGATTAACACTGACAAAATATGATTGTGTTATAATAGTTATTGCTATATAAGTGATTTTTAGTGTGTATTCAAGTATAAATGCAAGCACATGTGGAAAAATTTAATTAATAAGTAGAATGGCCAGCAGAGGGCAGTAGAAGACCACTTATTGGCTCACTTTCACTTTAAACCTCATGATTTTGACCAGTTTTCTGCACTAAAGCAAACCAGTGTTTCCATGTTAACTCAATAATGCATACTTGCTACATATGCTACACACAATAATGCTACACACACACACACACACACACACACACACACACACACACACACACACACAAATGTTTTAGTGATATTGGTGTCACATTCACCTTCATCACATTCACCTTCTGTCTTCATCACATTCACTATCTGTCGTCATCACCTGCACCTGCTCCTCATCACCCTCCTCATCATCACCTGCTCCTCATCATCATAACCGTCACCTGTTGTCCTTGTCTTGATCTGTGTATTTAAGTTCCCCTCTCATCCATTATCATTGTCGGTTATTGTTTGTGCACTAGCACTCTGTTATGTTTGTTTTCATGTTGGAAAATAAAACCTTTGTTATATTTGTACACACACACACACACACACACACACACACACACACACACACACACACACACACACACACACACCATCATTTATCATGATTTACCATGGCTGATACCAATACCAATATGAGAAAATGACTATTTTAAACAGCGGGGGGCAGTAAAATACCACTTATTGGCTTAACATGCCATTAATTCATATCATTTTCACCTTTTTAACTGTTATAGAGGCAAATTTTGTCCGATCTGTCTGAAAATTTTCATGCTTGTTCAGGGTGATATTTCACACGTTCTGACTTGTTTTTAAGAAGGTCTGAGCATTGATTAAAGAGATATAGGCTTTCGGGGACACTTGGTAAAGGCCAGATTTTGAAGTGAACCTATTATAGCTATCCAAATGAAGTAGTTCAACTTTTTCTGACAATTATTGATCTAGTGAGTCCAGAGAATTGTATTGCACTAGTTTTGAACATTATGATATGAAAATTATATGATCAGAGATGGAAAAGACCATTTACAGCCAATACAGGCAGTTTACCATAGGAAATATATGATTTTAAAGCTTTTTAACAGTTATAGCGCCACCTATCGTCCGATCTCCATAGAATTTTTCATGCTTGTTAATGATGTTATGTCACATATGCTGACCAATTTTTGTGAAGTTCTGAGTTTTTATTTAGGATTTATAGGCTTTTTAATGTATTTTGACACGCCCATTTTATAAATTACCCTATTACAGCCATCCAAATGCAAAAGTTCAACTTTTTTTTGATAATTATTGATCTAGAGAGTCCAGAGAATTGTCCTAGACTGGTCTGGTTCCGATCGGGCAAAAAACCTAGGACTAGTTCGCAAAAGTAGGTTTTTAACATATTAATGAATAATTAATGAACAGTTTGATTGACAGCAATGGTTCTTGAGGCAAAGTTGTTCAGGATGAGGAGATCTATCAAATGATATGCATATTGTGTGGATATTTGTAACACCACGTGATTACAGAGCCGTAAAACTTGTTAGCGCCAACTAGTGGCCGATTTCTTTCAAAATTCTTACAGACCTTTAGGGCCATGAGCCGAACATGCCCATTGAGTTTCGTTCCGATCGGTCTCCGTTAACCTTGTCTAATAGGTGCTCAAACTTCGTTGGCCGATGGCGGCCATGTTTTTTGAGATACGCCAATGTCCTCATACACATACATGGCACCTTGGACCAAGACACTGCATACCAATTTTCAAGTCAATCGGACTAACGGTCAGGTGGTTATAGCCTGTTTTATGTTTTTTTCATTTTATAGCGCCACCATGAGGCCAATCGTCGCGATTTTTTTACTGTGACCCCAGAGTAAGCTCATACACATGTGTACCAAGTTTGGTGAAGATACCTCATTTACATCGGGAGTTATAGCCATTTTAGTAAAATAGGCCCCTCCCACAACGTACGTTTTGGCGCCCCTTAGCGACCGTGAATCGAAATTTCCACTTTTTTTCGATAATTATTGATATTCAGTCTCCAGAGAACATTTCTGCACTAGTTTGGTTCCAATCGGGCAAAAAACCAGGGACTAGTTCGCAAAAGTAGATTTTTGACAAAATTCAAAATGGCGGAAAATCTATCATGGCGGAAATGAAATCGGAGATATACGTTTTGTTCGTCAGGCGTCCAGCTTTCCAATGATATAAGACACTTGAGTCTACGACATACGGTCTAGGAGTTATGAGCAGTTTCGCGCTTTTGGTTGTTATAGCGCCACCTATGGGCCAATCGGGGTCATAATCTCTGAACCTTTCCTCGATTTTTGTACTACCATCTGTCAAAGTTTCAAAGTTCCAGCTCTTACGGTTTGGGCTGCACGATGCGTTTTACGGCGGAATAATAATAATAATAATTAAAGCTGCAAGCAGCATTTATCGGGGTTCAAGCATTTAAGGCCTTTAAGCACATAAGCATTTAAGACATTAAGATTTGTTTAGAAAGCTTTTAACCACTGAAATAATAGATGGAAAAGTCCATTTACAGCCAATACAGGCAAGCTTTTTAACAGTTATAGCGCCACCTATAGTCCGATCTCCATGATATTTTGCATGCTTGTTAATGATGTTGTGGCACATATGCTCACCAATTTTCGTGAAGTTCTGAGTTTTCGTTTAGGATTTATAGGCTTTTGAGTGCATTTTGCCACGCCCATTTTCTTTATGACCCAATTATACCCATGCGAAAAATGCAAAAGTTCAACTTTTTTTCGATAATTATTGATCTAGAGAGTCCAGAGAATTGTCCTAGACTGGTCTGGTTCTGATCGGGCGAAAAACCAGGGACTAGTTCGCAAAAGTAGGTTTTTAACATATTCATGAATATTTAATGAACAGTTTGATTGACAGTGATGGTTCTTGAGGCAAAGTTGTTCAGCATGAGCAGATCTATCAAATGATATGCATTTTGTGATGATAAGTGTAACACCACGTGATTACAGAGCCTTAAAACTCGTTAGCGCCAACTAGTGGCCGATTTCTTTCAAAATTCTTACAGACCTCTAGGGGCTTGAGCCGAACATGCCCATCGAGTTTCGCTCCGATCGGACTTCGTTAACGATGCTCAAACCTCATTGGCCAATGGCAGCCATGTTTTTCGAGATACGCCAATATCCTTTTAGACATACATGGCCCCTTGGGCCAAGACACTGCATACCAAATTTCAAGTCATTCGGAAAAACGGTCAGTTGTCTATATGTTTTTATTTGTTTTATAGCGCCACCATGTGGCCAATCGACGCAATTTTTTTACTGTGACCTCAGATTGACCTCTTACACATGTGTTCCAAGTTTGGTGAAGTTTACTTAATTACTTCTTGAGTTATAGCCATTTTAGTAAAATAGGCTCCTCCCACAACGTTAATTTTGCACCCCCTAGCGACCATTAATCGAAATTTCAACTTTTTTTCGATAATTATTGATCTTCAGACTCCAGAGAACAATTCCGCACTGGTTTGGTTCCGATCGGGCGAAAAACCAGGGACTAGTTCGCAAAAGTAGGTTTTTGACAAAATTCAAAATGGCGAAAAATCTATCATGGCGGAAATGAAATCGGAGATATACGTTTTTTTCTTCAGGAGCTCTGGATTTCAATGATATAAGACACTTGAAGCTACGCCTTACGGTCTGGGAGTTCTGAGCAGTTTTGCGCTTTTGATTGCTATAGCGCCACCTATGGGCCGATTGGGCTGAGTCCGTGTATCTGAGTAGCGAGCAATAGTACTACCATCTGGCAAAGTTTCAAGTCTCTAGGTCTTACGGTTTGGGCTGCACGATGCGTTTTATGGCGGAAAAATAATAATAATAAAAATCAGGACGATTACAATAGGGTTTCAGCACTTCGTGCTTGAACCCCTAATAACAAGCAGCATTTATCGGGGTTCAAGCATTTAAGGCCTTTAAGCACATAAGCATTTAAGACATTAAGATTTATTTAGAAAGCTTTTAACCACTGAAATAATAGATTGAAAAGTCCATTTACAGCCAATACAGGCAATTTACCATAGGAAATATGTGGTTTTAAAGCTTTTTAACAGTTATAGTGCCACCTTTGGTCCGATGTCCATAAAATTTGGCAAGCTTGTTAATAATGTTATGTGACATATGCTCACCAATTTTTGTGAAGTTTTGAGTTTTCATTTAGGATTTATAGGCTTTTTAGTGTATTTTGCCACGCCCATTTTATAAATGACCCTATTACAGCCATCCAAATGCAAAAGTTCAACTTTTTTTTGATAATTATTGATCTAGAGAGTCCAGAGAATTGTCCTAGACTGGTTTGGTTCCGATTGGGCAAAAAACCTAGGACTAGTTCGCAAAAGTAGGTTTTTAACATGTTTGCGAATATTAAATGAACGGTTTGATTGACAGCAATGGTTCTTGAGGCAAAGTTGTTCAGTATGAGGAGATCTATCAACTGATATGCATATTGTGTGGATGTATGCAACACCACGTGATTACAGAGCCGAAAAAACTCGTTAGCGCCAACTAGTGGCCGATTTCTTTCAAAATTCTTACAGACCTCTTGGGCCATGAGTCGAACATGCCCATCGAGTTTCGTTCCGATCAGCCTCCGTTAACCTTGTCTAATAGGTGCTCAAATTTCATTGGCCGATGGCGGCCATGTTTTTTGAGATACGTCAATGTCCTCATAGGCATACATGGCACCTTGGACCAAGACACTGCATACCAATTTTCAAGTCAATCGGACAAACGGTCAGGTGGTTATAGCCCTTTTCATGTTTTTTTCAAGTTATAGCGCCACCTACTGTTCAATCGTCGCGATTTTTTTACTGTGACCTCAAATTGAACTATTATACATGTGTACCGAGTTTGGTGAAGATACCTCATTTATTTCTCGAGTTATAGCCGTTTTAGTAAAATAGGCTCCTCCCACAACGTACGTTTTGGCGTCCCCTAGCGACCGTGAATCGAAATTTCAACTTTTTTTCGATAATTATTGATATTCAGACTCCAGAGAACATTTCTGCACTGGTTTGGTTCCAATCGGACGAAAAACCTAGGACTAGTTCGCAAAAGTAGGTTTTTGAGAAAATTCAAAATGGCGGAAAATTTTCCCAGGCGGAAATGAAATCGGAGATATACGTTTTGACCGTCTTGAGCCAAGGATTACAGTGATATAAGACACTTGATTCTATGACAAACCGTCTAGGAGTTATGGCTGATTTCATACTTTTGCTTGCTATAGCGCCACCTATTGACCAATCGGGGTCATACTTTGATAGGTTCTCCCCAAATTGAGGACTACCATTTGGCTGAGTTTCAAGTCTCCAGCATTTACGGTTTGGGCTGCACGATGCGTTTTAGGGGAAAATAATAATAATAATTAAAGCTGCAAGCAGCATTTATCGGGGTTCAAGCATTTAAGGCCTTTAAGCACATAAGCATTTAAGACATTAAGTTTTATTTAGAAAGCTTTTAACCACTGAAATAATAGATGGAAAAGTCCATTTACAGCCAATACAGGCAATTTACCATAGGAAATATATGGTTTTCAAGCCTTTTTAACAGTTATAGCGCCACCTATGGTCCGATCAACATGAAATTTGGCATGCTTGTTTAGAATATTATGGCACATATGCTCACCAACTTTCGTGAAGTTCTGAGTTTTCGTTTAGGATTTATAAGCTTTTGAGTGCATTTTGCCACGCCCATTTTCTTTATGACCCAATTATAGCCATACGAAAAATTCAAAAGTTCAACTTTTTTTCGATAATTATTGATCTAGAGACTCCAGAGAACTGTGCTAGACTGGTCTGGTTCCGATCGGGCGAAAAACCAGGGACTAGTTCGCAAAAGTAGGTTTTTAACATATTCGCGAATAATTAATGAACGATTTGATTGACAGCAATGGTTCTTGAGGCAATGTTGTTCAGCATGAGCAGATCTATCAAATGATATGCATTTTGTGACAATAAGTGTAACACCACGTGATTACAGAGCCGTAAAACTCGTTAGCGCCAACTAGTGGCCGATTTCTTTCAAAATTCTTACAGACCTCTAGGGCTATGAGTTGAACATGCCCATCGAGTTTCGTTCCAATCGGCCTCCGTTAACCTTGTCTAATAGGTGCTCAAACTTCATTGGTCGATGGCGGCCATGTTTTTTGAGATACACCAATGTACTCATAGACATACATGACACCTTGGGCCAAGACACTGCATACCAATTTTCAAGTCAATCGGACTAACGGTCAGGTGGTTAAAGCCTGTTTTATGTTTTTTTCATGTTATAGCGCCACCATGTGGCCAATCGCCGCGATTTTTTTACTGTGACCTCAGATTGACCTCTTACACATGTGTACCGAGTTTGGTGAAGATACCTCATTTACTTCTGGAGTTATAGCCATTTTAGTAAAATAGGCCCCTCCCACAACGTACGTTTTGGCGCCCCTTAGCGTCCGTGAATCGAAATTTCAACTTTTTTTCGATAATTATTGATATTCAGACTCCAGAGAACATTTCTGTACTGGTTTGGTTCCGATCGGGCAAAAAACCTAGGACTAGTTCGCAAAAGTAGGTTTTTGGCAAAATTCAAAATGGCGGAAAATCTATCATGGCGGAAATGAAATCGGAGATATACGTTTTGTTCGTCAGGCATCCAGCTTTCCAATGATATAAGACACTTGAGTCTACGACATACGGTCTAGGAGTTCTGAGCAGTTTCGCGCTTTTGGTCGCTGTAGCGCCACCTATGGGCCGATTTGGCTAAGTCCGTGTATCTGAGTAGCGAGCAATACTACTACCATTTGACCAAGTATCACGTCTCTAGGCCTTACGGTTTTGGCTGCACGATGCGTTTTAGGGAAGAATAATAATAATAATAAAAATCAGGGCAATTACAATAGGGTTTCAGCACTTCGTGCTTGAACCCCTAAAAATCAGAGCAATTACAATAGGGTTTCAGCACTTCGTGCTTGAACCCCTAATTAAAGCTGCAAGCAGCATTTATCGGGGTTCAAGCAGTTAAGGCCTTTAAGGCATTTAAGCACAAAAGCATCAAAAGTCATTAAGATTTATTTAGCAAGCATGTAACCACTGACATAATAGATGGAAAAGACCATTTACAGCCAATACAGGCAAATTGCCATGGGATATATATGGTTTTAAAGCTTTTTAACAGTTATAGCGCCACCTATGGTCCGATCTCCATAAAATTGTTTATTGTGACCTCAAATTGAACCCATACACATGTGTACTGATTTTGGTGAAGATATCTCATTTACTTCTTGAGTTATAGCCATTTGAGTAAAATAGGCTCCTCCCACAACGATTTGCCACATTCAAGAATTATTTAATATGATTTTAGCATGATTTACTATCATATACCATGTTCCAGAATGATTTATTAGGATTCTAGCATGATTTACCTTGATACACCTCATTTCAGTATTATTCACTATGATTTACAATGTTTCTAGCATGATTAACCACATTACTAGCAATTATGTGAAGTGTCAGTGCAAATGAGGTGATGAACACTGACAAAATATTATTTTGTTATAATAGTTAGTTATATACGTGATTTTTAGTGTGTGTCCAAGTATGAATGCAAAAGCACATGTAAAATATTTCATTATTAAGTAGAATGGCCAGCAGAGGGCACTAGAAGACCACTTATTGGCTCACTTTCACTTTAAACCAGTTTTCTGCACTAAAGCAAACCAGTTTTTCCATGTTAACTCAATGCATGCTTACACACACACACACACACACACACACACACACACACACACACACACACACACACACACACACACACACACAGCATAGTTAACCATGATTTACCATGATATACCACGTTCTAGTATTATTTACCAGGAGATAAACGACAATCTAGTATTATTTACTTTGATTTACCATGTTTCTAGCCTGATTTATCACATTACTAGCAATTATTTGAAGTGTCAGTGCAAATAAAGTGATTAACACTGACAAAATATGATTGTGTTATAATAGTTATTGCTATATATTTTTAGTGTGTATTCAAGTATAAATGCAAGCACATGTGGAAATATTTAATTAATAAGTAGAATGGCCAGCAGAGGGCACTAGAAGACCACTTATTGGCTCACTTTCACTTTAAACCTCATGATTTTGACCAGTTTTCTGCACTAAAGCAAACCAGTGTTTCCATGTTAACTCAATAATGCATACTTGCTACATATGCTACACACAATAATGCCACACACACACACACACACACACACACACAAATGTTTCAGTGATATTGGTGTCACATTCACCTTCATCACATTCACCTTCTGTCTTCATCACATTCACCATCTGTCGTCATCACCTGCACCTGCTCCTCATCACCCTCCTCATCATCACCTGCTCCTCATCATCATAACCGTCACCTGTTGTCCTTGTCTTGATCTGTGTATTTAAGTTCCCCTCTCATCCATTATCATTGTCGGTTATTGTTTGTGCACTAGCACTCTGTTATGTTTGTTTTCATGTTGGAAAATAAAACCTTTGTTATATTTGTACCACACACACACACACACACACACACACACACACACACACACACACACACACACCATCATTTATCATGATTTACCATGGCTGATACCAATACCAATATGAGAAAATGACTATTTTAAACAGCAGGGGGCAGTAAAATACCACTTATTGGCTTAACATGCCATTAATTCATATCATTTTCACCTTTTTAACTGTTATAGAGGCAAATTTTGTCCGATCTGTCTGAAAATTTTCATGCTTGTTCAGGGTGATATTTCACACGTTCTGACTTGTTTTTAAGAAGGTCTGAGCATTGATTAAAGAGATATAGGCTTTCGGGGACACTTGGTAAAGGCCAGATTTTGAAGTGAACCTATTATAGCTATCCAAATGAAGTAGTTCAACTTTTTCTGACAATTATTGATCTAGTGAGTCCAGAGAATTGTATTGCACTAGTTTTGAACATTATGATATGAAAATTATATGATCAGAGATGGAAAAGACCATTTACAGCCAATACAGGCAGTTTACCATAGGAAATATATGATTTTAAAGCTTTTTAACAGTTATAGCGCCACCTATCGTCCGATCTCCATAGAATTTTTCATGCTTGTTAATGATGTTATGTCACATATGCTGACCAATTTTTGTGAAGTTCTGAGTTTTTATTTAGGATTTATAGGCTTTTTAATGTATTTTGACACGCCCATTTTATAAATTACCCTATTACAGCCATCCAAATGCAAAAGTTCAACTTTTTTTTGATAATTATTGATCTAGAGAGTCCAGAGAATTGTCCTAGACTGGTCTGGTTCCGATCGGGCAAAAAACCTAGGACTAGTTCGCAAAAGTAGGTTTTTAACATATTAATGAATAATTAATGAACAGTTTGATTGACAGCAATGGTTCTTGAGGCAAAGTTGTTCAGGATGAGGAGATCTATCAAATGATATGCATATTGTGTGGATATTTGTAACACCACGTGATTACAGAGCCGTAAAACTCGTTAGCGCCAACTAGTGGCCGATTTCTTTCAAAATTCTTACAGACCTTTAGGGCCATGAGCCGAACATGCGCATTGAGTTTCGTTCCGATCGGCCTCCGTTAACCTTGTCTAATAGGTGCTCAAACTTCGTTGGCCGATGGCGGCCATGTTTTTTGAGATACGCCAATGTCCTCATACACATACATGGCACCTTGGACCAAGACACTGCATACCAATTTTCAAGTCAATCGGACTAACGGTCAGGTGGTTATAGCCTGTTTTATGTTTTTTTCATTTTATAGCGCCACCATGAGGCCAATCGTCGCGATTTTTTTACTGTGACCCCAGAGTAAGCTCATACACATGTGTACCAAGTTTGGTGAAGATACCTCATTTACATCGGGAGTTATAGCCATTTTAGTAAAATAGGCCCCTCCCACAACGTACGTTTTGGCGCCCCTTAGCGACCGTGAATCGAAATTTCCACTTTTTTTCGATAATTATTGATAGTCAGTCTCCAGAGAACATTTCTGCACTAGTTTGGTTCCAATCGGGCAAAAAACCAGGGACTAGTTCGCAAAAGTAGATTTTTGATAAAATTCAAAATGGCGGAAAATCTATCATGGCGGAAATGAAATCGGAGATATACATTTTGTTCGTCAGGCGTCCAGCTTTCCAATGATATAAGACACTTGAGTCTACGACATACGGTCTAGGAGTTATGAGCAGTTTCGCGCTTTTGGTTGTTATAGCGCCACCTATGGGCCAATCGGGGTCATAATCTCTGAACCTTTCCTCGATTTTTGTACTACCATCTGTCAAAGTTTCAAAGTTCCAGCTCTTACGGTTTGGGCTGCACGATGCGTTTTACGGCGGAATAATAATAATAATAATAATAATTAAAGCTGCAAGCAGCATTTATCGGGGTTCAAGCAGTTAAGGCCTTTAAGGCATTTAAGCACAAAAGCATCAAAAGTCATTAAGATTTATTTAGCAAGCATGTAACCACTGACATAATAGATGGAAAAGACCATTTACAGCCAATACAGGCAAATTGCCATGGGATATATATGGTTTTAAAGCTTTTTAACAGTTATAGCGCCACCTATGGTCCGATCTCCATAAAATTGTTTATTGTGACCTCAAATTGAACCCATACACATGTGTACTGATTTTGGTGAAGATATCTCATTTACTTCTTGAGTTATAGCCATTTGAGTAAAATAGGCTCCTCCCACAACGATTTGCCACATTCAAGAATTATTTAATATGATTCTAGCATGATTTACTATCATATACCATGTTCCAGAATGATTTATTAGGATTCTAGCATGATTTACCTTGATACACCTCATTTCAGTATTATTTACTATGATTTACAATGTTTCTAGCATGATTAACCACATTACTAGCAATTATGTGAAGTGTCAGTGCAAATGAGGTGATGAACACTGACAAAATATTATTGTGTTATAATAGTTAGTTATATACGTGATTTTTAGTGTGTGTCCAAGTATGAATGCAAAAGCACATGTAAAATATTTCATTATTAAGTAGAATGGCCAGCAGAGGGCACTAGAAGACCACTTATTGGCTCACTTTCACTTTAAACCAGTTTTCTGCACTAAAGCAAACCAGTTTTTCCATGTTAATTCAATGCATGCTTACACACACACACACACACACACACACACACACACACACACACACACTTACCATAGTTTATCATGATTTACCATGGCTGATACCAATACCAATATGACAAAATGACTATTTTAAACAGCAGGGGGCAGTAAAATACCACTTATTGGCTTAACATGCCATTAATTCATATCATTTTCACCTTTTTAACTGTTATAGAGGCAAATTTTGTCAGATCTGTCTGAAAATTTTCATGCATGTTCAGAGAGATATTTCACATGTTCTGACTTGTTTTTAAGAAGGTTTGAACATTCATTAAAGAGATATAGGCTTTTGGGGACACTTGGTAATGGCCACATATTGAAGTGACACTATTATAGCCATCCAAATGAAGAAGTCATACTTTTTCTGATAATTATTGATCTAGAGAGTCCAGAGAATTGCACTGCACTGGTTTTGAACATTATTATATGAACATTATGATTATAGATGGAAAAGACCATTCACAGGCAATACAGGCAATTTACCATAGGAAATATATGGTTTTAAAGCTTTTTAACAGTTATAGCGCCACCTTTGGTCCGATCTCCATAAAAATTTCCATGCTTCTTTAGCATGGTACGACACATATGCTGACCAATTATCGTGATGTTCTGAGTTTTTGTTTAGAATTTATAGGCTTTTGATTGCATTTTGCCACGTCCATTTTCTTTATGACACAATTATACCCATGCGAAAAATGCAAAAGTTCAACTTTTTTTGATAATTATTGATCTAGAGAGTCCAGAGAATTGTCCTAGACTCGTTTGGTTCCGATCGGGCAAAAAACCAGGGACTAGTTCGCAAAAGTAGGTTTTTAACATATTCGTGAATAATTAATAAACTGTTTGATTGACAGCAATGGTTCTAGAGGCAAAGTTGTTCAGCATAAGCAGATCTATCAAATGATATGCATTTTGTGATGATAAGTGTAACACCACGTGATTACAGAGCCATAAAACTCATTAGCGCCAACTAGTGGCCGATTTCTTTCAAAATTCTTACAGTCCTCTAGGGCCATGAGCCGAACATGCCCATTGAGTTTCGTTCCGATCGGCCTCCGTTAACCTTGTCTAATAGGTGCTCAAACTTCATTGGCCGATGGCGGCCATGTTTTTTGAGATACGCCAATGTCCTCATACACATACATGGCACCTTGGACCAAGACACTGCATACCAATTTTCAAGTCAATCGGACTAACGGTCAGGTGGTTATAGCCTGTTTTATGTTTTTTTCATTTTATAGCGCCACCATGAGGCCAATCGTCGCGATTTTTTTACTGTGACCCCAGATTGAACTCATACACATTTGTACCAAGTTTGGTGAAGATACCTCATTTACATCGGGAGTTATAGCCATTTTAGTAAAATAGGCCCCTCCCACAACGTACGTTTTGGCGCCCCTTAGCGACCGTGAATCGAAATTTCCACTTTTTTTCGATAATTATTGATATTCAGACTCCAGAGAACATTTCTGCACTGGTTTGGTTCCAATCGGGCAAAAAACCAGGGACTAGTTCGCAAAAGTAGGTTTTTGACAAAATTCAAAATGGCGGAAAAATTTGCATACCGGAAATGAAATCGGAGATATACGTTTTGTTTGCCATGAGGTCTTGATTACATTGATATAAGACACTTGAGTCTACGACATACAGTCTAGGAGTTATGAGCAGTTTTGCGCTTTTGGTCGCTGTAGCGCCACCTATGGGCCGATTTGGCTAAGTCCGTGTATCTGAGTAGCGAGCAATACTACTACCATTTGACCAAGTATCACGTCTCTAGGCCTTACGGTTTTGGCTGCACGATGCGTTTTAGGGAAGAATAATAATAATAATAAAAATCAGGGCAATTACAATAGGGTTTCAGCACTTCGTGCTTGAACCCCTAATTAAAGCTGCAAGCAGCATTTATCGGGGTTCAAGCATTTAAGGCCTTTAAGCACATTAACATTTAAGACATTAAGATTTATTTAGAAAGCTTTTAACCACTGAAATAATAGATTGAAAAGTCCATTTACAGCCAATACAGGCAATTTACCATAGGAAATATGTGGTTTTAAAGCTTTTTAACAGTTATAGTGCCACCTTTGGTCCGATGTCCATAAAATTTGGCATGCTTGTTAATGATGTTATGTGACATATGCTCACTAATTTTTGTGAAGATTTGAGTTTTCATTTAGGATTTATAGGCTTTTTAGTGTATTTTGCCACGCCCATTTTATAAATGACCCTATTACAGCCATCCAAATGCAAAAGTTCAACTTTTTTTTGATAATTATTGATCTAGAGAGTCCAGAGAATTGTCCTAGACTGGTTTGGTTCCGATTGGGCAAAAAACCTAGGACTAGTTCGCAAAAGTAGGTTTTTAACATGTTTGCGAATATTAAATGAACGGTTTGATTGACAGCAATGGTTCTTGAGGCAAAGTTGTTCAGTATGAGGAGATCTATCAACTGATATGCATATTGTGTGGATGTATGCAACACCACGTGATTACAGAGCCGAAAAGTCTCGTTAGCGCCAACTAGTGGCCGATTTCTTTCAAAATTCTTACAGACCTCTTGGGCCATGAGTCGAACATGCCCATTGAATTTCGTTCCGATCAGCCTCCGTTAACCTTGTCTAATAGGTGCTCAAACTTCATTGGCCGATGGCGGCCATGTTTTTTGAGATACGTCAATGTCCTCATAGGCATACATGGCACCTTGGACCAAGACACTGCATACCAATTTTCAAGTCAATCGGACAAACGGTCAGGTGGTTATAGCCATTTTCATGTTTTTTTCAAGTTATAGCGCCACCTACTGTTCAATCGTCGCGATTTTTTTACTGTGACCTCAAATTGATCTATTACACATGTGTACCGAGTTTGGTGAAGATACCTCATTTATTTCTCGAGTTATAGCCGTTTTAGTAAAATAGGCTCCTCCCACAACATACGTTTTGGCGCCCCCTAGCGACCGTGAATCGAAATTTCAACTTTTTTTCGATAATTATTTATACACAGACTCCAGAGAACATTTCTGCACTGGTTTGGTTCCAATCGGACGAAAAACCTAGGACTAGTTCGCAAAAGTAGGTTTTTGAGAAAATTCAAAATGGCGGAAAATTTTCCCAGGCGGAAATGAAATCGGAGATATACGTTTTGACCGTCTTGAGCCAAGGATTACAGTGATATAAGACACTTGATTCTATGACAAACCGTCTAGGAGTTATGGCTGATTTCATACTTTTGCTTGCTATAGCGCCACCTATTGACCAATCGTGGTCATACTTTGATAGGTTCTCCCCAAATTGAGGACTACCATTTGGCTGAGTTTCAAGTCTACAGCATTTACGGTTTGGGCTGCACGATGCGTTTTAGGGGAAAATAATAATAATAATTAAAGCTGCAAGCAGCATTTATCGGGGTTCAAGCAGTTAAGGCCTTTAAGGCATTTAAGCACAAAAGCATCAAAAGTTATTAAGATTTATTTAGGAAGCATGTAACCACTGACATAATAGATGGAAAAGACCATTTACAGCCAATACAGGCAATTTGCCATGGGATATATATGGTTTTAAAGCTTTTTAACAGTTATAGCGCCACCTATGGTCCGATCTCCATAAAATTGTTTACTGTGACCTCAAATTGAACCCATACACGTGTACTGAGTTTGGTGAAGATATCTCATTTACTTCTTGAGTTATAGCCATTTGAGTAAAATAGGCTCCTGCCACAACGATTTGCCACATTCTAGAATTATTTAATATGATTCTAGCATGATTTACTATCATATACCATGTTCCAGAATGATTTATTAGGATTCTAGCATGATTTACCTTGATACACCTCATTTCAGTATTATTTACTATGATTTACAATGTTTCTAGCATGATTAACCACATTACTAGCAATTATGTGAAGTGTCAGTGCAAATGAGGTGATGAACACTGACAAAATATTATTGTGTTATAATAGTTAGTTATATACGTGATTTTTGTGTGTGTGTCCAAGTATGAATGCAAAAGCACATGTAAAATATTTCATTATTAAGTAGAATGGCCAGCAGAGGGCACTAGAAGACCACTTATTGGCTCACTTTCACTTTAAACCAGTTTTCTGCACTAAAGCAAACCAGTTTTTCCATGTTAACTCAATGCATGCTTACACACACACACACACACACACACACACACACACAGCATAGTTAACCATGATTTACCATGATATACCACGTTCTAGTATTATTTACCAGGAGATAAACGACAATCTAGTATTATTTACTTTGATTTACCATGTTTCTAGCCTGATTTATCACATTACTAGCAATTATTTGAAGTGTCAGTGCAAATAAAGTGATTAACACTGACAAAATATGATTGTGTTATAATGGTTATTGCTATATAAGTGATTTTTTTAGTGTGTATTCAAGTATGAATGCAAGCACATGTTGAAATATTTCATTAATAAGTAGAATGGCCTGCAGAGGGCAGTAGAAGACCACTTATTGGCTCACTTTCACTTTAAACCAGTTTTCTGCACTAAAGCAAACCAATTTATCCATGTTAACTCAATGCATGCTTACACACACACACACACACACACACACAGCATAGTTAACCATGATTTACCACATTACTAGCAATTATTTGAAGTGTCAGTGCAAATAAAGTGATTAACACTGACAAAATATGATTGTGTTATAATAGTTATTGCTATATAAGTGATTTTTAGTGTGTATTCAAGTATAAATGCAAGCACATGTGGAAAAATTTAATTAATAAGTAGAATGGCCAGCAGAGGGCAGTAGAAGACCACTTATTGGCTCACTTTCACTTTAAACCTCATGATTTTGACCAGTTTTCTGCACTAAAGCAAACCAGTGTTTCCATGTTAACTCAATAATGCATACTTGCTACATATGCTACACACAATAATGCTACACACACACACACACACACACACACACACACACACACACAAATGTTTCAGTGATATTGGTGTCACATTCACCTTCATCACATTCACCTTCTGTCTTCATCACATTCACCATCTGTCGTCATCACCTGCACCTGCTCCTCATCACCCTCCTCATCATCACCTGCTCCTCATCATCATAACCGTCACCTGTTGTCCTTGTCTTGATCTGTGTATTTAAGTTCCCCTCTCATCCATTATCATTGTCGGTTATTGTTTGTGCACTAGCACTCTGTTATGTTTGTTTTCATGTTGGAAAATAAAACCTTTGTTATATTTGTACCACACACACACACACACACACACACACCATCATTTATCATGATTTACCATGGCTGATACCAATACCAATATGAGAAAATTACTATTTTAAACAGCAGGGGGCAGTAAAATACCACTTATTGGCTTAACATGCCATTAATTCATATCATTTTCACCTTTTTAACTGTTATAGAGGCAAATTTTGTCCGATCTGTCTGAAAATTTTCATGCTTGTTCAGGGTGATATTTCACACGTTCTGACTTGTTTTTAAGAAGGTCTGAGCATTGATTAAAGAGATATAGGCTTTCGGGGACACTTGGTAAAGGCCAGATTTTGAAGTGAACCTATTATAGCTATCCAAATGAAGTAGTTCAACTTTCTGACAATTATTGATCTAGTGAGTCCAGAGAATTGTATTGCACTAGTTTTTTAACATTATGATATGAAAATTATATGATCAGAGATGGAAAAGACCATTTACAGCCAATACAGGCAGTTTACCATAGGAAATATATGATTTTAAAGCTTTTTAACAGTTATAGCGCCACCTATCGTCCGATCTCCATAGAATTTTTCATGCTTGTTAATGATGTTATGTCACATAAGCTGACCAATTTTTGTGAAGTTCTGAGTTTTTATTTAGGATTTATAGGCTTTTTAATGTATTTTGACACGCCCATTTTATAAATTACCCTATTACAGCCATCCAAATGCAAAAGTTCAACTTTTTTTTGATAATTATTGATCTAGAGAGTCCAGAGAATTGTCCTAGACTGGTCTGGTTCCGATCGGGCAAAAAACCTAGGACTAGTTCGCAAAAGTAGGTTTTTAACATATTCATGAATATTTAATGAACTGTTTGATTGACAGCAATGGTTCTGGAGGCAAAGTTGTTCAGCATGAGCAGATCTATCATATGATATGCATTTTGTGACGATAAGTGTAACACCACGTGATTACAGAGCCATAAAACTCGTTAGCGCCAACTAGTGGCCGATTTCTTTCAAAATTCTTACAGACCTCTAGGGGCTTGAGCCGAACATGCCCACTGAGTTTTGTTCCGATCGGCCTCCGTTAACCTTGTCTAATAGGTGCTCAAACTTCATTGGCCGATAGCGGCCATGTTTTTTTAGATACACCAATGTCCTCATAGACATACATGGCACCTTGGACCAAGACACTGCATACCAATTTTCAAGTCAATCGGACTAACGGTCAGGTGGTTATAGCCTGTTTTATGTTTTTTTCATATTATAGCGCCACCATGAGGCCAATCACCGCGATTTTTTTACTGTGACCTCAACTTGAGCTCATACATATGTGTACCGAGTTTGGTGAAAATATCTCATTTCGTTCACGAGTTATAGCCATTTTTGTATAATTAGCTCCGCCTCCTGCGAACGTTTTGATGCCCCTTAGCAACCGTGGATCGAAATTTTAACTTTTTTTCGATAATTATTGATATTCAGACTCCTGTGAATATTTCTGCACTGGTTTGGTTCCGATCGGGCGAAAAACCAGGGACTAGTTCGCAAAAGTAGGTTTTGGACAAAATCCAAAATGGCGGAAAAATTTGCATACCGGAAATGAAATCCTTGAGGCCTTTTTTGTTCGGCTTGACCCAAGGATTCCAAAGATATAAGACACTTGAGTCTGTGACAAAGGGTTGATGAGATTTAAGCAAAAATATGCAATTTTTTTGTTTTTTGCACTGTAGCGCCACCTATTGGCCAATCTAGCTCATATTCTCTGAACCTCTCCTCGATTTTTGTACTACCTTCTGGCCAAGTTTCAAGTCTCTAGCACTTACGGTTTAGGCTGCACGATGCGTTTTACGGCGGAATAATAATAATAATAATAAAAATCAGCACAATTACAATAGGGTTTCAGCATTTCATGCTTGAACCCCTAAAAATCAGAGCAATTACAATAGGGTTTCAGCACTTCGTGCTTGAACCCCTAATAATAAAAATCAGCACAATTACAATAGGGTTTCAGCACTTCGTGCTTGAACCCCTAAAAATCAGCACAATTACAATAGGGTTTCAGCACTTCGTGCTTGAACCCCTAATAAAAATCAGTACAATTACAATAGGGTTTCAGCACTTCGTGCTTGAACCCCTAATTAAAGCTGCAAGCAGCATTTATCGGGGTTCAAGCAGTGAAGGCCTTTAAGGCCTTTAAGCACAAAAGCATCAAAAGTTACAAAGTTATATTTAGCAAGCATGTAACCACTGACATCATAGATGGAAAAGACAATGTTCTAGCATGATTTACCATGATATACCACGTTCTAGAATGATTTACCAGGATTCTAGCATGATTTACCTTGATACACCACATTCTAGTATTATTTACTATGATTTACCATGTTTCCAGCGTGATTTACCATGATTTACCACATTACTAGCAATTATGTGAAGTGTCAGTGCAAATGAAGTGATAAACACTGATATGATTGTGTTATAATAGTTATTGTTATATAAGTGATATTTAAGTGTCTAAATATGAATGATGCAAAATCACATGTGAAAAGACTTCATTAATAAGTAGAATGGCCAGCAGAGGGCAGTAGAAGACAACTTATTGGCTCAGTTTCACTTTAAACTTCATGATTTTAACCAGTTTTCTGCACTAAAGCAAACCAGTTTTTCCATGTTAACTCAATAATGCATGCTTACACACACACACACACACACACACACACACACACACACACACACACACAAACATACACACACAAATACAAATTTGTTTTTGGGATATGTTATTGAGAAAGTATATTTATTTGTCTATAGGCATTTCTTTGTGATCTAATAATATAAAACTATATTACCAGTATAGGGCTGTAACGATTCCTCGATTAAAGGGGTCATATAGGCCTACTGGTACATGCACTTTTACAAGTTGATTGTACTGAAATGTGCGTTGGCAGTGCCTGTACACAACCATCATAAAATGATAAAAATCCATCCAGTGTTTTTTTTTTAAATCTCCTTATATGTTCTACACTTTCTGAAATCAAGCCGTTTGATTTTGTGACGTCACAAAATCGACGCCCCTCCCACGGTTGTGATTGACAGCAGCGTTTCAACACAGACCGTGAGTGAGCTGTCTATCATCATAGTGCATTGATATGCTGGAGAAGAATGGCGTCTAAGTCATTTTGATGTTTTGATGTAATATTCCCAAAGCATTGACGCAGGGATTCCCCACGATCAACGTCCATGCTTTCATGTTTGCGCAAATCATTTCACACCAGATAGCTTTACAAAGGAGGGTCAGTAAAACTGGTTTTGCTAAGAAGCTGCTCCTGAAAATAGGATTGGTACCAACTATTCGTGTTCCTGCTGTACCTCCAGAAGAAGAAGTGAGTGTAACGTTTTATTAACCTTTATATTAATCTTTATTAGCCTAGAAATCTAGACGCACCCTAGCGGCAGCAAAATGTATTTTGCAGCCAGGTGGGTCTAGCAACTCTCAATAGACCTTCTAGCTGCAAAAACCTAAATTGGGTCAGGCCAATCACGTCGCTTATAGAGTAGGCGGGGCGGGCTTAACATATGACAACAGAGTTGCGACGGTTACCTGCCTGCGACTTGAAAACAAAGAATGACGGCTGCTGGAGAACAGTCTTTCGAATCGGCTTTGTCCGCGACTCTGGAGGACTTGGAGTTAAGTTTTTCTTTAAGAAAAGAGCAAAGAACATTCTTTAAAAAAGGAAGATGTGTTCGTCGTTTTGCCGGCCAGATATGGCAAAAGTTGAATGAATCTATCAACTAGCTCCGCTGTTGGGAAAACGCTCTGGTTGGTTGAAGCGCTGTCCTATTGCATGGAGAGGGAATTTGAAAGACAGCCGTTTATCCCGCCCCTCGGAGTGAGCGTGTCTATGGTGAGTTGCCAGACTAAACATCTTGATGTAGTCTGGCTTGCCAGGCTAAATCTTTATATTAATCTTTGCAAATCGCTTGCTGCACGCTTCACGGTGAATGCGGCTGTTTACACTCAGAGTACATTACAACATGTTTTCTATGTACGACGTTCTCAATATAATTCATAATCCCACGTTAATGAACAACGCGTTATGGTTATTGTGTTAGAAACGGTGTCAAACAGAACAGAGGGGCGGGGTGAGCAAAGCTCATTATTATTTAAAGACACATGCACTTAAATGGCGTGCTGAAAACAGAGCTGTTTTGGACCAGGTAAAATGAGTGTTATCTTACAATACTAATGAGAATTTTTAATTGAAGTATAATACAAACTTTTAATTTAGACCCTAAAGAATCATTAGCTTGTACAAAAATGGCATTATATGACCCCTTTAAAGTCAAGTACTTTTTTTTTTAAATCCTCGATTGCAATTTACCGGAAGTGGTGCATTCCACAAACGAGAATCCATCAACCGCAGAATTACACAGTTTTCTAAGACAACGCGATGTATTTAAAACCATTTACACAGTCATTATATAGCATAGTGCTATTGTGAAATCACAAAGGCTGTGATTCAGTTAAATAAATATATCCTCTGTTTTTTTGTTTGTTTGTTTTTTCACAGAGAAGATGCTTTAATTACATGAGTGCAGAGTACATGTTAAAATTACCTCAGCTCCGTCAACAGTAAACGCTGCTCCAAGCAAACTCAGTCTCTGCAGTGCTGTTTGTTTACGTTTCCAATAACGTGCATTTGGGAACGCAAGTCAGACGCAGTTTGTGTTTCATAGTTGTACTGTTATCATTTATATCTGTGGAGCGCGTCTCGGGATTCTCAAACTGCTTCTCGGTTTCTCAAATTGCTGTTCATCTCGGTTTCAAAATAAAAGTTTAAACATCGCGATTTCAAAATAAAAGTTTAAACTCTCACTCTGAGTTTGCATGTTTTGATGTGCACATGTTCTTGTTCAAGAAATTACAGTGGCTGTAGCATTTCTATCGTACAGAAGTGGCCAAATATTAAAGGTTAAGTTGACATTTGAATTTAATGTTGTTTGGACAATAAACAAGGATTTGATAATGCCTTAGTGTAACAACAACCAGGCCGCTGGTGCCCTCTGCAGGCATTTGTTATTCATGTACATAAGTTATGTTTATATTAGTTTATATAATTTATTTTACATGGGTATATTTTAACAGTGTTGTTCAATAAAACCCATATAATTACTTACTTTGATACTTTACTTGAACCAATCATTATTGCTTGTTATTATATATTTGTATTTTAAGTCATTTTAAAGGCTGTTGTTAACTTGAATCTATTTTTTACCACATTTTTTTATCCGATTACTTGAATAGAATACTCGATTACTAAAATAATCGATAGCTACAGCCCTATCATAATAAAAAAGATTGCTTTTAAAGCATTTGTTTGTTTCCCAATACTGAAAGCTAATGAAAAGATCATATGTAATCTTGCTGCTCCCTCAAGTGGACAAAAGTGGTATTATAGCTTACATTTTACAATTGAAGTGTTTGAATGAATGAGTGAATGAATGGGAATTTGGTTTTTCACTTATATCTCGGTAACCAGAACGCGAAAAATTCTGAAACTCAGAGCATAGATAGTGCTCGAGGAGCCCTGTTGAATGAGACTATCATTCAGGCCCGCGACAACACGTTTCGATCAAGAGCCTGGAGAGGACCTTACCATCAAAATTTGAGCGCGCAACGACTTTCCGTTTTCGAGTAATGAGTGAATTTGTATTCGGGGACGTGGCGTAAATGCCGTTTTACTTTCGGTTTCAGTATTCATTTGTGACTCAGTTGTCAATAGTAATACAACAATAGATTAATTTTGACAAAATGTGATTGTAAATGTTAAAATAATGATTTTATAAAGTCTAAATATGAATTATAGAACAATATTAGGGAGTAGTATGATGAAATGACAGCAGGGGGCAGTAAAATACCACTTATTGGCTTAATATGCTATGTTATTCATATTCATCTTTTTTATTAACTGTTATAGAGGCAAATTTTGTCCGATCTGTCTTTTTCATGCTTGTTCTGACTTGTTTTTAAGGTCTGATCATTCATATTAGAGATATAGGCTTTTGTGGACACTTGGTCAAGGCTACATATTGAAGTGACCCTATTATAGCCATCCAAATGAAGAAGTTATACTTTTTCTGATAATTATTGAGTACAGATAATTGCACTGCACTGGTTTTGAACATTATTATATGAACATTATATGAGCACAGATGGAAAACACCATTTACAGCCAATACAGGCAATTTACCATAGGAAATATATGGTTTTAAAGCATTTTAACAGTTATAGCGCCACCTATGGTCCGATCTCCATAAAAATGTCCATGCTTCTTTAGCATGTTATGTCACATATGCTCATCAATTTTTGTGAAATTCTGACTTTTTATTTAGGATTTATAGACGTTTGAGTGTATTAGGACATGCCTATTTTCTAAATTACCCTCTTATAGCCAACCAAAAGCAAAATTTCAACAACTTTTTGATAATTATTGATCTAGAGAGTCCAGAGAATTGTCCTAGAATGGTCTGGTTCTGATCGGGCGAAAAACCAGGGACTAGTTCGCAAAAGTAGGTTTTTAACATAATTCCGAATATTTAATGAATGGTTTGATTGACAGCAATGGTTCTTGAGGCAAAGTTGTTCTCCATGAGGAGATCTATCAAATGATATGCATATTGTGTGGATGAGTGTAACACCACGTGATTACAGAGTCATAAAACTCGTTAGCGCCAACTAGTGGCCGATTTCTTTCAAAATTCTTACAGACCTCTAGAACCATGAGTTGAACATGCCCATCGAGTTTCGTTTCGATCGGTCTCCGTTAACCTTGTCTAATAGGTGCTCAACTTCATTGGCCAATGGCGGCCATGTTTTTCAAGATACGCCAATGTCCTCATAGATTTACATGGCACCTTGGACCAAGAGACTGCATACCAATTTTCAAGTCAATCGGACTAACGGTCAGGTGGTTATAGCCCTTTTCATGTTTTTTTCATGTTATAGCGCCATCTAGTGTTCAATCGTCGCGATTTGTTTACTGTGACCCCAGATTGAGCTCATACATATGTGTACCAAGTTTGGTGAAAATATCTCATTGCGTTCCCGAGTTATAGCCATTTTAGTAAAATTAGCTCCGCCTCCTGCGAACGTTTTGACACCTCATAGCAACCATGTATCGAAATTTCAACTTTTTTTCGATAATTATTGATATTCAGACTCCAGAGAACATTTCTGCACTGGTTTGGTTCCGATCGGGCGAAAAACCAGGGACTAGTTTGCAAAAGTAGGTTTTGAACAAAATCCAATATGGCGGAAAAATTTGCATACCGGAAATGAAATACC
This sequence comes from Abramis brama, assembly GCF_963993115.1. Taxonomy (NCBI): domain Eukaryota; kingdom Metazoa; phylum Chordata; class Actinopteri; order Cypriniformes; family Leuciscidae; genus Abramis; species Abramis brama. The sequence goes on from NC_139971.1 coordinate 18,140,002, forward strand.
TCCTATATTTTTTGTTCGGCTTGAGCCAAGGATTCCAATGATGTATGACACTTGAAGCTGGGACAAATGGTTATTGAGATATGAGCAAAATAGTGGATTTTTTTTGTTTTTTGAGCTATAGCGCCACCTATGGGCCAATCGGGCTCATACTTTGATAACCTCTCCTCGATTTTTGTACTACCTTGTGGCCAAGTTTCAAGTCTCTAGCACTTACGGTTTGGGCTGCACGATGCGTTTTAGCGGAGAAGAATAATAATAATAATTAAAGCTGCAAGCAGCATTTATCGGGGTTCAAGCTATTAAGGCCTTTAAGGGTTTTTAAGCACAAAAGCATCAAAAGTTATCAGGTTTTATTTAGCAAGCATGTAACCACTGACATAATAGATGGAAAAGACCATTTACAGCCAATACAGGCAATGTACCATAGGAAATATATGGTTTTAAAGCTTTTTAACAGTTATAGCGCCACCTATAGTCCGATCTCCATAAAATTTGGCATGCTTGTTAATGATGTTATGTCACATATGCTCACCAATTTTTGTGAGGTTCTGAGTTTTCATTTAGGATTTATAGGCTTTTTAGTGTATTTTGCTACGCCCATTTTATAAATGACCCTATTACAGCCATCCAAATGCAAAAGTTCAACTTTTTTTTGATAGTTTTTGATCTAGAGAGTCCAGAGAATTGTCCTAGACTGGTCTGGTTCCAATCGTGCGAAAAACCTAGGACTAGTTCGCAAAAGTAGGTTTTTAACATGTTTGCGAATATTTAATGAACGGTTTGATTGACAGCAATGGTCCTTGAGGCAAAGTTGTTCAGGATGAGGAGATCTATCAAATGATATGCATATTGTGTGGATATTTGTAACACCACGTGATTACAGAGCTGTAAAACTCGTTAGCGCCAACTAGTGGCCGATTTCTTTCAAAATTGTTACAGACCTCTATGGCCTTGAGTCGAACATGCCCATCGAGTTTCGTTCCGATCGGCCTCCGTTAACCTTGTCTAATAGGTGCTCAAACTTCATTGGCCGATGGCGGCCATGTTTTTCGAGATACGCCAATGTCCTCATACACATACATGGCACCTTGGACCAAGACACTGCATGCCAATTTTCAAGTCAATCGGACTAATGGTCAGGTGGTTATAGCCTGTTTTATGTTTTTTTCATGTTATAGCGCCACCATGTGGCCAATTGCCGCGGTTTTTTTACTGTGACCTCAGATTGACCTCTTACACATGTGTACCAAGTTTGGTGAAGATACCTCATTTATTTCTGGAGTTATAGCCATTTTAGTAAAATAGGCCCCTCCCACAACGTACGTTTTGGCGCCCCTTACCGTCCGTGAGTCGAAATTTCAACTTTTTTTCGATAGTTTTTGATAAACAGACTCTAGAGAACATTTCTGCACTGGTTTGGTTCCGATCGGGCGAAAAACCTAGGACTAGTTCGCAAAAGTATGTTTTTGACAAAATTCAAAATGGCGGAAAATCTATCATGGCGGAAATGAAATCGGAGATATACGTTTTGTTCGTCAGGCATCCAGCTTTCCAATGATATAACACACTTGAGTCTACGTCATACGGTCTAGTAGTTATGAGCAGTTTTGCGCTTTTGGTTGCTATAGCGCCACCTATGGGCCAATCGGGGTCATACTTTGATAGGTTCTCCCCAAATTGAGGACTACCATTTGGCCAAGTTTCAAGGTTCCAGCTCTTACGGTTTGGTCTGCACGATGCGTTTTAGGGGAAAATAATAATAATAATAATAATAATAATTAAAGCTGCAAGCAGCATTTATCGGGGTTCAAGCTATTAAGGCCTTTAAGGGTTTTTAAGCACAAAAACATCAAAAGTTATCAGGTTTTATTTAGCAAGCATGTAACCACTGACATAATAGATGGAAAAGACCATTTACAGCCAATACAGGCAATGTACCATAGGAAATATATGGTTTTAAAGCTTTTTAACAGTTATAGCGCCACCTATAGTCCGATCTCCATAAAATTTGGCATGCTTGTTAATGATGTTATGTCACATATGCTCACCAATTTTTGTGAAGTTCTGAGTTTTCATTTAGGATTTATAGGCTTTTTAGTGTATTTTGCTACGCCCATTTTATAAATGACGCTATTACAGCCATCCAAATGCAAAAGTTCAACTTTTTTTTGATAGTTTTTGATCTAGAGCGTCCAGAGAATTGTCCTAGACTGGTCTGGTTCCAATCGTGCGAAAAACCTAGGACTAGTTCGCAAAAGTAGGTTTTTAACATGTTTGCAAATATTTAATGAACGGTTTGATTGACAGCAATGGTCCTTGAGGCAAAGTTGTTCAGGATGAGGAGATCTATCAAATGATATGCATATTGTGTGGATATTTGTAACACCACGTGATTACAGAGCTGTAAAACTCGTTAGCGCCAACTAGTGGCCGATTTCTTTCAAAATTGTTACAGACCTCTATGGCCTTGAGTCGAACATGCCCATCGAGTTTCGTTCCGATCGGCCTCCGTTAACCTTGTCTAATAGGTGCTCAAACTTCATTGGCCGATGGCGGCCATCTTTTTCGAGATACGCCAATGTCCTCATACACATACATGGCACCTTGGACCAAGACACTGCATGCCAATTTTCAAGTCAATCGGACTAATGGTCAGGTGGTTATAGCCTGTTTTATGTTTTTTTCTTGTTATAGCGCCACCATGTGGCCAATTGCCGCGGTTTTTTTACTGTGACCTCAGATTGACCTCTTACACATGTGTACCAAGTTTGGTGAAGATACCTCATTTACTTCTGGAGTTATAGCCATTTTAGTAAAATAGGCCCCTCCCACAACGTACGTTTTGGCGCCCCTTACCGTCCGTGAGTCGAAATTTCAACTTTTTTTCGATAGTTTTTGATAATCAGACACTAGAGAACATTTCTGCACTGGTTTGGTTCCGATCGGGCGAAAAACCTAGGACTAGTTCGCAAAAGTATGTTTTTGACAAAATTCAAAATGGCGGAAAATCTATCATGGCGGAAATGAAATCGAAGATATACGTTTTGTTCGTCAGGCGTCCAGCTTTCCAATGATATAAGACACTTGAGTCTACGTCATACGGTCTACTAGTTATGAGCAGTTTCGCGCTTTTGGTTGCTATAGCGCCACCTATGGGCCAATCGGGGTCATACTTTGATAGGTTCTCCCCAAATTGAGGACTACCATTTGGCCAAGTTTCAAGGTTCCAGCTCTTACGGTTTGGTCTGCACGATGCGTTTTAGGGGAAAATAATAATAATAATAATAATAATAATAATTAAAGCTGCAAGCAGCATTTATCGGGGTTCAAGCAGTTAAGGCCTTTAAGGCATTTAAGCACAAAAGCATCAAAAGTTATTAAGATTTATTTAGCAAGCATGTAACCACTGACATAATAGATGGAAAAGACCATTTACAGCCAATACAGGCAATTTGCCATGGGATATATATGGTTTTAAAGCTTTTTAACAGTTATAGCGCCACCTATGGTCCGATCTCCATAAAATTGTTTACTGTGACCTCAAATTGAACCCATACACATGTGTACTGAGTTTGGTGAAGATATCTCATTTACTTCTTGAGTTATAGCCATTTGAGTAAAATAGGCTCCTCCCACAACGATTTGCCACATTCTAGAATTATTTAATATGATTCTAGCATGATTTACTATCATATACCATGTTCCAGAATGATTTATTAGGATTCTAGCATGATTTACCTTGATACACCTCATTTCAGTATTATTTACTATGATTTACAATGTTTCTAGCATGATTAACCACATTACTAGCAATTATGTGAAGTGTCAGTGCAAATGAGGTGATGAACACTGACAAAATATTATTGTGTTATAATAGTTAGTTATATACGTGATTTTTAGTGTGTGTCCAAGTATGAATGCAAAAGCACATGTAAAAGCTCCAAAACTCTGGAATAGCCTTCCTGATACTGTTCGTTGCTCAGACTCGCTCTCCCAGTTTAAAACTAGATTAAAGTCGCATCTCTTCAGCCAGGCATTCATATAATATTTTTAATCTTACAGTTCAAATTACAATCCGGCCTCTAGTTAATAAACGCCAGAGGAGAACTGGCCCCCGACTGAGCCTGGGTTCTCCCAAGGTTTTTTTTTTCTCCATTGGGTCACCTGATGGAGTTTTAGGACACTATTAGGTCACTTGATGGAGTTTTTCGGTTCCTTGCCACTGTTGCCTTTGGCTTGCTCAGTTGGGGATATTCTGGGGATATCTAATTTGATTTTATCAATAAATTCCACTAGAAACAAACCTTGTTGTATTATTTTAATTTAATACTGTAAAGCTGCTTTGATACAATCTGTATTGTGAAAAGCGCTATACAAATATACTTGACTTGACTTGACTTGACTTAAAATATTTCATTATTGAGTAGAATGGCCAGCAGAGGGCACTAGAAGACCACTTATTGGCTCACTTTCACTTTAAACCAGTTTTCTGCACTAAAGCAAACCAGTTTTTCCATGTTAACTCAATGCATGCTTACACACACACACACACACACACACACACACACACACACACACACACACACACACACACACACACACACACACACACACATACACACACAGTTTAGTTAACCATGATTTACCATGATATACCACGTTCTAGTATTATTTACCAGGAGATAAACGACAATCTAGTATTATTTACTTTGATTTACCATGTTTCTAGCCTGATTTATCACATTACTAGCAATTATTTGAAGTGTCAGTGCAAATAAAGTGATTAACACTGACAAAATATGATTGTGTTATAAAAGTTATTGCTATATAAGTGATTTTTTTAGTGTGTATTCAAGTATGAATGCAAGCACATGTTGAAATATTTCATTAATAAGTAGAATGGCCAGCAGAGGGCAGTAGAAGACCACTTATTGGCTCACTTTCACTTTAAACCAGTTTTCTGCACTAAAGCAAACCAGTTTATCCATGTTAACTCAATGCATGCTTACACACACACACACACACACACACACACACACACACACACACACACACACAGACACACACACACAGCATAGTTAACCATGATTTACCATGATTTACCACATTACTAGCAATTATTTGAAGTGTCAGTGCAAATAAAGTGATTAACACTGACAAAATATGATTGTGTTATAATAGTTATTGCTATATAAGTGATTTTTAGTGTGTATTCAAGTATAAATGCAAGCACATGTGGAAAAATTTAATTAATAAGTAGAATGGCCAGCAGAGGGCAGTAGAAGACCACTTATTGGCTCACTTTCACTTTAAACCTCATGATTTTGACCAGTTTTCTGCACTAAAGCAAACCAGTGTTTCCATGTTAACTCAATAATGCATACTTGCTACATATGCTACACACAATAATGCTACACACACACACACACACACACACACACACACACACACACACACACACACAAATGTTTTAGTGATATTGGTGTCACATTCACCTTCATCACATTCACCTTCTGTCTTCATCACATTCACTATCTGTCGTCATCACCTGCACCTGCTCCTCATCACCCTCCTCATCATCACCTGCTCCTCATCATCATAACCGTCACCTGTTGTCCTTGTCTTGATCTGTGTATTTAAGTTCCCCTCTCATCCATTATCATTGTCGGTTATTGTTTGTGCACTAGCACTCTGTTATGTTTGTTTTCATGTTGGAAAATAAAACCTTTGTTATATTTGTACCACACACACACACACACACACACACACACACACACACACACACACACACACACACACACACCATCATTTATCATGATTTACCATGGCTGATACCAATACCAATATGAGAAAATGACTATTTTAAACAGCGGGGGGCAGTAAAATACCACTTATTGGCTTAACATGCCATTAATTCATATCATTTTCACCTTTTTAACTGTTATAGAGGCAAATTTTGTCCGATCTGTCTGAAAATTTTCATGCTTGTTCAGGGTGATATTTCACACGTTCTGACTTGTTTTTAAGAAGGTCTGAGCATTGATTAAAGAGATATAGGCTTTCGGGGACACTTGGTAAAGGCCAGATTTTGAAGTGAACCTATTATAGCTATCCAAATGAAGTAGTTCAACTTTTTCTGACAATTATTGATCTAGTGAGTCCAGAGAATTGTATTGCACTAGTTTTGAACATTATGATATGAAAATTATATGATCAGAGATGGAAAAGACCATTTACAGCCAATACAGGCAGTTTACCATAGGAAATATATGATTTTAAAGCTTTTTAACAGTTATAGCGCCACCTATCGTCCGATCTCCATAGAATTTTTCATGCTTGTTAATGATGTTATGTCACATATGCTGACCACTTTTTGTGAAGTTCTGAGTTTTTATTTAGGATTTATAGGCTTTTTAATGTATTTTGACACGCCCATTTTATAAATGACCCTATTAGAGCCATCCAAATGCAAAAGTTCAACTTTTTTTTGATAGTTTTTGATCTAGAGAGTCCAGAGAATTGTCCTAGACTGGTCTGGTTCCGATCGGGCGAAAAACCTAGGACTAGTTCGCAAAAGTAGGTTTTTAACATGTTTGCGAATATTTAATGAACGGTTTGATTGACAGCAATGGTTCTTGAGGCAAAGTTGTTCAGGATGAGGAGATCTATCAAATGATATGCATATTGTGTGGATATTTGTAACACCACGTGATTACAGAGCCATAAAACTCGTTAGCGCCAACTAGTGGCCGATTTCTTTCAAAATTCTTACAGACCTCTAGGGCCTTGAGTCGAACATGCCCATCGAGTTTCGTTCCGATCGGCCTCCGTTAACCTTGTCTAATAGGTGCTCAAATTTCATTGGCCGATGGCGGCCATGTTTTTTGAGATACGCCAATGTCCTCATACACATACATGGCACCTTGGACCAAGACACTGCATACCAATTTTCAAGTCAATCGGACTAACGGTCAGGTGGTTATAGCCTGTTTTATGTTTTTTTCATGTTATAGCGCCACCATGTGGCCAATCGCCGCGGTTTTTTTACTGTGACCTCAGATTGACCTCTTACACATGTGTACCAAGTTTGGTGAAGATACCTCATTTACTTCTGGAGTTATAGCCATTTTAGTAAAATAGGCCCTGCCCACGACGTACGTTTTGGCGCCCCTTAGCGTCCGTGAATCGAAATTTCAACTTTTTTTCGATAGTTTTTGATATTCAGACTCAAGAGAACATTTCTGCACTGGATTGGTTCCGATCGGGCGAAAAACCTAGGACTAGTTCGCAAAAGTAGGTTTTTGACAAAATTCAAAATGGCGGAAAATCTATCATGGCGGAAATGAAATCGGAGATATACGTTTTGTTCGTCAGGCGTCCAGCTTTCCAATGATATAAGACACTTGAGTCTACGACATACGGTCTAGTAGTTATGAGCAGTTTTGCGCTTTTGGTTGCTATAGCGCCACCTATGGGCCAATCGGGGTCATACTTTTATAGGTTCTCCCCAAATTGAGGACTACCATTTGGCCAAGTTTCAAGGTTCCAGCTCTTACGGTTTGGTCTGCACGATGCGTTTAAGGGGAAAATAATAATAATAATAATAATAATAATAAAAATCAGTACAATTACAATAGGGTTTCAGCACTTCGTGCTTGAACCCCTAATAAAAATCAGTACAATTACAATAGGGTTTCAGCACTTCGTGCTTGAACCCCTAATAATAAAAATCAGTACAATTACAATAGGGTTTCAGCACTTCGTGCTTGAACCCCTAATAATAAAAATCCTTACAAATACAATAGGGTTTCAGCACTTCGTGCTTGAACCCCTAATAAAAATCAGGGCAATTACAATAGGGTTTCAGCACTTGTGCTTGAACCCCTAATAATAAAAATCAGCACAATTACAATAGGGTTTCAGCACTTCGTGCTTGAACCCCTAATAATAAAAATCAGTACAATTACAATAGGGTTTCAGCACTTCGTGCTTGAACCCCTAAAAATCAGTACAATTACAATAGGGTTTCAGCACTTCGTGCTTGAACCCCTAATAAAAATCAGTACAATTACAATAGGGTTTCAGCACTTCGTGCTTGAACCCCTAATAAAAATCAGCACAATTACAATAGGGTTTCAGCACTTCGTGCTTGAACCCCTAATAAGAAGAGACGTTTTGGACAGTTATAGCGCCACCTATTGTCCGATCTTCACGAAACTTGGCATGCTTCTTCACCATGCTATGGCACATCTGCTCATCGATTTTTGTGAAGTTTGGGGTTTTGCCTTAGGTTGTATAGGCTTTTGAGTGTTTTTTTGTCCCGCCCCTTTCCTAAATGACCCTGTTACAGCCAGGCCAATGCAAAAGTTCAACTTTTTTTCGATAATTATTGATCTAGAGACTCCAGAGAACTGTGCTAGACTGGTCTGGTTCCGATTGGGCCAAAAACCTAGGACTAGTTCGCAAAAGTAGGTTTTGACAAAATTCGACATAACAATTTTTTTGCTCGTAGGTGAATTTGGAGATAGCCATTTCGTCCGACTGGATCCAGGGATCACAGTGATGTTAAAATGGAGAATCTAGGACAAACTGTCTAGGAGTTGTGAGCAATTTAGTAAATTTGGTCATTATAGCGCCACCTATGGGCCAATCTGGGTCATACTTTGATAGGTTCTCCCCAAATTGAGGACTACCATTTGGCCAAGTTTCAAGGTTCCAGCTCTTACAGTTTGGGCTGCACGATGCGTTTTACGGCAGAATAATAATAATAATAATAATTAAAGCTGCAAGCAGCATTTATCGGGGTTCAAGCTATTAAGGCCTTTAAGGCCTTAAAGCACAAAAGCATCAAAAGCTATTGAGTTTTATTTAGCAAGCATGTAACCACTGACATAATAGATGGAAAAGACCATTTACAGCCAATACAGGCAATGTACCATAGGAAATATATGGTTTTAAAGCTGTTTAACAGTTATAGCGCCACCTATCGTCCGATCTCCATAAAATTTTGCATGCTTGTTAATGATGTTATTTTACATATGCTCACCAATTTTTGTGAAGTTCTGAGTTTTCATTTAGGATTTATAGGCTTTTTAATGTATTTTGCCACGCCTATTTTATAAATTACCCTATTACAGCCATCCAAATGCAAAAGTTCCACTTTTTTTTTATAATTATTGATCTAGAGTGTCCAGAGAATTGTCCTAGACTGGTCTGGTTCCGATCGGGCGATAAACCAGGGACTAGTTCGCAAAAGTAGGTTTTAAACATATTCACGAATATTTAATGAACGGTTTGATTGACAGCAATGGTTCTTGAGGCAAAGTTGTTCAGCATGAGCAGTTCTATCAAATGATATGCATTTTGTGATGATAAGTGTAACACCACGTGATTACAGAGCCATAAAACTCGTTAACGCCAACTAGTGGCTGATTTCTTTCAAAATTCTTACAGACCTCTAGGACCATGAGTTGAACATGCCCATCGAGTTTCGTTCCGATCGGCCTCCGTTAACCTTGTCTAATAGGTGCTCAAACTTCATTGGCCGATGGCGGCCATGTTTTTTGAGATACACCAATGTCCTCATAGACATACATGACACCTTGGGCCAAGACACTGCATACCAATTTTCAAATCAATCGGACTAACGGTCAGGTGGTTATAGCCTGTTTTATGTTTTTTTCATGTTATAGCGCCACCATGAGGCCTATCATCGCGAATTTTTTGCCGTGACTTCAGATTGACCTCTTACACATGTGTACCGAGTTTGGTGAAGATACCTCATTTACTTCTGGAGTTATAGCCATTTTAGTAAAGTAGGCTCCTCCCACAACATACATTTTGGCGCCCCTTAGCGACCGTGAATGGAAATTTCAACTTTTTTTCGATAATTATTGATCTTCAGACTCCTGTGAACATTTCTGCACTGGTTTGGTTCCGATCGGGCAAAAAACCTAGGACTAGTTCGCAAAAGTAGGTTTTGGACATAATCCGAAATGTCCGTCTTGAGCCAATGATTACAATGATATAAGACACTTGAGTCTGTGACAAATGGTTATTGAGATATGAGCAAAATAGTGATTTATTTTTTTGTTTTTTGCGCTATAGCGCCACCTATAGGCCAATCGGGCTCATACTTTGATAACCTCTCCTCGATTTTTGTACTACCTTGTGGCCAAGTTTCAAGTCTCTAGCACTTACGGTTTGGGCTGCACAATGCGTTTTAGCGGAGAATAATAATAATAATAATAAAAATCAGCACAATTACAATAGGGTTTCAGCACTTCGTGCTTGAACCCCTAAAAATCAGTACAATTACAATAGGGTTTCAGCACTTCGTGCTTGAACCCCTAATAAAAATCAGTACAATTACAATAGGGTTTCAGCACTTCGTGCTTGAACCCCTAATAATAATAATAATTAAAGCTGCAAGCAGCATTTATCGGGGTTCAAGCAGTTAAGGCCTTTAAGGCATTTAAGCACAAAAGCATCAAAAGTTATCAAGATTTATTTAGCAAGCATGTAACCACTGACATAATAGATGGAAAAGACCATTTACAGCCAATACAGACAGTTTACCATTATATATATGTGGTTTTAAAGCTTTTTAACAGTTATAGCTCCACCTATGGTCCGATCTCCATAAAATTGTTTACTGTGACTTCAAATTGAACCCATACACATGTGTACTGAGTTTGGTGAAGATATCTCATTTACTTCTTGAGTTATAGCCATTTTAGTAAAATAGGCTCCTCCCACAACAATTTACCACATTCTAGTATTATTTACTATGATTCTAGCATGATTTACCATGATATACTACATTCTAGTATGATTTACCATTGTTTACTGTGATTCTAGCATGGTTTACCATAGTTTATTATGATTTATCATAGTTTATCATGATTTATCATAGTTTACCATGATTTACCCTGTTCTAGCATAGTTTACCATGATTTACCATGTTCTAGCATGATTTACCATGATATACCACATTCTAACATGATTTACCATAGTTTATCCTGATTTATCATGGCTTACCATAATTTACCCTGTTCTAGCATGATGTACCATGATATACCATGTTCTAGAATGATGTATCAGGATTCTAGTATGATTTACCTTGATACACCACATTCTAGTATTATTTATTATGATTTACCATGTTTTTAGAGTGATTTACCATGATTTACCACATTGCTAGCAATTATGTGAACTATCAGTACAAATGCAATACAAAACTCTGACAAAATATGATTGTGCTACAATAGTAATTGTTATATAAGTGATTTTTTAGTGCCTTATTGTTATATAAGTGATTTTTAGTGTCTAATGAATGCAAAATCATATGTGAGTAGACTTCATTAATAAGTAGAATGGCCAGAAGAGGGCAGTAGAAGACCACATATTGGCTCACTTTAAACTTCTTGATTTTCACCATTTTTCTGCACTAAAGCAAACCAGTTTTTCCATTTTAACTCCATAATGCATGTTTACACACACACACACACACACACGCACACACACACAAATGTTGTTATTTTTTCAATGCTATTGGGATATGTCATTATGAAAATATATTTGAATGGTCTATAAACATTTCACAAAGTCTTTGTAAGCTATTAATCAGATGATTCAGAATTTATTCAGAAACCTAAGACTACACACACACACATTATGTTGTAGATGCAGACATTTGAAATGTATGATGTGATCAAACTGTCAATACTAATACTTTAACAGATGGATTTTGACTAAATGTAATTGTAAATGTTAAAATAGTGATTTTATAAAGTCTAAATATAAATTATAGAACAATATGACAAAATTACTATTTTAAACAGCAGGGGGCAGTAAAATACCACTTATTGGCTTAACATGCCATTATAATCATATCATTTTCACCTTTTTAACTGTTATAGAGGCAAATTTTGTCTGATCTGTCTGAAAATTTTCATGCATGTTCAGAGTGATATTTCACATGTTCTGACTTGTTTTTAAGAAGGTCTGAGTCATTCATTAAAGAGATATAGGCTTTCGGGGACACTTGGTAAAGGCTACATTTTGAAGTGAACCTATTATAGCTATCCAAATGAAGTAGTTCAACTTTTTCTGACAATTATTGATCTAGTGAGTCAAGAGAATTGTATTGCACTAGTTTTGAACATTATGATATGAAAATTATATGATCAGAGATGGAAAAGACCATTTACAGCCAATACAGGCAATGTACCATAGGAAATATATGGTTTTAAAGCTTTTTAACAGTTATAGCGCCACCTATCGTCCGATCTCCATAAAATTTTGCATGCTTGTTAATGATGTTATGTCACATAGGCTGACCAATTTTTGTGAAGTTCTGAGTTTCCATTTAGGATTTATAGGCATTTTAGTGTATTTTGCCACGCCCCTTTTCTAAATGACCCTATTACAGCCAGGCAAATGCAAAAGTTCAACTTTTTTTTGATAATTATTGATCTAGAGAGTCCAGAGAATTGTCCTAGACTGGTTTGGTTCCGATCGGGCGAAAAACCAGGGACTAGTTCGCAAAAGTAGGTTTTGGACAAAACTCGACATAGCAGAAAATTTTCCCTGCCTACATCCAAATCGGAGATAGCCATTTTGTCCGCCTTGATCCAAGGATTCCAACGATACAAGACACTTGATCCTGGGACAAACGGTCTAGGAGATATGACTTTAAGACTTTTGGTTGCTGTAGCGCCACCTATGGGCCAATCGGGGTCATACTCTGATAGGTTGTCCCCAAATTGAGGCCTACCATCTGGCCAGGTTTCAAGTCTCTAGGCCTTACGGTTTGTCCTGCACGATGCGTTTTACGAATCCTTACAATTACAATAGGGTTTCAGCATTTCATGCTTGAACCCCTAATAATAAAAATCAGGGCAATTACAATAGGGTTTCAGCACTTCGTGCTTGAACCCCTAATAAAAATCAGGGCAATTACAATAGGGTTTCAGCACTTCGTGCTTGAACCCCTAAAAATCCTTACAATTACAATAGGGTTTCAGCACTTCGTGCTTGAACCCCTAATAAAAATCAGCACAATTACAATAGGGTTTCAGCACTTCGTGCTTGAACCCCTAACCAGCACAATTACAATAGGGTTTCAGCACTTCGTGCTTGAACCCCTAATAAGAAGAGACGTTTTGGACAGTTATAGCGCCACCTATGGTCCGATCTGCATGAAACTCGGCATGCTTCTTCGCCATGCTATGACACATATGCTCATTGACTTTTGTGAAGTTTGGGGTTTTCCCTTAGGTTGTATAGGCTTTGGAGTGTTTTTTGTCCCGCCCCCTTACTAAATGACCCTGTTACAGCCAGGCAAATGCAAAAGTTCCACTTTTTTCCGATAATTATTGATCTAGAGAGTCCAGAGAATTGTGCTAGACTGGTCTGGTCTGGATTGGGCCAAAAACCAGAGACTAGTTCGCAAAAGTAGGTTTTGGACTAAATTGCCCATATACAGTTTTTTTTTGGCCCGAATCGGAATTTGGAGACTATGAAAACACTGTACATACCTGTTGTAATCCTTGATGGCTGGTGGAATGGAGACATCCAGTACAGACCACTGCCCATCTGCCCCCTTGATCCTTCTCTGGACTGTATCCTCTCCATGTGCTGCATGGATTGTGGAACACATTAGCACATCTCTGGTGTCCCTCCACTGAACAAACACCAAGGGCCCCTCGCGGATCCAGCGAATGGTGCCCCAGGGAGCCCGCCTCTCAAGCCCGCCTGGCCTGTCTTTGGGGAACCAAATACGCTGTCCGCGAATGGTACCGCAGGCCCAGATCTTCTTTGCCAGCAGGTCACGAAAGAGATCTGGGCTTGTGTAAAAGTTATCCACAAATAACTTGTACCCGGTACCAAGCAACTGCGTATTCATGAGCCGCATTACGGAGTCATAACTGAGCCCCTTGACAATTTGTGATCCCTTGCCTTCGTAGATGAAGAAGTCCCAGGTGTAACCATTGGTGGAATCCGCCAGCACAAACAGCTTATAACCCCACTTCACAGGCTTGTTCTTCATGTATTGGCGGAGTCCGCTGCGGGCTTTGGATGCGACCATCCTCTCGTCAATTGCAACACACTGGTGGGGTTGGTAAAGCGCCATGCACACCTGCCTAACCTCATTGTAAATTGGCTTAATTTTACAAAGCCTGTCGTACCCAGCGGTGCCTCTTTTTAAGTTGTTGGCAGCATCGTCATCAGGGTCACTGAGGTGGATGGCGCATGAGATGGCTTTGAACCTCCGCCCTGACATCACACTCGATGGAAAAGAAAAGGCGTATAGCTCAGACCTTCTCCAGTAGTCAGTGATGTTCGGTGTCTCGACTAGTCCCATGTAGATAATCATCGCCAAGTACGACATCATCTCTGGCAAGGTGATCCTCTGAAAGGTGTTTGGGTGGTCAGTTTCTCCAAACTTGTTGGAATTTTTCACAATGACTTGGAGTATATCATTGGTCATAAACAAATTAAATAATTGTAGAATGGTGTATTGTACACCACCCATGAGCTGGCCACCAGGTGTGCGTGCTGGGTGGAAGGATGGCTGTTCAGGAGTGATGTCCTCCACATCAGTGCCTTGCCATGCACCTTCAGGTCCAGAACTCTGCTCTGGAGTGCTTCTCCCTCCTGCTCTCCCTCCTGCTCTCCCTCCTGCTCTCCCTCCGGCTCTCCCTCCGGCTCTCCCCCTGGCTCTCCCCCTGGCTCTCCCCTCCCCTGTCTTGCAGGCTGTGTGGAGGTAGAGGATTGGGGTTCCAGCTCATCCTCTTCTTCTTCCTCCTCCTCCTCCTCAGCCTCTGGCTGCCAATCTGAGTCAGATGACTCTGGCTCTCTGAAACACAGAAATGCAATGATTAGCTTATCTCACACCTCATACACACACACAATAACATCCCCTAACACTCAGAATAATCCCACTGCAATACCAGGCAGGTGTTTTTATTTACACAGCACCCTTCCCAAAATACAAAGTTTCTGTATTGACCACAGTCAGAGAACTCAAAATGCAATTTATTCAAATCACATCTACAATTTTCCCCTACACACACACACACACACACGCACACACACACACACACACACACACACACACACACACACACACACACACAAGCACACACATAGATACACACATATATACACACATAAAATAATAATTACATAACATAATATATGTACTCACACTTCTAGATCAGGATCTCTTCCATTTAGAAAATCCTCCTCAGCTTCAGAGTCCACAGATACTTCGCTTTCCGAAGAGGACGCAATATCGTCGTCGGATCTTTCGGCCAAAATAGCAGCTGCCTCCTCCATTGTAAACCACTTCTTTCCGAACATTACGAAATATTTCCAAAACTATGTAAAAGTTGTCCAAAAACCTCACCAAAGTCGCTCTATGCAATAACGCCCACTCGAAAAATAGTTTGTGTGAGTGCGCACGCTTTACGCAAAAAAAAAAAAAGGTTTTGCGCACGGCTCTAAAAGGCACACACCCTTACCTGATGGCACATATCATATATTGTTGAAATCGTATCCTTATTCGCTAAAGAGTTATGACGGTCCCGGACCATGAAATTGCTACTGGCAGGAACAACTGTCAATCAAAAGGAGGGTGGTCCAAATTGAATGCAGAGCCATCATTTGCTCCTTACCTGTCTATCTCTGCCCTACGGGAACCTATTGGCTCATGAGAGGGCTTGTTAGATACGTAAGACTTTGCTCAACAAACATGACACCCAAATGTAGTATTATAAGTCTCGAATGAGAAGTGAGAGTCGAAAGAATGTCCGGTAGTGAACTACTGTTTACAGTTTTTATATCGTAATTCGGTCAGAAATGTTAAGATTGTGAGGCGAACAAATAGTTTTGGATTAAAAGGCTTGGATATTCCATTTCCTTGGACTCTTGGGGATTTATGAAAACAATTTGTTTTGGACAATTTCACCGAAGTGGAAAGAGGGAAGAATTTTGACGGTAAGTAAACAAACTGAATTGGCGCCGCCCAGTTCAGGTGACTAACAACTAGATTACAGTTTTATGACTGTTATAAATCATATTATGCTTTGTGTGTGGGCTTAATGGAATCCTGAGAGTCTACGCTTTCAAACGATGTGCTGTATGACCGTATATTTTGAAGATTTAATGCTTCAAAGTTACAATGAAGTTAATGCAGCGTCACTTCCGAGGGGGGGTGTGCCGTGTACGGCACAGCGATCCTTAACAGGTTAACCTGTTAAGCTGCAACCCCACTTTTGAAAAATCCCCAGAAATGACATACCCAAACTGAAACAGATACAGTTCATGAACCCTTTGTACTAAAAGCACAAGTATGATCTCATTTGAAAGCTGACACCTGGCAAGCCATCTTGTCAAGCCACATGTCTAAACATTTTATGTTTAAAATCTGAAGATAATAAGTCCAAAACTCTGTATTTAGTTAAATGTTTTTCAAGACCATGTCAAATGACTTTATTTTGATTTGACTCTAAAATGCAACTGATGTTTATCGTCATCTTCTAAGCATCTATCCAGTATATTGTCTCTATTGTTTTGTGGTGCAAACGATCCCCGTTCAGTCTCAGTCTCCCCCTGCACACATTCACACCTCTCCAGACTGGTTATGGCTCTAAATATGCATTTCTTTTGTCTGCATTATAGTTACTAACAACTGGCTATTCACAGGCTATTCATAGGGTTTCAGTCCCTAATTTCTTTTCTCAAAGTTCACCTCACATTTTAAACTGTATCAAATGCATTTCTTGAATAAAGAAACATTTCAGTAAGCATTCAAAAAATCATAAAAGTATAACTTCTAGGTGGCAGGTGCACCTAGGGCGAGCTAGCATGTTAGCTTAGCACACCATCAATACAGGACAATTTATGAGATTAAAACCATGTTTGTGCTCCAAACTTACTTTATTACGCAAGTCGAGTATTTTAAATAATCTTCTGTGATCTAATTTGGCTTCAGATAAAAAAATCAGACAGAAAATATACTATTGGTATAGTATTGCACAATGATAGTCTATATAGATTAGCATTACATTATAAATATAATCTATTATTATGGAAATACCTGGCATGGCTTGAAAAACACAGGTAACTCAAATATCATTGCAAACATGTTTATTGTCTTCAAAACGTCTGTATCTGCATGTTACAGCGCGATCTCTTGTTAGCTTTGTGTGTATCAGTGACGTCCTGGAATGTCACATGATCATGGCTCTTCTTCATGTTCCATATATGGACTATTATTGTGCATAATAGCGCCCTCAGGCTATTGGTATGAATTGAAAACACAGTATCAGAGTATCTAAGCGCTCATAATGATCACATCGACAAATTTGGGTATACATTCAATAAATATTATTCCTGTCTATAGAAATCTGATGTAAACCTATGAGAATATATCAATATTTCTCCAAATCTGCACATTTTTGAGCTAAAGCCTTGAGGGACTTTGTTTTGTGTATCGCTGTCATGACGACAGCACGGGAGTTTTTTTATGAATGAAAGCGGCTGACGCGCATAATTCATATCAAAGGTATCGACTCATTTTTTCATTTCATAACTCCTGACACAAATTAAGAAATAACTGTCGCTATAAGTTTCTCAGAATACAATAGTGGTCAAATACTGAAACTTGAGTCTTATATCTTTTTAATGATGTATAGTTTGTCAAGGTATAACATTAAATCTGATAGTAACTTTGAACTATATATAAAAAAAAACGCTTCAGTGCGCCCACGCACTGGCAACGGTTAACAGGTTAATTGCAATAATAGCATGCTTTAGCACTTAGCTAAGAGTTTGCTAGCATGTTTTAGCATGTTTCTAGTATGTTGTTAGCATGTTTAGCACTTGCTGGCACTTTTTTATATGTTATTAGGAGTCCATAACAGTGTTAAACATGTCACTTCCTGTTGCCAGCAGGTGGCGCTATGACTATAACTGAATATGAGCATGGTCATGTGTTCAGGACAGAACGTCCGTTATCAAACGTGTGAAGTTTGGGGAGATTGGACATTCATTCTGAATTACAGCAACTTCCTGTTTCATGGCGAAACATCGAAATTTGTCAGGCCGCCGAGGACCCGCCCTTCAACGAAAACTCAAGATCTTCGCAATTTAACGTCGCAAAGGCCTTAAGATTACACTCACCAAATTTGAAGATGATCAGATTAAAACTGTAGGAGGAGTTCATTAAAGTACGAGGCCTGAAAATGGCAAAAACTGCACAAAAATCTGAGAGGAAGTTTAAAATGGCTGACTTCCTGTTGTGTTTAGGGCTACGCTCCAAGAGACTTTTTTGTAGGTATTAGGTCATTACATGTATGTACCGAATTTCGTACACGCACGTGGAACGTTGCGGGAGGCGCACTCCGTTGAACTTTTATAGGTGGTGCTATCGAGCCATTTTGCCCCGTCCAATTCTGAAACCTATATCAGATGTAAAGTTTCGCCAGTTCTGACGCGTGTGCAAAGTTTCGTGAGTTTTCGAGCATGTTTAGGCCCTCAAAAATGCGATTAACTTCAGAGAATAATAATAATAATTAAAGCTGCAAGCAGCGATGAAAGGGCCCTCGCACCCGTGCCATCAACACTCGTGGCTTTAGGAAGACAGAGCATGGTTGGGAAATGTACATTTAAGGAGGTATATATAGTAAGAGTATGTCAAAGTCAGTTACAAAATGTTTTGTATAATGGTGATAATAGCATGCTTCATGACTCAGCTAAGTGTTGCTAGCATGTTTAGTCTGTTTCTAGCATGCTTAGTACACAATAATTATGTGGTTAGTACTGCATTACTGTGTTAACCATGTCAGTTTCTGTTGCCAGTAGGTGGCGTTATGACTATAACTGAATATGAGCATGGATGTGTGTTCAGGACAGAACTCTTATCAAACGTGTGAAGTTTGGTGCAAATTGGACATTGCCTTCTTGAGTAACAACAAAGTCATGTTTCATTGAATTAGCATTCTTTAGCACTTAGCTAAGCATTGTTAGCATGTTTTAACATGTTTCTAGCATGTTTAGAACTCAATGGCATTTTTAACATGTTGCTAGAACGGCATCAACGTGTTAAACATGTCACTTCCTGTTTCCAGTAGGTGGCGCTATTACTATAACTGAACATTCTCATGTAGATGTGTTCAGGCCATGACTCTTATCAAAAGTGTGAAGTTTGGGGCAGATTGGACATTCCATGCCTGAGTTACAGCAAATTCCTATTTAATTGCAATAATAGCATGATTTAACACTTCGCTAAGAGTTTGCTAGCATGTTTTAGCATGTTTCTAGTATGTTGTTAGCATGTTTAACACTTGCTGGCACTTTTTTATATGTTATTAGGAGTCCATAACAGTGTTAAACATGTCACTTCCTGTTGCCAGCAGGTGGCGCTATGACTGTAACTGAATATAAGCATGGTCATGTGTTCAGGACAGAACGCTTATCAAAAGTGTGAAGTTTGGGGCAGATTGGACATTCCATGCCTGAGTTACAGCAAATTCATATTTAATTGCAGTAATATCATTCTTTAGCACTTAGCTAAGTGTTTGCTAGTATGTTTTAGCATGTCTCTAGTATGTTGGTAGGATGTTTAGCACCTACTGGCATTTTTTTATATGTTATTAGGAGTCAAGAACAGTGTTAAACGTCACTTCCTGTTGCCAGCAGGTGGCGCTATGACTATAACTAAATATTAGCATGGACATGTGTTCAAGAGATAACTCTTATCAAACGTGTGAAGTTTGGGGTAGATTGTACATTGCCTTCTTGAGTAACAACAAAGTCCTGTTTCATTGAATTAGCATGCTTTAGCACTTAGCTAAGTATTGCTAGCATGTTTTAACATGTTTCTAGCATGTTTAGAACTCAATGGCATTTTTAACATGTTGCTAGAACGGCATCAACGTGTTAAACATGTCACTTCCTGTTGCCAGTAGGTGGCGCTATTACTATAACTGAATTTGAGCATAGACATGTGTTCAGGCCATGATTCTTATCAAACGTGTGAAGTTTGGGGCAGATTGGACATTCCATGCCTGAGTTACAGCAAATTCCTATTTAATTGCAGTAATAGCATGCTTTAGCACTTAGCTAAGTGTTTGCTAGCATGTTTCTAGTATGTTGCTAACCTGCTTAGCACTTGCTGGCTCTTTTTTATATGTTATTAGGAGACCACAACACTGTTAAACATGTCACTTCCTGTTGACAGCAGGTGGCGCTATTACTATAACTGAATATTCTCATGTAGATGTGTTCAGGCCATGACTCTTATCAAACGTGTGAAGTTTGGGGCAGATTGGACATTCCATGCCTGTGTTACAGCAAATTCCTATTTAATTGCAATAATAGCATGATTTAACACTTCGCTAAGAGTTTGCTAGCATGTTTTAGCATGTTTCTAGTATGTTGTTAGCATGTTTAACACTTGCTGGCACTTTTTTATATGTTATTAGGAGTCCATAACAGTGTTAAACATGTCACTTCCTGTTGCCAGCAGGTGGCGCTATGACTGTAACTGAATATAAGCATGGTCATGTGTTCAGGACAGAACGCTTATCAAAAGTGTGAAGTTTGGGGCAGATTGGACATTCCATGCCTGAGTTACAGCAAATTCATATTTAATTGCAGTAATATCATTCTTTAGCACTTAGCTAAGTGTTTGCTAGTATGTTTTAGCATGTCTCTAGTATGTTGGTAGGATGTTTAGCACCTACTGGCATTTTTTTATATGTTATTAGGAGTCAAGAACAGTGTTAAACGTCACTTCCTGTTGCCAGCAGGTGGCGCTATGACTATAACTAAATATTAGCATGGACATGTGTTCAAGAGATAACTCTTATCAAACGTGTGAAGTTTGGGGTAGATTGTACATTGCCTTCTTGAGTAACAACAAAGTCCTGTTTCATTGAATTAGCATGCTTTAGCACTTAGCTAAGTATTGCTAGCATGTTTTAACATGTTTCTAGCATGTTTAGAACTCAATGGCATTTTTAACATGTTGCTAGAACGGCATCAACGTGTTAAACATGTCACTTCCTGTTGCCAGTAGGTGGCGCTATTACTATAACTGAATTTGAGCATAGACATGTGTTCAGGCCATGATTCTTATCAAACGTGTGAAGTTTGGGGCAGATTGGACATTCCATGCCTGAGTTACAGCAAATTCCTATTTAATTGCAGTAATAGCATGCTTTAGCACTTAGCTAAGTGTTTGCTAGCATGTTTCTAGTATGTTGCTAACCTGCTTAGCACTTGCTGGCTCTTTTTTATATGTTATTAGGAGACCACAACACTGTTAAACATGTCACTTCCTGTTGACAGCAGGTGGCGCTATTACTATAACTGAATATTCTCATGTAGATGTGTTCAGGCCATGACTCTTATCAAACGTGTGAAGTTTGGGGCAGATTGGACATTCCATGCCTGTGTTACAGCAAATTCCTATTTAATTGCAGCAATAGCATGCTTTAGCACTTAGCTAAGTGTTTGCTAGCATGTTTTAGCATGTTTCTAGTATGTTGTTAGCATGTTTAGCACTTGCTGGCACTTTTTTTATATGTTTTTCTATGTCCACAACAGTGTTTAACATGTCACTTCCTGTTGCCAGCAGGTGGCGCTATGACTATAACTGAATATGAGCATGGTCATGTGTTCAGGACAGAACTCTTATCAAACGTGTGAAGTTTGGGGCAGATTGGACATTCCATGCCTGAGTTACAGCAACTTCCTGTTTCATGGCGAAACATCGAAATTTGTCAGGCCGCCGAGGACCCGCCCTTCGACGAAAACTCAAGATCTTCGCAATTTAACGTCGCAAAGGCCTTAAGATTACACTCACCAAATTTGAAGATGATCAGATTAAAACTGTAGGAGGAGTTTGTTAAAGTACGAGGCCTGAAAATGGCAAAAACTGCACAAAAATCTGAGAGGAAGTTCAAAATGGCTGACTTCCTGTTGTGTTTAGGGCTATGCTCCAAGAGACTTTTTTGTAGGTATTAGGTCATTACATGTATGTACCGAATTTCGTGCACATACGTGGAACGTTGCGGGAGGCGCACTCCGTTGAACTTTTATAGGTGGCGCTATCGAGCCATTTTGCCCCGTCCAATTCTGAAACCTATATCAGATGTAAATTTTCGCCAGTTCTGACGCGTGTGCAAAGTTTTGTGAGTTTTCGAGCATGTTTAGGCCCTCAAAAATGCAATTAAATGCGGAGAAGAATAATAATAATTAAAGCTGCAAGCAGCGATGAAAGGGCCCTCGCACCCGTGCCATCAACACTCGGTGGCTTTAGGAAGACAGAGCATGGTTGGGAAATGTACATTTAAGGAGGTATATATAGTAAGAGTATGTCAAAGTCAGTTACAAAATGTTTTGTATAATGGTGATAATAGCATGCTTCATGACTCAGCTAAGTGTTGCTAGCATGTTTAGTCTGTTTCTAGCATGCTTAGTACACAATAATTATGTGGTTAGTACTGCATTACTGTGTTAACCATGTCAGTTTCTGTTGCCAGTAGGTGGCGTTATGACTATAACTGAATATGAGCATGGATGTGTGTTCAGGACAGAACTCTTATCAAACGTGTGAAGTTTGGTGCAAATTGGACATTGCCTTCTTGAGTAACAACAAAGTCATGTTTCATTGAATTAGCATTCTTTAGCACTTAGCTAAGCATTGTTAGCATGTTTTAACATGTTTCTAGCATGTTTAGAACTCAATGGCATTTTTAACATGTTGCTAGAACGGCATCAACGTGTTAAACATGTCACTTCCTGTTGCCAGTAGGTGGCGCTATTACTATAACTGAACATTCTCATGTAGATGTGTTCAGGCCATGATTCTTATCAAAAGTGTGAAGTTTGGGGCAGATTGGACATTCCATGCCTGAGTTACAGCAAATTCATATTTAATTGCAGTAATATCATTCTTTAGCACTTAGCTAAGTGTTTGCTAGTATGTTTTAGCATGTCTCTAGTATGTTGGTAGGATGTTTAGCACCTACTGGCATTTTTTTATATGTTATTAGGAGTCAAGAACAGTGTTAAACGTCACTTCCTGTTGCCAGCAGGTGGCGCTATGACTATAACTAAATATGAGCATGGACATGTGTTCAAGAGATAACTCTTATCAAACGTGTGAAGTTTGGGGTAGATTGTACATTGCCTTCTTGAGTAACAACAAAGTCCTGTTTCATTGAATTAGCATGCTTTAGCACTTAGCTAAGTATTGCTAGCATGTTTTAACATGTTTCTAGCATGTTTAGAACTCAATGGCATTTTTAACATGTTGCTAGAACGGCATCAACGTGTTAAACATGTCACTTCCTGTTGCCAGTAGGTGGCGCTATTACTGTAACTGAATTTGAGCATAGACATGTGTTCAGGCCATGATTCTTATCAAACGTGTGAAGTTTGGGGCAGATTGGACATTCCGTGCCTGAGTTACAGCAAATTCCTATTTAATTGCAGTAATAGCATGCTTTAGCACTTAGCTAAGTGTTTGCTAGCATGTTTCTAGTATGTTGATAACCTGTTTAGCACTTGCTGGCTCTTTTTTATATGTTATTAGGAGACCACAACACTGTTAAACATGTCACTTCCTGTTGACAGCAGGTGGCGCTATTACTATAACTGAATATGAGCATGGTCATGTGTTCAGGACAGAACTCTTATCAAACGTGTGAAGTTTGGGGCAGATTGGACATTCCATGCCTGTGTTACAGCAAATTCCTATTAAATTGCAGCAATAGCATGCTTTAGCACTTAGCTAAGTGTTTGCTAGCATGTTTTAGCATGTTTCTAGTATGTTGTTAGCATGTTTAGCACTTGCTGGCACTTTTTTATATGTTTTTATATGTCCACAACAGTGTTTAACATGTCACTTCCTGTTGCCAGCAGGTGGCACTATGACTGTAACTGAATATGAGCATGGTCATGTGTTCAGGACAGAATGTTTATTAAAAGTGTGAAGTTTGGCGCAGATTGGACATTGCCTTCTTGAGTAACAACAACATCCTGTTTCATTGAATTAGCATGCTTTAGCACTTAGCTAAGTATTGCTAGCATGTTTTAACATGTTTCTAGCATGTTTAGAAGTCAATGGCATTTTTAACATGTTGCTAGAATGGCATCAACGTGTTAAACATGACACTTCCTGTTACCAGTAGGTGGCGCTATTACTATAACTGAATATTCTCATGTAGATGTGTTCAGGACAGAACGCTTATCAAAAGTGTGAAGTTTGGGGCAGATTGGACATTCCATGCCTGAGTTACAGCAAATTCCTATTTAATTGCAATAATAGCATGCTTTAGCACTTAGCTAAGAGTTTGCTAGCATGTTTTAGCATGCTTCTAGTATGTTGTTAGCATGTTTAGCACTTGCTGGCACTTTTTTATATGTTATTAGGAGTCCATAACAGTGTTAAACATGTCACTTCCTGTTGCCAGCAGGTGGCGCTATGACTGTAACTGAATATAAGCATGGTCACATGTGTTCAGGACAGAACGCTTATCAAAAGTGTGAAGTTTGGGGCAGATTGGACATTCCATGCCTGAGTTACAGCAAATTCATATTTAATTGCAGTAATATCATTCTTTAGCACTTAGCTAAGTGTTTGCTAGTATGTTTTAGCATGTCTCTAGTATGTTGGTAGGATGTTTAGCACCTACTGGCATTTTTTTATATGTTATTAGGAGTCAAGAACAGTGTTAAACGTCACTTCCTGTTGCCAGCAGGTGGCGCTATGACTATAACTAAATATTAGCATGGACATGTGTTCAAGAGATAACTCTTATCAAACGTGTGAAGTTTGGGGTAGATTGTACATTGCCTTCTTGAGTAACAACAAAGTCCTGTTTCATTGAATTAGCATGCTTTAGCACTTAGCTAAGTATTGCTAGCATGTTTTAACATGTTTCTAGCATGTTTAGAACTCAATGGCATTTTTAACATGTTGCTAGAACGGCATCAACGTGTTAAACATGTCACTTCCTGTTGCCAGTAGGTGGCACTATTACTATAACTGAATTTGAGCATAGACATGTGTTCAGGCCATGATTCTTATCAAACATGTGAAGTTTGGGGCAGATTGGACATTCCATGCCTGAGTTACAGCAAATTCCTATTTAATTGCAGTAATAGCATGCTTTAGCACTTAGCTAAGTGTTTGCTAGCATGTTTCTAGTATGTTGCTAACCTGCTTAGCACTTGCTGGCTCTTTTTTATATGTTATTAGGAGACCACAACACTGTTAAACATGTCACTTCCTGTTGACAGCAGGTGGCGCTATTACTATAACTGAATATTCTCATGTAGATGTGTTCAGGCCATGACTCTTATCAAACGTGTGAAGTTTGGGGCAGATTGGACATTCCATGCCTGTGTTACAGCAAATTCCTATTTAATTGCAGCAATAGCATGCTTTAGCACTTAGCTAAGTGTTTGCTAGCATGTTTTAGCATGTTTCTAGTATGTTGTTAGCATGTTTAGCACTTGCTGGCACTTTTTTTATATGTTTTTCTATGTCCACAACAGTGTTTAACATGTCACTTCCTGTTGCCAGCAGGTGGCGCTATGACTATAACTGAATATGAGCATGGTCATGTGTTCAGGACAGAACTCTTATCAAACGTGTGAAGTTTGGGGCAGATTGGAC
This sequence comes from Abramis brama, assembly GCF_963993115.1. Taxonomy (NCBI): domain Eukaryota; kingdom Metazoa; phylum Chordata; class Actinopteri; order Cypriniformes; family Leuciscidae; genus Abramis; species Abramis brama. Next base: position 18,165,704 of record NC_139971.1, read on the forward strand.
ATTCCATGCCTGAGTTACAGCAACTTCCTGTTTCATGGCGAAACATCGAAATTTGTCAGGCCGCCGAGGACCCGCCCTTCGACGAAAACTCAAGATCTTCGCAATTTAACGTCGCAAAGGCCTTAAGATTACACTCACCAAATTTGAAGATGATCAGATTAAAACTGTAGGAGGAGTTTGTTAAAGTACGAGGCCTGAAAATGGCAAAAACTGCACAAAAATCTGAGAGGAAGTTCAAAATGGCTGACTTCCTGTTGTGTTTAGGGCTATGCTCCAAGAGACTTTTTTGTAGGTATTAGGTCATTACATGTATGTACCGAATTTCGTGCACATACGTGGAACGTTGCGGGAGGCGCACTCCGTTGAACTTTTATAGGTGGCGCTATCGAGCCATTTTGCCCCGTCCAATTCTGAAACCTATATCAGATGTAAATTTTCGCCAGTTCTGACGCGTGTGCAAAGTTTTGTGAGTTTTCGAGCATGTTTAGGCCCTCAAAAATGCAATTAAATGCGGAGAAGAATAATAATAATTAAAGCTGCAAGCAGCGATGAAAGGGCCCTCGCACCCGTGCCATCAACACTCGGTGGCTTTAGGAAGACAGAGCATGGTTGGGAAATGTACATTTAAGGAGGTATATATAGTAAGAGTATGTCAAAGTCAGTTACAAAATGTTTTGTATAATGGTGATAATAGCATGCTTCATGACTCAGCTAAGTGTTGCTAGCATGTTTAGTCTGTTTCTAGCATGCTTAGTACACAATAATTATGTGGTTAGTACTGCATTACTGTGTTAACCATGTCAGTTTCTGTTGCCAGTAGGTGGCGTTATGACTATAACTGAATATGAGCATGGATGTGTGTTCAGGACAGAACTCTTATCAAACGTGTGAAGTTTGGTGCAAATTGGACATTGCCTTCTTGAGTAACAACAAAGTCATGTTTCATTGAATTAGCATTCTTTAGCACTTAGCTAAGCATTGTTAGCATGTTTTAACATGTTTCTAGCATGTTTAGAACTCAATGGCATTTTTAACATGTTGCTAGAACGGCATCAACGTGTTAAACATGTCACTTCCTGTTTCCAGTAGGTGGCGCTATTACTATAACTGAACATTCTCATGTAGATGTGTTCAGGCCATGATTCTTATCAAAAGTGTGAAGTTTGGGGCAGATTGGACATTCCATGCCTGAGTTACAGCAAATTCATATTTAATTGCAGTAATATCATTCTTTAGCACTTAGCTAAGTGTTTGCTAGTATGTTTTAGCATGTCTCTAGTATGTTGGTAGGATGTTTAGCACCTACTGGCATTTTTTTATATGTTATTAGGAGTCAAGAACAGTGTTAAACGTCACTTCCTGTTGCCAGCAGGTGGCGCTATGACTATAACTAAATATGAGCATGGACATGTGTTCAAGAGATAACTCTTATCAAACGTGTGAAGTTTGGGGTAGATTGTACATTGCCTTCTTGAGTAACAACAAAGTCCTGTTTCATTGAATTAGCATGCTTTAGCACTTAGCTAAGTATTGCTAGCATGTTTTAACATGTTTCTAGCATGTTTAGAACTCAATGGCATTTTTAACATGTTGCTAGAACGGCATCAACGTGTTAAACATGTCACTTCCTGTTGCCAGTAGGTGGCGCTATTACTGTAACTGAATTTGAGCATAGACATGTGTTCAGGCCATGATTCTTATCAAACGTGTGAAGTTTGGGGCAGATTGGACATTCCGTGCCTGAGTTACAGCAAATTCCTATTTAATTGCAGTAATAGCATGCTTTAGCACTTAGCTAAGTGTTTGCTAGCATGTTTCTAGTATGTTGATAACCTGTTTAGCACTTGCTGGCTCTTTTTTATATGTTATTAGGAGACCACAACACTGTTAAACATGTCACTTCCTGTTGACAGCAGGTGGCGCTATTACTATAACTGAATATGAGCATGGTCATGTGTTCAGGACAGAACTCTTATCAAACGTGTGAAGTTTGGGGCAGATTGGACATTCCATGCCTGTGTTACAGCAAATTCCTATTAAATTGCAGCAATAGCATGCTTTAGCACTTAGCTAAGTGTTTGCTAGCATGTTTTAGCATGTTTCTAGTATGTTGTTAGCATGTTTAGCACTTGCTGGCACTTTTTTATATGTTTTTATATGTCCACAACAGTGTTTAACATGTCACTTCCTGTTGCCAGCAGGTGGCACTATGACTGTAACTGAATATGAGCATGGTCATGTGTTCAGGACAGAATGTTTATTAAAAGTGTGAAGTTTGGCGCAGATTGGACATTGCCTTCTTGAGTAACAACAACATCCTGTTTCATTGAATTAGCATGCTTTAGCACTTAGCTAAGTATTGCTAGCATGTTTTAACATGTTTCTAGCATGTTTAGAAGTCAATGGCATTTTTAACATGTTGCTAGAATGGCATCAACGTGTTAAACATGACACTTCCTGTTACCAGTAGGTGGCGCTATTACTATAACTGAATATTCTCATGTAGATGTGTTCAGGACAGAACGCTTATCAAAAGTGTGAAGTTTGGGGCAGATTGGACATTCCATGCCTGAGTTACAGCAAATTCCTATTTAATTGCAATAATAGCATGCTTTAGCACTTAGCTAAGAGTTTGCTAGCATGTTTTAGCATGCTTCTAGTATGTTGTTAGCATGTTTAGCACTTGCTGGCACTTTTTTATATGTTATTAGGAGTCCATAACAGTGTTAAACATGTCACTTCCTGTTGCCAGCAGGTGGCGCTATGACTATAACTGAATATGAGCATGGTCATGTGTTCAGGACAGAACTCTTATCAAACGTGTGAAGTTTGGGGCAGATTGGACATTCCATGCCTGAGTTACAGCAACTTCCTGTTTCATGGCGAAACATCGAAATTTGTCAGGCCGCCGAGGACCCGCCCTTCGACGAAAACTCAAGATCTTCGCAATTTAACGTCGCAAAGGCCTTAAGATTACACTCACCAAATTTGAAGATGATCAGATTAAAACTGTAGGAGGAGTTCGTTAAAGTATGAGGCCTGAAAATGGCAAAAACTGCACAAAAATCTGAGAGGAAGTTCAAAATGGCTGACTTCCTGTTGTGTTTAGGGCTACGCTCCAAGAGACTTTTTGGTAGGTATTAGGTCATTACATGTATGTACCGAATTTCGTGCACATACGTGGAACGTTGCGGGAGGCGCACTCCGTTGAACTTTTATAGGTGGCGCTATCGAGCCATTTTGCCCTGTCCAATTCTGAAACCTATATCAGATGTAAATTTTCGCCAGTTCTGACGCGTGTGCAAAGTTTCGTGAGTTTTCGAGCATGTTTAGGCCCTCAAAAATGCAATTTAATGCGGAGAAGAATAATAATAATAATAATTAAAGCTGCAAGCAGCGATGAAAGGGCCCTCGCACCCGTGCCATCAACACTCGGTGGCTTTAGGAAGACAGAGCATGGTTGGGAAATGTACATTTAAGGAGGTATATATAGTAAGAGTATGTCAAAGTCAGTTACAAAATGTTTTGTATAATGGTGATAATAGCATGCTTCATGACTCAGCTAAGTGTTGCTAGCATGTTTAGTCTGTTTCTAGCATGCTTAGTACACAATAATTATGTGGTTAGTACTGCATTACTGTGTTAACCATGTCAGTTTCTGTTGCCAGTAGGTGGCGTTATGACTATAACTGAATATGAGCATGGATGTGTGTTCAGGACAGAACTCTTATCAAACGTGTGAAGTTTGGTGCAAATTGGACATTGCCTTCTTGAGTAACAACAAAGTCATGTTTCATTGAATTAGCATTCTTTAGCACTTAGCTAAGCATTGTTAGCATGTTTTAACATGTTTCTAGCATGTTTAGAACTCAATGGCATTTTTAACATGTTGCTAGAACGGCATCAACGTGTTAAACATGTCACTTCCTGTTGCCAGTAGGTGGCGCTATTACTATAACTGAACATTCTCATGTAGATGTGTTCAGGCCATGATTCTTATCAAAAGTGTGAAGTTTGGGGCAGATTGGACATTCCATGCCTGAGTTACAGCAAATTCATATTTAATTGCAGTAATATCATTCTTTAGCACTTAGCTAAGTGTTTGCTAGTATGTTTTAGCATGTCTCTAGTATGTTGGTAGGATGTTTAGCACCTACTGGCATTTTTTTATATGTTATTAGGAGTCAAGAACAGTGTTAAACGTCACTTCCTGTTGCCAGCAGGTGGCGCTATGACTATAACTAAATATGAGCATGGACATGTGTTCAAGAGATAACTCTTATCAAACGTGTGAAGTTTGGGGTAGATTGTACATTGCCTTCTTGAGTAACAACAAAGTCCTGTTTCATTGAATTAGCATGCTTTAGCACTTAGCTAAGTATTGCTAGCATGTTTTAACATGTTTCTAGCATGTTTAGAACTCAATGGCATTTTTAACATGTTGCTAGAACGGCATCAACGTGTTAAACATGTCACTTCCTGTTGCCAGTAGGTGGCGCTATTACTGTAACTGAATTTGAGCATAGACATGTGTTCAGGCCATGATTCTTATCAAACGTGTGAAGTTTGGGGCAGATTGGACATTCCGTGCCTGAGTTACAGCAAATTCCTATTTAATTGCAGTAATAACATGCTTTAGCACTTAGCTAAGTGTTTGCTAGCATGTTTCTAGTATGTTGATAACCTGTTTAGCACTTGCTGGCTCTTTTTTATATGTTATTAGGAGACCACAACACTGTTAAACATGTCACTTCCTGTTGACAGCAGGTGGCGCTATTACTATAACTGAATATTCTCATGTAGATGTGTTCAGGCCATGACTCTTATCAAACGTGTGAAGTTTGGGGCAGATTGGACATTCCATGCCTGTGTTACAGCAAATTCCTATTAAATTGCAGCAATAGCATGCTTTAGCACTTAGCTAAGTGTTTGCTAGCATGTTTTAGCATGTTTCTAGTATGTTGTTAGCATGTTTAGCACTTGCTGGCACTTTTTTATATGTTTTTATATGTCCACAACAGTGTTTAACATGTCACTTCCTGTTGCCAGTAGGTGGCGCTATTACTGTAACTGAATTTGAGCATAGACATGTGTTCAGGCCATGATTCTTATCAAACGTGTGAAGTTTGGGGCAGATTGGACATTCCGTGCCTGAGTTACAGCAAATTCCTATTTAATTGCAGTAATAACATGCTTTAGCACTTAGCTAAGTGTTTGCTAGCATGTTTCTAGTATGTTGATAACCTGTTTAGCACTTGCTGGCTCTTTTTTATATGTTATTAGGAGACCACAACACTGTTAAACATGTCACTTCCTGTTGACAGCAGGTGGCGCTATTACTATAACTGAATATTCTCATGTAGATGTGTTCAGGCCATGACTCTTATCAAACGTGTGAAGTTTGGGGCAGATTGGACATTCCATGCCTGTGTTACAGCAAATTCCTATTAAATTGCAGCAATAGCATGCTTTAGCACTTAGCTAAGTGTTTGCTAGCATGTTTTAGCATGTTTCTAGTATGTTGTTAGCATGTTTAGCACTTGCTGGCACTTTTTTATATGTTTTTATATGTCCACAACAGTGTTTAACATGTCACTTCCTGTTGCCAGCAGGTGGCACTATGACTGTAACTGAATATGAGCATGGTCATGTGTTCAGGACAGAATGTTTATTAAAAGTGTGAAGTTTGGCGCAGATTGGACATTGCCTTCTTGAGTAACAACAACATCCTGTTTCATTGAATTAGCATGCTTTAGCACTTAGCTAAGTATTGCTAGCATGTTTTAACATGTTTCTAGCATGTTTAGAAGTCAATGGCATTTTTAACATGTTGCTAGAATGGCATCAACGTGTTAAACATGACACTTCCTGTTACCAGTAGGTGGCGCTATTACTATAACTGAATATTCTCATGTAGATGTGTTCAGGACAGAACGCTTATCAAAAGTGTGAAGTTTGGGGCAGATTGGACATTCCATGCCTGAGTTACAGCAAATTCCTATTTAATTGCAATAATAGCATGCTTTAGCACTTAGCTAAGAGTTTGCTAGCATGTTTTAGCATGCTTCTAGTATGTTGTTAGCATGTTTAGCACTTGCTGGCACTTTTTTATATGTTATTAGGAGTCCATAACAGTGTTAAACATGTCACTTCCTGTTGCCAGCAGGTGGCGCTATGACTATAACTGAATATGAGCATGGTCATGTGTTCAGGACAGAACTCTTATCAAACGTGTGAAGTTTGGGGCAGATTGGACATTCCATGCCTGAGTTACAGCAACTTCCTGTTTCATGGCGAAACATCGAAATTTGTCAGGCCGCCGAGGACCCGCCCTTCGACGAAAACTCAAGATCTTCGCAATTTAACGTCGCAAAGGCCTTAAGATTACACTCACCAAATTTGAAGATGATCAGATTAAAACTGTAGGAGGAGTTCGTTAAAGTATGAGGCCTGAAAATGGCAAAAACTGCACAAAAATCTGAGAGGAAGTTCAAAATGGCTGACTTCCTGTTGTGTTTAGGGCTACGCTCCAAGAGACTTTTTGGTAGGTATTAGGTCATTACATGTATGTACCGAATTTCGTGCACATACGTGGAACGTTGCGGGAGGCGCACTCCGTTGAACTTTTATAGGTGGCGCTATCGAGCCATTTTGCCCTGTCCAATTCTGAAACCTATATCAGATGTAAATTTTCGCCAGTTCTGACGCGTGTGCAAAGTTTCGTGAGTTTTCGAGCATGTTTAGGCCCTCAAAAATGCAATTTAATGCGGAGAAGAATAATAATAATAATAATAATAATAATAATAATAATAATAAACAGAGCAATTCCAAGAGGGTCCTCACACCATCGGTGCTCGGGCCCTAATAATCCTACCGAAAACAATAGGGCCTTCGCCCTTTCAGGGCTTGGGCCCTAATAATAATAATAATAAATAATCCTACCGGAAACAATAGGGCCTTCGCCCTTTCAGGGCTTGGGCCCTAATAATCCTACCGGAAACAATAGGGCCTTCGCCCTTTCAGGGCTTGGGCCCTAATAAATAATCCTACCGAAAACAACAGGGCCTTCGCCCTTTCAGGGCTTGGTCCCTAATAATCCTACCGGAAACAATAGGGCCTTCGCCCTTTCAGGGCTTGGGCCCTAATAAACAATAATCCTACCGAAAACAATAGGGCCTTCGCCCTTTCAGGGCTTGGGCCCTAATAATAATAATCCTACCGAAAACAATAGGGCCTTCGCCCTTTCAGGGCTTGGGCCCTAATAATAAATAATCCTACCGAAAACAATAGGGCTCTGCGCCCTTTCAGGGCTTGGGCCCTAATAATAAATAATCCTACCGAAAACAATAGGGCTCTTCGCCCTTTCAGGGCTTGGGCCCTAATAATAATAATAATAATAAATGGAGCAATTCCAAGAGGGTCCTCACACCATCGGTGCTCGGGCCCTAAATATAGCTGCGAGCAGCGATTGCGGGCCCAAGCCGGTGGCACCGGCACCCTGGTGCCTTTAGTTACACTAAAGGCACCGGGGTGGCGGTGTCACCGGCTTGGGCCCGCAATCGCTGCTCGCAGCTATATTTATCTATATATATATCTATATATATATATATATATATATATATATATATATATATATATATATATCAGACAAGTAATATTCTCTGTCTTGTCACTTAAAAAAAAAAAAAATATATATATATATATATATATATATATATTAATACATTTTTTGGATGCTAAACTATTGTTTATTATAGGCTTTGTACTTCACTCACATTCCAATATTGAAGGGAAAAATTATCCTCTTCACATGCGCAAAAATGTGCTTGGAAACATCACAGTTGAGCGGTGATTACTGTGAATAGAATGAATTGTACTACTGACTATTTAAACAGAGCAGTGTAATTTTTATATGTTAGGTTGACTATTCTATTATTATATTTTATTAAGGCTATAATGAACAGGCTGCGATGTCAAGATTGCAATGCTGGAATGCACAATATGTTGTTGTTGTGTGAGTGTGTGTGTGTGTGTGAGGCTCAATCAAACAACATAAACATGAAAACATACTCCGTCATTTTGTTCATACAGGATATCATTCAAACTGCAAAGCGTTTCCTTATATTTGTGTACACTTGCAATAAAACACAACATTGTGCTTTTGTCAAACTATAAACTCTTGTCAAACTGTAACCTACAACTGTCACCAAACCAAAATCTCTCTCTCTCTCACATACACACACACACACACACACACACACACACACACACACACACACACACACACACACACACACACACTGTTTAAAAGAAGAAAAAAAATTATCCAGACCCATTTAAAAACAGTGTGTCGGTGCCATCTTTTGGACATTCATCATATTGCATTGGTTTTCATTTCTTGTCCTCAAACCGAGCACTAATCTGTTTATTTTTAAGTCACACTTTCTACATTGATTAAAAAAGACAATCAAATGTATTTTTTAATGGTAGTATTATTTTATACAGAAATAAATTATTTATAATTCAGATGAGAATAAAGTTAGTGTTAATTAAAATTGTAAGGAAAACATATATTGATCTGAAATCTACTATCATTTGCTGCAAATAGGTTGACTATTTTATTATTATATTTTATTACGACTATAATGAACCGGCTGCAATGTCAAGATTGCAATGCTGGAATGCACAGTGTGTGTGTGTGTTTGTGTGTGTGTGTGTGTGTGTGTGTGTGTGTGTGTGTGTGTTGCGCGGGCGCGATCGAACAGTAGAAACATAAAAACATAGGCTACTTCGTCCTTTTGTTCATACAGGACATAATTTAAACTGCAATGTGTTTACTTATATTTATGTACACTCGCAATAAAACACAACATTGTGCTTTTGTAAAAAAACATTCAAGCAATCCCACCCCCAAAATGGCGCTATATCCACAGCGAGGAACGAGCAGAGCAGTCAACGTTTTTTATGTCATTCCTACTTCCATAGGAATTCATTGAAAACACTCGCTCTACTCTGCAGCATTATCAATGTCTGTGCAGACGAACATATTTTACTTTCGTTTTTAAGTTAGCGATTCAAAAGCCCCCTGCGGTGTCACACGTCGATTAACCGGTGGTAAAATATTCTCACCGTCACCTACCTAGTATATTTTTATATAGATACAATAGGCCTACCTGATTTTGAACACAAGAGGGCAGTATAGCCCTACGTATGACTTGATTTATTTATTTTTTACTTTACTGTTTTTAAACTTAGAATAAAATTAGAATAAAATTCTTTTTAAAATAAGAATAAAATGGGTTTAGTTCTGATATTTGTATAATTTTATAAAGAAATAAATGGTGTATAATTACATTTTTAGAAGATATGAGGCTTTTAGTGTTTCCTTTTTTGACATTACTTTAATCCCTCACTATAGCAAAACCATTTGAGATGTTTATTATCCGTTCACAATTTAGCATCTTTAATGTATTTTCATTGTGCTGAAAAAGTTTGGTGTGAATAAAATAAACCACTTAGGAGGAGTAGCTAAAAACTCGGAGTCTGAAATATCCAAAAAAATCCACATTCAGACCTAAATATCTGACTTCCTGTTGGTTGTAGCTAATGACTGTCAATTAGAAAGTTGTCCGGCTTGCTGAGAACAATATACATACCAAGTTTTGTTGCTGTAGATGAATCTAACCCCCCACTTTGGTCAAAAATCCGTCCGCAATTTAGCATCCTCAATGTCTTGACTTCATGCACACCGAGTTTCGAGGGGATTGGATGAATTCTCTAGGAGGAGTATTTCAAATTCCAGAGCGTACGTTTTTCAAACAACCCATAATAGCTGACTTCCTGTTGGGCGGAGCTAATAACATAGAGTGCGGAAGTTGTTCGGCCTGATGAGATCTATATGTGTACCGAGTTTCATACTAATATGTTCTTGTATGTGTCCAAGATTTCAGATTGCATTCTAGGTGGCGCTGTTGAGCACCCCTGCCACGCCCGGGTACCAGCTTCAGCTCGGCCCTAATGGCCGCGGGTTCTGACCAGTGTGCAAAGTTTCATGAGTTTTCGAGCATGTTAAAGGCCCCAAAAGCCCCCGAACCCTTGAAGAACAATAATAATAATAATAATCCTAACGAAAACAATAGGGCCTTCGCCCTTTCAGGGCTTGGGCCCTAAATATAGCTGCGAGCAGCGATTGCGGGCCCAAGCCGGTGGCACCGCCACCCTGGTGCCTTTAGTTACACTAAAGGCACCGGGGTGGCGGTGTCACCGGCTTGGGCCCTCCATCGCTGCTCGCAGCTATATTTATATATATATATATAAAAATGTAATATATATATATATATATATATATATATATATATATATATCGGACAAGTAATATTCTCTGTCGTCACTTTAAAAAAAAAATATATATATAAAATTCAGAGGCCGATTTTGCAAATAAATCCACATTCAAACCAAAATATCTGACTTCCTGTTGGTCAGAGCTAATGACTGTAAATTAGAAACTTGTCCGGCTCGATGAGACCAATATATGTACTGATTTTTGTAACTGTGGGTAAAAGTAACCCCCCCATTTTGTCAAAAGCATTTTGAAAGTGACACACTTCCTGCTGCCAGTTGGTGGCGCTATAACTTTGACTCACAATAGTTACATCCATCTGATCGGCCTCTTACCACGAACACACTGGTGAAGTTTCATCAAGATCAGTTAATGTATGCAGAAGTTATACCACTTCGTGTTTCTCTTTTCTCGCCATAAATTCGTTTCCTCGCCACGGCCAAACCGTTCGAGATATCAAAAATCCGTCCGCAATTTAGAATCCTCAATGTCTTGACTTCATGCACACCGAGATTGGTGGGGATTGGATGAATTCTCTAGGAGGAGTACTTCGCATTCCACAGCAAGCGTTTTCCAAACAACCCATAATAGCCGACTTCCTGTTGGGCTGGCATAAAACTTGACCGGGGGAAAGTTGTTCGGCCCGATGAGATCTATATGTGTACCGAGTTTCATATTAATTCATGCAAGCGTGTTTGATCTATGGACCAAGTTTCGGGACCCCGTTCAAGGGGGCGCTGTTGAGCCCCCCTGCCACGCCCGGGTACCAGCTTCAGCCCGTCCCTGATGGCAGGGGGTTCTGACTTGTGTGCAAAGTTTCAAGAGTTTTTGAGCACGTTAAGGACCCCAAAAGCCCCTGAAACCTTGATTAACAATATAAAAGCAATAGTCACAGAGACACAGAGAGAGGGAGAGAAAATTCTTCAGAAAATCCACATTCAAACCAAAATATCTCTCTTCCTGTTGGTCGGAGATAGTTAATGTAAATTAGAAAGTTGTCCGTCTTGATGAGAACAATACACATACCAAGTTTTGTTGCTGTTGATAAAACTAACCCCCCCACTTATGACTAAAGGTGGCGCTACTGAGCCCCTCACCACGCCCGTTTCTGAAACTTTGCACATGTCTACGGGCTAATAAATGTGATGTGTCTGTCGAGTTTCATCCAATTTCAAGTATGTTAAGAGTCTCAAAAGCATCAAAAAAGAATATTAAAGTTTGAAGCGTTGCCATGGCAACAGTATTAAAGATATCAAAAATCCTTTCACAGGTCTACATCTGCCGTGTGTTTACATTATACACATAAAGTTTGAAGCAAATCGGGTAAAAATAAGAGGGTGATTTCAAAGCATTTTGAAAGTGACACACTTCCTGCTGCCAGTTGGTGGCGCTATAACTTTGACTCACAAAAGTCACATCCATGTGATCGGCCTCTTACAACGAACACACTGCTGAAGTTTAATCAAGATCAGTTAATGTATGCAGAAGTTATAACACACTTCCTGTTTTCATTATTGAGTTTGGTGCCGACCAGGTGAATTCCCTAGGAGAAGTGTTTCAAATTCCTAAGCATGCATTTCCAAACAACCCTAAATAGTCGACTTCCTGTTGGGCTGGCGTAAAAAGTAAAAGTACGAAAGTTGTTTGGCCCGATGAGATCTATATGTGTATTGAGTTTCATATTATTACATGCAAGCGTGTCTGATTTATGGACCAAGTTTTCGGACCCCGTTCAAGGGGGCGCTGTTGAGCCCCCCTGCCACGCCCGGGTACCAGCTTCAGCCCGGCCCTGATGGCCGCAGGTTCTGACCTGTGTGCAAAATTTCAAGAGTTTTCGAGCATGTTAAAGGCCCCAAAAGTGCCCGAAAGGTTGACAGAAAAATAAGAATAAATATAGCTGCGAGCAGCGATTACGGGCCCAAGCCGGTGGCACCGCAACCCCGATCCCTTTAGTTATCTAAAGGCACCGGGGTGGCGGTACCACCGGCTTTGGCCCTTCATCGCTGCTCGCAGCTATATTTATATATATATATATATATATATATGAGTCCGGCTCGATGAGACCAATATAAGTACTGATTTTTGTATCTGTGGGTAAAAGTAACACCCCCACTTTTGTCAAAACCATTTTGAAAGTGACACACTTCCTGCTGCCAGTTGGTGGCGCTATAACTTTGACTCACAATAGTTACATCCATCTGATCGGCCTCTTACCACGAACACACTGCTGAAGTTTCATCAAGATCAGTTAATGTATGCAGAAGTTATAACACTTCGTGTTTCTCTTTTCTCGCCATAAATTCGTTTCCTCGCCACGACCAAACCGTTCGAGATATCAAAAATCCATCCGCAATTTAGCATCCTCAATGTCTTGACTTCATGCCCACCGAGTTTGATGGTGATTGAATTAATTCTCTAGGAGGAGTGTTTCAAATTCTACAGCAAGCGTTCTCCAAACAACCCATAATAGCTGACTTCCTGTTGGGCTGGCGTATAACTTAAGAGTGTGAAAGTTGTTCGGCCCGATAAGATCTATATGTGTACCAAGTGTCATATTAATTCATGCAAGCTAGTTTGATCTATGGACCAAGTTTTCAGACCCCATTCAAGGGGGCGCTGTTGAGCCCCCTTGCCACGCCCGGGTACCAGCTTCAGCCCGGCCCTGATGGCCGCAGGTTCTGACCTGTGTGCAAAGTTTCAAGAGTTTTCGAGCACGTTAAGGGCCCCAAAAGCCCCTGAAACCTTGAAAAACAATTATAAAAGCAACTTTCTCCTAACAGACAAATCCCCCACACCCCACACACACACACAGAGACACAGATACAGAGAGAGAGAGAGAGAATTCTCCAAAAAATCACATTCAAACCAAAATATCTGACTTCCTGTTGGTCAGAGCTAATAACTCTAAATTAGAAAGTTGTCCGGCTCGATGAGAACAATATACATACCGATTTTTCTGATTCTAGGAAAAACTAAGCCCCCATTTTTGACTAAAGGTGGCGCTACTGAGCCATTCCACCACGCCCGTTTCTGAAACTTTGCACATGTCTACTGGCTAATAAATGTGATGTGTCTGTCGAGATTCATCCATTTTCAAGCATGCTAAGAGTCTCAAAAGCATCAAAAAAGAATATTAAAGTTCGTTGTGTTGCCATGGCAACAGTATCTAAGATATCAATAATCCTTTCACAGGTCTACATCTGCCGTGTGTCTACATTATACACATATGGTTTGAAGCAAATCGGTTAAAAATAAGAGAGTGATTTCAAAGCATTTTGAAAGTGACACACTTCCTGCTGCCAGTTGGTGGCGCTATAACTTTGACTCACAATAGTCACATCCTTGTGTTCGGCCTCTTACAACGAACACACTGCTGAAGTTTCATCAAGATCAGTTAATGTATTCTGAAGTTATAACACACTTCCTGTTTTCATTATTCGCCATAAATTCGTTTCCTCGCCACGGCCAAACCGTTCGAGATATCAAAAATCCCCTGGCAATTTTTCATCCTCAATGCCTTGACTTCATGCACACCGAGTTTGGTGGTGATCGGGTGAATTCCCTAGGAGAAGTGTTTCAAATACCAGACCATGCGTTTCCAAACAACCCTTAATAGCCGACTTCCTGTTGAGCTGGCGTAAAACTTAGAGCACGAAAGTTGTTCGGCCCAATGAGATCTATATGTGTACCGAGTTTCATATTATTACATGCAAGTGTGTTTGATTTATGGACAAGTGTTCGGATGCTGTTCCAGGGGGCGCTGTCGAGCCCCCCTGCCACGCCCAGGTACCAGCTTCAGCCCGGCCCTGATGGCCGCGGGTTCTGACCTGTGTGCAAAGTTTCAAGAGTTTTTGAGCATGTTAAGGGCCCTAAAAGTGCCTGAATAGTCGTATGAAAAATAATAATAAATATAGCTGCGAGCAGCGATTACGGGCCCAAGCCGGTGGCACCGCAACCCCGATGCCTTTAGTTACCTAAAGGCACCGGGGTGGCGGTGCCGCCGGCTTGGGCCCTCCATCGCTGCTCGCAGCTATATTTACATATATATATATATATATATATACAGTATATATATAACAAAAGATATATACATTATATATATATCAGACAAGTAATATTCTCTGTCTTGTCACTTCACAAAAAAATGGTACAAATTGTACTACTGACTATTTAAACAGAGCAGTGTACTTTTGATAAGTTAGGTTGACTATTTTATAATTATATTTTATTAGGGCTATAATGAACAGGCTGCGATGTCAAGATTGCAATGCTGGTGTGTGTGTGTGTGTGTGTGTGTGTGTGTGTGTGTTGTGGGCGTGATTGAACAGTGGAGACATAAAAATATACTTTATGGTGCTAACTTTAAAATTGAAATAAAATGCTCACGGCTGCACGGGAATTCATTCCTACTTCCATAGGAATTCATTGAAAAAGCTCGCTCTGCTCCCAACCATAATCAATGTCAGTGCGGACGAACATATTTTACTTTCGTTTTTAAGTTAGCAATTCAAAAGCCCCCAGCGGTGTCACACGTCGATTAACCGGTGGGAAATTTTTTATCACAGTCACATCCCTAATATATTTATATATAAATACAATAGGCCTACCTGAAAGAGAATTTTACTTGCCCGACCAGAGTATATCCTGATTAGAACGTCAATAACAAAAAAATAACTTGGGAATCACTAAAACGAGAGATTATTCTAATTTCATTGCATTCATTTTAAGTTGCAATCAGCAGTTAATAATAAATGTATTACTGATCAATGGTAACAAGGTTGTACTGCTGAGGCTCATGCAGCTTCTCCAGGAGAATTGTAAACAAATGAGCGCAGCACACAAAAAAGCAACCCAGTTAACAACATACTGACTATAAAAATTACAAATATGGAGTTTTTATATATTTTATAACATATGATAGAGTTAAGCAACCTCACTTGACGAGTAGGCAACTATTTCCTGAATACAATCACGATTGAAACTGTGACATTGATTTCATACAACAGGTTAATAAACAGTTACAATTAAGTCACTTACATTTTAGATGCAATATTGACTGTTTTTGTTCTGTTTCAGCAGCAAAAATAGTTAAACAAAGATCACAGCAGAACCATCGCGCATCTCACAGCAACTTGTTTTCTCATTACTGAATGATTCAGCATTTTGAACGAATCGGTTGACTCAAAGATTCAATGGTCAATCCATAAACATCTGTCTCAATCATGAATGACTCAGTCATTCGAACGAATCGTTTGAACGAATGAATCAATGACTCGCTCATTAAGATGGTCGCCTGGCGACACCTAATGGCGGTTTAGTGTTATGTTTAAAAGTATCATTCTTTCCAACGTGCACCATTATCAATGTCCGTGCGGACGTCCGTTTTTTTACTTTCACTTTTATATTAGCGATTTAAAAGCACCCGCTCGTGTCACACGTCGATTAACCGATGGGAAAATATCCTCACAGTCATATACCTAATAAATTTATATTTAAATACAATAGGCCTACCTAGTAAAACGTTTTATATACTATTTTGATATCCTTTTGGACACAAGAGGGCAGTATAGCCCTATGTTTGCTTTTTTGTTGAACCAAATAGCACTAAATAGCCTGTTTTTAACTTTTTCATACTCCTTGAATTGCAAAAACAGAATAAAATGGGTTTAGTTCTAATATTTGTATAATTTTATATAAAAATAAATGGTGTATAATTACATTTTTAGAAGTTATGAGATGTTTCCTGCTTCCTTTTTGACATTAATTTAATCCCTCGCCATAGCAAAACCGTTTGAGATATTCAATATCCGTTTACAATTTAGCATCATTAATATATTTTTATCATGTTGAAAAAGTTTGGTGGGAATAAAATAAACCTTTTAGGAGGAGTAACTAAAAACTCAGAGGCTGATTTTGCAAAAAAATCCACATTCAGACCAAAATATCTGACTTCCTGATGGTCGGAGCTAATAAATGTAAATTAGAAAGTTGTCCGGCTCGATGAGAGCAATATACAAACTATTTTTTTTTACTGTAGTTAAAACTAACCCCCCCACTTTTGTCAAAAGCATTTTGAAAGTGACACACTTCCTGCTGCCAGTTGGTGGCGCTATAACTTTGACTCACAATAGTTACATCCATCTGATCGGCCTCTTACCACGAACACACTGCTGAAGTTTCATCAAGATCAGTTAATGTATGCTGAAGTTATAACACACTTCCTGTTTCATTTTTTCACCATAAATTCGTTTCCTCGCCACGGCCAAACCGTTCGAGATATTCAAAATCCGTCGGCAATTTAGCATCCTCAATGTCTTGACTTCATGCTGACCGAGTTTGGAGGCGAATGGATGAATTCCCTAGGAGGAGTACATTAAATTCCACAGCATGTGTTTCCAAACAACGCTAAATAGCCGACTTCCTGTTGGGCTAGCGTAAAACTTAGAGCACGAAAGTAGTTTGGCCCGAGGAGATCTATGTGTGTACCGAGTTTCATATTATTACATGTAAGTGTGTTTGATTTATGAACACGTGTTCGGATCCCGTTCCAGGGGGCGCTGTCGAGCCCCCCTGCCACGCCCGGGTACCAGCTTCAGCCCGGCCTTGATGGCCGTTGGTTCTGACCTGTGTGCAAAGTTTCAAGAGTTTTCGAGCACGTTAAGGGCCCCAAAAGCCCCTGAAACCTTGAAAAACAAAAAAGCAAATCTCACCCAACAGACAAATCCCTCCCACCCCTCACACACACACAGACAGAGAGAGAGAGAGAGAAAATTCTCCAAAAAATCACATTCAAACCAAAATATCTGACTTCCTGTTGGTCGGAGCTAATAACTCTAAATTAGAAAGTTGTCCGGCTCGATGAGAACAATATACATACCGATTTTTGTGATTCTAGGAAAAACTAAGCCCCCATTTTTGACTAAAGGTGGCGCTACTGAGCCCCTCACCACGCCCGTTTCTGAAACTTCTCACATGTCTACTGGCTAATAAGTGTGATGTGTCTGTCGAGTTTCATCCAATTTCAAGCATGCTAAGAGTCTCAAAAGCATTATTTTTTTTTTTTAAAGTTTGAAGCGTGGCCACGGCAACAGTATCTAAGATATCAATAATCCTTTCACAGGTCTACATCTGCCGTGTGTCTACATTGTACACATAAAGTTTGAAGCAAATCAGGTAAAAATAAGAGGGTGATTTCAAAGCATTTTGAAAGTGACACATTCCTGCTGCCAGTTGGTGGCGCTATAACTTTTACTCACAATAGTTACATCCATGTGATCGGCCTCTTACAACGAACACACTGCGGAAGTTTAATCAAGATCAGTTAATGTATGCAGAAGTTATAACACACTTCCTGTTTCCATTATTCGCCATAAATTCGTTTCCTCGCCACGGGCAAACCGTTCGAGATATCAAAAATCCCCTGGCAATTTTTCATCCTCAATGTCTTGACTTCATGCACACCGAGTTTGGAGGCGATTGGATGAATTCCCTAGGAGAAGTGTTACAAATTCCTGAGCATGCGTTTCCAAACAACTCATAATAGTCGACTTCCTGTTGGGCTGGCGTAAAACTTAGAGCACGAAAGTTGTTCGGCCCGATAAGATCTATATGTGTACCGAGTTTCATATTATTACATGCAAGCGTGTTTGATTTATGGACCAAGTTTTCGGACCCCATTCCAGGGGGCGCTGTCGAGCCTCCCTGCCACGCCCGGGTACCAGCTTCAGCCCGGCCCTGATGGCCGCGGGTTCTGACCCGTGTGCAAAGTTTCAAGAGTTTTCGAGCATGTTAAGGGCCCCAAAAGTGCCCGAGAAGTAGAAAAAAATAATAATAATAATAACAAATAATCCTACCGAAAACAATAGGGCCTTCGCCTTTTCAGGGCTTGGGCCCTAATAATCCTACCGAAAACAATAGGGCCTTCGCCCTTTCAGGGCTTGGGCCCTAAATATAGCTGCGAGCAGCGATTGCGGGCCCAAGCCGGTGGCACCGCCACCCTGGTGCCTTTAGTTACACTAAAGCCACCGGGGTGGCGGTGTCACCGGCTTGGGCCCTCCATCGCTGCTCGCAGCTATATATATATATATATATATATATATATATATATATATATATATATATATATATATGCCAGTTGGTGTCGCTATAACTTTGACTCACAATAGTCACATCCATCTGATCGGCCTCTTACCACGAACACACTGCTGAAGTTTCATCAAGATCAGTTAACGTATGCAGAAGTTATATTACTTCGTGTTTCTCTTTTCTCGCCATTGTTTCCTCGCCACGGCCAAACCGTTCGAGATATCAAAAATCCGTCCGGAATTTAGCATCCTCAATGTCTTGACTTCATGCTGACCGAGTTTGGAGGCGAGTGGATGAATTCTGTAGGAGCAGTACATCAAATTCCACAGCATGCGTTTTTCAAACAACCCATAATAGTCGACTTCCTGTTGGGCGGAGCTAATACCTTAGAGTGCGGAAGTTGTTCAGCCCCATGAGATCTATATGTGTACCGAGTTTCATATTAATTCATGCAAGCGTGTTTGATATATGGACCAAGTTTTTAGACCGTGTCCAAGGGGGCGCTGTTGAGCCCCCCTGCCACGCCCGGGTACCAGCTTCAGCCCGGCCCTGATGACCATGGGTTCTGACCTGTGTGGAAAGTTTCAAGAGTTTTTGAGCATGTTAAGGGCCCCAAAAGCCCCTGAAACCTTGAAGAACAAAGATTAAATGGAATAGACAAATTTTTTTTAAGCAAATCGGGTAAAAATAAGAAAGTGATTTCAAAGCATTTTGAAAGTGACACACTTCCTGTTGCCAGTTGGTAGCGCTATAACTTTGACTCACAAAGGTCACATCCATGTGATCGGCCTCTTACAACGAACACACTGCTGAAGTTTCAGCAAGATCAGATAATGTATGCAGAAGTTATAACACACTTCCTGTGTCCCATTATTCGCCATAAATTCGTTTCCTCGCCACGGCCAAACCGTTCGAGATATCAAAAATCTGTTCGCAAGAATTCATCCTCAATGTCTTGACTTCATTCACACCGAGTTTGGCGGCGATCGGATGAATTCCCTAGGAGGAGTATTTCACATTCCATTGTATGCGTTTTCCAAACAACGTATAATAACCGACTTCCTGTTGGGCTTTTGTAAAACTTAGAGCACGAAAGTTGTGCGGCACGATGAGATCTATATGTGTACTGAGTTTCATATTATTACATGCAAGCGTGTTTGATATATGAACCAAGATTTCGGACCCCATTCCAGGGGGCGCTGTCGAGCCCCCCTGCCACGCCCGGGTACCAGCTTCAGTCCGGCCCTGATGGCCGCGGGTTCTGACCTGTGTGCAAAGTTTCAAGAGTTTTTGAGCATGTTAAGGGCCCCAAAAGTGGCAAAAAGGCAAAAAAAAAAATAATGAAGAAAAATAAAAAAAATAAAAAATAAAATAATAATCCTTACGAAAACAATAGGGCCTCCGCCCTTTCAGGGCTTGGGCCCTAATAATAATAAATATAGCTGCGAGCAGCGATTGCGGGCCCAAGCCGGTGGCACCGCCACCCTGGTGCCTTTAGTTACACTAAAGCCACCGGGGTGGCGGTGTCACCGGCTTGGGCCCTCCATCGCTGCTCGCAGCTATATTTATATATATATATATATATATATATACATATATAATTTTTTTTTGTTATATATATATAATGAATGATGGGATGGGATAGTTTAATCCGATATATATATATTACATTTTTTGGATGCTAAACATTTGTTTATTATAGGCTTTGTACTTCACTCACGTTCCACTATTGAAGGGAAAAATTATCCTCTTCACATGCGCAAATATGTGCTTGGAAACATCACAGTTTAGCGGTGATTACTGTGTTTAAATAGTCAGTACAATTCATACTATTCAGAGCAGTGTAATTTTTATATGTTAGGTTGACTATTTTATTATTATATTTTATTAAGGCTATAATGAACAGACTGCGATATCAAGATTGCAATGCGCTCGCTCTGCACCATTATCAATGTCCGTGCGGACGAACATATTTTACTTTCGTTTTTAATTTACCGATTCAAAAGCCCCCAGCGGTGTCACACATCGATTAACCGGTGGGAAAATTTATATAATATTTATATAAAATTTAATAACAAGGTTGCGCTGCTGAGGCTCATGCAGCTTTTCCAGGAGAAATGTAAACAAATGAGATCAGCACACAAAAAACAAACTCAATTAACAACTTACTGACTATAAAAATTATAAATATGGAGTTTTGATATATTTTATAACAGTTAAGCAACCTCACTTGATGAGAAGGCTGTTTCCTGAATACAATCACGATTGAAACTGTGACATTGATTTCATACAACAGGTTAAAAAACAGTTAAAATCAAGTCACTTACATTTTAGATGCAATATTGACTGTTTTTGTTCTGTTTCAGCAGCGAAAATAGTTCAACAAAAAGATCACAGCAGAACCATCACGCGCATCTCTCATCAATGTGTTTTCTCATTTCTGAATGATTCAGAATTTTGAACGAATCGGTTGACTCAAAGATTGAATGATCAATCCATAAACATATGTCTTAATCATGAATGACTCAGTCATTCAAACGAATCGTTTGAACGAATGAATCAATGCGGACGTGCGGACGTCCGTATATTACTTTCACTTTTATATTAGTGATTTAAAAGCAACCGCTCGTGTCACACGTCGATTAACCGGTGGAAAAATATCCTCACAGTCATATACCTAATAAATTTATATTTAACTACAATATAGGCCTACCTGGTAAAAAGTTGTATATACTATTTTGATTATATCTTATATATCTGACTTCCTATTGGTCGAAGCTAATTACTGTAAATTAGAAAGTTGTCCGGCTCGATGAGATCAATGTACGTACTGATTTTTGTTACTGTATATACAACTAACCCCCCCACTTTTGTCAAAAGCATTTTGAAAGTGACACACTTCCTGCTGCCAGTTGGTGGCGCTATAACTTTGACTCACAATAGTTACATCCATCTGATCGGCCTCTTACCACGAACACACTGGTGAAGTTTCATCAAGATCAGTTAATGTATGCAGAAGTTATACCACTTCGTGTTTCTCTTTTCTCGCCATAAATTCGTTTCCTCGCCACGGCCAAACCATTCGAGATATCAAAAATCCGTCCGCAATTTAGCATCCTCAATGTCTTGACTTCATGCACACCGAGTTTGGTGGGGATTGGATGAATTCTCTAGGAGGAGTACATCAAATTCCACAGCATGCGTTTTTCAAACAACCCATAATAGCCGACTTCCTGTTGGGCGGAGCTAATAACTTAGAGTGCGGAAGTTGTTCGGCCCAATGAGATCTATATGTGTACCGAGTTTCATATTAATTCATGAAAGCGTGTTTGATATATGGACCAAGTTTTCAGACCGTGTTCAAGGGGGCGCTGTTGAGCCCCCCTGCCACGCCCGGTTACCAGCTTCAGCCCGGCCCTGATGACCGTGGGTTCTGACCTTTGTGAAAAGTTTCAATAATTTTTGAGCACGTTAAGGGCCCCAAAAGCCCCTGAAACCTTGAAAAACAAAGATTAAATGGAATAGACAAATCCCCCCCCCAACACACACACACAGACACACAGACAGAGAGAGAAAATTCTCCAGAAAATCCACATTCAAACCAAAATATCTGACTTCCTGTTGGTCTGAGGTAATGACTGTAAATTAGAAAGTTGTCCGGCTTGATGAGAATAATACACCTACCAAGTTTTGTGATTCTAGGAAAAACTAAGCCCCCATTTTTGACTAAAGGTGGCCCTACTGAGCCATTCCACCACGCCCGTTTCTGAAACTTTGCACATGTCTACTGGATAATAAATGTGATGTGTCTGTCGAGTTTCATGCATTTTCAAGTATGTGAAGAGTCTCAAAAGCATCCGAAAAAAATATTAAAGTTTGATGCGTTGCCACGGCAACAGTAGGTCTACATCTGCCGTGTGTCTACATTATACACATAAAGTTTTAAGCAAATCGGGTAAAAATAAGAGGGTGATTTCAAAGCATTTTGAAAGTGACACACTTCCTGTTGCCAGTTGGTGGCACTATAACTTTGACTCACAAATGTCACATCCATGTGATCGGCCTCTTACAACGAACACACTGCTGAAGTTTCAGCAAGATCAGTTAATGTATGCAGCAGTTATAACACACTTCCTGTGTCCCATTATTCGCCATAAATTTGTTTCCTCGCCATGGCCAAACCGTTTGAGATATCAAAAATCTGTTCGCAAGAATTCATCCTCAATGTCTTGACTTCATTCACACCGAGTTTGGTGGCGATCGGATGAATTCCCTAGGAGGAGTATTTCACATTCCATTGTATGTGTTTTCCAAACAACGTATAATAACCGACTTCCTGTTGGGCTTTTGTAAAACTTAGAGCACGAAAGTTGTTTGGCCCGATGAGATCTATATGTGTACTGAGTTTCATATTATTACATGCAAGCGTGTTTGATTTATGGACCAAGTTTTCGGACCCCATTCCAGGGGGCGCTGTCGAGCCCCCCTGCCACGCCCCGGTACCAGCTTCAGCCCGGCCCTGATGGCCGCAGGTTCTGACGTGTGTGCAAAATTTCAAGAGTTTTTGAGCATGTTAAGGGCCCCAAAAGTGGCAAAAAGGCAAAAAAAAAAATAATGAAGAAAAAAAAGAAAAAAATATATAGCTGCGAGCAGCGATTACGGGCCCAAGCCGGTGGCACCGCAACCCCGGTGCCTTTAGTTACCTAAAGGCACCGGGGTGGCGGTGCCCCCGGCTTTGGCCCTTCATCGCTGCTCGCAGCTATATTTATATATATATATATATATATATATATGTATATATATATATATATATATATATATATATATATATATATATATGTATATATATATATATATATATATATATATGTATATATATATATATATATATGAGTCCGGCTCGATGAGACCAATATAAGTACTGATTTTTGTAACTGTGGGTAAAAGTAACCCCCCCACTTTTGTCAAAACCATTTTGAAAGTGACACACTTCCTGCTGCCAGTTGGTGGCGCTATAACTTTAACTCACAATAGTTACATCCATCTGATCGGCCTCTTACCACGAACACACTGCTGAAGTTTCATCAAGATCAGTTAATGTATGCAGAAGTTATAACACTTCGTGTTTCTCTTATTCTACGCCGGGTTTGAAACCTTGTTTGAGACCAGACAGCAGATAATTTGTAAAGTTGACATCGGGGTGATGAGATAATTCCTCGGCCAGACGGGATACATTCACAGGAGTCGAGAGATAGTTTTTTGCACTTTTATTTACAGACTTTTGTACAGGACATATGGCGCGGGCATGAGCACCACCGAAGTAATTGCAAATGTGGAGAAAGCGACAGCCAGAGATGGGCAGTATTTTAATTACATGTATTTGAAATACGTATTTAATTACTTTTGAGTATTTTTTAATTTGTATTTTCCTTAACAAAAATAAATGAAATGTAATTTGTAATTAAATACTTCGAGAGACTGTAATTTATATTTAAAACACTAAAATACTTTTTTAACCCACTGGGGTTGGCAATCACGCCGGCGTGATCTGCTCGCTTTTTTACTTATCAGTGCAAAAGAGACTCAAAATACTCTGTTGTCTTTTGTACTCTGTACAAAATACTCTGTAATTTTGATCTTACATACTTGTGTTATACATCAATCGATCCTGTTAAGTGTGTATTTTTTTTGTGTATACTCACAATAAAAACAAACTGTTGTGCTTTTCGCCAAATAAAGAAAAATAAACATGATGCGAGTTTTGCCTACTCTCTGTCAGTGAATTCCATTCTGAAACGCGTCCGAAAATGAACCGTAACTCAGCGAATACTCAGTCAAACAGGCACACAGGCATGAAGCTTGAATTCTCTTCTTTTAAATGAAGTAATTTTTATAAAAAACAAATATTCTCAGTTTATGTAATATGTATGAAAAGAGAGAGATGTCAGTCGTTCTCTTTCAGCTCATTATGTTTTAATGTGACTCCGCCCACGGAGAGCACGCGCTATTCAAACGCAAATGATTTGAGGCGATACATACAAACCTGTGAACGCCCACATCAGCTGGATAACACACACCGCGAGTTCACTTTCAGACTCATGTACTTTACGACGCTGTGAGGAATAATACTATCTTAATAATAATCCTGGAAAATTTACCTCAGAAGTGCTGGAAGTTTCATTTCGAGGAGCAACGGATCCAGGAATAGGTCAGTTCTATATTTGCTTTGTTCTAATCGCAATAGTGTCTGTAGGCTACACGCAAAAAGACTGTTTAAATATGAATCGCGTTTCTGTGAGTGAATGAATGAACAGCTTTTACCAAACTCTATTGCTATACTGAGATGAGTAAAAATCGACTACAAAAATCAGATAGATTATAAAGTTTTTACTGTAAAATACTGCCACATCTCTCTCTCTCTCTCTCTCTCTCTCTCTCTCTCTCTCTCTCTCTATATATATATATATATATATATATATATATTATGTTTTGTCAAAAATAAAGTCATCAACTAAGGTGTTATTATAGTGTTTGTTCCAATGTAGGCTATATTCAAACTAATGAATCCTTAACCCTCTGGGGTCTGGGGTGTTTTTGGGGTCCTTGAGATGTTCTGACATGCCCTGACATTTGTGCTTTTTTCAGTTGCTTATAAACATATTAATGGCAAAGGTGTAAATTCACTCTATATAGCACAAACAGGACTTCCATAATATGTGAGCCACATGTATGTACATGTTTTCATTTTTGAGAGAATAATGTTAATGCAAGGTTATCGAAAAAACTAAAAATTAAAGTTTCTGAAATAAGGCCACAAAACACATACTAAATATGTGGCAATAAGACTTTTGACTAATGGATGGTCATCGCCTAGAGTTTTTTCTTCAAAATGATGTGAAAATCATCCTGCCTAATCATTCACATAAAACGATACATTGATTTTAGTTTTGTGAAACACTTTTAGTTTGGAAAGCCAATATGCGGATGGGGCGTAAACGCTCCAACAGCATCATGCATATTTAGTAGTTCACACCTGGTGAGACAATGTCCCTGCATACTTAATGATCCATTCATTCAGGTGTGTCACCTATAGCTAACTTAAATATACAAGCTTCATAAAAATGATCATTCTAGAAGAAAATTTCAGATGGCATTTAGAGGCTTTTGCATCTGAACTCTTCATATATACACACACATATATATCGTCGCTGTCCGATGAAAACCGCGTATGTCCATTTTGCCGATTTTGAGATTTTTCGACGGATAGAATGTCCAGGTTCATTTCCGAATACAGTATGCTTCACATATCTAAATGACCAATGAAAAGTTGTGAAATCATGTCATCTGATTTCCACGTATATCCATTTGGTGTCAAAGCTGTCAATCACGCCGCGTATCTCCCGCTCTGTGGAGGCATCTCGCCGGTCTAAGCGTCTCTGGAAGCTCAGCATTGGATAGCCGAATAACTCTGTGAGGTAAAGTATCAGCAAACGTTTGTTTTTGACAACTGTTCAAGTTCATTATATATTCGCAATATATTCACAACTGTTATTTACCGGTAAATGGTCTAGACGAAGTAATTGTCACTGTTTATTGTGGAGATGTTAACGCACGGGTCTGTTAACTTATAAGCAATACTTTTAAGGTAGTCTAATATTTTTTCTGACTAATAAATTACTGACACAGTAAAGGGTAGATTTAAATAAAGAATAACGAATTTTAAATAAAGAAAAACATAATTTAAATAAAGAAAAAAAAACTAAAGAAAAAAAAAAGAAAAAATGAAATTTAATAAAGAAAAAAAGAAATTTAAATAAATAAAAATGACATTTAAATAAAGAAAAAACGAAAATTAAATAAAGAAAAACCCGAAATTTAAATAAAGAAAAACGAAATTTAAATAAAGAAAAACGAAATTAAGTTAAATTAAAAACGAGATTAATTTAGATTGATAACGGCTAAAAAGGCTATAGCCATGTTGGGTCTGTGTACTTTTTCGTTCATTCATTATTCTATTTCGGAATGAAAGATGAAATGTAAAAAAAAAGGGTGCAGCTTGTTTTTTTTGTTTGTTTAAAAGAAAAAAACAGAAATGGCTGTATTTTTTTGTACATAGCAGCATACTTTGTTATGATTTTAGTATCATGATTAATAAATGCACGCACAATTATCCGTGAACTTGATTTGAAGCCTTTCAACTTGTTTGTGCAAAATTCAGAATTAAATGAATGTGCAGCAATTTGTACAAATAGAGTCTGTAGGTCTACTATACTGTTGAAAGTATGAAAAGTGAACAGCACGAGTAAGAGGATGCACAATTTGAGACGGGTCAGACATGATTTTGACCACTTCATTAAGTTTTGTTTTGTGAATTTTGAAAGTGAATTTCGTTATGTATAAATTGTATCTTAATTTTAATAAATTTTTCATCAGCCAATTGCCTGTAGTGGATTTAATATATTAGAAGCAAATATATAGCAGACAATATAATCATGGAGGCGCCAGCGCGGTCACTTGCATTGCACGTTAAGCGCATCTCATCCTAACTTAACGAAACTCAGTGTATGCCTCACACAGACATGAGAATGACATCCAATACACAAAGCTTGAAAATTCTTTAAACGAAATAATTCAAAACGAAAAGAAAAAGGCTACTCTCTGATTATGTATGATTATATGATCATAGCCTAGCCTATTTTGTGAATTGCTCATTCCCGGTTGGCATTGGCACACATTTTTCTGCCCTTACAAAAGTGCCTAGTTCGCCTATATGGACGCGCCGGCCGGTCAGCAATGAGTGTATTTATTCATTGTCCCTTCATAGTTTGCAAGAGACATTTAAACTGAGACGTATTTAATAAACTGAGCATAGCCTATTCATCTGTCAATATGAAACGCGACTTGGCCAATTAATGATCGGAAGAACGCGTATCGACCACTGTTACTGTAAAATATGCACGTATGTCCATTTAAACTCGATTTTGGTCAAATGTGGACTATATCATTACACTGGCAAGAATATGGTTACATTTAAAGATGCCGTACCAAGTATGACAACGCTATGTTCAACTGCTTTTGAAATTACGGTGTTTTTTTCACTTCCTGAAAAGTAACCGTTTTGGACATACGTGAGTTTCATCGGGCAGCGACGATATATATGCATGCACATACATACTTTATAATCTTTTCAAAACTAGTCAACGTCTTTCAAAACTAAAGTATACATTTTATCATACGTATTTCAAAGTAAAGCATTCATTAGTTAGTTGATGACTTTATTTTTGACAAAACACATACAGTATATATTCCTCATCTCAGTATAGCAATAGAGTTTGCTAAAAGCTGTTCATTCAATACAGCAGTATTTGAAAATCGATCATATTTTGTAAATTACATTTATATTTGCATTTATGTCAAAACCTAGACACTTTTAAACATCAAAAGGACATTTATTAATATGTATTCGTGTCAAAATGACAAATAAACAGATTTTCCTATTCAATTTTGCATGGAGACGCTTCCAAGACGCTTGCGTGTCGCGTGAAAAATAGGCGTCGGTTCTATTTCTAGAATGCACGCGTTTTCCACGCGGCTCGTGCCGCGCCTGAGACGCGCGTCTCACACAGGCAGTGTACAAACTCTAAACTGTTAACATGGGAGCCGAAATAAAAACGGACACGCCACGCAGCTGAGACGCTTACGCCACGCATCCAGTGTTTCACCGGCCTTATCCAGCTGATGTGGGCGTTTCACAGGTTTGTATGGATCACCTAACATTTGCGTTTGAATAGCGCGGTCTCCGTAGGCGGAGTCACATTAAAACTTAATTAGCTGAGATGAGAACGACTGACATCTCTCTCTTTACATACATATTATATAAACTGTGAATATTTGTTTTTTATAAAAATTACTTCATTTAAAAGAAGAGAATTCAAGCTTCATGCCTGTGTGTCTGTATGCCTGTTTGACTGAGTATTCGCTGAGTTACAGTTCATTTTCGGACGCGTTTCAGAATTGACTTCACTGACGGAGAGTAGGCAGAACTTGCATCATGTTTATTTTTCTTTATTTGGCGAAAAGCACAACACTTTGTTTTTATTATGAGCATACAAAAAAAAAAAACACACTAAACAGGATCGATTGATGTATAACACAAGCATATACGATAAAAATTAATATTTTTTTTTAATTTATTTTTGCACTCATACGGAAAAAAACGAGCCTATCGCGCCGGCGCGATAGCCGACCCCAGGGGGTTAACTTTGAAATACGTATGATAAAATGTATACTTTAGTTTTTACAAAGAAAGATTACACTGGAAATATTGTTAAAATATAAATGGTTAAAATAGCAAAATATATATATATATATATATACAAGGATAGAACAAAATCTTAAAAGGTCAATATAAGCCTTCTCTTTAAATTATTTTTATTGTGCTTTATTAATGACACATTTGGGTAGAGAATATATTCCAAAACTTACTGAAAATACAGTATGAGAACAATTAACTGCAATTAATATATATATATTGTCCTTGCATTCTTTCTTGTGGCTCAGTGACACACCTGAATGAAAGGCTAATTATGCGAGTCGTTGTCTTCTCAGGTGTGAACTACTCAATATTCATGATGGTGTTGGATCGTTTACGCCCACCCGCATATTGCCTTTCCAAACAAAAAGTGTCTTACAAAATTTAAATTAATGTATTGTTTTATGTGAATGATTAGGCAGGATGATTTTCACATCATTTTGAAGAAAAAAATCTAGGCGACAAAATGCACTATTCAGAAGTCTTGTGGACACATATTTAGTATGTGTTTTGTGGCCTTATTTCAGAAACTTTCATTTTTAGTTTTTTCAATAACCATGCATAAACCTTATTCTCTCAAAAATACAAACATGTACATACATGTTGCTCACATATTATGGTAGCCCTGTTTGTGCTAAATAGAGTGTAATTACACCTTTCCCATTAATATGTTTATAAGTGTAATAATAATAAAGACGGAAGCAAATGCAAGTGCAATTGAGTGTTTATTTAACATAAGTTCTCAGGAAAGTAAGATGGATCACACGAAGACTCAGTGCAGGCAGAAGATCTCAAGAGGTGATGATCAGACACGGAACACAGACAGCAGGAGAGCGTGACACTGGGACTGAGACGGGCAATCCTGAAGTGACTGAAGTGATGAGATGAACCAGTGGTGAGATCGGAGTGAAGCAATCCGGTGTCCAGGGAAAACAGGAAACACGAGGAAAACGGGAACATGCATCAACACTGGAAACATCAAACAACGATCTGACAAACACAAGACGAAAGACAGGGCATTAAATAGGCTGACTGGATGGTCTGCAGCTGCCGCTGATGATGACGAGCGGTAACGCCCACATGAAACAATCAGTGCAAACGAGACACACACACACAAACACACAAGACCAGAATGAGACAGCGGATCTACCAACCGTGACAGTACCCTCCCCCCTAGGAACGCCTCCTGGCGTTCCCAGACGAACCTACCTGTTGATTGTAATCATTGATAAGGCAGTGATCCAGGATGTCTCGAGCAGGTACGGGAGGCCTTGACCGGTGGCGATCAGCCTTAGCCTTAGTGCACGCCCCCACCTGGAGCAGAGTCTCACAGGCTCTGGTCCATGTGCGGCGGCACCTCTGAGGGGACCGCGACCTCGGATTCCAGGCTCGGAAAAATTGGTGGCTGGTACCCTAAACTACACTTAAACGGAGAGAGGCCCTTGGATGACACTGGTAACGAGTTATGTGCGTACTCAACCATAGAAAGTTGTTGGCTCCAGGATGAAGGATTCTTGGATACCAAACATCGCAACATTCTCTCCAAATCCTGGTTGGCTCGCTCGGACTGACCATTGCTCTCGGGATGATAACCCGAAGACAGACTGACTGTAGCTCCTAATAACCTACAAAACTCTTGACAGAATTTGGACACAAACTGGGAACCCCTGTCAGAGACCACGTCCATCGGGAGGCCATGTAACCGAAAGACGTGGTCAATTACAGTAACCGCTGTCTCCTTGGCTGAAGGTAACTTGGGCAAGGGAACGAAATGTGCCGCCTTCGAGAACCGGTCCACTACGGTTAAAACAACCGTCATGCCATTAGAGAGCGGGAGAGCGGTGACAAAATCTAGCGCAATGTGGGACCAGGGTCTCGAAGGGACAGACAGCGGTCGAAGTAACCCATCAGGAGGTCGGTTAGACGTCTTACCAATGGCACAAACTGAGCAAGCCAAAACAAAATCGTGAATATCGCGAGCCATTAATGGCCATCAGAATCGTTGCTTTACTAAGCAGCTAGTGCGACTTACTCCTGAATGACAAGCCACGTTGGAGCAATGACCCCATCGAATGACGTCGGACCGTAACCCCTCCGGAACAAACAAACGATTCGGTGGGCCACCGGGCGGAGGCGTTACTTCTTCTAAGGCCGTCTTGACCTTCGATTCGACCTCCCATACGAGTGTGGAGATAACTACTTTCTCGGGTAAAATGCACTCGGGAGTAACCGATGGATCAAAAATACGAGATAAGGAATCGGGTTTGATGTTCTTGGAACCCGGGCGGTACGAGAGAGAAAAGTCAAAAAGTCCGAAAAAAAGTGCCCACCGAGCCTGCCTGGAGTTGAGTCTTTTAGCAGATCTAATATATTCAAGGTTCTTATGATCGGTCCAAACGATAAAAGGTACCCCCGACCCCTCTAACAAATGACGCCATTCCTCCAATGCTAACTTGACGGCCAACAACTCCCTGTTACCAATGTCATAGTTACGTTCGGCAGGTGATAAACGATGGGAGAAAAACACGCAAGGATGCATCTTGTCGTCTGAGGAAGCGCGTTGGGAAAGAACTGCACCTACCCCCACCTCTGACGCGTCGACCTCCACCACGAACTGACGTGTGGGATCAGGGGCGACTAGGATGGGAGCCGAAATGAAGCGACTCTTGAGGTTGGCAAACACAGCCTCGGCTGTGTCGGACCACCTGAACATCGTTCTGGGGGAGGTCAAGGCAGTCAGAGGTGTGGCTAGTTGGCTGAAATTGCGAATGAAACGCAGATAGAAATTGGCGAACCCCAGAAACCGCTGTAGGGCCTTACGGGAATCTGGACTTGGCCAATCTATCACAGCCTTAACCTTGTCAGGATCCATGCGCACTCCCTCAGAAGAGACGATGTAACCTAGGAAAGAAACAGACTGTGCATGAAAATCGCATTTCTCTGCCTTGACAAAAAGCCCATTCTCTAGCAACCTCTGAAGCATTCGTCTGACGTGTTGAATGTGTTCCTGGAGAGACGAAGAAAAAATCAATATGTCATCCAGGTAAACATATATGAACTGATCTACCATGTCTCTCAACACGTCATTGACGAGTGCCTGGAAAACCGCTGGGGAGTTGGAAAGACCGAACGGCATCACCAAGTATTCGAAGTGCCCCCTGGGGGTGTTGAACGCGGTTTTCCATTCATCCCCCTTCCTGATGCGAACCAAATGATAGGCGTTACATAAATCCAATTTTGTGAAAATGGATGCTCCCTGCAACCTCTCGAAAGCTGAAGACATCAACGGCAAAGGATAAGTATTCTTTACCGTGATGTTGTTCAGCTCTCGGTAATCAATACAAGGTCGCAGAGAACCATCCTTCTTTCCAACAAAAAAGAACCCTGCCCCCGCAGGAGAAGAGGAAGGTTGGATGAACCCCGCCGCTAGAGAATCAGAAATATATTTCTCCATGGCCTCCCTCTCCGGAACAGAAAGAGAGTAAAGTTTGCACTTAGATGGAGACTTACCTGGCAGTAAATCTATTGCACAGTCATCGGGACGATGCGGAGGGAGAGAAGCAGCATGAGACTTACTAAACACTTCCTTCAGGTCCAGATACTCCGCGGGCACGTTTGACAGATCCGCCACCTTCTCCTGAAACACAGAACTAGAAACAGACGGACAAGCAGATACAAGACAAGACTTGTGACAGTGCTCGCTCCACATGGCGATGGAGTTGGCTCCCCAATCCACCCGGGGATTATGCTCCACCAGCCACGGGTGCCCTAGCACAATGGGTGCAACAGGTGAGTCCATGAGGAGGAAGGGGATGGTTTCTGTGTGGTTGCCGGAGGTGATGAGGGTAATGGGAGCAGTGGAAAGTGAGATGTTGGGGAGTTCTTGACCATTAAGTGCACTGACGGAGATCTGATGGGAGAGAGACGTGATAGGGAGATGTAACTTGTGTGCCAGATGTATGTCCATGAAATTACCTTCAGCCCCAGAGTCCAAAAGTGCTTGACAGGTGTAAGTGTTGTTGTTGGCCCATCTCAGTCTTACTGGAAGGAGAGTAGATGGTGAGGACTTCCCGGCGGAGATCCCACCCGATAGTAGCCTCAACTTACTACCGGGCTGGCTCCTTACCGGGCAAGAGTCTAAAAAATGCCCGGAGCCACCACAGTAAAGACACAGTCCACGGGACCTCCGCCTTTCTCTCTCCTCCCAGGAAAGCCGAGCTCTCCCCACCTGCATGGGCTCGTGATCGTCGACGGGACCGACCGTTTTCTCCTCCACGCTGCCGCGACCCCCAGCGTCTACGGGGTTGCGAGTGGGGTGAGTATGGTGATCCAGACGACTGATGCGTGCGTCAACCCGTAGCGCCAAGTCGATAAGTCCGTTGAGTCTGGGAGGTAGGTCTAGCATGTAGATTTCCCTTAGAACACGGTCAGCCAGCCCATGCAGGAACATATCCCACTGCGCCTCCTCGTTCCACTTGCACTCTGCTGCCAGCGTGCAGAACTCAGTGGAGTAGTCGGCTACCGAACAATTCCCTTGCTTGAGGTCCGTGAGTCTTCTGGCAGCCTCCTTGCTCCTCATCTCAGCAGCTAGTGAGTGGAACGAGGTGCAGCATTGGTCCTGGTTCTCCCACACCGCCGTTCCCCACAAGGCTGCTCGTCCCGTCAGTAACGTGAGCACGAAGGCCACTTTGGATTCCTCCGTCTCGAATGTCCTGGGCTGCAGCGAGAAATGCATCGAACATCTGGTAAGGAATGCTCTACAGAAATTCGTCTCACCGGCATAGCTCTCTGGAACGGGTAGGCGTGGTTCCGGTCGATGACCCGGCTCTGGTATGGCGGGGGGAACGGGCGGTGTGGGCGGCGCAGTGGGAATGCTTAGTAGTTGGATCCGCTGGGGGAGCTCGGACACCTGCGTCACAAGCGCTTGAACTGCACGTCCGGTGTTGGAAATGCTCTCCTGCTGCTGATCCATCCGGGAGGCGCTGTGTTTGATGAACTGTCAGCGATGCTGTGCTTGCTGCTTCCATGTTTGGTCAGATCGTTCTGTAATGATAATAAAGATGGAAGCAAATGCAAGTGCAATTGAGTGTTTTTTTAACATAAGTTCTCTCAGGAAAGTAAGATGGGTCACATGAAGACTCAGTGCAGGCAGAAGATCTCAAGAGGCGATGATCAGACACGGAACACAGACAGCAGGAAAGCGTGACACAGGGACTGAGACGGGCGATCCTGAAGTGACTGAAGTGATGAGATGAACCAGTGGTGAGATCGGAGTGAAGCAATCCGGTGTCCAGGGAAAACAGGAAACACGAGGAAAACGGGAACAGGCATCAACACTGGAAACATCAAACAACAATCTGACAAATACAAGATGAAAGACAGGGCATTAAATAGGCTGACTAGATGGTCTGCAGCTGCCGCTGATGATGATAACGAGCGGTAATGCCCACATGAAACAATCAGTGCAAATGAGACACACACACATACACAAACATGTATGAGACAGCAGATCTACCAACCGTGACAATAAGTTGGGCATAATGTCAGGGCATGTCAAAACATCTCAAGGACCCCAAAAACACCTTAGACCCCAGAGGGTTAAATATATAATTTTATTTCGCATATATTAACTTTCATCACCAGGCTTAAAGTGATAGTTCACCCAAAAATGAAAATTTTCCCATGATTTACTCACCCTGAAGCCATGCTAGGTGTATATGACTTTCTTTTTTCAGACGAATACAATCAGAGTTATATTAAAAATGTCCTGGCTCTTCCAAGCTTTATAATGGCAGTGAATGGAGTCTGTTTTGAAGTCCATCAAAGCAAATCTATCCATCATAAAAGTGCATCTATCCATCATAAAAGTGCTCCACAGGCTCTGGGGGGTTAATAAAGGCATTCTGAAGCGAAGCGATGCGTTCATGTAAGAAAAATATCCATATTTAAAACTTTAATGACTAAAATAACTAGCTTCCAGCAAACGGCTGTACACATCAATTTACGGTGAAAGAGTATCACTTGACCCAACGCATGACGCAATGATGAACGCGGAAGCGCAGAGGATAGAGCAAAACAAAACACCAGTCACGAATTAGAAGTCTTAAAACATTTTTTTTTAAAGAGAAATGTGGGAGGAGCTTGAGTTTGTTGGCCAGTCCTGTTTGTTTGAACCGCAAGAGGCGTCAAAGCTTACGCCACTCCTACATCCTACGTCATACATCATCAAGTGTTAGTCTTGTGGCGCAAGTCGACTTGCGTTGGCCGTCTGCCGGAAGCTAGTTATTTTAGTCGATAAAGTTTTAAAAAAAAAATTCTTACACAAAATCAGAATTCCACAAAATTACGCTTCTCTTCAGAAGGCCTTTATTAACCCCCCAGAGCCTGTGGAGCACTTTTATGATGGATAGACGCACTTTTATGATGGATAGATGCACTTTTATGATGGATAGACGCACTTTTATGATAGACACACTTTTATGATGGATAGATGCACTTTTATGATGGATAGACGCACTTTTATGATGGATAGATGCACTTTTATGATGGATAGACGCACTTTTATAATGGATAGAGGCACTTTTATGATGGATAGAGGCACTTTTATGATGGATAGACACACTTTTATGATGGATAGATGCACTTTTATGATGGATAGACACTTTCATGATGGACAAATGCACTTTTATGATGGATAGATGCACTTTTATGATGGATAGACGCACTTTTATGATGGATAGAGGCACTTTGATGAACTTCAAAAAATATACCCATTGACTGTCATTATAAAGCTTGGAAGAGCCAGGATATTTTTTTAATATAACTCTGATTGTATTCTTCTGAAAGAAGAAAGTCATATACATCTAGGATGACGTCAGGGTGAGTAAATTATGGGCTAATTTTCATTTTTGGGTGAACTATCCCTAGGACCATAGACATAAAATACAAATAGGACTACCAAATTGCCTATTACAGTTTTTAGCAAGTAAATCACGTGATGTGACACATCCTATTGACCCTGTTCACATTTCTGGGTTTCTCAGAAGTGGAAGGCGTCATAGTTGGGTAAACTTCTATAGCAGTGAAGAAAAGACTACATTAAATATATTTTTTGTGTTCCAATTTATTCAAATAGCAAAAGAAAAACACCACAACAGCATTTTCACAACTTTCAAAAAGAGTAAAAAATACATAATGGCAGTCGGAAGAGAGAAAGTTGTCAACTTTGTCAAAGCCGCGCTATTAGAAACACCTTCACATCAGCGTTAACTAGTTTTTGTGTAATATAATACAAATATAGTAT
This sequence comes from Abramis brama, assembly GCF_963993115.1. NCBI lineage: Eukaryota > Metazoa > Chordata > Actinopteri > Cypriniformes > Leuciscidae > Abramis > Abramis brama. The sequence continues at coordinate 18,201,743 of NC_139971.1, forward strand.
TATATGCGTAATTATCTTTTATTATGACAGTATGTGGCAAAGTGTACGTTAAAAGCGCATCTTCTGCACTAAACAATGATATTGCAATATTCTAGACTCTTACATGTATCTAACGCCACACTTACTCACACTACAGAAGACTGTAAATTTTGTTACAAGTAACAAATTACTTGTATTTTAATTATTTCTAACTGCTTTTTTCACAGCAGTATTTTGTATTTTATTTAAATACATTTGATGAGTAAGTATTTGTAATTTGTAATTAAATACTTTTTGATGTATTTGTGCCCATCTCTGGCGACAGCGTTGTCTTGGGCATTTCCCCTCGTTGAAATTATTGCATACTTGTCTGTTAGATGTAACGTGAGGCTCTGCTTGAAAAATTTCTACCGAAAGAGTGATCCTCTCTTGCGGGTCGCGGAACATAACTGGTAGATTTAATTTGATTCTGTTCTGGGCAGGGAGGAATTGAGGGATTAATTTGAGGGCATGCCGTAGTGGCATGGTTGACGGATCTGCAAATTGCGCATGAAATATTTCGCCATCCGAGAAAAACTCTGTTATGGAGATCAGTATCCAACGCTCCCCAATAAGGACACTGATTCCATTGGGAGATACGTACGGCGCATTTGGCAGAAAACAGTTTGTGGTACGTGTAGAAATGACTACCCCCATACGACAGCGCGAGCTTCCGCTATGATGGAAAGATAATCGTTCAGCTCGCGCCGTCTATGGGGAAAAGCAGAACATATAATTTCAGTATAGCGGTTGAAAGCAATACAAAATTCGGCCAATGATAGTGTGCGTGACGAAACCTGTGTGTTGTTTTTTTAAAGTAACAGATATATCGCCGCAGTCCACCTGGCGATTGGACTCTGATGGGGGAAACAAGCACAGTAAAGAGCCCAAGTCCACGTCCACACCTGCAAGGATTTGAGCTCTGATGTTGTTCGTCACTGGAGGAGGTTCTGCGGCGACAGCGTTTGGAGGAGCTGGTTGAGGTGTTGCTGAAAAGAGAGAGAAGGGAGATCAAGCATGGAGAGGGTTAAAATGAGGGAGGGCCGGGGCTGTGGCAGTTTGCGGAGGCATCCTCACGCAAAAGTCGGCCCCCGGGACAGGTGGATGAGGAAGAAAAGGAGAAGGGTGAGGAACGGGAAGGGGAAGGAATTGCGTCTGCGCTTGTCCAGTTAGCGGAGGCATCCTCACGTTAGGGTGAGCACCTGGAGCTGAAAAGTATTGATAGGGGAAAGGGTAGGAGGTAGGAGGAAAAGGGAATGTTTGAGGAGTTGATGTGTAGTTGGTGTTGCAGGGGGCTGGAGCGTGCAGTGCCGTGGTGGGAGGAGCTGAGGAGAAAAGTTGACCCGGAAGGGTTTGAAGCCCTACCGCGACTGGTTCTGGGGCGCGGCCCAGGCTCGCTGAAGGTCTGTGGCGGCGTGACGCTGGGGCGGGACCCGGCACTGCGTGTGAGGAAGGTGGAGACGCTGCAGGACTATTGTTTACACAACAAGCGAGTCTGTTGTGTTCTTGCGGGAAGACCTCCCAGTGTTGGTGTTTCTACAGCGTGAGTGCAGCGGTGATCGCGAGCTTCTCAAGCTCTCAACTGCTGTTTGACGGTTGGTTAGAGGGCGAGAAGTGAGTGCTTCACTGTTTCAGTTCGCTGATTCAGTGTTGCCGCGGTCATTCCCTGTGTGCTCCGGCACTGGTGACGGTCACATTTCCTAAAAGAGCAACACGGGTGCGTTTGCGTCTTAAAAAAGAAAAGAAAAAAAAGATGTCATTCCGCCCATGTGTTTCTGGATGCATTTGTTCCCTGTCTCTCTCTGAAACGGTCACAGTTGTTGCATCATGTGTTTGGGCTTACAGCACGCTGAAGCAGCTTTTGTGGACAGTTCATGTTCCCATTGCGGGAATATGACTGTCGCGGTGTTGAGGTCGAGCCTTCGTCCGCGAAGCGCGAGTCCCCATTACCACGCCCCGCCTTCGGGTTCCGCGTGGGGTGGGTGATAGGAGGATAGTGTTGGATGTCTCACCCGGTAACTATTCCCTGTGGGCTCCTCACTCCTCCCTTCCACCGCAGCCGGTGGAGTCCCCCTGTGGAGCGTGCTGGTCCATCTTTAATGGGTGGACCGGCTGTTTCACCAGGGGCTCCCCCAGAGGACAGGATGCCGATTGAAGCATCGGAGGGTTAGCTGGCCTCTGGAGATGATGACTCGACTGCGTTATCTCCCTCTGGGAGCATAACGTTGCCTGAGCCGGATCCAGAACTGTCAGCTATGCTGAATTGGGCTGCTGAGGCTGTCGGGCTCGAGTGGCACCCTCCACCGTGTCCCGCTCAGTCTCGGTTGAATGATTGGTATCTCAGGGCAGGCCGTGCTGGTTCTCAGCCCGCCGCCCCAGTGCCCTTCTTTCCCGAAGTGCATGGAGAGCTTACTAGGTCGTGGACAGCACCTTTAGGCCCTGTCCCATTTCTCCCCCCTTAAAACTTCGGTAACCCTTCCTTTTACAGTCCCCTAATTACTAGGAATTTACCTGGTAAATATATGGTAAGTTATAGTTGGTTATTGGTAATTACCACAGGTAACAAGTATGTAAATGCAGAGAAACTACAAACTAATTACTAAGTATTTACTGGGTAAATATATGTTTAAGTTATAGTTGGTTATTGGTAATTACCACAGGTAACAAGTATGTAAATGCAGAGAAACTACAAACTAATTACTAAGTATTTACCTGGTAAGCATATGGTAAATTATAGTATTTTAGTGTGTAATTACTTAAGGTGATTAGTATGCAATTACAGAGAAACTACCAGGGAAAAAAACACCACTGTTAAATATCAACTCAACAAAGTACTGTGTACTTGTTACCTGTTTAGGTTGGTAATAACTCAGATTTAATTGTGTACTTCCTCAGAATGTAGGCAGCCAATTTTTAGAAACACCTCCAGTATTACCCATCAATTCAAGTTAGGTGTGTACTAGTTATCCTAGGGTTATGTTGGTAACAGTCCATGTTTATTTATTACTACCTTGAAATTAAGATGGTAGTTTCCAATAAATTACTTTGTCTTACATAGTTGTTGTTCATTGTTACACCCATTTATAGAGGGTTTATCAAATAATTTACCTTACACTTACCTGGTAACTACCCCGCAGGAACAGTTTTCCCTAATGTCATGGCACATCTTAAATACTGGGTATGTTCTTGCAGATGTTTTTACAATTTACTCTGTAAGTAAAGTGCAACTGTACTGTAAAATGAAGCCTTGTTTATTTCCATGGAATTACTGGGATCTTGCCCTATAACCTGATCATTCCCTTTTCCATAGTCACATTTTTTTTACCTCGTATGTCCTGCAACGTTACCAAGGAAAACATGACAATTTACTCGGTAAGTAAAGTGCAACTGTACTGTAAAATGAAGCCTTGTTTATTTCCATGGAATTACTGGGATCTTGCCCTATAACCTGATCATTCCGTTTTCCATAGTCACATTTTTTTTACCTCGTATGTCCTGCAACGTTACCAAGGAAAACATGACAATTTACTCAGTAAGTAAAGTGCAACTGTACTGTAAAAGGAAGCCTTGTTTATTTATATTGTATTACCAGACTCTTACCACATCCTTTGCTGCTTAAACATTTTTGAAATCACAAACTTTTACCATGTGTGTTCTGCAACTTAACTAAAACATTCCAGGCTGGTCTCATTAATAAGTAGTATTAATACGTAATTTTCAAAAATTGAAAACTACATAGGCTACAATTATGAAGAAAAACAACATACGTGTAATCACAATAATTTATTTATTGCGAAAATGTCAAAACCGGTACCAAAAGTCGTTCACATGACGATGTGTTGCAGTCACAGTCCTCTCTCTCAGTATATAATAGTTTTGAATGAGGTACAGAGCAGAATTTAAGTTATTAATCCATGAAAATTTTAATCCGGCTTCCCTCTGTGTGAATGCACGCGTGCTTCTCCATTTCAAATGTAGTTTACCGACTGAAATACGGCATGTTGTAATCTGTGACGAACATGGACGAACAGGTGAGAGCCAATGAGCGTTTGATATCACTGCCGTAAAACATGTCGTAACGCTTCTTGAGGGCGCAATTTTTGAATTTTGAATTCATCACGAGCGCGGGATTTGACAGTTACGGACTGCGCTGCTGTGATAGCCTGTGAAATGGAGATGAAGATCACTCACTGGATAAAGGGCTGAATTTGGATCTCTTTCTTGCAAACGTATGGATTCTAAAGATTTGGATTATATCAAGTATAATAAAATTGATGTATTTTGTGAATTTATGTTGGTGTATTATTGTTCTATTGGAGAAAACGCATTTTGTGTCTCACTGTAAATAAACTAAATATTAAAATGGTTAAACGATTAAATAAGGTATTTTTAAGGTTTTAAAGTGTATTCTTGTTTAAATGCATGTAGGCTAATCGTTTTTGTGCTGTTAATTCGTAAACATTTTACATTTTAGTGCTGTAAATACATCAGTATTATACGTTTCTGTGTGTATAAAACGTAAGTAAATGTACGGTAGAATTACACTTTACGTAAAAATATACACGTATTCTCATGAGATCACGTTGAACATTCTCAGTAAGTAAAGTGCAACTTTACTATAAAAGGAAGCCTTTTTATTTCCATGGAATTGAAATAAAAAGGCTTCCTTTTACAGTACAGTTGCACTTTACTTACTGAGTAAATTGTCATGTTTTCCTTGGTAACGTTGCAGGACATACGAGGTAAAAAAAATGTGACTATGGAAAAGGGAATGATTAGGTTATATGGTACAATTCTGGTAATACCATGGAAATAAACAAGGCTTCATTTTACAGTACAGTTGCACTTTACTTACCGAGTAAATTGTCATGTTTTCCTTGGTAACGTTGCAGGACATACGAGGTAAAAAAAAATGTGACTATGGAAAAGGGAATGATCAGGTTATATGGTACAATTCCGGTAATACCATGGAAATAAACAAGGCTTCATTTTACAGTACAGTTGCACTTTACTTACTGAGTAAATTGTAAAAACATCTGCAAGAACATACCCAGTATTTAAGATGTGCCATGACATTAGGGAAAACTGTTCCTGCGGGGTAGTTACCAGGTAAGTGTAAGGTAAATTATTTGATAAACCCTCTATAAATGGGTGTAGCAATGAACAACAACTATGTAAGACAAAGTAATTTATTGGAAACTACCATCTTAATTTCAAGGTAGTAATAAATAAACATGGACTGTTACCAACATAACCTTAGGATAACTAGTACACACCTAACTTGAATTGATGGGTAATACTGGAGGTGTTTCTAAAAATTGGCTGCCTACATTCTGAGGAAGTACACAATTAAATCTGAGTTATTACCAACCTAAACAGGTAACAAGTACACAGTACTTTGTTGAGTTGATATTTAACAGTGGTGTTTTTTTCCCTGGTAGTTTCTCTGTAATTGCATACTAATCACCTTAAGTAATTACACACTAAAATACTATAATTTACCATATGCTTACCAGGTAAATACTTAGTAATTAGTTTGTAGTTTCTCTGCATTTACATACTTGTTACCTGTGGTAATTACCAATAACCAACTATAACTTACCATATATTTACCTGGTAAATACCTAGTAATTAGTTTGTAGTTTCTCTGCATTTACATTCTTGTTACCTGTGGTAATTACCAATAACCAACTATAACTTACCATATATTTACCAGGTAAATACCTAGTAATTAGGGGACTGTAAAAGGAAGGGTTACCAAAACTTCCACTTGGTTTTGAGTGCCCTCGAAAGTAAAGTCCCCTCAACGAGGGGAAGTGGAGTTGAAGATCTTTCCCTATGAAATGGGACACCACTATATGCAAATTATATACATGCACATAACTATACCAGTTATGATCAGGATATAAGTATCCATAATAATATGCTAGAAATCTAATAAAGTAATCAAATGTAAAATAACACAGTAGTTTATTATAGATAGATTAATGCTCATTAAAGCTAAAGCTATTCATTCAAGAGCTGAGAGAAATTTTCTCTTTGCCTTTAGTTGTTTTATTCACATTAAAGGTATAATCATTAGCAGGTTTATTAGACGCTGCCACTTTAAGACCGAATGCAGATCTAATAATACACATTTTCTCCCAACTATTCCACAACTAACTCCCATTTAAGACATAAACTGTGTTAAAGTGAATCTCCAAACCGGTCATTTAGCCATATTTTTGTCTGTATTTGATCGTTTAGCCCACATGAAACCCAAAGTATAGTTTGCTTGTCTAGTTGCAGTCCGTTTCCGAACGCGCGCCGCCATGGGAACAGGGTTAACGTCTCTTGCGCGGATCATTGTGCTTATAATAACTCTTTTTACAATCAAACACTTCCCGCAATTTATAATCAGCAGACACTGCATTTTACAACCATCACTGATTGTGCTCAGTGCTGTTTGGGTTTAACATTAGGGAGAAGTGACAGCGCGCTGTGAAGAAAAAGATGAAGCACTAGACGAACGCGGCTAGTTTTTAATAGTTTTACCTCACGTCTTCTTTTTATAATAATTGGAAGCCAACATCGAAAATAAAATTAGATTAACTACCCAGATAAGATGTATATTTCATGGGCAGACTCTCTTGAAGCACTCGGCAGATATCATCAACATCGTATAGATAGCTTCGTGAAATATTTTCTAACATTAGTGTTCAAAACTTTACAGTCCATTGGATGTGCATCAAACTAACATATTCTAACATATTTAGAAATTTTAACATGCTTATTTGCGAAAATATAATTACAATTCAATTGTTCCTTTCCAGCGGTGTCCGCCATCTTGTTTAAAAATTTTTACTGGCTTGCTGAGCCCGCAAGGTATCCTGGGTAATTTCATCTTCCACTTCGTTTTAAGCCTGCATCGGACCGCACTATGTTTTGAGGGTTGATTTTAAGGGGAGAATAGCACTCCCCCTTGCTCTTTAGAGTATTGGGACACCCTACCCCTACATGAGAACGCGCAAAAACAAGGGTTAGGGCAGAAATCTAGGGTAAGGGGAGGTATTGGGACAGGCCCTAAAACTGCCTGAGTGGTTCTTCCCCCCTCTCTACCCTTGAGGGAGGAGCGGTGAAGGGTTATGAGGCTATCCCTCCAGTGGTGCGGTCTGTTGTGACACACCTGTGTCCAACGGCCGCTGCATCTGAGGGATCCTTATCTCCCCTCGCAGGCCTGTGAGCTCGCGTCAGGTTTGACGGTCAGAGCCTACAAAGCTTGCGGGGCAAGCCGCCTCCTCTTTGCATGCCATGGCGTTGTTGCAGGTCTATCAGGCAAAGACACTCATGGACATGCACGAAGGTAGTCTAGACTGTGCGCTCATGAGTGAGCTCCGCACTGCTGCTGACCTTGCCCTCACGGGCACGAGCGTCACAGCGTGTGTGATCAGTCTAGCGATGTCCACCCTAGTGGTCCAAGAGCGCCATCGTTGGCTCAGCCTGGTTGAGATGGCGGATGCGGACAAGGTTCGGTTCCTGGACTCCCCAATTTCCCAGGTTGGGTTGTACAGCGACGTGGTGGAGAGCTGCGCTCACAGATCTCCGCCGCCCACGCGCAGACGGAGGCCACCCGACACATCCTGCCCTGGTGGCCCGCTGTTGCCTCCACCCCGCCACCAGTGACAGTTCCTCGTCGCCGAGGGCGTCCTCTGCTGCTGCCTCCGGTTCCACGGGGCCCCCGCAGCAGCCTCCACCCAGGCCCCAGCGTAGAGCCAGCAGCAGGCAGGCCGCCCGGTCTGTCTCAGGCACTGCCAAGCCAGGGGGCAAGTGTCAGACGTAGCGTCCCTGAGACAGGCCACCCAGGAATGGGGGGACGAGCTCTTCAGATGGTTACTGTACGGTACCCGAATTGTTAAGAGAGCACTGCCTCTTAACTGCCTCTCAGGCACTGCCACGTAGTCATGTAGACATAGCGTCCCCGAGACAGGCCACCCAGGGATGGGGGGATGAGCTCTTCAGATAGTTACTGTACGGTACCCGAATTGTTAAGAGAGCACTGCCTCTTAACTGCCTCATAGGCACTGCCACGTAGTCACATAGACGTAGCGTCCCCGAGACAGGCTACCCAGGGATGGGGGGACAAGCTCTTCAGATGGTTACTGTACGGAACCCTAATTGTTAAGAGAGCAAATTCCTCCGTCCCTGGGTCCCAAGAGGGCGAGGCTGGTGGTGTACGACCCTGTAGGACAGCCTTGCACCCCTCATCCCCCTCTTGTTCACCAGCCGGCAGCACGGTCATCCGCCTTCTCACGCATCCCCTGTTGCCCCGGGGAGACAGTTAAGTGTTGCACCGCACACTCAGACCACGTTTCGGGCCGCCCGAGCAGTGCTCCTGTCTTTTTGCGTGCATGTCGCTGTCCTACTGGCGAAGGACGCAATATAGCCGCTCCCTCCAGTCGATATGAAGGCCAGTTTTTATAATCTCGTTCTTCATGTACCTAGTATGTGGTGGGTCGTGACCATCTTGGCCCTGTGTCACTTGAAACGGGCCCTTTCTCGAAAGCCTCCGTCCAAGTTGCTACACAGAGAGGCATTTTTCAGAATGCCCCGCGCCAAGCTTGGTCTGCAGCATTTGACCTGAATGACATCATGACTTCAGATCTCTAGCCTTCCTCTTGTTGCGTTTGATGGCTCGTACAGAGTCCTACCCTTCGAGTGCTCCATAGCCAGTTGGGTCTTCAGGTCAACTGGGAGAGAGTAAAAAGAGTATCTCTTTTCCGGTATGGAGATGGACTCGGTCCAACATGCCTCTTCAAGAAGAGAGTGTGTCCGGTCGGTGCTATACAGAAGTGAGAAAGGGTCCCACTGAAAGAACTTTCAGAGGCTCCTGGGACATATGGCAGACACAGCCGTATGGCTTCCTCCATATGAAGGCTATCTGTTAACTGTACTCTGACGGCGCAGAGGATAACAAATTTGTACTGGCCTTAAAGGTTCTTTTGGATAGTGGCACTCACCAACCCTTGGTTGTACAGAAAGATTCAGTCTGGAACTCAGTCAGATCTTTGTTGAGCTTGAAGTTTCAATCTGGATTCAGGTGAGTAGCTCTGCATCATTAAAAGTGAGCGAATGTTTGACTATTCTTTTTAACTCTTTAATGAAAATAATGTCAAAGTCAGTTAGAATAATCAAATGTAACAATTTATTATGTCAGGTAAATGTATCATGCCAATTACATAATCAATTCAAAGATAATCAATACAAAACATCAAAAGCTCTGGATTAAAGAGAAGAGATGCGAACCAGACATTAAAATACATGATGCTAAGAGTTTTGGTCACCCTTAGCATCATGGGCCAACTTGAGTTTTCACATGGAAACATCTGCTAACAATGGGAATTTACATTCAGAGTTGACCCCTTTTGGGGGTATGAGACCATTTGTCTAGAGACCACCTTCCTTTGTGTGCCAGTTATCTCTAAACTCTTAAAAATCGTATTTCCTTTTGTTTTACTTATTTGGAAATGAGACATTTGTACCAGTCGCACTGAGACATTTCAAATGATACGAAACGTATAATACTCAATGATAATTATTCACATCAAACCATATGTATTTTTGGGTAATTTGGGAGGGATTTACATAGAGGTGGAGACACTCTCAACAAAGCATGTAAATTAAGTACATGAGTCAGCTTGTTACCAAAATATCCCCAACCCTGATCTCATCAGCATAACAGTGTCATGCTAATCCAATCAGCCTGACTATTCAACGACTGGGACAGGGGCTCCAAGAGCCATTAAAGACAAAGGGTGAGAAGAGTCTCAGTAATCTGACTCATTTAACTTACAATAGAGTCCTTATGTTTAAAAATGGAACTTATACCTCATGTTTACACATGGTACAATCCACTTTCCATATTAAGAAACTATTCCTCGGTGTATACATTCATGGTACATTTGCATCAGTTGAAAAACATTCCTTGTAAAGAACATGCCAACTGTACACATCTGTTTTTCATTTGTAAAAAAACAGTAGGACATTTGGCCAGTGATTTTTACGCGGGTGGTGGGAGAAATACACTGACATTCTGGATTCGGACAGCAATAAAATCACAGACTAAACTCTGTAAATGTTGAAAAACAATTACCGTCCGAATCGGGCTTAACTGGCAGTATACTTTCACTGGCCTTTGAAAGGGCTCCGCGGACAGCGTCATCTTTGATTTAGCACAACTAGCCGCTGTATCGCTGCCATAGTTTGAGCAAACCCCCCACCACAATCACTCCCTTTAAATAGACTCCTAAGCCTTTACTGCCTAATGGTTTGCCAGCTGATGTACCTTTGAATAATATAATTAAAAAGCTAACAACAGTCAGTATAATGACAATTTATTCTTTGCATGAAAACACTTGAATTAGCCTAATTGAACACTGGGTGAATGAATGAATGAATGAATGAATGAGGCATTTATATAGCGTTTTCATATGTACTACTGTAACCCAAAGTGCTTTACAATCATATCAGGGAATCTCTCCTCAGTGTATTACAACTTCAGAATTGTATTCGTATAGACTGAAATGTAAAGAAGCTTTTTGCAGTGGTGGCCACTAGCGGAGTGAACTGTCAACAGTGATAAGGTGATAAGTGGTCCAGACCAACCTTCCGAACGTATTACTTACAGAAGGTATACTTAACTAAGAACATTTTGGGAAACACATATTAACGATAAGGTACAGTTTAAGGTATAATTTAAGAACGACGTAGCGTTAAGAAGGTTTCGGGAAATCCAGCCCTGAGTGCCACGGGAGGTGCTGAAATGTGACAGCCCTGGGGGTGATGTGAGTTGAGTATATGCTTGAGTCCACATCCAAGGTTCTTCTTTCCACGGCAGCTAATTATCAAATCTACACACTGCAACAAGTTAAGTTTCAAAGCACTGTAGACAGTAGGACCATTGTATGGAAGGCTCGCCAGGGAGTGTGAGGAAAGGAGGCGGCGGGGGTAAAGAGAAATAAGCCATCCTTGTAGCTCAATGTAGTATGCACAGAAAACCAAGAGACAGAGAGTTCAGTGCTTTTGTTAACTTCAACTCTGCATAACTGAACTAGACTTAACCAGTCGAACATTTTTCTCTAGACATGCATATTGATAAACGAACAATCGTCAACAGCGAACACCACACCTGCTAAAGTGTTTTCCCCACATCCTTTGGCTAACCTTACATTATAGCTGTGTCCCAATGTGAAGGCTGCATCCTTCGAAGGACGCACAATGTAGCCTTCGTAGGATTTCCTAATTGCGCAACCAGGTGTTTTTGATCACCGCTCATGGCGCCAAGCAACGGTGCGAGAGGACAGCTGCCATCCTGATAATTCATTTGATATAATTGAGTAAACAGCTATGGAGCCAGAATTGGCTATTGTCATTTTTATGTTTTATATTTTACTGGAGGACATGGTGAGGATGTTTCAGCCCCGGCGCTGCCAGGTCATGTATTTTCGGTTTAGCCCTGTTTGAATATAAAACCCAATTGAATATAAAAAAGTCTAAAAAAGTCAGTATTTCTCGCGCTCGTCATCGGCAGCTGTCACAGTTGCCAGGCGACAAGAACAATCCTCCGTAGGCTAGACCGGTCCGAGCGCTTCAGATGCACCCTTTGGGACGCAGCTGTAGTTAGCAAAATTTTTTTAATATTGTGACAATAGACCTACATTTTGTTACTTTAATTTTCGGAACTACATATTTCGTTAAGTATTCACGTACAAATGTGAAGTAACCTACTAAAGTACTTTTTTCCCTCAGATATGATTTTACATTAAACTACACAAAAGTATATAATGTAACAACCTTGAAAATATTCAGAAGTAAAATGCAGTAGTAGCATAATATAAATGCAAAACTATCATACAAACCCTGACAAGGATTTTTTTTCCCCTGCAGAATCCATACCTCTAGTTTTACTCTTGATACTTTAAGTACATTAGAGTATGCAAGATAATTTTGCTTAACTAAGGTTTTAGTAGTTTTTCCCCAATGCAGTATTAGTAGTTATTAAAAGTACTTTTTTTTTTCAGAAATATACTCTTTAAAAAAAAAAAAAAAACCTCAGTGACATGGCAGCCGTCGATTGAGTCAGCCCTGCAAACCTGTTGGTGGAAAACTTAGTGGATAGTGGAAATATGCACTCAAACACTCTGGAGACCATCCCAGATGATGTCCCACCAGCAGAAGGCCTTACCAGGGTCTCTATTGTGGCCATCCTGGTCCAGCAGCACCACCAGGGTCTCACTGCTCAGCTGAATAAAAGTCTACATCTTTTTTTTCTTATTTTATGTACTGTAAATGTAAATGTTTATGTTGATTTTGATATGTTTAACGTATGTTGTTAATAGTTGGAAAAGTACTTTAATGTAGCCCGTGGAACAAATGATTTTCAAAAAAAAAGAGGTATAGAAGAATTTGTTTCATGTAGAAATTATGACTGTCATTACAAAAATAAACAATGTCCAGAACAATTTATTCTCTTTTATTTACACATTTAAAGTTGCATAAAAATAATGTACAGATTTTTCCTTTCCTTTTAAAAAATAAAAGTGAAAAAAAGTTAAACAAGAATATGTAGAAAAAATATATATTTTTCAATCATTCTCTCAAGAAGAAAACAGCCTGTCCATCCTCTCCCTACTCTCCTCCTGTGCTCTCCTCGCCTCTGCCTCCCTCTCTAGTTGCCCTTTGTCTCGCCGCCTTCGTGCTGGTGCTGCCCCTGGCTCCTCCTCACCATGCATCCACTGCTGAACTCGGCCCTGGTGTGTCCTCAGGGATTGAGGCAATGACGACAGGGGGGTTGGCAATGCCTCTGTCCCAACACCTCATCCATGAGGACAAACCAGGGTCAAGTTTCAGCAGTGGGTTTCCCACTCACACCCTCACCTGTCCCAGGACACTTGCAATCCTAAGGGCAGAGCAAATGAACCACGGCTTGTTAACAACAACAGCACAATACATTTCAGCAAAGACGTGTGTATTAACTTTCTTACTTTGTATATATATTTTTTTTCCTGAATTGCTCTAAAAAAGCAGAAAAGGGTACTTAACACAGGCGTGCAATCTTAAGTGCATTGTTAACACTGCAAAATATGACACATGAAGACATGCATACAAAATACATCAGAAATCATAATTTCTGGAAACTCAAATTTGGTTAAAACCTTTGTAGACATAGCTTTCATGACAGCACTACAAAAACACATAAAAGAGAAACCCCATTGCCTTATCTAATGCTTTTCTTATTGTTGTGGGCTTTATAGGGTGAGTGATATTTCTTATAATACACAAGTGAGATAGACTAGTGCAAATATTACAAATAGGTCGTTAAACTAATATTAGCACAAATTTTGCCTCAAACTACCTGATAAATGAAGCCAATGATGACGAAGGAGTTAAGATGAAGTTTATAAGAAACTTTAACTCTGGTTTTGCTAGCTATTTGAGTAAATGAAAACATAATACTTACATTTAAATGTGAATTTGCTGTCCACCACCAAACTCTAGTCTCGGCCGCCTTTAAAAATAAATAAAAAATGCTGTCGTCACCAGCACGCAATGACTTATGGGGTAGGATAGGGTAGGATAGGGTAGGATAGGCCGCTTAGGATTCTTAGGATTCCTTTCACGGGGAAACGAAGGGTGCATTTGGCGTCGCTTTTGAATCAGGGTAGCCTTCGTCGTGTCACGATGACGCAACCGGCCTTCGAATACGGCCTTCGAAGGATGCAGAATTGAATTGGGACAGCCTTCATCGCGCCGCGGTGACGCAATGGACCTGACGTGGGAGACCCACATGTATGACATTAATATTGACATTACATTTTGTGCGTTGAAAGCTCCATCTGGCTACCTGTCAGTAACTTATTTGCTTCAGTGATAAGACATGAAGGTGTAAGTGTGGTAATTAGTATGAATACTTGAGATACTGTTCTAATGTTGTTTCAGTCCTTAAGTTTTAACCAGTCATTTTATTACTTATTTCTCATGAAAATGAATGCGGAATATATACTATGATTAAGTGTTACTTTTTTTTATTAAACTAAATATTGTTTTAGGTTTACTTAAATAAAAAAAATAGCATAATATTTTTAATATTCTGTAAATGCTAATAAATGCTAAATAAAATAACTCTGATAATTTGCAGTTTAGGTGTCACACTCACAGAAGGGAACAGACAGATGGTAATGTGAAATGGTTTATTCAAGTAAAAGCAGAGTGATGGGACAACAGCGGGAACCAGACGATGGTGAAAGGATGGTGACTTGATGATAGGTGGTGAAGACTTAGCTGGCGATGACTGAGGTGGAAACTCTGTGCAGGTGAAGGATGAACACGATGACAGACGGAAGACAGGAGACTTGACAGGACAATCTCAGGTGAGTATTCAGGTAAGGAGTCTGACTGTTTACATAACAATAATGGCCCTGTCCCAAATGGCACCCTCCGGACTTGTGGACTTCCTCAGAGTCCACACTTTGGTGACGTCATGTAGTGCAGACCTATAGAGCCCTTGGCGTGAGTCCACGAGGGCGCATTGAGAGGTATTTTTGGGACAGACTCGATCGTCACGCCGGAAATAATGGTCTGGTTGTTGTTGGACAGGAGAAATCACATTTTTGCGCTCCGACGTCTTATCTCCATGTCAACTACACAGCCTAATTTTACAGTTCTATATGTTGATATTGTGCATGCCACCTGGGCATTACAATAGATACATCATGCTTATTTAAATGATGTATACAGTTGTACATAATAATACATAATGTTCCATTTGAACTAAGATTACAATTTTAACACATAATAAAAATGTGCATGAGTTTCAGATGAATTTACAGGTTTCAATATTCATACTATGTTTACATATGACTCAGTAAAGCCCTGACATACGGTTCTATTTATTTAATGAATCATAATGTGATCGTATTATTCAACGCACTATTATTATGTTTGAGACATCAACCACTGCTCCATGACCATAATGTTTGTATAAACTGTAGGTAACAACTGGTAAAATGTACATCTAGGTCATAAAAACTGTAATATTTTCTTCTCAGCCATGTCAACAATTATCCGTGAGCGAAATCTCCTCCCATCCGTTGTCTGCTTGGCCTTTCGCAAGGATTCCTGGGTAGTTAAAGTGCGTGGAGCCTGCATCTATGCGGACTTCGCGGAAGACCGCTTCAAGGGTACAAAGGGGGCGCTGCTGAGCACACTTCAGAGCGTTAAAATGCCTACGGACTCGTAGACTCGGCGAGCACACGCAATTTAAGTCCACAAGACCGAAAGTCCACATGAAGTGCGCCATTTGGGACAGGGCCAATGTTGACGAGACCAGACAATGATGTGAGGGTGATGCAGGTTGATATAGGCTGTGTTGATGAAGGAGTGCAGGTGCAGGGAATCAGTATCTGGTGATGATCAGTATCTGGTGATGATCAGCAGCAGGTGTGGTGATGGCTGACTGAGTGCAGGTGGGGACCAGAAGGGATGCTGGGAAATGTAGTGCAGACAGGTTGGTGACTGAGCTGGTGACTGTAACATTAGGCCTGGCTTTCAATTATACTGTAATATTGAATGGCTATAAATACTAATTTTATCCACAAATTAAAAAAAAAATAATAATAATAGAGGCAGCAGTATTAATATTTGTGTCGGTGGTAAGTCAAAAGATGCAAACAAAACAAAACATTTAATTTAAATATTAAATTTTTTTAAGATTAATAATTTTCCTTGTGAGGACATTTTTTGGTCCCCATGAGGAAAACAGCTTATAAATCATACTATGTGATGTTTTTTTGAAAATGTAAAAATGCAGTAAGTTTTCTGTGAGGGTTGTGTTTAGGGGTAGGGTTAGGGTTAGTGGCTAGAATACACAGTTTGCACAGTATAAAAATCATTATGCCTATGGAATGTCGCCATAAAACATGGAAGCTATATAAACAATAATAATAATAATAAATCCAAAGTAGGCTATATACTTTACAGTATTTGAAAACTGGGAATTGTTTCATAATCTTTGTTTATTTCCTGTGAACATAATTCTTCATCTTTGTTTTTCCACATCAATCTTTTTTTTTTTTTTTTTTTTAAACTTTTTTCTCTGTTATTTAAGGAAGTTAACGCACTTTAGTCTTGATGCTCAGCGTGATTAATATATTTTATATATAAGTTTACTGAGCATTGTACTGAATTGTTTTACTTTACACTTTACTATCTTTATTTTATTTTTGTTGGAGGCTTGACGGGAGCCCGAGTGCTTGGCTTTAGCGTTCCCAACCACAAGCACTTAATGTGTGGATTTTTTTCTGAGGGTTGTTGTGATCACCTTGTTCATTTGGGTGATAAGGGGGGGAGGGGGGAGGGGGGAGGTGGGAGGGGGGACTACTGGACCGATTTACGAAGTGGTGCTACTTTCCCAGACCTTTATTTTATTTTTGTTTGTTTTTTATGTTCTTGTGTCTTTGGGTTTCATATATGGTGCTCACCTCTCTGTATACACAATATGGCCAATATAAATAATACAAGAGGTTATGATGGTTGCCCTGCTAACTTCATAAGCTGGAATGTCAAATCACTTAATCATCCAGTTAAATTGAAAAAAGTATTCTCGCACTTAAAACAGCTCAGTGCAGATATTGCATTCTTACAAGAGACCCATATACGTGCTTGTGATAGTTCTCGCTTGGTTAGGGGATGGGCGGGCCAGGTGTATCAGTCAAATTTTTGTTCAAAGGCTAGGGGTGTTGCTATTATGATAAGTAAAAAAGTACAGTTCACGGCATCTCATGTGCAATCTGACTCCGCAGGGCGATATGTCATTGTGGTAGGAAAATTATACTCGCTCCCAGTTATTTTAGCCTGTATTTATGCCCCGAACTGGGATGACTCTACATTCTTCACTAATTTTTTTTCTCACTTACCAGACCTGTCATCACATCATCTTATGCTTGGTGGTGACATTAATTGTGTACTTTCTCCTCTTTTAGATAGGAGTATTTCTAAGAGGACATCCCTGACGAAGTCAGCTCACACTATTCAGCTCTTTCTGAAGACCTATGGTGTAGCGGATGTGTGGTGGTTTCGTAATCCCACCTCTAGGGCGTACTCGTACTTTTCCCCGGTGCATAAGACGTATTCACGTATCGATTACTTTTTCCTGGATAAAAGAATTCTGCATCTCACGAAAGAGTGTGATTACGGGGCTATGGTCATCTCGGACCATGGTCCCTTAATCATGAAAATGTACATTCCTGATACACAATCTACTTATCGTGCATGGCGGTTTAATCCTCTGCTTCTGTCAGAAGATGAGTTTACTAAGTTCATATCATCTGAAATTAAAGTGTTTCTCGACATCAACCAAACCCCAGGGATGTCGTCATCTACTGTTTGGGAGTCGCTTAAGGCATATTTAAGGGGTCAAATTATTTCATACTGTGCAAATAAAAGAAGGGCCAACACTGAACGTATTAAAAAATTAGCAGATGAGATATTAGAGTTAGACAGGCTGCATGGTTATACCCCTTCAGCAGATGTAATTAAGAAACGCTTGTCATTACAGACAGAGTTTGATCTCCTGTCCACCCGACATGCTGAATACCTTATTTCCAAATCAAGACATGGTCATTATGAACATGGGGAAAAGTCCGGCCGAGCACTTGCTCACCAGTTGCGCCAAAGAACTGCTAACCAAACAATTCCTGAAATTAATGATGAATGTGGTCTAAAATGCACTGATAATGAGAAGATAAATTCCTGTTTCAGAAAATTCTACCAATTATTATATACTTCAGATGGGCCCAACAATCCTGCTCTCCTAGAATACTTTTTTAGATTCCTTAAGATGCCTTCTGTAAGTGTAGAATTCTCAGCTGAACTGGAAAGGGATCTCTCAGTTAAGGAGATAGTGTCAGCAATTGGTGCCATGCAAAGTGGCAAATCTCCAGGACCAGATGGCTTCTCAACCGAATTTTTCAAAAAGTTTTCAGACCAGTTATCTCCTCTGTTATTGTTAGTATATGAAGAATCATTAGCCAACAACTCTTTGCCCCCAACCACGCGACAAGCAGTAATCTCTCTATTAATTAAAAAGGATAAAAATCCCCTCAATTGTGGTTCGTACCGCCCTATTTCGTTGCTAAATACAGATGCAAAGATTCTTGCCAAGATTTTGGCGCGTCGTCTTGAAAACATTATCCCCTCTATTATTTCGTCTGATCAGACAGGATTTATAAAAAATCGTTATTCATTTTTCAATATCAGGCGTTTATTTAATATCCTGTATTGTCCCACTCCGCATGATCCTGGCAATATTGAAGTGATGTTGTCACTCGACGCTGAAAAAGCGTTCGATAGGGTGGAGTGGGACTATCTTTTCAAGACTTTAGAAGCGTTTCATTTTGGCCCTAAATTCATCTCCTGGATCAGACTTCTATACACGTTCCCAGTGGCTGCGATACGCACCAACAATAACTTATCCACCAACTTTGAGCTGAAGTGGGGCACGAGGCAGGGGTGTCCTCTTTCACCACTTTTGTTTGCCGTTGCACTTGAGCCACTCGCATTAGCCCTGAAGCAGTGCCCCACCATCAAGGGGATACACCGGGCGGGTTCAGAGCATAAAGTGTCACTTTATGCAGACGACATGTTATTATTCATATCAGACCCCCTCTCCAGTCTTCCTGAACTATCGAGTCTACTCACAAAGTTCGGAAAAATATCTGGTTATAAAGTTAACTTTCAGAAAAGTGAACTTATGCCTATTTCTTCTGTAGATAGATCATATCTTGGGTCAACCCCTTTTAAATTTAGTCCTAAAAAAATTAAATATTTAGGTATATGGGTCACACGTAACCACAAGGATCTTTTTAAGGCTAATTATCATCCCCTCTTAAGCAGCCTTAAACAAGACCTTGAGCGTTGGGACCCTCTGCCTCTTTCCTTGGGAGGGAGGATCAATACGATTAAGATGAATATTCTCCCTAAGTTTTTATATTTGTTTCAATGTCTTCCTCTCTATCTAACAAAATCTTTTTTTTCCAGTTTAAACAGTCAGATTACATCCTTTATATGGCATAAAAGGCAGCCCAGGATTAATAAAAATATATTACAGAGACCCCGTTCAATGGGTGGTATGGCACTTCCAAATTTTATGTATTATCATTGGGCTGCTAATATAAGAGCACTGATGTATTGGTTGAGAAATGATTTCATGGATGTCAATAGTACTGATTGGATGGTGTTAGAGAGGACATCCATTAGATCTACCTCCCCAGCAGCTTTATTATGTTCCAAATTACCTTTCAAACAGCCTATCTCAGCCTTCACCACTAATCCAGTTGTTATCCATTCAATTAAAACATGGAACCAGTTTAGAAGGACCTTTAATCTCACTGATCTCTCACTTGATGCACCTTTGATAAAGAATCATATGTTTGTCCCATCAATGATGGATGAAGCTTTTAGTGTTTGGGCAAGAAATGGGATAGGTACATTATCTGACCTCTACATTAGGAATAGATTTGCCAGTTTTATACAATTGCAACAGAAGTATGGTCTCCATAAATCGCATTTCTTCAGGTATCTGCAGCTTAGAGGTTTTGTGGCCTCTAACTCTGACTGTTTCCCTTTGAGGCCTTCTGAATCTCTGCTTGAAACAATTTTAAAATGTAAAGTTAACATAAAACAAGTAATAGGCAGAATTTATACATTGCTCAATACGCATAACTTGAATAGTCTCGATTGCCTTAGAATTAAATGGGAAACAGACCTAAATGAAACGATTTCAGAAGAAACCTGGCAAAAAATTATACAGCGTATCTATTCTTCCTCTATATGCCTCAGACATGCTGTGGTTCAATTTAAAATAGTGCACCGTCTTCACTGGACCAAGGATAGATTGTCTAGAATTAAAACGAGTATTGATCCTACGTGTGATCGGTGCAGACAGGCTCCTGCCACACTATTACACATGTTTTGGTTGTGCCCTAAGCTGCATAATTTTTGGCAGTCCATCTTTGAGGCATTCTCTGAAATATGTGGAAGAACAATACATCCATCTCCTTTGATTTCATTGTTTGGTGTGGCTCCGGTAGATGCCACCTATTCTGGGCGCCACCTAAATATGATGGCCTTCTGCTCTTTGTTGGCTAGGAGGCTTATTCTTTTCAAATGGAAAGATGCTCTCCCCCCAACATATGGCCAATGGATCAGGGAGGTTATGAGTTATGTTCACTTAGAAAAAATTAGATACACTGTAAGAGGGTCCACTAGAAAATTTTATACAATTTGGCAGCCTTTTATTTCCTTTGTAGAAGGCACGGCAGCTACTAACATGTCTATGTAACCCAATTGTGTGTGCATTTATTTTTTCATTATTTATTGATGATGTCTTTTTATTTTATTTTATTTTATTTAGATATTTGAATTATATATGTATGAACCTGCAGACTCATATCTGAGTATGTCTGGATGCATGGTAATTTGTTGGGGTCCAGTACATGTGGGTGGGGGGCATTGGGGAGCTGTTTGGGTTGTTTGTATTCACAGGAACTAGACTTGACTATTTCATGTGAGTATTGTATATCTTTTGTTTGTTATCTTTGAAAATAAAAGAGACCTTGATCAAAAAAAAAAAACTTTTTTCTCATACTCAGCATAACAAGTACATATTAGGCGTGAATTTATTTGGCTAAAATAATCTGGTGGAGAGCTGCACTGTTCTAGGTAATGCATTTGTTGGGGTATTTGGATTTCTTTATACCTATTAGTATGGCTAAAATTAAACTACTCAATGAATTTCTATAACATTGCATATTTGCAAAGACATGCAAAATTCATGTGATACAAAATATATTAAAGGGAGTACTATTTTAAACAAAACTATATTAATTTCATGCTTAGTTAAATAAAGCATTTTATTGACATTTTTGCAATGTCTAACACAAGATCAAAATGAGTTAAAACAAGTAAAACAAAGTCTAAAGCAGCCAGCAAATTATTAGCCATGAGCTACTTGAGTCTCTAAGGTAAATCAACTTTGACAGCCAAAACAAATAGATTAGTCTTGGGGGCAGACAAATTGTTAGTGAGCCTTTCAACAACAACAAAACCTGTTAAGAAAATGTTATTTGTTTTATATTTTAATCAGTGTTTGCCCAGGGTTGTGATTCAATTGGAAGAGGTGCAAAGTAGTGATGTGGTATAATCAGTCAAGTGTTTTGGGGAAATCAGCTTTACTCATCCAATTTATCATTGGCCTCAGGGTATAGGACAGGTGTACAGCAGCCTTTTAGGCGTGTGCTGACAAGTGAGTGTTTTCTTCTCAGGCAACGAAATAAGATCCCAAGGTGTCATTATGGAAAACAAAACAGCATTTGTAGCATTACATCAAAATTAATTAACAGATTCACTAAACCGGCTAGACAGATGAGTGATTAGGCAAGAGCAAAAAGCTGCCTTGAAGTGTTTGGAGAATTGTTCTTTTCAAATAAAACATTTAATTATAATGAGCTTCTGTGAAAGGCTGGGCCCAGAGGTACAATTAAAGTGACACGGAAAACCAGTAAATTAAATGTATAGTGAACTCAGCAACTTTGAAACAAACAACTCCTTTAATATTTGTGAAAGTTATTATATTTATTTTATTTTATAGATCTGTACGTTTTAAAATGAAACCTTCAAACTTATAGTGAACAAATGTTATATGTATGAAACAGTGTTATTGTCAATTGTTACAATAATGTTATTGTCAATGTCACATTAATAACTGAACCATTTCATATGTATTTGCTTTTTCATTGTTTATTGCAAAACAACAGCATTTTCAGATCTGTACACTCAAAGATTAATAACAGACACATCCAATCTCATATCAAACATAATTTTTCATAGTTCAGTCACTGTAGTGCTCATTTACATTGTGCAAATAATAATAATAATAATTCCTTTTACATAATGTACATATTGTAAAATATAACTTGGATCTGAGTGATAAAATGATTGTGGCGTTATCATTGTCTCTAGTTTAATTCTGTTTTTGTTCATGCTGGTATTGGATCAGTAGAGGGCACTGGAGACCAGAAAAGTAGGCTGCTATTGGCAGTACCAGTGAGCGAGGTAAGTATAGTTCTGCAGTCAATATAGACTGTAAAAGAAACCAATGTGATTTGTACCTATAGCATTTTCACAGCTAAGTGGTACTTCTTCAAAACTTAACTAATCTTTATAAAGATAAAGATCAAATGCAGTTTTTTTTATTTTTTTTTATGTTTAAGCATGTTCTCATTTGACTATTCTCATTGTGCTGAATGCAATCACAAAGTATATATTTTTTCACCAAATCAGTGTTTCATTTAGAAACAGCTTTCATTTAAACCTGCCTTTCAACTCAAACTTTCTGAAATTGTGGTTTAGAAAGCTTTTCATTTGCTTATGTTATCATTCATTTTAAAACATATAGGGCCCTATTTTAATGTTCTAAGCGCATGATCTACAGCGCAGGGCGCAAGTTCACTTAGGGCATGTCCGAATCCACTTTTGCTAGTTTAACGACGGGAAAAATGGTCGGCGCGCCAGGCGCATGGTCTAAAAGGGTTGTCCCTATTCTCTTAATGAGTAAGATGTGTTTTGGGATTTACGTGCGTTAAACCAATCAGAGTCTCATCTCCCATTCCCTTTAAATACCAGTTGCGCTCGCAAAAAGAAAGAAATGAAAGAAACTTGCACTAGCATATCTTAAAATATGTCGATTGATTGGCGGGGGCGGTAGTGACTCAGTGGTTCATGTAGGTTGTCTACAAACCGAAAGGTTGGTGGTTCAATCCCCGGTTCCACCTGACCAAGTGTCAAGGTGTCCTTGAGCATGACACCTAACCCCAGCTGCTCCTGACGAGCTGGATGGCGCCTTGCATGGCTGACACTGCCGTCGGTGTATGAATGGGTGAATGTGAGGCTATGTAAAGCACTTTGGTGGCCATAGGTCTGTGAAAGCGCTATATAAATGCAGTCCATATGTCAGTGCCATTGTTGTGTCTCAAGATGCACACCAGTATTTTTTTTTTTTCTAAGGCACATTTACAAAAGCTACTTAAAGTAAATGCCCTAATTAAATTATGGTCTATTCCTGGCTTAGTCTAAATCATGTCTGTGAAACCAGACATATTTTAAGATATGCTAGTGCAAGTTTATTTCATTTAAAACTGCTCAAACATGCAATATAGTCCAGGACTAGGCTTAAGCCTTGTCAGTGAAACCAGGGGTTAATGTATTAATCCAACTGACCTACCTGTAAATGGTTGTTCAGCAAGCGATAAGGCATACATGGCCAGAGGTTTAGATTATTTTGTGTTCACAAACTATCACTTGTAAATCACATATTTGAAACTGAATAGCCTTGTTAAACTCTGTTACAGTTTATATTAGAGCCATATTCTTCAGTAAAGTGATGATGATTGTTTACAATATACATACAAAGTCTGTGTGAGCATTTTTCCACATAGAGAAGGATAGACTGCAAGATAAACCAATCAGTGACTTTGTGGGCTAGAGGATCATCAAAGAAGTGGACATGAGTCTTGCCAAAGGGTATTAGAAGGATTTAAGCATGGAACTGCTGTGTTGAATGAAGTCAGAGGCATCATTGTCAACCATGTTTTAATTAGGCCTTGCCATCACCCCAATCTAAAAAGGTTACTGTCGATTCAGTCATACTTTTTTATAAGAAAGATTTGTCTGGGGGATTTTTGCTGAATAGTTACATTGTCAGATTTTGACCTTTGTCCTGTGGACACATGTATTGTTGAGACATGATCACATGTTTGAAAGAAAGTTCAGGAAGTTTGTGGACTGGGTGTGTAGTTAAGAGGACAAGCATAAACACAAAGCCTTCTACAGGTTACAACTTGAAAAATGGACTGATGAAAGAGTCTCCAGTGGCATGTACTCGCCTGGGAGCAAATTTGATAGGCGTCTTCACAAACATGGAACATAAGAAACTCTTTCAATTAATTAAAGCACAGGTGGAAGCTAGCTACAGCATATTAATGACATAAACATTTGAAGGAGTGGCAGTGAACAACAAAGGCAGTGAACAAAACACATGATGCAACATTTTTTTACATCAAATGAAATGATTAAAATGTTTATTTTTGGTCTCTGAAAAGTGTGATTTTAAAATGCATCAACAGGCCCAAAGAATGTAAATTTAAATTGAACATGTTGACTTGTTTGAAAACCAAGTATAAATATGTAAAAGATTCATTCATTAGAAAAAGTTGGCACATCAAAGTAGTAGGAAAGGGCTAGAAATGTACGCAATTAACACAAATAAAGGCACATAATTATTCACAGGGAAAAGTCAGTTGGAGTGCTCATGTTAAGCAGCACAGTGCAGGTGGTACTCTCTCTCTCTCTCTGATTATACATCATTGAACTATCTAACTAACATCTAAAGGAAATACCAGTTCTTGGAAGGCAGTAGTATTACCCAAAAGTATACCCAAAGGTAAAACTTTATTTTGATAGTCCCTTTTGAAGTAACTTTGCACCTACATGTCAACTTACTCTCATTAGATTATTAGTAGAGTGTCTGCTTAATATCTGCTAAATCTTTATTGTCCTGCAACAAATATTCTACTGACTATAAGTAACTTCACAACCACATATTTACTTATTCTAACCCTAACCATACCAGTCTACTAATACTCTAGACATGTAGGTGCAACATTACTTAAAGTCAACATAATTTGTTAAAGGGACCATCAAAATAAGTGAAACCTACTCAAATATTTTAAGATAATAAAAGAAAGGGGAAACCAGTGCAGGGGACCTAACTCGCCCTAGGCCGCCGGGTTAGGGAAGGGGTCCGCGAACAGCCTGCTAGGTACTCCGTGGTAGGAGGTAAGTGGACCGCTGCGCGACGCCCCCTAGATGATTTTTCGGGGCCCGGCCGACCGCGCCGGGCCAGAGGGGGGCCCCGGCGGGGCGGGCCAGAGGCGTCGCCTCGGCGGCCCCACGGGAGCTCGACGAAATTCGGCCGTTTCGCCCGCAATCTGGGCATCGGCCACAAGGGGGCGACACCCGTCCACCTGAAATCGTTTCGACGCGCGCCGAATAGGTTGCAGGCGGGCGTCCACGGAGCGCACGTGCCTCCCCCTGACCGCCTTTTCGGCAAATTCCCTGACCACACCCGCCGACCACGAAGCGCCCGTTCGTCCCACTGAGCGCCCGTGACCGCCCCCCGACCACGCCCACTGACACGAACAGCCTATTCGTCCCCCTAACCGCCAGTTTGACCAGGAAGCGCCCGACCGCCCGTGACCGCCCCCTGACCACGCCCACTGACCACGAACGGCCTATTCGTCCCCTAACCGCCCGTGTGACCACGAAGTGCCCGTTCGTCCCCCTGACCGCCTGTGTGACCACGAACGGCTTATTCGTCCCACTGACCGCCTATGTGACCACGAAGTGCCCGTTCGTCCCCCTGACCGCCTGTGTGACCACGGACAGCCTATTCGTACCACTGACCGCCTATTTGACCACGAACGGCCTCTTAGTCCACGGCCGATCTAGGTGACAGCCCGTGGCCCCGCCCACTGACTACGAACAGCCTATTCATCCCACTGACCGCCTATTTGACCACGAACGGCCTCTTAGTCCACGGCCGATCTAGGTGACAGCCCATGGCCCCGCCCACTGACCACGAACAGCCTATTCGTCCCACTGACCGCCTATTTGACCACGAACGGCCTCTTAGTCCACGGCCGATCTAGGTGACAGCCCGTGGCCCCGCCCACTGACCACGAACAGCCTATTCGTCCCCCTGACCGCCTATTTGACCACGAACGGCCTCTTAGTCCACGGCCGATCTAAGTGACAGCCCGTTGCCCTGCTTACTGACCACGAACAGCCTATTCGTCCCCCTGACCTCCTGTGTGACCACGAATGGCCTATGTGTCCCATCGGCATAACTATGCATCATTAGACTTAAAATGTCATGTCCACGGACAGCTTACAGGGACCCTGTCAAATAAGTTGCAGGTGGGCACAAGAAGGGCCCACCTGTAACTTATTTGATATGTCCACGGACAGCTTACAGGGACCCTGTCATATAAGTTACAAGTGGGCCCTTCCTGTGCCCAACTGTAACTTATTTGACAGGGTCACTGTAAGCTGTCCGTGAACATGTCATGTCCACAGACAGCTTACAGTGACCCTGTCATATAAGTTGCAAGTGGGCCCTTCCTGTGCCCAACTGTAACTTATTCGACAGGGTCCCTGCAAGCTGTCTGTGGACACGACATGTCCATGGAGAGCTTACAGGGACCCTGTCGAATAAGTTGCAGGTGGGCACAGGAAGGGCCCACCTGTAACTTATTTGATGGGACCTCTATAGGCTGTCCATGGTCAATGCATTAAAAGGTCATATTTCATAATTCTAAATGATTTATTGCATAAATCATAGCCACCAGGCGCCGAGATATGGACGGGTGAGTTTTCGGAAAGATACGGTTGAGTTTTTGGAAAGATATGGGTGAGTTTTTGGAAAGATATGGGTTATTGCTTAAATCATAGAGTACAGTGCACAGGGAAGAAAATCCCACATGTTGGTGTACTTTATAGTCCATAATTATGCATAATTAGCCTTAAAATGACATGTCCACGGACCTGTTTTATGCACCTCTCTGTCTCCCATTGATCTCTATGGGAGCATGTGTCTGCTAGGGTTAATTCAGCAGTTAGGATTAGAGGGCCCTCTAGGCTCAGGAAGCACCTAGAGCCACGAAACTCTGGGGCCCGACTCGGGGGCCCGTGGCGGTCGTCTGTGACGAATTTCGCGGTCCTGCGACCTTTTGACCCCTATGGGCGACTGTTTATTTGACGTCCCACGTGCAACTTATTCCATTGGGCTGTTGGTGGGCAATTAGCATGAAAAAAGGTCAGAGGGACACGGAACTCTAGAACCCGTCCCCGGGGCCCGTGATGAGACGCATGCGTCAATTTCAGGCCGATCGGACGTTTCTTTCAAATCGTTTTGCCGAAACACACACTTAGAACCGATCTAGAACCACCAAATCCAGGATCTAGAACCGGGGGGCCCTGGACTAGCACCGTGTCGAATTTGGGGTCGCTGCGACCTTTCGACCCCTTTTGGCCCCTGTTTATGTGACGTCCCACGTGCAACTTATTCCATTGGGCTGTTGGTGGCCAATTAGCGCGAAAAAAGGTCCGAGGGACACGGAACTCTAGAACCCGTCCCAGGGGCCCGTGACGGGACGCATATGTAATTTTCGGGCCGATCGGACCTTTCTGTCACACCGTCCACCAAACACCTATGAAAATGAATGGGATAAGTTGCAAGTGTCAGTGGCCCCTGTTCGGCCCCCGGAGGTCCCACGGGGCCCAAACACTGCGTGCCGGTAGTTCTCGGGCCCCCGAACAACATATCAGGAGGACGAGTCTCTAGAACTCAGGGCTAAATTTTATGCAACCCTTGTTCAAGTTTCTCTCACAGGCCACTTGCACTCATAGAGAACTCATAGACTGACATACCCACTTGAAAGGTCAAACTGAAGACATACTTAGAACCGATCTAGAACCACCAAATCCATGATCTAGAACCGGGGGCCCCTGGGCTTCCACCGCGTCGATTTTGGGGTCGCTGCGACCTTTTGACCCCTTTTGGCCCCTGTTTAAGTGACGTCCCACGTGCAACTTATTCCATTGGGCTGTTGGTGGCCAATTAGTGCGAAAAAAGGTCCGAGGGACACGGAACTCTAGAACCCGTCCCAGGGGCCCGTGACGGGACGCATATGTCAGTTTCGGGACGATCGGGCGTTTCCTTCAAACCGTTTGGCTGAAACACACACTTAGAACCGATCTAGAACCCCGCGACCCATGATCTAGAACCGGGGGCCCCTGGACTAGTACCGTGTCGAATTTGGGGTCGCTGCGACCTTTTGACCCCTTTTGACCCCTGTTTGTTTGACGTCCCACCTGCAACTTATTCTATTGGGCTGTTGGTGGCCAATTAGCGCGAAAAAAGGTCAGAGGGACACGGAACTCTGGACACCGTCCCAGGGGCCCGTGACGGGACGTGTGTGTCAATTTCGGGGCGATCGGACCACACCGAACCTCGTTCGGCCCCTGGAGGTGCTAGGGGCCCGAAACTTCATAGAAAGCTGCGTCACACGGCCCCCAAAAACATACAGAGAACACATACACACACTCACAAAAAAACACTTGGTGGTTAGGGGTCAAAATACGCACTTTTTGGACTATGAGGAAGACTATGGTGAAGGTTAGGTGGTCAGGGGACCCCATAGGCACTTTGTGGCAATGAAGAAGATGATAGGTGGTTAGGGGTCAAAATAGGCACTTCGTGGGCAACGAGGAAGACTATGGTGAAGTTTAGGTGGTCAGGGGACCCCATAGGCACTTCGTGGCAATGAAGAAGATGATAGGTGGTTAGGGGTCAAAATAGGCACTTCGTGGGCAACGAGGAAGACTATGGTGAAGTTTAGGTGGTCAGGGGACCCCATAGGCACTTCGTGGCAATGAAGAAGATGATAGGTGGTTAGGGGTCAAAATAGGCACTTCGTGGGCAACGAGGAAGACTATGGTGAAGTTTAGGTGGTCAGGGGACCCCATAGGCACTTCGTGGCAATGAAGAAGAGAATAGGTGGTTAGGGGTCCAAATAGGGGCTTCGTGGCAGTGAGGAGGACTACGGTGAAGAGTAGGTAGTTGGCGGACCCCAAAAGCACTTGGTGGACCTGCCCGTAGTGCACTGGCACCCCCAGAGGCGTCCACACAGGGCCTATGTTAATTTATGGTAATTTTGGCCACTTTATATGCGATTTTAGAAAATGTCCACGCCACCATTAGGTTAAGCAGCTCGTGTCGTCCATTTCGAGCACGCGGACTTCGGAGTGCCTAGGGTGACAATGGCAACTTAAATGAATGGGCAAATTCCCACGAACTACCTAGTTTCCCTTACTAAAATTGAGCTGAAGCAGAAAGGTCAAATAGGCCATTATTACCAAATTGGTACCAGATTTAGAGTGCGTATTGTGTGTAAATACCATGCAATTGTTGCCATTTTTCCTTAGATTAATTGAAATTGTTAAGAGCAATTGCGTACAGTTTAGTCCATTTGTCTATGCACTTTGTGCACTATACCGGTCACGGGTGGTTGCAGGAAGACAGAAGATGAAGGTATATTTTCCAACACGAAGGTTTAACCCTTGTATGGTGTTCGGGTCTGTAGGATCCATTTTAATTTTTTATCAAGAGAAAAATTATACGATTAATTATTTTTCCAAACTCAGACTCATTGGCCTTGGCTCATTTTCTGTGAAGAATATATATCTGAACACATTTTCAATGACCACACACTGTACATGTGAATACAAGCAGACAAGTCCAAATGAAAACAAACTAACCCAAACACCACTGTGACAGAACGCCCCTCCCCGCAAGAAGCGTCCTCGATCCGTAACGAGAGAGATGAAGGTGGGGGTTTGGGAGGAGGAAGAGGAGCAGGCGGAGAGCTGGCAACAGGGGTGGGCGAAGGGCTGGAGAAGGCAGGCAGAATATCCAGAGAAGGGCTTGGCAGAGGGGTGATAGGTCAGAGGGAAGGATGATGATCCATGGTTGAGCCGATGGAGGGAGGAGCCATGGAGACTGAAGGGCAGGAGGTTTTAGGGGGATGAAAGACAGAGGCGGAACCGATGGGGGAAGATGACAGGGAGGAGACGGAAGGTCGCCGGGCCATGGTGGAGCAGAGGGTTCAGATGGACACAGAGAAGCCACTGGCTCGGGCTACTGAGGTGTAGACTAGGACACAGAAAGGTGCGGTGGAGAAAGAGGGACTGAGGACCAAGGAGGAGCAGAAGGGAGTGAGGAGTCCAGTGGAGCCGGGGGGACTAAGGGACGGGGCATAGCCAGAAGAGTACAGTCCAGAGGTGAGGGTAGGTCGACGAGCGACCTAGGTGGATCCGGGGGGACGAGGAAGCTTGGCGGAACTGGTGAACTGATGGGCCACGGTGGAGATGAAAGGAGGTAGGAGCCAAGGGTGAGCCAGTGGACTGATGGGCCGATGAGGAATCCTGGTGGAATCGCAGTGGTTGGAGTCGGATCCTTACCCTTGCGAAAAACCGTGAGAGGTATACCCTTTGGAGTTTCTCTGTCAACGAAATGAACTGCTGTCATCTCATAAGATGCCGTTCATTGGAACAGTCATATGCTTGGAACATTCAGATTTTTCCTACCTTGTTTGGATTGCAGCAATTGTATCGCCCACCTCGACTTCGCCGTGGTGGGGTGAGATTGTGCAATATTAGGCCTCTGCGTCGGATATCTCAACTAAACAAGGACCCGGTAAAACTGAGGATTGCCTTGATCAACGCAAGGTCAGTGGTGAATAAAACTTTTTTACTGAATTAATTTTTCAACGTGAGCAGTTTGCATTATTACTGAAAACGTGGATCACGAGTGGAGAAATAAGCCCTTTTTATGAACTCCTACCACAGAAATGTAAGTTTTATAATACTCCTCGTTCATCTGGCCGAGGAGGAGGGTTGGCCTCGATTTTTAAAGAGAAGTTTAACTGCAGACAAATAGTGGCTGAGGAATATGAGTCGTTCGAACTGCAGTTAATGATACTAGATATTGATACCCCAGTGGCAATAGCAGTCATATACAGATGGTACTCAACCAGAATAATACTTTTACTTTACCGTTATACTTTACCGTACCCGCGGCGGTAAATTGCGGGTGTGTATTTGCAGCCTCTTACCGCTAAGAGGCGCTACAATCACAGACTTTGCAAAGTGTCAGTTTATTCTCTCTATTGCGTTATCTGCCGCCGCGCCGCGGCTCATTGAGAGCGATTGAAAGCTGGTAGCAACTTAATTCAAATGAAACATTGAACAAATTCATAATCACAATACTGAAATTACTGAAATTAAATTGAATAAATTGAATAATGAAAAAAAAAATCAACATAAAACATTGCAATAGAAAAATATTAGGCCACATCAATGAGGCTTTGTAAGAGCATAAGTCTCAGTGTAGCTGACAGTGTTTATGTTTTTCCGTTCTTGATGCTTAAATATGTATCTATTCTGTTTATTAAAGTCAAGCATCTTGTTTAATTATCAATTGTACATTACAACATAAATTTGCTACATTCCAGTTGAGCCGCTGCAAAGACGTCTGATGAAGGAAGACTGTCAGCCAATCGCACCAGAAAATGAAGATG
Organism: Abramis brama; assembly: GCF_963993115.1. NCBI lineage: Eukaryota > Metazoa > Chordata > Actinopteri > Cypriniformes > Leuciscidae > Abramis > Abramis brama. The sequence continues at coordinate 18,233,050 of NC_139971.1, forward strand.
ATGAAGCTCGTCTTTAATCTCCTAAATCTTTTTTTTTTGTTGTGTGAATCATTCACGAAATTGAGATGACTGACAGTGATACCCGGCCATAGCAACAGAAGACATTTTTCAAAACAGATCGAACAAATCAGAAAAAAATACTTTCAATACAGTATTGCTTTCAATTAAAAAAATAAACAATGAAAATTTTAAATAAAATTAAAATTAAGTTTGAAAACCCATCGCACATTTCAAGGTATAAATAAAGTGTCGGGACAGTTTATTTATTTAAAACAGGGTTGCATCGATAGAGTTTATTCCCTTTGCGATGCAAAATAAGAAACACAGAAACGTATTCTTGCAACATTTTAAATTTCTATTGTCAAAGAAATTGCAGCTAAGTTAAAAAATGAAAACGGTACAAAACGAAAATAGTTCAAAGCAACATAAATTAAGAACAGGCGTTTTTCTTTGCCTCTCTCTCGCGCTGGATCTTTTTTTAGTAAGTTTCTTTTGCGCGCGCCGGGTCTCTCTCGAAATTAAACATTTCAGGGTAAAAACACACCATACACCTGATAAAACTGTATATGTCGCTGCGTGTCATCCACACAAATCACGAAAGAAAAAACTGTAACAAAAAGCCTTGTTGCTTCAAAAATACAGCATGCCTTGCTGAATTCACCTTAAAACGAGATTGATCGCGAATTAAAGAGCTCTGTATCTGCTAATGTAACGGAGTTAAAAATGCACTTTAATAATTCTTATTTTCAAATTAGCATCTGTGAATTTTATTTATCATTTAATGATTTTATTGAATATCTGTGAATTTTATCTCATTGAGTTTTTTTATTTATCTTTATTTTTGTGAATGTTTCCTGTGGAAATGACCCTACCTGCACACTATCCCTTCTGTACCTCCTAAGCTTCCGTAGTGCTCCGTCTCCCTCAGTCGCGTTTTGCACTGCTGAGGGTAAGTTGTGTAGAAATGTGCTGCTGGGCTAATGTACTGTTTTCTTTGGAAATTGAATAATTTAAGTTATAACTTTCAATGCATATTGTCTGATGTTAATACAATAATGCTACGTAGCAGTCTTGTGTTAGTTTGACCGCTAAAATAAGTTTTAGCAGTGTTTTCATATTCAGTTTCTAGCCACCATTTTACCACGGCAGGCGGGCCGTGTCATGTGAACAATGTAGCTCGTCGGAGATTTCAGCGTCCCTGTTGTGTAGAGTAAATGCTGTATTTTTGTATGTTTAGGAAGCCAGAAGGCAATTAATGTGCATTGTGTTCTACAGGTATGCGTTTTCCTTTTGTTTATTAATGTAATTTTCGTTGTCTCTGTTACCACACGCACTTTTTTATTCAGCCCACCGGGTTTTGCTGTTATGCTATTTTCTTTAAGGAAACATATGTACTGTGTTTGTGGATTTGTTGCATTTTATGCTTAATATTTTCTGGACAGTGTTAATGACTTTCTGTGAGTAATGTGCACACTGAGCAAAATACCTCACGTAATGTTAAAGTAATGTATTTGTAATGTATTTTAAATACATGAAGTTCGCAGTCTCGTTTTGCACTGCTGAGGGAAGCGGAAGTGCAGTAAGAGGAAGCCAGAAGGCAATTAATGTGCATTGTGTTCTACAGGAGCCAATAAATTGTGAAAAAGAAGTCATCTCGTGAGTTGTCTTTCACATAACCTAACCAGGGCGGTTACACTAAATTGAAATTGTGTGTGGAAAACCTTTAAATACGATAAATAAAACTACAATATTTATAATTTAATAATAGGCTATATAGGGCCTACATGTAGACTTTTGGAGATTTATCCTTAAAAGAATTTTGCCTTTGCCTGCTCATCAGGCTGCTGTCGGACACTCTCCATATGAAAGACGGAACATTAACACCTCTTGTCCTGCACCCCCACGATAAAGCAACTATAGCCTACAGCGTTCTCCAAACCCCCCACAGGCTATCTGAATTTGAGACTGCAAAACAAAGAGTTTGCAATTCACACTTAAATCGCTATTCTAGACATTAGCAATAGGCTATTAAAGTGTTGATAATGAAGCAATTAAATAATTTAGGCTATGTAGTAATATTTCTGTCATAAATATTTATTGCTAAATATTTCATTATTTCAATAATTGAAGAATTAAAACGCTCAAATGTTAAACTCAATATTAAATTCCACAGGGATCTTTGAATCCTTACAACCAGGGTGCGATTTGTGAATTAAAGTTCTCTTACGAGAGGTTCTCTCGTATTGCGTAAGTAGCTTACGCTGCGGGAAAGTCTTCTTTCTCGAGATACTGAAGCCAAAAAATTATCCTTAATTTTTAATAATCTTGTCAACGCAGTGCGGCAGCATGCAGACCTAGGGCAGGCTAACTAGCGTGCCCATTGGCTGCCCTGCGGCAACTGCGAGGCTCAGAGGCTGCTTCACTGATTTCTGTCTCTTCAGCGACGCTCTCCGCATCGCTGGACTCTGAGGAAGCCGCCGCCATTGAAACAAGCGACCAGCATGCCGAGGATATCAGCCTGAGGAAGCCGGCCGTCTTCGCCGCCTTCAGCCTTCCCTGCCTGCTCCGCTATCCGGCGAATTATATCCTTTTCTGCTCTGTGTTGTGTGTGTTTGTGTGTTCGCCTACCGCAACACACTGCATCTAAAAGAGCGCGAGGTGTTTGTTGCAAAATGCCTCGCAATTCCTGTGGCTCGTCCAGAGCCCCGCTCAGCGACCGCCATGTGATCTGCGCTCTCTGCCTGGGTCTTGACCACGCAGCCCTCGCCCTTACTTCGGGCAGCTGCGAAGAACTGCCGATGTCGACCCTGCGGGCTCGACTCGCCACGTTCGACGCTTCCGCTGTCTCTCCGTCCGCGGATGCAGCAGCTGAGCGCTCGCCGGAGCCCCTCCCACGAGCCTCGCTATCTCCTTCTCCCCCCCCACCTCCCGACGCGCAGCGGCCGGCTTTCGCCCGCACTGCCATCGCCTCAGGGGATGAAGCAGACAGCGCTGCTATCATAGACAGCTGCTTACCCCCCTCTGTCAAGCCACGCAAATGGCGCCGCTCACAAGGGATGTCAGAAACGGACGGTCTCGGGCTATAGCTTCCTTTACGTTACAAGAAAGCTACCCCCCCCGTCACTGGCTAAAGGAGAGAAGAGTGTTTAGCCCCACCCAGGTCGGACTAACCTCCATTTCTCACATATTTCTCAGTCCCCTCCTAAACTCAGGCGACTGGAAATACATATATTGCAGTAACGAGCCTGTTTTTATACACGCACGCCTGCAAACAAACGCTGACGCAAAACATGATGACGCTCGCCCCTTCCTGCGCTCTCCCCCTCTGTTCGAGCCGCGCAAACGCGCCGCTCACAAGAGTTGTCAGAAGTAGACGGTCACGGGCTGGCTTCCTTTACGTTATAAGAAAGCTACCCCGCGTCTCGGTCGCGCGCGTCACTCACCGGCCACCTCCATTTCTCACACATTTCTCAGTCCCCTCCTAAGCTCAGGCGACTAGAAATATCTATATTGCAGTAAACGAGCCTGTTTTAATACACGCACGCCTGCAAACAAACGATGTCACAGCACATGATGACATCTTCCCGCTCTCTCTCCCTTTGTTCGAGCCGCGCAACTGCGCCGTTCTCAAGGGATATCAGAGCGGACGTCACGAGCACCGGCGAAAAGAGGAAGAGAGAGTGTTTTCGTCCCGCTTAGACCGGACTAACCTCCAATTCTCACATAATTCTCAGTCCGTTGATTGATTTCACAACTTGGTGAGAACCAGATGACATTAAATTTACGTGATATACTGAAAAGAGGATCTGGTGAAATTTGTTTTCATTAAAAAAATAAAAATAAAAAAAAAAATAGAAAAATAAAAGTATTTCTCACAACTGGATATTAATATAAAAATGTTAGATTAGACGTTTTAACAGGGTATTATTATTATTATTATTATTATTAATATTATTATTAATATTTTTATTTATTTAGATACCTATGTGTATGGCATATAGAGGGCCTAGGGACTTAGAAAACATACTGGGGTGTAGGGTTTACCTCTTAAGCAAAAGTATGGACCATTTTTATAATTTGCTCAAAGAAATAAACTAGACTACTAAAAACAAATAACGCACATGATCTCATAATCAAAACTCTTGTCATGAGCACAAAACCAAGTTAACTAGTAATTTCAACGTTTTTTTGGCTTCCCTTGCCATCTCTAAATAATTTTCCAAATTATAACATTGTTTATCATGAAATGCTCTTTAAATGCTGATTAATAATGCTAAATGTTCTGAAGAAAAAAAAAATCTTGTCACAAACCTGGTTTAGTTAAATGGTCTGAGTCATCAGTATGACAGATAAAAATAATTGCATTTGTTGCATTCTCGTTTTCTGCAGCGTTTTAGCAAATGTATCTATTTTGCTATTTCTGTCAGGACCACTATCATCAAATTCGATTGACAATTAGCATACAGTTAGGATTGGCGGTATGGTTCTGTTCTGGGCAAGAACTCCCTGCGCATCCATGCAGCCTAGCAAGGATAAGAGCAGGGAGAGCAATAATAACCCACCTTAGGGTAAACAGAACAGAACCAACATAAATGTATTGCAGACATCATTAATTCAAGATTTAAAGTACAACATAATTCGAGAATTTATTCTGATTCAAGGGGAATCAGAATGCCAAATCCTGACTGACGAGAGGAGGAGCCGGGGATGGAGGAGGGTAATTAGCTTCTGAGAAATGCGATAGATGCTGATAATACTGAAGGAGCTTACATATACAGTGATAGGCGTCGTATTCCTTATAGGTAGACGTGGATCAGGTGAGAGTCAGCTGATGCGAGCTTGACTAACGTGACCTACCAGAACTGACGCTACGCTTGATTTCTGTCAGGACCACTATCGTTAAATACGATTGACCATTAGCATACAGTTAGGATTGCCGGTATGGTTCTGTTCTGGGCAAGAACTCCCTGCGCATCCATGCAGCCTAGCGTGGATAAGAGCAGGGAGAGCAGCAATAACCCCCCAAAACAAAACCATATGCCAATATCCCCGAAACATTTACATTTAGCAGACGCTTTTGTCCAAAGCGACTTACAATTTAGGACTAAATTAAGCAAGTCATCGTGAAGAGGCAAAAACAACGCAAGAAGTGCTCAAAATACGAAGTTCAGGCATTGGTCAGAGTATAATAAGCCTGATAAGGGAGGATTAAAGAAAAAGGAATGTTTTTTTTTTTTATTTAAAAAAAAAAAAATTATGAGGTTAAGTGCTCATGGAAGAGATGGGTTTTCAGCTGTCTTTTGAATGTTGTCAGGGATTCTGCATTCCGGATGAGGGTGGAGAGAGCATTCCACCAGAATGGAACCGTGAATGAGAATGTTCTGGAAAGTGATTTTGTGGCTCTCTGTGATGGAACCACGAGCCGTCGCTCGTTGACCGATCGCAGGCTTCTGGTAGGGATGTAGACTCGTAGGAGTGAGTGAAAGTAGGAGGGAGCTGAGCCTGTGATAGATCTGTAAGCAAGTGTCAATGCCTTGAACTTGATCGAGCAGCGAGTGGTAGCCAGTGCAGAGAGATGAACAGAGGAGTGACATGGGCCCTTTTTGGCTCGTTGAAGACAAGACCAGCTGCAGCATTCTGAATCATTTGTAGAGGTTTAGTTGCACATGATGGAAGTCCAGCCAGAAGAGCATTGCAGTAATCAAGCCTAGAAATGACCAGGGCCTGGACGAGAAGTTGTGTTGTATGCTCAGTTAGGAAAGGCCTGGGTCCTCATTTATAACCGTTGTGTACGCACAATACAGGGCCTGAAAGAGGCATACGCCACTTCCGACGCATAAGTTGTGATTTATAAAAACAAACTTGACGGGAAAATTTGCGCACCTGCACGCAAACTCTGACCCATACGTACGAACGTTTTGGAGATGGAGCAGTTTGGCGACACCGATGGTGAGCTGGAGTTAAATGTATTTTTGGTCACTTTTAGACAGAAAATCTAAAGAAAATTATACATATACAGAAAGATAATACAAATATAATTTTCATATTTCATAACGTGTTGGGCCGTTTAGTGAAACTGACGCATATAGCCTATCTAACGGCAGATGAAGTAAAACCGTAAATCTTCATTATGAGTCGTAATCATAAATACAGTGCATGTTCACAATAACAGTTTAAATAAATAAAATAATGATTTAAACTATGTTTTACTTCTGATATAAACATTTAGATTAAATATGCCATTCTCATTAATGGAATTAAACACTTAAACATGAAATCATTACTGAGAAAAATTATATTCAATAAATAGAAATATTTGTTGTGGATGCAACACTTTCCCTCTGTCATGCTGTGTTTTAATGTTTTAACTACAGAGATAATTGCTCATCATGATAATAGCAGATTGTCTGAGAAAATAGTTCCGTGCAAATATGCACAACAAGGTCTATCTGTATCCATTAAAAATATAAATCAATTAAAAATACTATTTGGCAGGGGAAAAGATTGAGAAAAAACTTTCTCTGAAATATATTTTACACTATTTTATTTATTTATTCAAAAACAAGGCAAGGATGATTAATGATTAATTTGACTAAATGATTTTTATGAATGTAATGTGACGGCACATCCGTATTTCATATTTTCCTACTGTCGTGTACCATTAAACATGTTATCACGTGGATGAATAATCATATGCAAATGATATGCAGTTGATGTCACATGCCTGTCCTGTCTTGTGCTGCACATGGGTGTTTTGTTATTTTGGGCCATGTGCTCCTGTCTATTTGGTGGTCCCAGTTCCGGTGGTCCCGGGTTTGGTGGTCCCAGTTCCGGTGGTCCCTGGTTTGGTGGTCTCAAGTCCGGTGGTGGCCAAAGAGGCGGCAGCACCGTCACAACCTCGTAAACGGCGGAGGAGGAGGACTATCCCGGAGCCTACCATCCCCACCATCAGTCCTGCCATGGCCAAGAGGGCTGTCTTCACCTTCTACGCATTGGCCGTTCTGCGGGCATGGGAAAAGCACATGGGTTCTCCCGAGCCAGAGACTGTTCACGTCACGTCTGCCGATCCAGAGACTGTTCACGTCACGTCTGCCGATCCAGAGACTGTTCACGTCACGTCTGCCGATCCAGAGAATGTTTGCGTCAAGTCTGTTGATGCAGAGACTGTTCCTGTGCTGGAGGCTGTACCTGTCAGCCCTGCCACGGCCAAGAGGGCTATCTTCATCTTTTATATGTTTGCTGTCCTGCGTGCCTGGGCTGCACACACCACCAAGGTGGCAGCCTCCAGTCCGGTTGGAACCCCGGACACTGTGCTGGAGCTGGTGGTGTCCGTTCCTGAGCCGGTGGTGTCCGTTCCTGAGCCGGTGGTGTCCGTTCCTGTGCCGGTGGTGTCTGTTCCAGTGCCTGAGCCGGTGGTGTCTGTTCCAGTTCCTGAGCCGGTGGTGTCTGTTCCAGTGCCTGAGCCGGTGGTGTCTGTTCCTGTGCCGGTGGTGTCCGTTCCTGTGCCGGTGGTGTCCGTTCCAGTTCCTGAGCCGGTGGTGTCTGTTCCAGTGCCTGAGCCGGTGGTGTCTGTTCCAGTTCCTGAGCCGGTGGTGTCTGTTCCAGTTCCTGAGCCGGTGGTGTCTGTTCCAGTGCCTGAGCCGGTGGTGTCTGTTCCTGTGCCGGTGGTGTCTGTTCCTGTGCCATGGCCGCCCGAGGGGTCGTCTCCGCCCCTGGCCGCCCGAGGGGTCGTCTCCGCCCTGGCCGCCCGAGGGGTCGTCTCCGCCCTGGCCGTCCGAGGGAGACTCTCCGCCCTGGTCGCCCGAGGGAGAGTCTCCGCCCTGGCCGCCCGATGGACTGTCATTTCAGTCCTGGCCATCTGCACGACCTGCTCCACCCTGGCCACTCGAGGGAAAGTCTGCTTCACCCTGGTCGCCCGATGGACTGTCGTCTCCACCCTGGCCGCCCGATAAACTGACATGTCCGCCCTGGCCGTCTGCACAACCTGCTCCGTCCTGGCCTCCCGAACCCTGTGGGCCACTCTGGTGTCCCAAACATTATGTCCCTCCCGTCCCGTCCCGCCCCGCCCTGCCCTGCCCTGCCCTGGTCTGTCCCTCCCGTCCCGCCCTGGTCTGTCCCTCCCGCCCCGCCCTGGTCTTATGGAGCGTCTGGTAGCCGCTCCGTAGGGAGGGGGTAATGTCACATGCCTGTCCTGTCTTGTGCTGCACATGGGTGTTTTGTTATTTTGGGCCATGTGCTCCTGTCTATTGTTTAGCCCCTCCCATCTTGTTATCTGATTATTGGTTAATTTGTCCCACCTGTCTTTCTTGTTACCCTCCTTGTTTGTTCCCCTATTTAGCCTCCCTGTGTTTGTATTCCTGTGCTGGTTCGTTTGTCCGAGTTTCTCGTTCCTGGAGTTCCTGAGTTTTGTACCTTGTCTGCATGTCACTAATAAATTTCCTCTGCATTTGTATCCTCGTCTCATGTTAACTATTTCGTGACAGTTGAGGATATTCATAGTAAAACTAGGCATTGTTAAGCTCCATATATGGCTATTTCGGGGTGGAGACGCATATGCGCACAATCTTCCGCTGACTGGGATTTATAAAGTGAATTCTGCACAGGTTCTGGCATACGAACTGTTTTATAAGTCTGAATATTGTACGCCATTTTTGGCTTTCGGGCGCACGTACACTTTAAGCAAGGATCCTACGCACAGTTTTATATATGAGACCCCTGATCTTCCTGATGTTGTGCAGTGCAAACCTGCATGATCAAGCTGTCTTTGAAATGTGGTCTGTGAAGGTCAGCTGGTCGTCCAATATTACTCCAAGATTTCTGACCGACCTTGATGGGGTGATTGATGCTGAATTTAGCTAGATAGTGAAGTCATGCTAGCCTGGGTTTCCCCATGCTGCCTTGCCCACAGCGCGATTTTATTCACGCTGCTAGGCAGCCTGGACACCATGGACCAGATTTTCCCCTCAAAAAGGGAACCAATCACAGAACGGGGAGGGAGCAGCAAGACGATGATGACGTCTATGCGACACACCGAAGCAGTTTGTTTATATCTATGGATCCATCATGGCATCAGACGCGAAGTTACCTTTCGATGCAGCCTTAGATAGTGTTCTAAGTAGTTTAGAACGCAAGTTTATTTCGTCTTCTTCCTCGTCAAATTTCTGTCGCTCTACATACGTCATCTGGTATAATTGAAACGACTGACTATGAGCTACGTACAGGCGCATTTGATAGACATTCGTAGCGCCCAATAAACGGCTCTGGGCATTCGTAAACCACGCCTCAAATACGAGAAAATTAACATGTGGTTCCCAGACCACGTCTCAATGAGACGAGGTCTGACGTTAGCCAGGCTAAAGTCATGCTGTAGTGACGGACTGGCAGGGAGGACGAGAAGCTCCGTCTTTGCCAGGTTGAGCTGCAGGTGATGTTCCTTCATCCATTCCGAGATGTCCGCCAGACAGCTTGAGATCCTTGCAGCTACTGTGGGATCATCTGGTTGAAATGAGAGGAAGAGCTGTGTGTCATCAGCATAGCAATGGTAAGAGAAACCATGTGCCTGTATGATGTGTCCCAGTGATGTAGTGTAGATGGAGAAGAGGAGGGGTCCAAGAACTGAACCCTGAGGAACCCCTGTGGTCAGTTGATGTGCTCTGGATACCTCGCCTCTCCATGCGACCCTGAAGGATCTACCTGTGAGATAGGATTCAAAACAGTGGAGGGAAGTTCCTGTGATGTCCAGTGATGAGATGGTGGACATAAGGATCTGATGATCCACAGAGTCGAAGGCAGCAGACAGATCCAGGAGAATGAGAACTGAAGATTTGGAAGCAGCTTTTGCGATCCGTAGGGCTTCTGTGACCGACAGTAATGCAGTCTCAGTTGAATCCCCTTTCTTGAAGCCGGATTGGTTGACATCCAGCTGGTTGTTCAGAGACAAGAAGGATGCTACTTGGTTGGAAACAGCTCGTTCAAGTGTTTTCGCAATGAATGGTAGGAGAGAGACAGGTCTGTAAGCAGTGGAGTTACCTGAGCCTGCTTGAATGCAGTAGAGAAAATGCCAGTATGGAGGAATGAGTTGAGATGTGTGTGAGTGCTGGTAGAAGTGTGAGAGAGATGGCTTGTAGAAGGGATGAAGTCTAGAGGGCAGGTGGTAGGATGACTGGAGAGCATAAGTTTAGATACTTCTTCACCGGTTAGTGGAGAGAAGGAGGAGAGAGGGTTATTGGCTGTGGGAGAGGTTGGTCTGGGTTCCTGTGTGTGTGGAGCTGAGAACTGATTTCTGATAGTTGGTTAGTAGTTCAATTCTAAGGCGAGCTGCTAATAATCCAAAAAACATCCCAACCACTTCTTTTGACCCTTCTTTCTGAATCATGTGTTTCCTGGAAAGTCATATGGAAAGTTTAGCCACTCCAAACACATAATTCATCAAAACATGTTCTTGTTTTTTCTTTACAGAATATTTTGGTCCAAAAATAAACAAAGATTAAAGCTGCAAGCAGCATTTATCGGGGTTCAAGCATTTAAGGCCTTTAAGCACATAAGCATTTAAGACATTAAGATTTATTTAGAAAGCTTTTAACCACTGAAATAATAGATGGAAAAGTCAATTTACAGCCAATACAGGCAATTTACCATAGGAAATATATGGTTTTCAAAGCTTTTTAACAGTTATAGCGCCACCTATCGTCTGATCTACATGATTTTGCATGTTTGTTCAGAATGTTATGGCACATATGCTCACCAATTTTCGTGAAGTTCTGAGTTTTCGTTTAGGATTTATAGGCTTTTGAGTGCATTTTGCCACGCCCATTTTCTTTATGACCCAATAAACCCATGCGAAAAATGCAAAAGTTCAACTTTTTTTGATAATTATTGATCTAGAGAGTCCAGAGAATTGTCCTAGACTGGTTTGGTTCCGATCGGGCGAAAAACCTAGGACTAGTTCGCAAAAGTAGGTTTTGAACATGTTCGCGAATATTTAATGAACGGTTTGATTGACAGCAATGGTTCTTGAGGCAAAGTTGTTCACCATGAGTAGCTCTATCAAAAGATATGCATTTTGTGATAAGTGTAACACCACGTGATTACAGAGCCATAAAACTCGTTAGCGCCAACTAGTGGCCGTTTTCTTTCAAAATTCTTACAGACCTCTAGGGCCATGAGTAGAACATGCCCATCGAGTTTCGTTCCGATCGGCCTCCGTTAACCTTGTCTAATAGGTGCTCAAACTTCATTGGCGGCCATGTTTTTTGAGATACGCCAATGTCCTCATAGACGTACATGACACCTTGGACCAAGACACTGCATACCAATTTTCAAGTCCATCGGACTAACGGTCAGGTGGTTATAGCCTATTTTATGTTTTTTTTCATGTTATAGCGCCACCATGTGGCCAATCGCCGCGATTTTTTTACTGTGACCTCAGATTGACTTCTTACACATGTGTACTTTGGTGAAGATACCTCATTTTGTTCACGAGTTATAACCATTTTAGTAAAACTGGCTCCGCCTACTTCGAACGTTTTGGCGCCCCTTAGCGTCCGTGAATCAAAATTTCAACCTTTTTTCGATAATTATTGATATACAGACTCCAGAGAACATTTCTGCACTGGTTTGGTTCCGATCGGGCAAAAAACCTATGACTAGTTCGCAAAAGTAGGTTTTGGACATAATCCAAAATGGCGGAAAAATTTGCATACCGGAAATGTAATCGGAGATATACATTTTGTCCGGCTTGAGCCAAGGATTACAATGATATAAGACACTTGAGTCTGTGACAAAGGGTTAATGAGATTTAAGCAAAAGTAAGATTTTTTTTGTTTTTTGCGCTGTAGCGCCACCTATTGGCCAATCTGGGTCATATTCTCTGAACCTCTCCTCGATTTTTGTACAACCTTCTGGCATATTTCAAGTCTCTAGCACTTACGGTTTGGGCTGCATGATGCGTTTTACGGCAGAAGAAAAATAATAATAATTAAAGCTGCAAGCAGCATTTATCGGGGTTCAAGCAATTAAGGCCTTTAAGGCCTTTAAGCATAAAAGCATCAAAAGTTATTAAGATTTATTTAGCAAGCATGTAACTACTGACATAATAGATGAAAAAGACCATTTACCATAGGAAATATATGGTTTTAAAGCTTTTTAACAGTTATAGCGCCACCTATGGTCCGATCTCCATAAAATTTGGCATGCTTGTTAATGATGTTATGTCACATATGCTCACCGATTTTTGTGAAGTTCTGAGTTTTAGGATTTATAGGATTTTTAATGTATTTTGCCACGCCCTTTTTTTAAATGACCCTATTAGAGCCATCCAAATGCAAAATTTCAACTTTTTTTTGATAGTTTTTGATCTAGAGAGTCCAGAGAATTGTCCTAGACTGGTCTGGTTCCGATCGGGCGAAAAACCTAGGACTAGTTCGAAAAAGTAGGTTTTTAACATGTTTGCGAATATTTAATGAACGGTTTGATTGACAGCAATGGTTCTTGAGGCAAAGTTGTTCAGGATGAGGAGATCTATCAAATGATATGCATATTATGTGGATATTTGTAACACCACGTGATTACAGAGCCGTAAAACTCGTTAGTGCCAACTAGTGGCCGATTTCTTTCAAAATTCTTACAGACCTCTAGGGCCTTGAGTCGAACATGCCCATCGAGTTTCGTTCCGATCGGCCTCCGTTAACCTTGTCTAATAAGTGCTCAAATTTCATTGGCCGATGGCGGCCATGTTTTTTGAGATACGCCAATGTCCTCATACACATACATGGCACCTTGGACCAAGACACTGCATACCAATTTTCAAGTCAATCGGACTAACGGTCAGGTGGTTATAGCCTGTTTTATGTTTTTTTCATGTTATAGCGCCACCATGTGGCCAATCGGCGCGATTTTTTTACTGTGACCTCATATTGAGCCCGTACATATGTGTACCGAGTTTGGTGAAAATATCTCATTTTGTTCACGAGTTATAGCCATTTTAGTAAAATTAGCTCCGCCTCCTGCAAACGTTTTGACGCCCCTTAGCAACCGTGGATCGAAATTTCAACTTTTTTTCGATAATTATTGATAGTCAGACACCAGAGAACATTTCTGCACTGGTTTGGTTCCGATCGGGCGAAAAACCAGGGACTAGTTCGCAAAAGTAGGTTTTGGACATAATCCAAAATGGCGGAAAAATTTGCATACCGGAAATGAAATCCTTGAGGCCAATTTTGTTCGACTTGATCCAAGGATTCCAACGATATAAGACACTTGAGTCTGTGACAAACGGTTAATGAGATTTAAGCAAAAATATGCAATTTTTTTGTTTTTTGCACTGTAGCGCCACCTATTGGCCAATCTAGCTCATATTCTCTGAACCTCTCCTCGATTTTTGTACTACCTTTTGGCCAAGTTTCAAGTCTCTAGCACTTACGGTTTGGGCTGCACGATGCGTTTTAGCGGAGAAGAATAATAATAATTAAAGCTGCAAGCAGCATTTATCGGGGTTCAAGCAGTTAAGGCCTTTAAGGCATTTAAGCACAAAAGCATCAAAAGTTATTAAGATTTATTTAGCAAGCATGTAACCACTGACATAATAGATGGAAAAGACCATTTACAGCCAATACAGGCAATTTGCCATGGGATATATATGGTTTTAAAGCTTTTTAACAGTTATAGCGCCACCTATGGTCCGATCTCCATAAAATTGTTTACTGTGACCTCAAATTGAACCCATACACATGTGTACTGAGTTTGGTGAAGATATCTCATTTACTTCTTGAGTTATAGCCATTTGAGTAAAATAGGCTCCTCCCACAACGATTTGCCACATTCTAGAATTATTTAATATGATTCTAGCATGATTTACTATCATATACCATGTTCCAGAATGATTTATTAGGATTCTAGCATGATTTACCTTGATACACCTCATTTCAGTATTATTTACTATGATTTACAATGTTTCTAGCATGATTAACCACATTACTAGCAATTATGTGAAGTGTCAGTGCAAATGAGGTGATGAACACTGACAAAATATTATTGTGTTATAATAGTTAGTTATATACGTGATTTTTAGTGTGTGTCCAAGTATGAATGCAAAAGCACATGTAAAAGCTCCAAAACTCTGGAATAGCCTTCCTGATACTGTTCGTTGCTCAGACTCGCTCTCCCAGTTTAAAACTAGATTAAAGTCGCATCTCTTCAGCCAGGCATTCATATAATATTTTTAATCTTACAGTTCAAATTACAATCCGGCCTCTAGTTAATAAACGCCAGAGGAGAACTGGCCCCCGACTGAGCCTGGGTTCTCCCAAGGTTTTTTTTTTCTCCATTGGGTCACCTGATGGAGTTTTAGGACACTATTAGGTCACTTGATGGAGTTTTTCGGTTCCTTGCCACTGTTGCCTTTGGCTTGCTCAGTTGGGGATATTCTGGGGATATCTAATTTGATTTTATCAATAAATTCCACTAGAAACAAACCTTGTTGTATTATTTTAATTTAATACTGTAAAGCTGCTTTGATACAATCTGTATTGTGAAAAGCGCTATACAAATATACTTGACTTGACTTGACTTGACTTAAAATATTTCATTATTGAGTAGAATGGCCAGCAGAGGGCACTAGAAGACCACTTATTGGCTCACTTTCACTTTAAACCAGTTTTCTGCACTAAAGCAAACCAGTTTTTCCATGTTAACTCAATGCATGCTTACACACACACACACACACACACACACACACACACACACACACACACACACACACACACACACACACACACACATACACACACAGTTTAGTTAACCATGATTTACCATGATATACCACGTTCTAGTATTATTTACCAGGAGATAAACGACAATCTAGTATTATTTACTTTGATTTACCATGTTTCTAGCCTGATTTATCACATTACTAGCAATTATTTGAAGTGTCAGTGCAAATAAAGTGATTAACACTGACAAAATATGATTGTGTTATAAAAGTTATTGCTATATAAGTGATTTTTTTAGTGTGTATTCAAGTATGAATGCAAGCGCATGTTGAAATATTTCATTAATAAGTAGAATGGCCAGCAGAGGGCAGTAGAAGACCACTTATTGGCTCACTTTCACTTTAAACCAGTTTTCTGCACTAAAGCAAACCAGTTTATCCATGTTAACTCAATGCATGCTTACACACACACACACACACACACACACACACACACACACACACACACACACAGACACACACACACAGCATAGTTAACCATGATTTACCATGATTTACCACATTACTAGCAATTATTTGAAGTGTCAGTGCAAATAAAGTGATTAACACTGACAAAATATGATTGTGTTATAATAGTTATTGCTATATAAGTGATTTTTAGTGTGTATTCAAGTATAAATGCAAGCACATGTGGAAAAATTTAATTAATAAGTAGAATGGCCAGCAGAGGGCAGTAGAAGACCACTTATTGGCTCACTTTCACTTTAAACCTCATGATTTTGACCAGTTTTCTGCACTAAAGCAAACCAGTGTTTCCATGTTAACTCAATAATGCATACTTGCTACATATGCTACACACAATAATGCTACACACACACACACACACACACACACACACACACACACACACACACACACAAATGTTTTAGTGATATTGGTGTCACATTCACCTTCATCACATTCACCTTCTGTCTTCATCACATTCACTATCTGTCGTCATCACCTGCACCTGCTCCTCATCACCCTCCTCATCATCACCTGCTCCTCATCATCATAACCGTCACCTGTTGTCCTTGTCTTGATCTGTGTATTTAAGTTCCCCTCTCATCCATTATCATTGTCGGTTATTGTTTGTGCACTAGCACTCTGTTATGTTTGTTTTCATGTTGGAAAATAAAACCTTTGTTATATTTGTACCACACACACACACACACACACACACACACACACACACACACACACACACACACACACCATCATTTATCATGATTTACCATGGCTGATACCAATACCAATATGAGAAAATGACTATTTTAAACAGCGGGGGGCAGTAAAATACCACTTATTGGCTTAACATGCCATTAATTCATATCATTTTCACCTTTTTAACTGTTATAGAGGCAAATTTTGTCCGATCTGTCTGAAAATTTTCATGCTTGTTCAGGGTGATATTTCACACGTTCTGACTTGTTTTTAAGAAGGTCTGAGCATTGATTAAAGAGATATAGGCTTTCGGGGACACTTGGTAAAGGCCAGATTTTGAAGTGAACCTATTATAGCTATCCAAATGAAGTAGTTCAACTTTTTCTGACAATTATTGATCTAGTGAGTCCAGAGAATTGTATTGCACTAGTTTTGAACATTATGATATGAAAATTATATGATCAGAGATGGAAAAGACCATTTACAGCCAATACAGGCAGTTTACCATAGGAAATATATGATTTTAAAGCTTTTTAACAGTTATAGCGCCACCTATCGTCCGATCTCCATAGAATTTTTCATGCTTGTTAATGATGTTATGTCACATATGCTGACCACTTTTTGTGAAGTTCTGAGTTTTTATTTAGGATTTATAGGCTTTTTAATGTATTTTGACACGCCCATTTTATAAATGACCCTATTAGAGCCATCCAAATGCAAAAGTTCAACTTTTTTTTGATAGTTTTTGATCTAGAGAGTCCAGAGAATTGTCCTAGACTGGTCTGGTTCCGATCGGGCGAAAAACCTAGGACTAGTTCGCAAAAGTAGGTTTTTAACATGTTTGCGAATATTTAATGAACGGTTTGATTGACAGCAATGGTTCTTGAGGCAAAGTTGTTCAGGATGAGGAGATCTATCAAATGATATGCATATTGTGTGGATATTTGTAACACCACGTGATTACAGAGCCATAAAACTCGTTAGCGCCAACTAGTGGCCGATTTCTTTCAAAATTCTTACAGACCTCTAGGGCCTTGAGTCGAACATGCCCATCGAGTTTCGTTCCGATCGGCCTCCGTTAACCTTGTCTAATAGGTGCTCAAATTTCATTGGCCGATGGCGGCCATGTTTTTTGAGATACGCCAATGTCCTCATACACATACATGGCACCTTGGACCAAGACACTGCATACCAATTTTCAAGTCAATCGGACTAACGGTCAGGTGGTTATAGCCTGTTTTATGTTTTTTTCATGTTATAGCGCCACCATGTGGCCAATCGCCGCGGTTTTTTTACTGTGACCTCAGATTGACCTCTTACACATGTGTACCAAGTTTGGTGAAGATACCTCATTTACTTCTGGAGTTATAGCCATTTTAGTAAAATAGGCCCTGCCCACGACGTACGTTTTGGCGCCCCTTAGCGTCCGTGAATCGAAATTTCAACTTTTTTTCGATAGTTTTTGATATTCAGACTCAAGAGAACATTTCTGCACTGGATTGGTTCCGATCGGGCGAAAAACCTAGGACTAGTTCGCAAAAGTAGGTTTTTGACAAAATTCAAAATGGCGGAAAATCTATCATGGCGGAAATGAAATCGGAGATATACGTTTTGTTCGTCAGGCGTCCAGCTTTCCAATGATATAAGACACTTGAGTCTACGACATACGGTCTAGTAGTTATGAGCAGTTTTGCGCTTTTGGTTGCTATAGCGCCACCTATGGGCCAATCGGGGTCATACTTTTATAGGTTCTCCCCAAATTGAGGACTACCATTTGGCCAAGTTTCAAGGTTCCAGCTCTTACGGTTTGGTCTGCACGATGCGTTTAAGGGGAAAATAATAATAATAATAATAATAATAATAAAAATCAGTACAATTACAATAGGGTTTCAGCACTTCGTGCTTGAACCCCTAATAATTAAAGCTGCAAGCAGCATTTATCGGGGTTCAAGCAGTTAAGGCCTTTAAGGCCTTTAAGCACACAAGCATCAAAAGACATTACGTTTTATTTAGCAAGCATTTAACAACTGCCATCATAGATGAAAAAGTCAATTTACAGCCAATACATGCAGTTTGCCATAGGAAATATATGGTTTTAAAGCGTTTTTACAGTTATAGCACCTTTTTGCCTGAGTCTTCTTACAGTCTTGCCTGATCTCCACCACTTTTATTAGTAGTACTCAAAGTGTGCCTATATATATGTGGCAAATTTGTTGTAAATATGTAATTTTGATAAGGAGTTTAGACAATTATATTCAGTGGCGTAACGCACTTAAGTAGGATTATCAAGGCGGGCCCCTTGATGACGCAATTGATGACATTGATGACGCAATGTCCGCGAGTAGGCTACCATCAATAGGGCAGGATATGATCATACACAGCATATAAGAGATGAGATGACTAACAAAATCAGGAGGAGCCTACGCTCACCAAAAAAAAACAAAAAAAAAAACACTGGTGACAGCGCACCATAACACATTGTTAGGCCTAGGTCCAAATACATAAAAAAGATGCTCTCTTACATTATAGCGGGATTTTCCGGGCTTTCCTATGTGCAACTGCAAAGTTGTCGATTAGATCAGGATTGTGCACACGGGCATTCTCAATTGACCCTTCGCAGGGAGTTTGATTGACAGGTGATCTGACTAATCATAATCCGCCATTTTGTCCCACAAAGCAGTCAGGAGAGTTAGTAGATTAACTTTGGAGGATTTAAATTTGAAAAACAAAGTGTACTGACGTCTTAGCACTTTAAAACAACATTCCTTTTATGTTCATTCATGTTTATTTTAATGCTATAAATTAACTAGAAGGAAGAGATGATCGGTTCACGAGCAGCTTTAACCCTCTGAGGTCTGAGCTGTTTTCTGGGCCCTGGAGGTGTTCTGACATGCTCTGACATTTCTGGTTATTTCTGTTACTTGTGACATTTTCATGGCTAAAGTCTAATTACACTGTATTCAGCACAAACTCTGCTACAATAATATATCAGCAGCATGTATGTAAAAGTTTGTAGTTTTGAGATAATGACATTTATGCGTGGTTTTTGAAAATACAAAAAAAAATTCTCACTGAAATAAGGCCATGAAACCCATACTGATTATTTCTTCACAAGACTTTTGAAAATTGTATGACGTAGCCTAGAATATTTGATGCAAAACTATGTGAAAATCACCCTGACTGCTCATTCAGATAAGACAATATATTGATTTAAAAATTTTACGACGTGTTTTGTGTGAAAAAGCCTTATGCGAGAGCTCATTAATATGTAAGCTTTTCTCACCTGAGAAAGACAAAGAACCTCCCCTAACGGCCCTATTAGGAGCTATCAGGCCCCTATCATTCTGAGCAACCTTGCACAATACTGTAAATGAGGAGATTTAAAAAATAATGGCTTTTAAATTGTTTGGATTTATTTACAACACAACATAATCCAAAGATACACAACAAATGCCAAAAAAGCACTTCAAAGACAGAGACCTTTGTGCCATTCCTAAAAACATTGTACATACCTTTCATTTCCAAGATTTTCACTTTACCATGTTCACGTACTGAGACTCATGTGAATGTTGAAGTCCTCAGTGGCATCTGGGACCTGAAAAAAAAAAAGTGAACATACTGATATCAAGAGAAAGGCCTGCACGATTTTGGAAATAAATATTAGATTTTTCTGGTTAAAATTGCTTTTTAAAATTCCTTTTTAAAATTCACAGAATACACACACACACACACGTTTCCAACGATATATAATATAATGAACACCAGGTTTGTTGTGCCTTGTAGGCATAAGGTATATGCGCAGTGCGGATAAAATAATAATAACAATAAATAACCTATAGCAGCCTATAAATCTTCCAAAAGAAGCTAGAGAAAAATATATTGATTATCATGTTACTTCAAATGTTTCCATCCGTTATGATGATATGAAATGAGATAATAATAAAAACATGAAGCCGTTTGGTGCGTTTTGCTTTCATCCAAAATATGATACATTCAAACGCGATCGCTTGCAAAATATGATACATTCAAACGCGATCGCTTGCAAAATATGATACATTCAAACGCGATCACTCTCAAATATAAAACATTATGGTTACCATAAACATATCTATGTTTGAGCAGATATCCACAAACACAGTAAACACAGGTCTAAATATTATAATATTCCCCATATATCTAGCAACAGTTCAGCTGCAACGTGACATTTATGCAACAATAACAAACTAGGCTATGTAAGAATTTCTTACCTTATCTTTCTTGTCTTCAAATCGCGTTCTTCTTCTTCTGAGGTAGCCTAAATCCAATGTAAGCTCAGGCACGTCTTTCAAACTCGACGAAAAGTGAAGTGAAGTGTTTTGTTGTTGAGGTAACGAGCGCGTTCGCGTTCCATGTGGAGATTTGCATGTGAATATCTTTTGCGCGAGTAGGCGTGGCCAAATTAACTGTAATGAGCAAGCGTTTGAGAAGCTGGACATCTTGTTGGTTTTATACAAATTACTTAAACAGAGAATATTTGTTTTCGTTTTGAATCCGATCATTTAAAAGTACACACTTAAATGTTTATAAAGGTATATGGCTCATAAATGTGTGACAAGTATTCGCTGAGTTTTGTTTCAGTTTATAGACGTGCTCAAGAAAAAAAAGTTCACCGCGACGGAGAGGCAGAAAGCACACCCTGTTTATTTTCTTTATTTTACAAAAGCACAATGTTTTGATTTGATTGTAAGTGGACACATACAAAAGGAGAAATATCACAGATTCTTTTTTTATATTTCTTTTTTCTGTATGACCATAAATGATGGAGTAATTTAAGTTTATAGTGCTACAATGTGGAGAAAATCCGGCAAAACGCGTCGGCGCGTTTGTCGACCTCAGAGGGTTAACTGAGCCTTGAGTCTACAGCGATCTGTCAGACACATTAAAGAGTCACAAAACGGTATTTATTGTTTAAATGTCTCTAAAAAATGACTACATTTGAAAGGTGAGACTTTTGGCGCTTTTCCATTACCAGTACCAGCTCAACTCAACTTGACTCGACTCGGCTCGCTTTTCGCTCCGTTTTCCATTGCAGATAGTACCTCCACAATAGTACCTGGTCGTCATAGCGACGCTGCAGGAAACTGCCGTGACTTAATCTTCTACGCGAGATACATCCGCTGCCACACACAATGGACAATGAAGGAAATCGAGTATATGCTGTTTCTGGATGTTTTTGTTTTTGCTGTTTTTTATTCAGGATACTCCGTCTGGCGCGTGCAATGATGACGCAATGATTCTCTCTGACCAATCAGCAGTCTGCCGTGTTTTCACGTCACATTTTAGTATCGCCTCAGCTTGCCCCAGCTCACTTAGAACCTCGCCGGAGGTGGTACGAAAAAAAGTACCTGGAAGCAGGTACAGGTACAACTTTTACACAGTGGAAAACCAAACAAAGCTGAGTCAAGTCGAGCCGAGCCGAGCCGAGCCGAGCTGGCTGTAGTGGAAAAGCGCCATTTGTTTCATATCAAAAGTACTTGTCTGTCAGCGCACAGTCTCCTCTCTCATCCGCAATGTATTTTTCACTGCGTGAGAACTTGGTGTGGTGTGAGAGTGGCGTCGCTTGTCAGACAGTAACTAAAGTGGGCGGGTCTTTGCGAATGGTCATTGACAGTATGGACGGGGATTCGCCAGTCCCAATTCAAAACAAATTTCATGACAATCCATCATTGTTTGTTTCAAACATGTGAGAGCATCAAAATGATCCATGGGTGAAATTGATTGGATTTAATTCATTTTTTTGTCAGTTCCTATCATAATTTTAACATTTTGGCGTTATTGTTTAGCTATTTACCTATGTTTTCAAATTTCCTGTGTTTTTTTGTTGTTGTCTCGATCGGACTAACGGCTTTGAAGATAAACACAATTTTTTAAAGCTCTAAATGACACTTACAAAAACCATAAGGCGAAACCTGTCATGTTTGGTATTGTTGGACTCTGCAAGGATTCAGGAGTCTTAGGAGGTCACTCCTGTGAAAAAACACTGGCTTGAAACTTCTAAGGCTCCTTCAAGGCATTGTGCCAATGACGTATACTGAGTTTTTTGAGATACACCAATGTTCTCATAGACTATCATGGCACCCTGGACAAAGACACTGCGTGCCAATTTTCAGTAGACTAACAGTTGGGTGCGCTTATAGCTATTTTCATGATTTTTTTCACTGTTATAGCGCCACCAAGTGGCCAATTGTCACGTTTTTTTTCATGTCAACTATAATATATCTCTCTATAAAATATCTCTTTCCGCTCACAAGTTATAACCATTTTATAGTGCCACCAAGTGGCCAATTGTCATGATTTTTTTTCACGTGACCTCAGAATGAGCTCATGAACATGTGTCCCAAGTTTTGCGAAAATATCTCTTTCCGTTCACAAGTTATAACCGTTTTATAGTGCCACCAAGTGGCCAATTGTTGCGATTTTTTTTCAAGTGATCTCAGGTTGAGCTCAGGAAGATGTATCCCAAGTTTAGCAAAAAAAATCTCTTTCCGTTCACAATTTATAACCGTTTTAGTAAAAGTGGCCCTGGTGCCATCAAATATTTTGGTTCCCCTTATCGACCGTTAATTGAAATTTTGAATTTTTTGGATGATTATTGATTATCAGACTCCAGAGAATACTCTTGCAGTGGTTTGGTTCCGATCGGGCCAAAAACCTAGGAGAAGTTTGCAAAAATAGGTTTTTAAAAAAAATGCAATTTACTTGAAATTGGCGCCAGAAGGACGAGCAAATCGGAGATAGCCATTTTGTCCGCCTTGAGCCAAGGATTCCAACGATATAAGACACTTGACCCTGGGACAAACGGCCTAAGAGTTATGAGCGATTTTGAACTTTTGGTTGCTGTAGCGCCACCTATGGGCCAATCGGGGTCATACTCTGATAGGTTGTCCCCAATTTTGGTGAAGTTCTGAGTTTTCCTTTGGGATTTATAGGCTTTTGAGTGTATTTTGCCACGCCCCTTTTCTAAATGACCCTGTTACAGCCACCCAAATGCCAAAGTTCAACTTTTTTTTGATAATTATTGATCTAGAGAGTCCAGAGAATTGTCCTGGACTGGTTTGGTTCCGATCGGGCGAAAAACCAGGGACTAGTTCGCAAAAGTAGGTTTTGGACAAAATTCGACATAGCAGAAATTTTTCCCTGCCTACATCCAAATCGGAGATAGCCATTTTGTCCGCCTTGAGCCAAGGATTCCAACGGTATAAGACACTTGACCCTGGGACAAACGGTCTAAGAGTTATGAGCGATTTTGAACTTTTGGTTGCTGTAGCGCCACCTATGGGCCAATCGGGGTCATACTCTGATAGGTTGTCCCCAAATTGAGGCCTACCATCTGGCCAGGTTTCAAGTCTCTAGGCCTTACGGTTTGTCCTGCACGATGCGTTTTACGAATCCTTACAATTACAATAGGGTTTCAGCATTTCATGCTTGAACCCCTAATAAGAATGAAGGATTTTTGCCAGTTATAGCGCCACCTATGGTCCGATCTCCATGAAACTCTGCATGCTTCCTCCCCATGCTCGGACACATATGCTCGTCAATTTTGGTGAAGTTCTGAGTTTTCCTTTGGGATTTATAGGCTTTTGAGTGTATTTTGCCACGCCCCTTTTCTAAATGACCCTGTTACAGCCACCCAAATGCAAAAGTTCAACTTTTTTCCGATAATTATTGATCTAGAGAGTCCAGAGAATTGTCCTAGACTGGTTTGGTTCCGATCGGGCGAAAAACCAGGGACTAGTTCGCAAAAGTAGGTTTTGGACAAAATTCGACATAGCAGAACATTTTCCCTGCCTCCATCCAAATCGGAGATAGCCATTTTGTCCGCCTTGAGCCAAGGATTCCAACGATATAAGACACTTGACCCTGGGACAAACGGCCTAAGAGTTATGAGCGATTTTGAACTTTTGGTTATTGTAGCGCCACCTATGGGCCAATCGGGGTCATACTCTGATAGGTTGTCCCCAAATTGAGGCCTACCATCTGGCCAGGTTTCAAGTCTCTAGGCCTTACGGTTTGTCCTGCACGATGCGTTTTACGAATCCTTACAATTACAATAGGGTTTCAGCATTTCATGCTTGAACCCCTAATTAAAGCTGCAAGCAGCATTTATCGGGGTTCAAGCAGTTAAGGCCTTTAAGGCATTTAAGCACAAAAGCATCAAAAGTTATTAAGATTTATTTAGCAAGCATGTAACCACTGACATAATAGATGGAAAAGACCATTTACAGCCAATACAGGCAAATTGCCATGGGATATATATGGTTTTAAAGCTTTTTAACAGTTATAGCGCCACCTATGGTCCGATCTCCATAAAATTGTTTATTGTGACCTCAAATTGAACCCATACACATGTGTACTGATTTTGGTGAAGATATCTCATTTACTTCTTGAGTTATAGCCATTTGAGTAAAATAGGCTCCTCCCACAACGATTTGCCACATTCAAGAATTATTTAATATGATTCTAGCATGATTTACTATCATATACCATGTTCCAGAATGATTTATTAGGATTCTAGCATGATTTACCTTGATACACCTCATTTCAGTATTATTTACTATGATTTACAATGTTTCTAGCATGATTAACCACATTACTAGCAATTATGTGAAGTGTCAGTGCAAATGAGGTGATGAACACTGACAAAATATTATTGTGTTATAATAGTTAGTTATATACGTGATTTTTAGTGTGTGTCCAAGTATGAATGCAAAAGCACATGTAAAATATTTCATTATTAAGTAGAATGGCCAGCAGAGGGCACTAGAAGACCACTTATTGGCTCACTTTCACTTTAAACCAGTTTTCTGCACTAAAGCAAACCAGTTTTTCCATGTTAACTCAATGCATGCTTACACACACACACACACACACACACACACACACACACACACACACACACACACACACACACACACACACACACAGCATAGTTAACCATGATTTACCATGATATACCACGTTCTAGTATTATTTACCAGGAGATAAACGACAATCTAGTATTATTTACTTTGATTTACCATGTTTCTAGCCTGATTTATCACATTACTAGCAATTATTTGAAGTGTCAGTGCAAATAAAGTGATTAACACTGACAAAATATGATTGTGTTATAATAGTTATTGCTATATATTTTTAGTGTGTATTCAAGTATAAATGCAAGCACATGTTGAAATATTTAATTAATAAGTAGAATGGCCAGCAGAGGGCACTAAAAGACCACTTATTGGCTCACTTTCACTTTAAACCTCATGATTTTGACCAGTTTTCTGCACTAAAGCAAACCAGTGTTTCCATGTTAACTCAATAATGCATACTTGCTACATATGCTACACACAATAATGCCACACACACACACACACACACACACACACACACAAATGTTTCAGTGATATTGGTGTCACATTCACCTTCATCACATTCACCTTCTGTCTTCATCACATTCACCATCTGTCGTCATCACCTGCACCTGCTCCTCATCACCCTCCTCATCATCACCTGCTCCTCATCATCATAACCGTCACCTGTTGTCCTTGTCTTGATCTGTGTATTTAAGTTCCCCTCTCATCCATTATCATTGTCGGTTATTGTTTGTGCACTAGCACTCTGTTATGTTTGTTTTCATGTTGGAAAATAAAACCTTTGTTATATTTGTACCACACACACACACACACACACACACACACACACACACACACACACACACACACCATCATTTATCATGATTTACCATGGCTGATACCAATACCAATATGAGAAAATGACTATTTTAAACAGCAGGGGGCAGTAAAATACCACTTATTGGCTTAACATGCCATTAATTCATATCATTTTCACCTTTTTAACTGTTATAGAGGCAAATTTTGTCCGATCTGTCTGAAAATTTTCATGCTTGTTCAGGGTGATATTTCACACGTTCTGACTTGTTTTTAAGAAGGTCTGAGCATTGATTAAAGAGATATAGGCTTTCGGGGACACTTGGTAAAGGCCAGATTTTGAAGTGAACCTATTATAGCTATCCAAATGAAGTAGTTCAACTTTTTCTGACAATTATTGATCTAGTGAGTCCAGAGAATTGTATTGCACTAGTTTTGAACATTATGATATGAAAATTATATGATCAGAGATGGAAAAGACCATTTACAGCCAATACAGGCAGTTTACCATAGGAAATATATGATTTTAAAGCTTTTTAACAGTTATAGCGCCACCTATCGTCCGATCTCCATAGAATTTTTCATGCTTGTTAATGATGTTATGTCACATATGCTGACCAATTTTTGTGAAGTTCTGAGTTTTTATTTAGGATTTATAGGCTTTTTAATGTATTTTGACACGCCCATTTTATAAATTACCCTATTACAGCCATCCAAATGCAAAAGTTCAACTTTTTTTTGATAATTATTGATCTAGAGAGTCCAGAGAATTGTCCTAGACTGGTCTGGTTCCGATCGGGCAAAAAACCTAGGACTAGTTCGCAAAAGTAGGTTTTTAACATATTAATGAATAATTAATGAACAGTTTGATTGACAGCAATGGTTCTTGAGGCAAAGTTGTTCAGGATGAGGAGATCTATCAAATGATATGCATATTGTGTGGATATTTGTAACACCACGTGATTACAGAGCCGTAAAACTCGTTAGCGCCAACTAGTGGCCGATTTCTTTCAAAATTCTTACAGACCTTTAGGGCCATGAGCCGAACATGCGCATTGAGTTTCGTTCCGATCGGCCTCCGTTAACCTTGTCTAATAGGTGCTCAAACTTCGTTGGCCGATGGCGGCCATGTTTTTTGAGATACGCCAATGTCCTCATACACATACATGTAGGCAGTGGGCCAAGTCCGTCTATCTCGTTTAGTTTTTGATTTGACAGTTACCCAGCAGCTGTCTGGCTCATTTTTTTTATTTGTCTGTATGAATAATTCACAAAAAGATTACCGATTGTTTCCAACGCCAATTGTTGCACATTAAAGTATAAAAATAGATTTAATTTCGCTAGCTGATCACAAACGTTGGCCGGAGTGAGATCCAATCAACGCTCGTGTTGTTACCTTGTTGAATTGATTTGGCCAATCACGTTATTCGTTGAACCGGCGTCGCGTCAGTCTGAAGTCAAATCAACCCACCCTGGAGAGACCGGTGTGTCTCGGCAAGACAACGTCAAGGTAAGATTTGTTTTGCAATGATTATACACCCCTATATCTTAATGCTTTTCATATAAGTTGTATTTAAGACTGCAAGCTATAAAATGTTTTTTTGATGAAAACAGTAACGTTAGCCACGAAAGAATGTGGGTAGTGGAGCAGTAAAGCTGACGTTAGGTCTAACGGTATGTTGCTTAGGCTAATCCAAAATAATCATTCGGTACATACACAATGAACTAAGCAAAGAGTATTCAAATACGGGATAATTACGGGAAAAATATTTAAACGGGAAGACAGCAGGAAATAAGTCTGACTAAGGGAGAATCACGGGGTAAACGGTATGTCCAGGTTGGTTACAGCAAGCTACCTAGGCTACAAGTAAGCTAGACTAATTATCAGCTAAAAAGAGTGCAAACCAAAACAAAGAAATGATTTCAAATCAACTTTATAGTGGTAGTCATGGAGTTATTTAAGACAATTATGGTTGATTGTCACGATTGATAGTGGTTGGGCTTCACCTACATAACAGAACAGGTATACTGTATGGTGGAAAAGTATTTTAGTTAAAGATGGCTGTTTTTGAGTTATTTAACAAAATTATTTGTGGTCAGAACTGCAGTAGTCTTGGCAAGCTCGTTTAAGATGGTTAGCATCTTAATACAAATGTCAAGATGAAAAGTGTGATTTAAAATGAGTAATGTGCGCTTTCTGTGTTTATTTATCTGAATATAATTCAGTTGTTTATCTAACACACAGACACGTACAGGACAACATCATATCTCTCCACACCTAAATGACTACAGAGGTGATCGTTGACAATCATCACATCAACAGCAGCATGATGGAGCAGGTCAAGATCACGGAGTTGCTTAGTATCCACATCACAGATGACCCATCTTGATCTATCGACACCAACAACTGAACCTGGCCAAGAAAGTCCAAAAACCTCTGCACTTCCTCCCACAGTTGAGGAAGGCTCATCTCCCAAAAATCCATCCTCTTAACTTTCTATAGGGGAATCATAGAGAGCCTCTTCCTTCCACCCCCACCCTCCAATAGCCTAAGGGCAGCTGATTGACTCTTGCACAAATACACTGGTAGTTTACACTATGATGCTGCTACATTGGTTTATTTTGAAATTTGCTATGAACATTTGACCCCACTTACACACAAATTGCACTGCCTTTTGCTGCTTGTCATGTCATCCACTTACACAATAACACTATATTAATTAGGGATGAGTCACGATTTTCGAATATTCGATTAGCTGATTTTATTATAGAATAGGATGTGCGGGATGATTGTCTTTAAAAAATCCCCATGTTTTAGTTGTGGTTATAAGTTGCAATCCTAAATTCACATAAATTTTTTATACATTTAATAAATATATTCTTAATATTTGTTGTTTTCGTTTCTATGTTTGAGCTTATTTATCTCAATATTAATAACAGTCTGGTTAATTTTGAGTCTTGAATTGTAAACTCTCAAGGGTTGGATTTTTAAATATATATTGGTTGTGTCAATTCAGAATTACTTCTGAGCAGCTACCTTTTTATTTTGGGTATGTCATGTATGCATCACTTGCCAAAATTGGGGCTGACTAGTAAGGGGTTAAACTTAAATAAATTAAACGTATGTTTAAGTTTTTTAACTTATATTTAAGCGTCACACCTCTCCGCTTTATTCATATGCTCTCATTTTATTAATACAAATAATTTAGTAGCCTATCCTTGCCTTGTTTTTGAATGAATAAATCAAATAGTGTAAAATACATTTCAGAGAATTTTTTTCTCAATCTTTTCCACTGGCCAAATAGTATTTTTAATTGATTTCTATTTTTAATGGAAACAGATAGACCTTGTTGTGCATTATTTGCACGAAACCATTTTCTCAGACAATCTGCTATTATCATAAGCAATTAGTTCAAACATTAAAACACAGCATGCCAGAGGAGAAGTGTTCAAAAGCATTGCATCTACAACAAATATTTATATTTATTGAATATAAAAATGTTGTAACTTCTCAGTAATTATTTCATGTAGTTAAAGTGTTTAACACCATTAATGAGAATGGCATATTTAATCTAAATGTTTATATCAGAGGTAAAACATGTATTATTTTATTTATTTAAACCGTTATTGTGAACATGCACTGTATTTATGATTAGGACTTTACAGAGATTTACGGTTTTACTTCATCTGCCGTTAGACAAGCTATGCGTCAGTTTCACTATATGGCCCAGCTTTCTGGTCACTGACAAAGATTATATGCCTCCGCTGTAGAATCTGTGTTCATTATTTACATTGGTTGTCAAGGAAACGGGAGGTTTTCTAACGTTATGATTAGTACTCCTGCTTCTTTGCCGGTTTAAAAAAGTAAGAGTTTGTAAGGACATTTTGCGTCAAATGTACATACAACAAAGTTGGAAACAATGTCTATAGTACTTATACGATTTTATTACATGACCTCAGCAAAAAAAAACGTAGACAGCTGTGAGGTAAGTATTAAATTCGTAATTTCGAGGTCCGGCCCACCGCCTAATGGCACCTTGGACCAAGACACTGCATACCAATTTTCAAGTCAATCGGACTAACGGTCAGGTGGTTATAGCCTGTTTTATGTTTTTTTCATTTTATAGCGCCACCATGAGGCCAATCGTCGCGATTTTTTTACTGTGACCCCACAGTAAGCTCATACACATGTGTACCAAGTTTGGTGAAGATACCTCATTTACATCGGGAGTTATAGCCATTTTAGTAAAATAGGCCCCTCCCACAACGTACGTTTTGGCGCCCCTTAGCGACCGTGAATCGAAATTTCCACTTTTTTTCGATAATTATTGATATTCAGTCTCCAGAGAACATTTCTGCACTAGTTTGGTTCCAATCGGGCAAAAAACCAGGGACTAGTTCGCAAAAGTAGATTTTTGACAAAATTCAAAATGGCGGAAAATCTATCATGGCGGAAATGAAATCGGAGATATACGTTTTGTTCGTCAGGCGTCCAGCTTTCCAATGATATAAGACACTTGAGTCTACGACATACGGTCTAGGAGTTATGAGCAGTTTCGCGCTTTTGGTTGTTATAGCGCCACCTATGGGCCAATCGGGGTCATAATCTCTGAACCTTTCCTCGATTTTTGTACTACCATCTGTCAAAGTTTCAAAGTTCCAGCTCTTACGGTTTGGGCTGCACGATGCGTTTTACGGCGGAATAATAATAATAATAATTAAAGCTGCAAGCAGCATTTATCGGGGTTCAAGCAGTTAAGGCCTTTAAGGCATTTAAGCACAAAAGCATCAAAAGTCATTAAGATTTATTTAGCAAGCATGTAACCACTGACATAATAGATGGAAAAGACCATTTACAGCCAATACAGGCAAATTGCCATGGGATATATATGGTTTTAAAGCTTTTTAACAGTTATAGCGCCACCTATGGTCCGATCTCCATAAAATTGTTTATTGTGACCTCAAATTGAACCCATACACATGTGTACTGATTTTGGTGAAGATATCTCATTTACTTCTTGAGTTATAGCCATTTGAGTAAAATAGGCTCCTCCCACAACGATTTGCCACATTCAAGAATTATTTAATATGATTCTAGCATGATTTACTATCATATACCATGTTCCAGAATGATTTATTAGGATTCTAGCATGATTTACCTTGATACACCTCATTTCAGTATTATTTACTATGATTTACAATGTTTCTAGCATGATTAACCACATTACTAGCAATTATGTGAAGTGTCAGTGCAAATGAGGTGATGAACACTGACAAAATATTATTGTGTTATAATAGTTAGTTATATACGTGATTTTTAGTGTGTGTCCAAGTATGAATGCAAAAGCACATGTAAAATATTTCATTATTAAGTAGAATGGCCAGCAGAGGGCACTAGAAGACCACTTATTGGCTCACTTTCACTTTAAACCAGTTTTCTGCACTAAAGCAAACCAGTTTTTCCATGTTAATTCAATGCATGCTTACACACACACACACACACACACACACACACACACACACACACACACACACACACTTACCATAGTTTATCATGATTTACCATGGCTGATACCAATACCAATATGACAAAATGACTATTTTAAACAGCAGGGGGCAGTAAAATACCACTTATTGGCTTAACATGCCATTAATTCATATCATTTTCACCTTTTTAACTGTTATAGAGGCAAATTTTGTCAGATCTGTCTGAAAATTTTCATGCATGTTCAGAGAGATATTTCACATGTTCTGACTTGTTTTTAAGAAGGTTTGAACATTCATTAAAGAGATATAGGCTTTTGGGGACACTTGGTAATGGCCACATATTGAAGTGACACTATTATAGCCATCCAAATGAAGAAGTCATACTTTTTCTGATAATTATTGATCTAGAGAGTCCAGAGAATTGCACTGCACTGGTTTTGAACATTATTATATGAACATTATGATTATAGATGGAAAAGACCATTCACAGGCAATACAGGCAATTTACCATAGGAAATATATGGTTTTAAAGCTTTTTAACAGTTATAGCGCCACCTTTGGTCCGATCTCCATAAAAATTTCCATGCTTCTTTAGCATGGTACGACACATATGCTGACCAATTATCGTGATGTTCTGAGTTTTTGTTTAGAATTTATAGGCTTTTGATTGCATTTTGCCACATCCATTTTCTTTATGACACAATTATACCCATGCGAAAAATGCAAAAGTTCAACTTTTTTTGATAATTATTGATCTAGAGAGTCCAGAGAATTGTCCTAGACTCGTTTGGTTCCGATCGGGCAAAAAACCAGGGACTAGTTCGCAAAAGTAGGTTTTTAACATATTCGTGAATAATTAATAAACTGTTTGATTGACAGCAATGGTTCTAGAGGCAAAGTTGTTCAGCATAAGCAGATCTATCAAATGATATGCATTTTGTGATGATAAGTGTAACACCACGTGATTACAGAGCCATAAAACTCATTAGCGCCAACTAGTGGCCGATTTCTTTCAAAATTCTTACAGACCTCTAGGGCCATGAGCCGAACATGCCCATTGAGTTTCGTTCCGATCGGCCTCCGTTAACCTTGTCTAATAGGTGCTCAAACTTCATTGGCCGATGGCGGCCATGTTTTTTGAGATACGCCAATGTCCTCATACACATACATGGCACCTTGGACCAAGACACTGCATACCAATTTTCAAGTCAATCGGACTAACGGTCAGGTGGTTATAGCCTGTTTTATGTTTTTTTCATTTTATAGCGCCACCATGAGGCCAATCGTCGCGATTTTTTTACTGTGACCCCAGATTGAACTCATACACATGTGTACCAAGTTTGGTGAAGATACCT
The DNA here is from genome assembly GCF_963993115.1 of Abramis brama. Lineage (NCBI taxonomy): Eukaryota > Metazoa > Chordata > Actinopteri > Cypriniformes > Leuciscidae > Abramis > Abramis brama. Next base: position 18,265,494 of record NC_139971.1, read on the forward strand.
CATTTACATCGGGAGTTATAGCCATTTTAGTAAAATAGGCCCCTCCCACAACGTACGTTTTTGCGCCCCTTAGCGACCGTGAATCGAAATTTCCACTTTTTTTTCGATAATTATTGATATTCAGACTCCAGAGAACATTTCTGCACTGGTTTGGTTCCAATCGGGCAAAAAACCAGGGACTAGTTTGCAAAAGTAGGTTTTTGACAAAATTCAAAATGGCGGAAAATCTATCATGGCAGAAATGAAATAGGAGATATACGTTTTGTTCGTCAGGCATCCAGCTTTCCAATGATATAAGACACTTGAGTCTACGACATAAGGTCTAGGAGTTATGAACAGTTTCGCGCTTTTGGTTGCTATAGCGCCACCTATGGGCCAATCGGGGTCATAATCTCTGAACCTTTCCTCGATTTTTGTACTACCATCTGTCAAAGTTTCAAAGTTCCAGCTCTTACGGTTTGGGCTGCACGATGCGTTTTACGGCGGAATAATAATAATAATAATAATAATTAAAGCTGCAAGCAGCATTTATCGGGGTTCAAGCATTTAAGGCCTTTAAGCACATAAGCATTTAAGACATTACGTTTTATTTAACAAGCTTTTAACCACTGAAATTATAGATGGAAAAATCCATTTACAGCCAATATAGGCAATTTACCATAGGAAATATGTAGTTTTAAAACTTTTTGCCAGTTATAGCGCCACCTATGGTCCGATCTACATGAAATTTTGCATGCTTGTTTAGAATGTTATGGCACATATGCTCACCCATTTTCGTGAAGTTCTGAGTTTTCGTTTAGGATTTATAGGCTTCTGAGTGCATTTTGCCACGCCCATTTTCTTTATGACCCAATTATACCCATGCGAAAAATGCAAAAGTTCAACTTTTTTTCGATAATTATTGATCTAGAGAGTCCAGAGAATTGTCCTAGACTGGTCTGGTTCTGATCGGGCGAAAAACCAGGGACTAGTTCGCAAAAGTAGGTTTTTAACATATTCATGAATATTTAATGAACAGTTTGATTGACAGTGATGGTTCTTGAGGCAAAGTTGTTCAGCATGAGCAGATCTATCAGATGATATGCATTTTGTGATGATAAGTGTAACACCACGTGATTACAGAGCCTTAAAACTCGTTAGCGCCAACTAGTGGCCGATTTCTTTCAAAATTCTTACAGACCTCTAGGGGCTTGAGCCGAACATGCCCATCGAGTTTCGCTCCGATCGGACGTCGTTAACGGTGCTCAAACCTCATTGGCCAATGGCGGCCATGTTTTTTGAGATACGCCAATATCCTTTTAGACATACATGGCCCCTTGGGCCAAGACACTGCATACCAAATTTCAAGTCATTCGGAAAAACGGTCAGTTGTCTATATGTTTTTATTTGTTTTATAGCGCCACCATGTGGCCAATCGACGCAATTTTTTTACTGTGACCTCAGATTGACCTCTTACACATGTGTACCAAGTTTGGTGAAGTTTACTTAATTACTTCTTGAGTTATAGCCATTTTAGTAAAATAGGCTCCTCCCACAACGTTAATTTTGCACCCCCTAGCGACCATTAATCGAAATTTCAACTTTTTTTCGATAATTATTGATCTTCAGACTCCAGAGAACAATTCCGCACTGGTTTGGTTCCGATCGGGCGAAAAACCAGGGACTAGTTCGCAAAAGTAGGTTTTTGACAAAATTCAAAATGGCGAAAAATCTATCATGGCGGAAATGAAATCGGAGATATACGTTTTTTTCTTCAGAAGCTCTGGATTTCAATGATATAAAACACTTGAAGCTACGCCTTACGGTCTGGGAGTTCTGAGCAGTTTTGCGCTTTTGATTGCTATAGCGCCACCTATGGGCCGATTGGGCTGAGTCCGTGTATCTGAGTAGCGAGCAATAGTACTACCATCTGGCAAAGTTTCAAGTCTCTAGGTCTTACGGTTTGGGCTGCACGATGCGTTTTATGGCGGAAAAATAATAATAATAAAAATCAGGACGATTACAATAGGGTTTCAGCACTTCGTGCTTGAACCCCTAATAAAAATCAGCACAATTACAATAGGGTTTCAGCACTTCGTGCTTGAACCCCTAATAATTAAAGCTGCAAGCAGCATTTATCGGGGTTCAAGCAGTTAAAGCCTTTTAGGCATTTAAGCACAAAAGCATCAAAAGTTATTAAGATTTATTTAGCAAGCATGTAACCACGGACATAATAGATGGAGAAGACCATTTACAGCCAATACAGGCAGTTTACCATGGGATATATATGGTTTTAAAGCTTTTTAACAGTTATAGCGCTACCTATGGTCCGATCTCCATAAAAATGTTTACTGTGACCTCAAATTGAAACCATACACATGTGTACTGAGTTTGGTGAAAATATCTCATTTACTTCTTGAGTTATAGCCATTTTAGTAAAATAGGCTCCTCCCACAACAATTTACCACATTCTAGTATTATTTACTATGATTCTAGCCTGATTTGCCATATTCTAGCATGATTTACCATGATATACTACATTCTAGTAGGATTTACCATTGTTTACTGTGATTGTATACTCTGACAAAATATGATTTATGAGTGATAAACTCTGACAAAATATGATTGTGCTACAATAGTAATTGTTATATACGTTATTTTTTAGTGTCTTATTGTTATATAAGTGATTTTTAGTGTATAATGAATGCCAAAGCATATGTGAGTAGACTTCATTAATACGTAGAATGGCCAGCAGAGGGCAGTAGAAGACCACTTATTGGCTCACTTTGACTTTAAACTTCATGATTTTCACCATTTTTCTGTACTAAATCAAACCAGTTTTTCCATTTTAACTCCATAATGCATGTTTACACACACACACACACACACACACACACACACACACACACACACACACACACACACACACACACACAAAGACAAATGTTGTTGTTTTTTCAATGCTATTGGGATATGTCATTATGAAAATATATTTCAATGGTCTATAAACATTTCACAAAGTCTTTGTAAGCTATTAATCAGATGATTCAGAATTTATTCAGAAACCTAAGACTACACACACACATTATGTTGTAGATACAGACATTTGAAATATATAATGTGATCAAACTGTCAATACTAATACTTTAACAGATGGATTTTGACTAAATGTAATTGTAAATGTTAAAATAGTGATTTTATAAAGTCTAAATATGAATTATAGAACAATATGACAACATGACTATTTTAAACAGCAGGGGGCAGTAAAAAACCACTTATTGGCTTAATATGCCATTATATTCATATCATTTTCACCTTTTTAACTGTTATAGAGGCAAATTTTGTCAGATCTGTCTGAAAATTTTCATGCATGTTCAGAGTGATATTTCACATGTTCTGACTTGTTTTTAAGAAGGTTTGAACATTCTTTAAAGAGATATAGGCTTTCAGGGACAATTGGTAAAGGCCACATTTTGAAGTGAACCTATTATAGCAATCCAAATGCAAAAGTTCAACTTTTTTTTGATAATTATTGATCTAGAGAGTCCAGAGAATTGTCCTAGACTGGTTTGGTTCCGATCGGGCGAAAAACCGAGGACTAGTTCGCAAAAGCAGGTTTTTAACATATTCACAAATATTTAATGAACGGTTTGATTGACAGCAATGGTTCTTGAGGCAAAGTTGTTCAGCATGAGCAGATCTATCAAATGATATGCATATTGTGATGATATGTGTAACACCACGTGATTACAGAGCCATAAAACTCGTTAGCGCCAACTAGTGGCCGATTTCTTTTAAAATTCTTACAGACCTCCAGGGCCATGAGTCGAACATGCCCATCGAGTTTCGTTCCGATCGGCCTCTGTTAACCTTGTCTAATAGGTGCTCAAATTTATTGGCCAATGGCGGCCATGTTTTTTGAGATACACCAATGTCCTCATAGACATACATGGCACCTTGGACCAAGACACTGCATACCAATTTTCAAGTCAATCGGACTAACGGTCAGGTGGTTATAGCCTGTTTTATGTTTTTGTCATGTTATAGCGCCACCATGTGGCCGATCGCCGCGATTTTTTTACTGTGACCTCAGACTGACCTCCTACACATGTATACCAAGTTTGGTGAAGTTTACTGAATTACTTCTGGAGTTATAGCCATTTTAGTAAAATAGGCTCCTCCCACAACGTTAATTTTGCACCCCCTAGCGACTGTGAATCGAAATTTCAACTTTTTTTCGATAATTATTGATCTTCAGACTCCAGAGAACAATTCTGCACTGGTTTGGTTCCGATCGGGCGAAAAACCAGGGACTAGTTCGCAAAAGTAGATTTTCGACAAAATTCAAAATGGCGGAAAATCTATCATGACGGAAATAAAATCGGAGATATACGTTTTGTTCGTCAGGCGTCCAGCTTTCCAATGATATAAGACACTTGAGGCTGCGACATACGGTCTAGGAGTTATGAGCAGTTTCGCGCTTTTGGTCGCTATAGCGCCACCTATGGGCCAATCGGGGTCATAATCTCTGAACCTCTCCTCGATTTTTGTACTACCATCTGGCAAAGTTTCAAAGCTCTAGCCCTTACGGTTTGGGCTGCACGATGCGTTTTACGGCAGAATAATAATAATAATAATAATAATAATAATAATAATAATAATAATAATAATAATTAAAGCTGCAAGCAGCATTTATCGGGGTTCAAGCATTTAAGGCCTTTAAACACATAAGCATTTAAGACATTAAGATTTATTTAGAAAGCTTTGAACCACTGAAATAATAGATGGAAAAGTCCATTTACAGCCAATACAGGAAATTTACCATAGGAAATATATGGTTTTCAAAGCTTTTTAACAGTTATAGCGCCACCTATGGTCCGATCTCCATAAAAATTTCCATGCTTCTTTAGCATGTTATTTCACATATGCCCATCAATTTTTGTGAAGTTCTGAGTTTTCATTTAGGCTTTATAGACGTTTGAGTGTATCTTGCCACGCCCATTTTATAAATGACCCTACTACAGCCATCCAAATGCAAAAGTTCAACTTTTTTTTGATAGTTTTTGATCTAGAGCGTCCAGAGAATTGTCCTAGACTGGTCTGGTTCCGATCGGGCGAAAAACCTAGGACTAGTTCGCAAAAGTAGGTTTTTAACATATTCGTGAATAATTAATAAACTGTTTGATTGACAGCAATGGTTCTTGAGGCAAAGTTGTTCAGGATGAGGAGATCTATCAAATTATATGCATATTGTGTGGATATTTGTAACACCACGTGATTACAGAGCCGTAAAACTCGTTAGCGCCAACTAGTGGCCGATTTCTTTCAAAATTCTTACAGACCTCTAGGGCCTTGAGTCGAACATGCCCATCGAGCTTCGTTCCGTTCGGCCTCCGTTAACCTTGTCTAATAGGTGCTCAAATTTCATTGGCCAATGGCGGCCATGTTTTTTGAGATACGCCAATGTCCTCATACACATACATGGCACCTTGGACCAAGACACTGCATACCAATTTTCAAGTCAATCGGACTAATGGTCAGGTGGTTATAGCCTGTTTTATGTTTTTTTCATGTTATAGCGCCACCATGTGGACAATCGCCGCGGTTTTTTTATTGTGACCTCAGATTGACCTCTTACACATGTGTACCAAGTTTGGTGAAGATACCTCATTTACTTCTGGAGTTATAGCCATTTTAGTAAAATAGGCCCCTCCCACAACATACGTTTTGGCGGCCCTTAGCGTCCGTTAATCAAAATTTCAACTTTTTTTCGATAGTTTTTGATATTCAGACTCAAGAGAACATTTCTGCACTGGTTTGGTTCCGATCGGGCGAAAAACCTAGGACTAGTTCGCAAAAGTAGGTTTTTGACAAAATTCAAAATGGCGGAAAATCTATCATGGCGGAAATGAAATCGGAGATATACGTTTTGTTCGACAGGCGTCCAGCTTTCCAATGATATAAGACACTTGAGTCTATGTCATACGGTCTAGTAGTTATGAGCAGTTTTGCGCTTTTGGTTGCTATAGCGCCACCTATGGGCCAATCAGGGTCATACTTTTATAGGTTCTCCCCAAATTGAGGACTACCATTTGGCCAAGTTTCAAGGTTCCAGCTCTTACGGTTTGGTCTGCACGATGCGTTTTAGGGGAAAATAATAATAATAATAATAATAATTAAAGCTGCAAGCAGCATTTATCGGGGTTCAAGCTATTAAGGCCTTTAAGGGTTTTTAAGCACAAAAGCATCAAAAGTTATCAGGTTTTATTTAGCAAGCATGTAACCACTGACATAATAGATGGAAAAGACCATTTACAGCCAATACAGGCAATGTACCATAGGAAATATATGGTTTTAAAGCTTTTTAACAGTTATAGCGCCACCTATAGTCCGATCTCCATAAAATTTGGCATGCTTGTTAATGATGTTATGTCACATATGCTCACCAATTTTTGTGAGGTTCTGAGTTTTCATTTAGGATTTATAGGCTTTTTAGTGTATTTTGCTACGCCCATTTTATAAATGACCCTATTACAGCCATCCAAATGCAAAAGTTCAACTTTTTTTTGATAGTTTTTGATCTAGAGAGTCCAGAGAATTGTCCTAGACTGGTCTGGTTCCAATCGTGCGAAAAACCTAGGACTAGTTCGCAAAAGTAGGTTTTTAACATGTTTGCGAATATTTAATGAACGGTTTGATTGACAGCAATGGTCCTTGAGGCAAAGTTGTTCAGGATGAGGAGATCTATCAAATGATATGCATATTGTGTGGATATTTGTAACACCACGTGATTACAGAGCTGTAAAACTCGTTAGCGCCAACTAGTGGCCGATTTCTTTCAAAATTGTTACAGACCTCTATGGCCTTGAGTCGAACATGCCCATCGAGTTTCGTTCCGATCGGCCTCCGTTAACCTTGTCTAATAGGTGCTCAAAATTCATTGGCCGATGGCGGCCATGTTTTTCGAGATACGCCAATGTCCTCATACACATACATGGCACCTTGGACCAAGACACTGCATGCCAATTTTCAAGTCAATCGGACTAATGGTCAGGTGGTTATAGCCTGTTTTATGTTTTTTTCATGTTATAGCGCCACCATGTGGCCAATTGCCGCGGTTTTTTTACTGTGACCTCAGATTGACCTCTTACACATGTGTACCAAGTTTGGTGAAGATACCTCATTTACTTCTGGAGTTATAGCCATTTTAGTAAAATAGGCCCCTCCCACAACGTACGTTTTGGCGCCCCTTACCGTCCGTGAGTCGAAATTTCAACTTTTTTTCGATAGTTTTTGATAATCAGACTCTAGAGAACATTTCTGCACTGGTTTGGTTCCGATCGGGCGAAAAACCTAGGACTAGTTCGCAAAAGTATGTTTTTGACAAAATTCAAAATGGCTGAAAATCTATCATGGCGGAAATGAAATCGGAGATATACGTTTTGTTCGTCAGGCGTCCAGCTTTCCAATGATATAAGACACTTGAGTCTACGTCATACGGTCTAGTAGTTATGAGCAGTTTCGCGCTTTTGGTTGCTATAGCGCCACCTATGGGCCAATCGGGGTCATACTTTGATAGGTTCTCCCCAAATTGAGGACTACCATTTGGTCAAGTTTCAAGGTTCCAGCTCTTACGGTTTGGTCTGCACGATGCGTTTTAGGGGAAAATAATAATAATAATAATAATAATAATTAAAGCTGCAAGCAGCATTTATCGGGGTTCAAGCAGTTAAGGCCTTTAAGGCATTTAAGCACAAAAGCATCAAAAGTCATTAAGATTTATTTAGCAAGCATGTAACCACTGACATAATAGATGGAAAAGACCATTTACAGCCAATACAGGCAAATTGCCATGGGATATATATGGTTTTAAAGCTTTTTAACAGTTATAGCGCCACCTATGGTCCGATCTCCATAAAATTGTTTATTGTGACCTCAAATTGAACCCATACACATGTGTACTGATTTTGGTGAAGATATCTCATTTACTTCTTGAGTTATAGCCATTTGAGTAAAATAGGCTCCTCCCACAACGATTTGCCACATTCAAGAATTATTTAATATGATTCTAGCATGATTTACTATCATATACCATGTTCCAGAATGATTTATTAGGATTCTAGCATGATTTACCTTGATACACCTCATTTCAGTATTATTTACTATGATTTACAATGTTTCTAGCATGATTAACCACATTACTAGCAATTATGTGAAGTGTCAGTGCAAATGAGGTGATGAACACTGACAAAATATTATTGTGTTATAATAGTTAGTTATATACGTGATTTTTAGTGTGTGTCCAAGTATGAATGCAAAAGCACATGTAAAATATTTCATTATTAAGTAGAATGGCCAGCAGAGGGCACTAGAAGACCACTTATTGGCTCACTTTCACTTTAAACCAGTTTTCTGCACTAAAGCAAACCAGTTTTTCCATGTTAACTCAATGCATGCTTACACACACACACACACACACACACACACACACACACACACACACACACAGCATAGTTAACCATGATTTACCATGATATACCACGTTCTAGTATTATTTACCAGGAGATAAACGACAATCTAGTATTATTTACTTTGATTTACCATGTTTCTAGCCTGATTTATCACATTACTAGCAATTATTTGAAGTGTCAGTGCAAATAAAGTGATTAACACTGACAAAATATGATTGTGTTATAATAGTTATTGCTATATATTTTTAGTGTGTATTCAAGTATAAATGCAAGCACATGTGGAAATATTTAATTAATAAGTAGAATGGCCAGCAGAGGGCACTAGAAGACCACTTATTGGCTCACTTTCACTTTAAACCTCATGATTTTGACCAGTTTTCTGCACTAAAGCAAACCAGTGTTTCCATGTTAACTCAATAATGCATACTTGCTACATATGCTACACACAATAATGCCACACACACACACACACACACACACACAAATGTTTCAGTGATATTGGTGTCACATTCACCTTCATCACATTCACCTTCTGTCTTCATCACATTCACCATCTGTCGTCATCACCTGCACCTGCTCCTCATCACCCTCCTCATCATCACCTGCTCCTCATCATCATAACCGTCACCTGTTGTCCTTGTCTTGATCTGTGTATTTAAGTTCCCCTCTCATCCATTATCATTGTCGGTTATTGTTTGTGCACTAGCACTCTGTTATGTTTGTTTTCATGTTGGAAAATAAAACCTTTGTTATATTTGTACCACACACACACACACACACACACACACACACACACACACACACACACACACCATCATTTATCATGATTTACCATGGCTGATACCAATACCAATATGAGAAAATGACTATTTTAAACAGCAGGGGGCAGTAAAATACCACTTATTGGCTTAACATGCCATTAATTCATATCATTTTCACCTTTTTAACTGTTATAGAGGCAAATTTTGTCCGATCTGTCTGAAAATTTTCATGCTTGTTCAGGGTGATATTTCACACGTTCTGACTTGTTTTTAAGAAGGTCTGAGCATTGATTAAAGAGATATAGGCTTTCGGGGACACTTGGTAAAGGCCAGATTTTGAAGTGAACCTATTATAGCTATCCAAATGAAGTAGTTCAACTTTTTCTGACAATTATTGATCTAGTGAGTCCAGAGAATTGTATTGCACTAGTTTTGAACATTATGATATGAAAATTATATGATCAGAGATGGAAAAGACCATTTACAGCCAATACAGGCAGTTTACCATAGGAAATATATGATTTTAAAGCTTTTTAACAGTTATAGCGCCACCTATCGTCCGATCTCCATAGAATTTTTCATGCTTGTTAATGATGTTATGTCACATATGCTGACCAATTTTTGTGAAGTTCTGAGTTTTTATTTAGGATTTATAGGCTTTTTAATGTATTTTGACACGCCCATTTTATGAATGACCCTATTACAGCCATCCAAATGCAAAAGTTCAACTTTTTTTTGATAATTATTGATCTAGAGAGTCCAGAGAATTGTCCTAGACTGGTCTGGTTCCGATCGGGCGAAAAACCTAGGACTAGTTCGCAAAAGTAGGTTTTTAACATATTAATGAATAATTAATGAACAGTTTGATTGACAGCAATGGTTCTTGAGGCAAAGTTGTTCAGGATGAGGAGATCTATCAAATGATATGCATATTGTGTGGATATTTGTAACACCACGTGATTACAGAGCCGTAAAACTCGTTAGCGCCAACTAGTGGCCGATTTCTTTCAAAATTCTTACAGACCTCTAGGGCTATGAGTTGAACATGCCCATCGAGTTTCGTTCCGATCGGCCTCCGTTAACCTTGTCTAATAGGTGCTCAAACTTCATTGGCCGATGGCGGCCATGTTTTTTGAGATACACCAATGTCCTCATAGACATACATGACACCTTGGGCCAAGACACTGCATACCAATTTTCAAGTCAATCGGACTAACGGTCAGGTGGTTAAAGCCTGTTTTATGTTTTTTTCATGTTATAGCGCCACCATGTGGCCAATCGCCGCGATTTTTTTACTGTGACCTCAGATTGACCTCTTACACATGTGTACCGAGTTTGGTGAAGATACCTCATTTACTTCTGGAGTTATAGCCATTTTAGTAAAATAGGCCCCTCCCACAACGTACGTTTTGGCGCCCCTTAGCGTCCGTGAATCGAAATTTCAACTTTTTTTCGATAATTATTGATAATCAGACTCCAGAGAACATTTCTGTACTGGTTTGGTTCCGATCGGGCGAAAAACCTAGGACTAGTTCGCAAAAGTAGGTTTTTGGCAAAATTCAAAATGGCGGAAAATCTATCATGGCGGAAATGAAATCGGAGATATACGTTTTGTTCGTCAGGCATCCATCTTTCCAATGATATAAGACACTTGAGTCTACGACATACGGTCTAGGAGTTCTGAGCAGTTTTGCGCTTTTGGTCGCTGTAGCGCCACCTATGGGCCGATTTGGCTAAGTCCGTGTATCTGAGTAGCGAGCAATACTACTACCATTTGACCAAGTATCACGTCTCTAGGCCTTACGGTTTTGGCTGCACGATGCGTTTTAGGGAAGAATAATAATAATAATAAAAATCAGGGCAATTACAATAGGGTTTCAGCACTTCGTGCTTGAACCCCTAAAAATCAGCACAATTACAATAGGGTTTCAGCACTTCGTGCTTGAACCCCTAATAATAATAATAATAAAAATCAGCACAATTACAATAGGGTTTCAGCACTTCGTGCTTGAACCCCTAATAAAAATCAGGGCAATTACAATAGGGTTTCAGCACTTCGTGCTTGAACCCCTAATAAAAATCAGGGCAATTACAATAGGGTTTCAGCACTTCGTGCTTGAACCCCTAATTAAAGCTGCAAGCAGCATTTATCGGGGTTCAAGCATTTAAGGCCTTTAAGCACATAAGCATTTAAGACATTAAGATTTATTTAGAAAGCTTTTAACCACTGAAATAATAGATTGAAAAGTCCATTTACAGCCAATACAGGCAATTTACCATAGGAAATATGTGGTTTTAAAGCTTTTTAACAGTTATAGTGCCACCTTTGGTCCGATGTCCATAAAATTTGGCATGCTTGTTAATGATGTTATGTGACATATGCTCACCAATTTTTGTGAAGTTTTGAGTTTTCATTTAGGATTTATAGGCTTTTTAGTGAATTTTGCCACGCCCATTTTATAAATGACCCTATTACAGCCATCCAAATGCAAAAGTTCAACTTTTTTTTGATAATTATTGATCTAGAGAGTTCAGAGAATTGTCCTAGACTGGTTTGGTTCCGATCGGGCGGAAAACCAGGGACTAGTTCGCAAAAGTAGGTTTTGAACATGTTTGCGAATATTAAATGAACGGTTTGATTGACAGCAATGGTTCTTGAGGCAAAGTTGTTCAATATGAGGAGATCTATCAACTGATATGCATATTGTGTGGATGTATGCAACACCACGTGATTACAGAGCCGAAAAAACTCGTTAGCGCCAACTAGTGGCCGATTTCTTTCAAAATTCTTACAGACCTTTAGGGCCATGAGCCGAACATGCCCATTGAGTTTCGTTCCGATCGGTCTCCGTTAACCTTGTCTAATAGGTGCTCAAACTTCGTTGGCCGATGGCGGCCATGTTTTTTGAGATACGCCAATGTCCTCATACACATACATGGCACCTTGGACCAAGACACTGCATACCAATTTTCAAGTCAATCGGACTAACGGTCAGGTGGTTATAGCCTGTTTTATGTTTTTTTCATTTTATAGCGCCACCATGAGGCCAATCGTCGCGATTTTTTTACTGTGACCCCAGAGTAAGCTCATACACATGTGTACCAAGTTTGGTGAAGATACCTCATTTACATCGGGAGTTATAGCCATTTTAGTAAAATAGGCCCCTCCCACAACGTACGTTTTGGCGCCCCTTAGCGACCGTGAATCGAAATTTCCACTTTTTTTCGATAATTATTGATATTCAGTCTCCAGAGAACATTTCTGCACTGGTTTGGTTCCGATCGGACAAAAAACCACGGACTAGTTCGCAAAAGTAGATTTTCGACAAAATTCAAAATGGCGGAAAATCTATCATGACGGAAATGAAATCGGAGATATACGTTTTGTTCGTTGGGCTTCCAGCTTTCCAATGATATAAGACACTTGAGTCTACGACATACGGTCTAGGAGTTATGAGCTGTTTTGCGCTTTTGGTCGCTATAGCGCCACCTATGGGTCAATCGGGGTCATAATCTCTGAACCTCTCCTCGATTTTTGTACTACCATCTGGCAAAGTTTCAATGCTCTAGCCCTTACGGTTTGGGCTGCACGATGCGTTTTACGGCAGAATAATAATAATAATAATAATAATAATTAAAGCTGCAAGCAGCATTTATCGGGGTTCAAGCATTTAAGGCCTTTAAGCACATAAGCATTTAAGACATTAAGTTTTATTTAGAAAGATTTTAACCACTGAAATAATAGATGGAAAAGTCCATTTACAGCCAATACAGGCAATTTACCATAGGAAATATATGGTTTTCAAACCTTTTTAACAGTTATAGCGCCACCTATGGTCCGATCAACATGAAATTTGGCATGCTTGTTTAGAATATTATGGCACATATGCTCACCAATTTTCGTGAAGTTCTGAGTTTTCGTTTAGGATTTATAAGCTTTTGAGTGCATTTTGCCACGCCCATTTTCTTTATGACCCAATTATAGCCATACGAAAAATTCAAAAGTTCAACTTTTTTTCGATAATTATTGATCAGGAGAGTCCAGAGAATTGTCCTAGACTGGTCTGGTTCCGATCGGGCGAAAAACCAGGGACTAGTTCGCAAAAGTAGGTTTTTAACATATTCGCGAATAATTAATGAACGATTTGATTGACAGCAATGGTTCTTGAGGCAATGTTGTTCAGCATGAGCAGATCTATCAAATGATATGCATTTTGTGACAATAAGTGTAACACCACGTGATTACAGAGCCGTAAAACTCGTTAGCGCCAACTAGTGGCTGATTTCTTTCAAAATTCTTACAGACCTCTAGGGCTATGAGTTGAACATGCCCATCGAGTTTCGTTCCGATCGGCCTCCGTTAACCTTGTCTAATAGGTGCTCAAACTTCATTGGTCGATGGCGGCCATGTTTTTTGAGATACACCAATGTCCTCATAGACATACATGACACCTTGGGCCAAGACACTGCATACCAATTTTCAAGTCAATCGGACTAACGGTCAGGTGGTTAAAGCCTGTTTTATGTTTTTTTCATGTTATAGCGCCACCATGTGACCAATCGCCGCGATTTTTTTACTGTGACCTCAGATTGACCTCTTACACATGTGTACCGAGTTTGGTGAAGATACCTCATTTACTTCTGGAGTTATAGCCATTTTAGTAAAATAGGCCCCTCCCACAACGTACGTTTTTGCGCCCCTTAGCGTCCGTGAATCGAAATTTCAACTTTTTTTCGATAATTATTGATATTCAGACTCCAGAGAACATTTCTGTACTGGTTTGGTTCCGATCGGGCGAAAAACCTAGGACTAGTTTGCAAAAGTAGGTTTTTGGCAAAATTCAAAATGGCGGAAAATCTATCATGGCGGAAATAAAATCGGAGATATACGTTTTGTTCGTCAGGCATCCAGCTTTCCAATGATATAAGACACTTGAGTCTACGACATACGGTCTAGGAGTTCTGAGCAGTTTCGCGCTTTTGGTCGCTGTAGCGCCACCTATGGGCCGATTTGGCTAAGTCCGTGTATCTGAGTAGCGAGCAATACTACTACCATTTGACCAAGTATCACGTCTCTAGGCCTTACGGTTTTGGCTGCACGATGCGTTTTAGGGAAGAATAATAATAATAATAAAAATCAGGGCAATTACAATAGGGTTTCAGCACTTCGTGCTTGAACCCCTAATAATAATAATAATAATAATAATAATAAAAATCAGTACAATTACAATAGGGTTTCAGCACTTCGTGCTTGAACCCCTAATTAAAGCTGCAAGCAGCATTTATCGGGGTTCAAGCAGTTAAGGCCTTTAAGGCATTTAAGCACAAAAGCATCAAAAGTTATTAAGATTTATTTAGGAAGCATGTAACCACTGACATAATAGATGGAAAAGACCATTTACAGCCAATACAGGCAATTTGCCATGGGATATATATGGTTTTAAAGCTTTTTAACAGTTATAGCGCCACCTATGGTCCGATCTCCATAAAATTGTTTACTGTGACCTCAAATTGAACCCATACACATGTGTACTGAGTTTGGTGAAGATATCTCATTTACTTCTTGAGTTATAGCCATTTGAGTAAAATAGGCTCCTCCCACAACGATTTGCCACATTCTAGAATTATTTAATATGATTCTAGCATGATTTACTATCATATACCATGTTCCAGAATGATTTATTAGGATTCTAGCATGATTTACCTTGATACACCTCATTTCAGTATTATTTACTATGATTTACAATGTTTCTAGCATGATTAACCACATTACTAGCAATTATGTGAAGTGTCAGTGCAAATGAGGTGATGAACACTGACAAAATATTATTGTGTTATAATAGTTAGTTATATACGTGATTTTTGTGTGTGTGTCCAAGTATGAATGCAAAAGCACATGTAAAATATTTCATTATTAAGTAGAATGGCCAGCAGAGGGCACTAGAAGACCACTTATTGGCTCACTTTCACTTTAAACCAGTTTTCTGCACTAAAGCAAACCAGTTTTTCCATGTTAACTCAATGCATGCTTACACACACACACACACACACACACACACACACACACAGCATAGTTAACCATGATTTACCATGATATACCACGTTCTAGTATTATTTACCAGGAGATAAACGACAATCTAGTATTATTTACTTTGATTTACCATGTTTCTAGCCTGATTTATCACATTACTAGCAATTATTTGAAGTGTCAGTGCAAATAAAGTGATTAACACTGACAAAATATGATTGTGTTATAATGGTTATTGCTATATAAGTGATTTTTTTAGTGTGTATTCAAGTATGAATGCAAGCACATGTTGAAATATTTCATTAATAAGTAGAATGGCCTGCAGAGGGCAGTAGAAGACCACTTATTGGCTCACTTTCACTTTAAACCAGTTTTCTGCACTAAAGCAAACCAGTTTATCCATGTTAACTCAATGCATGCTTACACACACACACACACACACACACAGCATAGTTAACCATGATTTACCACATTACTAGCAATTATTTGAAGTGTCAGTGCAAATAAAGTGATTAACACTGACAAAATATGATTGTGTTATAATAGTTATTGCTATATAAGTGATTTTTAGTGTGTATTCAAGTATAAATGCAAGCACATGTGGAAAAATTTAATTAATAAGTAGAATGGCCAGCAGAGGGCAGTAGAAGACCACTTATTGGCTCACTTTCACTTTAAACCTCATGATTTTGACCAGTTTTCTGCACTAAAGCAAACCAGTGTTTCCATGTTAACTCAATAATGCATACTTGCTACATATGCTACACACAATAATGCTACACACACACACACACACACACACACACACACACACACACACACACACAAATGTTTCAGTGATATTGGTGTCACATTCACCTTCATCACATTCACCTTCTGTCTTCATCACATTCACCATCTGTCGTCATCACCTGCACCTGCTCCTCATCACCCTCCTCATCATCACCTGCTCCTCATCATCATAACCGTCACCTGTTGTCCTTGTCTTGATCTGTGTATTTAAGTTCCCCTCTCATCCATTATCATTGTCGGTTATTGTTTGTGCACTAGCACTCTGTTATGTTTGTTTTCATGTTGGAAAATAAAACCTTTGTTATATTTGTACCACACACACACACACACACACACACACACACACACACACACACACCATCATTTATCATGATTTACCATGGCTGATACCAATACCAATATGAGAAAATGACTATTTTAAACAGCAGGGGGCAGTAAAATACCACTTATTGGCTTAACATGCCATTAATTCATATCATTTTCACCTTTTTAACTGTTATAGAGGCAAATTTTGTCCGATCTGTCTGAAAATTTTCATGCTTGTTCAGGGTGATATTTCACACGTTCTGACTTGTTTTTAAGAAGGTCTGAGCATTGATTAAAGAGATATAGGCTTTCGGGGACACTTGGTAAAGGCCAGATTTTGAAGTGAACCTATTATAGCTATCCAAATGAAGTAGTTCAACTTTCTGACAATTATTGATCTAGTGAGTCCAGAGAATTGTATTGCACTAGTTTTTTAACATTATGATATGAAAATTATATGATCAGAGATGGAAAAGACCATTTACAGCCAATACAGGCAGTTTACCATAGGAAATATATGATTTTAAAGCTTTTTAACAGTTATAGCGCCACCTATCGTCCGATCTCCATAGAATTTTTCATGCTTGTTAATGATGTTATGTCACATATGCTGACCAATTTTTGTGAAGTTCTGAGTTTTTATTTAGGATTTATAGGCTTTTTAATGTATTTTGACACGCCCATTTTATAAATTACCCTATTACAGCCATCCAAATGCAAAAGTTCAACTTTTTTTTGATAATTATTGATCTAGAGAGTCCAGAGAATTGTCCTAGACTGGTCTGGTTCCGATCGGGCAAAAAACCTAGGACTAGTTCGCAAAAGTAGGTTTTTAACATATTCATGAATATTTAATGAACTGTTTGATTGACAGCAATGGTTCTAGAGGCAAAGTTGTTCAGCATGAGCAGATCTATCATATGATATGCATTTTGTGACGATAAGTGCAACACCACGTGATTACAGAGCCATAAAACTCGTTAGCGCCAACTAGTGGCCGATTTCTTTCAAAATTCTTACAGACCTCTAGGGGCTTGAGCCGAACATGCCCACTGAGTTTTGTTCCGATCGGCCTCCGTTAACCTTGTCTAATAGGTGCTCAAACTTCATTGGCCGATAGCGGCCATGTTTTTTGAGATACACCAATGTCCTCATAGACATACATGGCACCTTGGACCAAGACACTGCATACCAATTTTCAAGTCAATCGGACTAACGGTCAGGTGGTTATAGCCTGTTTTATGTTTTTTTCATATTATAGCGCCACCATGAGGCCAATCACCGCGATTTTTTTACTGTGACCTCAACTTGAGCTCATACATATGTGTACCGAGTTTGGTGAAAATATCTCATTTCGTTCACGAGTTATAGCCATTTTTGTATAATTAGCTCCGCCTCCTGCGAACGTTTTGATGCCCCTTAGCAACCGTGGATCGAAATTTTAACTTTTTTTCGATAATTATTGATATTCAGACTCCTGTGAATATTTCTGCACTGGTTTGGTTCCGATCGGGCGAAAAACCAGGGACTAGTTCGCAAAAGTAGGTTTTGGACAAAATCCAAAATGGCGGAAAAATTTGCATACCGGAAATGAAATCCTTGAGGCCTTTTTTGTTCGGCTTGACCCAAGGATTCCAAAGATATAAGACACTTGAGTCTGTGACAAAGGGTTGATGAGATTTAAGCAAAAATATGCAATTTTTTTGTTTTTTGCACTGTAGCGCCACCTATTGGCCAATCTAGCTCATATTCTCTGAACCTCTCCTCGATTTTTGTACTACCTTCTGGCCAAGTTTCAAGTCTCTAGCACTTACGGTTTAGGCTGCACGATGCGTTTTACGGCGGAATAATAATAATAATAATAAAAATCAGCACAATTACAATAGGGTTTCAGCATTTCATGCTTGAACCCCTAATAATAATAATAAAAATCAGTACAATTACAATAGGTGTTCAGCACTTCGTGCTTGAACCCCTAATTAAAGCTGCAAGCAGCATTTATCGGGGTTCAAGCATTTAAGGCCTTTAAGCACATAAGCATTTAAGACATTAAGTTTTATTTAGAAAGCTTTTAACCACTGAAATAATAGATGGAAAAGTCCATTTACATTTCACAAAGTCTTTGCAAGCTATTAATCAGATGATTCAGAATTTATTCAGAAACCTAAGACTACACACACACATTATGTTGTAGATACAGACATTTGAACTGTATGATGTGATCAAACTGTCAATACTAATACTTTAACAGATGGATTTTGACTAAATGTAATTGTAAATGTTAAAATAGTGATTTTATAAAGTCTAAATATAAATTATAGAACAATATGACAAAATGACTATTTTGAACAGCAGGGGGCAGTAAAATACCACTTATTGGCTTAACATGCCATTATAATCATATCATTTTCACCTTTTCAACTGTTATAGAGGCAAATTTTGTCAGATCTGTCTGAAAATTTTCATGCATGTTCAGAGTGATATTTCACATGTTCTGACTTGTTTTTATGAAGGTTTGAACATTCATTAAAGAGATATAGGCTTTCGGGGACACTTGGTAAAGGCTACATTTTGAAGTGAACCTATTATAGCTATCCAAATGAAGTAGTTCAACTTTTTCTGACAATTATTGATCTAGTGAGTCCAGAGAATTCTATTGCACTAGTTTTGAACATTATGATATGAAAATTATATGATCAGAGATGGAAAAGACCATTTACAGCCAATACAGGCAGTTTACCATAGGAAATATATGGTTTTAAAGCCTTTTAACTGTTATAGCGCCACCTTTGGTCCAATCTCCATAAAATTGTGCATGCTTGTTTGTGATGATATGTCACATATGCTCACCAATTTTCGTGAAGTTCTGAGTTTTCGTTTAGGATTTATAAGCTTTTGAGTGCATTTTGCCACGCCCATTTTCTTTATGACCCAATTATAGCCATACGAAAAATTCAAAAGTTCAACTTTTTTTCGATAATTATTGATCAGGAGAGTCCAGAGAATTGTCCTAGACTGGTCTGTTTCCGATCGGGCGAAAAACCAGGGACTAGTTCGCAAAAGTAGGTTTTTAACATATTCGCGAATAATTAATGAACGATTTGATTGACAGCAATGGTTCTTGAGGCAATGTTGTTCAGCATGAGCAGATCTATCAAATGATATGCATTTTGTGACAATAAGTGTAACACCACGTGATTACAGAGCCGTAAAACTCGTTAGCGCCAACTAGTGGCCGATTTCTTTCAAAATTCTTACAGACCTCTAGGGCTATGAGTTGAACATGCCCATCGAGTTTCGTTCCGATCGGCCTCCGTTAACCTTGTCTAATAGGTGCTCAAACTTCATTGGCCGATGGCGGCCATGTTTTTTGAGATACACCAATGTCCTCATAGACATACATGACACCTTGGGCCAAGACACTGCATACCAATTTTCAAGTCAATCGGACTAACGGTCAGGTGGTTAAAGCCTGTTTTATGTTTTTTTCATGTTATAGCGCCACCATGTGGCCAATCGCCGCGATTTTTTTACTGTGACCTCAGATTGACCTCTTACACATGTGTACCGAGTTTGGTGAAGATACCTCATTTACTTCTGGAGTTATAGCCATTTTAGTAAAATAGGCCCCTCCCACAACGTACGTTTTGGCGCCCCTTAGCGTCCGTGAATCGAAATTTCAACTTTTTTTCGATAATTATTGATATTCAGACTCCAGAGAACATTTCTGTACTGGTTTGGTTCCGATCGGGCGAAAAACCTAGGACTAGTTCGCAAAAGTAGGTTTTTGGCAAAATTCAAAATGGCGGAAAATCTATCATGGCGGAAATGAAATCGGAGATATACGTTTTGTTCGTCAGGCATCCAGCTTTCCAATGATATAAGACACTTGAGTCTACGACATACGGTCTAGGAGTTCTGAGCAGTTTTGCGCTTTTGGTCGCTGTAGCGCCACCTATGGGCCGATTTGGCTAAGTCCGTGTATCTGAGTAGCGAGCAATACTACTACCATTTGACCAAGTATCACGTCTCTAGGCCTTACGGTTTTGGCTGCACGATGCGTTTTAGGGAAGAATAATAATAATAATAAAAATCAGGGCAATTACAATAGGGTTTCAGCACTTCGTGCTTGAACCCCTAATAATAAAAATCAGTACAATTACAATAGGGTTTCAGCACTTCGTGCTTGAACCCCTAATAATAATAAAAATCAGTACAATTACAATAGGGTTTCAGCACTTCGTGCTTGAACCCCTAATAAAAATCAGTACAATTACAATAGGGTTTCAGCACTTCGTGCTTGAACCCCTAATTAAAGCTGCAAGCAGCATTTATCGGGGTTCAAGCAATTAAGGCCTTTAAGGCCTTAAAGCACAAAAGCATCAAAAGTTATTAAGTTTTATTTAGCAAGCATGTAACCACTGACATAATAGATGGAAAAGACCATTTACAGCCAATACAGGCAATGTACCATAGGAAATATATGGTTTTCAAAGGTTTTTAACAGTTATAGCGCCACCTATCGTCCGATCTCCATAAAATTGTTTACTGTGACCTCAAATTGAACCCATACACATGTGTACTGAGTTTGGTGAAGATATCTCATTTACTTCTTGAGTTATAGCCATTTTAGTAAAATAGGCTCCTCCCACAACAATTTACCACATTCTAGTATTATTTACTATGATTCTAGCATGATTAACCATAGTTTATCATGATTTACCATGATATACTACATTCTAGTATGATTTACCATTGTTTACTGTGATTCTAGCATGGTTTACCATATTTTACCATGATTTATCATAGTTTACCATGATTTACCCTGTTCTAGCATAGTTTACCATGATTTACCATGTTCTAGCATGATTTACAATGATATACCATATTCTAACATGATTTACCATAGTTTATCATGATTTATCATGGTTTACCATGATTTACCCTGTTCTAGCATAGTTTACCATGATTTACCATATTCTAGCATGATGTACCATGATATACCACGTTCTAGAATGATGTATCAGGATTCTAGTATGATTTACCTTGATACACCACATTCTAGTATTATTTACTATGATGTACCATGTTTTAGCGTGATTTACCATGATTTACCACATTGCTAGCAATTATGTGAAGTATCAGTACAAATGAAGTGATAAACTCTGACAAAATATGATTGTGCTACAATAGTAATTGTTATACAAGTTATTTTTTAGTTTCTTATTGTTATATAAGTGACTTTTAGAGTATAATGAATGCAAAAGCATATGTGAGTAGACTTCATTAATAAGTAGAATGGCCAGCAGAGGGCAGTAGAAGACCACTTATTGGCTCACTTTCACTTTAAACTTCATGATTTTCACCATTTTTCTGTACTAAAGCAAACCAGTTTTTCCATTTTAACTCCAAAATGCATGTTTACACACACACACACACACACACAAAGACAAATGTTGTTGTTTTTTCAATGCTATTGGGATATGTCATTATGAAAATATATTTGAATGGTCTATAAACATTTCACAAAGTCTTTGTAAGCCATTAATCAGATTATTCAGAATTTATTCAGAAAGCTAAGACTACACACACATTATGTTGTAGATACAGATATCACAACATTGACAAACTGTCAATACTAATACTTTAACAGATGGATTTTGACTAAATGTAATTGTAAATGTTAAAATAGTGATTTTATAAAGTCTAAATATAAATTATAGAACAATATGACAAAATGACTATTTTAAACAGCAGGGGGCAGTAAAATACCACTTATTGGCTTAATATGCCATTATATTCATATCATTTTCACCTTTTTAACTGTTATAGAGGCAAATTTTGTCCGATCTGTCTGAAAATTTTCATGCATGTTCAGAGTGATATTTCACATGTTCTGACTTGTTTTTAAGAAGGTTTGAACATTCATTAAAGAGATATAGGCTTTCGGGGACACTTGGTAAAGGCCACATTTTGAAGTGAACCTATTATAGCTATCCAAATGAAGTAGTTCAACTTTTTCTGACAATTATTGTTCTAGTGAGTCCAGAGAATTGTATTGCATTAGTTTTAAACATTATGATATGAAAATGATATGATCAGAGATGGAAAAGACCATTTACAGCCAATACAGGCAGTTTACCATAGGAAATATATAGTTTTAAAGCTTTTAAACAATTATAGCGCCACCTATGGTCCGATCTCCATAGAATTTTGCATGCTTGTTAATGATGTTATGTCACATATTCCCACCAATTTTTGTGAAGTTCTGATTTTTCATTTATGATTTATAGGCTTTTAAGTGCATTTTGCCACACCCATTTTCTTTATGACCCTATTATAGCCATGCGCAAAATGCAAAATTTCAACTTTTTTTTTGATAATTATTGATCTAGAGAGTCCATAGAATTGTCCTACACTGGTCTGGTTCCGATCGGGCGAAAAACCAGGGACTAGTTCGCAAAAGTAGGTTTTTAACATATTCATGAATATTTAATGAACGGTTTGATTGACAGCAATGGTTCTAGAGGCAAAGTTGTTCATAATGAGCAGATCTATCAAATGATATGCATTTTGTGACGATAAGTGTAACACCACGTGATTACAGAGCCATAAAACTCGTTAGCGCCAACTAGTGGCCGATTTCTTTCAAAATTCTTACAGACCTCTAGGGCCATGAGTCGAACATGTCCATCGAGTTTCGTTCTGATCAGCCTCCGATAACCTTGTCTAATAGGTGCTCAAATTTCATTGGCCAATGGCGGCCATGTTTTTTGAGATACGCCAATGTCCTCATAGACATACATGGCACCTTGGACCAAGACACTGCATACCAATTTTCAAGTCAATCGGACTAACGGTCAGGTGGTTATAGCCTGTTTTATGTTTTTTTCATGTTATAGCGCCACCATGTGGCCAATCGCCGCGGTTTTTTTACTGTGACCTCATATTGACTTCTTACATATGTGTACCGAGTTTGGTAAAGATAACTCATTTACTTCTGGAGTTATAGCCATTTTAGTAAAATAGGCCCCTCCCACAACGTGCGTTTTGGCGCCCCTTAGCAACCGTGAATCGAAATTTTAACTTTTTTTCGATAATTATTGATATTCAGACTCCAGAGAACATTTCTGCACTGGTTTGGTTCCGATCAGACAAAAAACCACGGACTAGTTCGCAAAAGTAGGTTTTTGACAAAATTCAAAATGACGGAAAAATTATCATACCGGAAATGAAATCGGAGATATACGTTTTGTTTGCCATGAGGTCTTGATTACATTGATATAAGACACTTGAGTCTACGACATACAGTCTAGGAGTTATGAGCAGTTTCGCGCTTTTGGTCGCTGTAGCGCCACCTATGGGCCGATTTGGCTAAGTCCGTGTATCTGAGTAGCGAGCAATACTACTACCATTTGACCAAGTATCACGTCTCTAGGCCTTACGGTTTTGGCTGCACGATGCGTTTTAGGGAAGAATAATAATAATAATTAAAGCTGCAAGCAGCATTTATCGGGGTTCAAGCATTTAAGGCCTTTAACCCTCTGAGGTCTGAGCTGTTTTCTGGGCCCTGGAGGTGTTCTGACATGCTCTGACATTTCTGGTTATTTCTGTTACTTGTGACATTTTCATGGCTAAAGTCTAATTACACTGTATTCAGCACAAACTCTGCTACAATAATATATCAGCAGCATGTATGTAAAAGTTTGTAGTTTTGAGATAATGACATTTATGCGTGGTTTTTGAAAATACAAAAAAAAATTCTCACTGAAATAAGGCCATGAAACCCATACTGATTATTTCTTCACAAGACTTTTGAAAATTGTATGACGTAGCCTAGAATATTTGCTGCAAAACTATGTGAAAATCACCCTGACTGCTCATTCAGATAAGACAATATATTGATTTAAAAATTTTACGACGTGTTTTGTGTGAAAAAGCCTTATGCGAGAGCTCATTAATATGTAAGCTTTTCTCACCTGAGAAAGACAAAGAACCTCCCCTAACGGCCCTATTAGGAGCTATCAGGCCCCTATCATTCTGAGCAACCTTGCACAATACTGTAAATGAGGAGATTTAAAAAATAATGGCTTTTAAATTGTTTGGATTTATTTACAACACAACATAATCCAAAGATACACAACAAATGCCAAAAAAGCACTTCAAAGACAGAGACCTTTGTGCCATTCCTAAAAACATTGTACATACCTTTCATTTCCAAGATTTTCACTTTACCATGTTCACGTACTGAGACTCATGTGAATGTTGAAGTCCTCAGTGGCATCTGGGACCTGAAAAAAAAAAAAGTGAACATACTGATATCAAGAGAAAGGCCTGCACGATTTTGGAAATAAATATTAGATTTTTCTGGTTAAAATTGCTTTTTAAAATTCCTTTTTAAAATTCACAGAATACACACACACACACACACGTTTCCAACGATATATAATATAATGAACACCAGGTTTGTTGTGCCTTGTAGGCATAAGGTATATGCGCAGTGCGGATAAAATAATAATAACAATAAATAACCTATAGCAGCCTATAAATCTTCCAAAAGAAGCTAGAGAAAAATATATTGATTATCATGTTACTTCAAATGTTTCCATCCGTTATGATGATATGAAATGAGATAATAATAAAAACATGAAGCCGTTTGGTGCGTTTTGCTTTCATCCAAAATATGATACATTCAAACGCGATCGCTTGCAAAATATGATACATTCAAACGCGATCGCTTGCAAAATATGATACATTCAAACGCGATCACTCTCAAATATAAAACATTATGGTTACCATAAACATATCTATGTTTGAGCAGATATCCACAAACACAGTAAACACGGGTCTAAATATTATAATATTCCCCATATATCTAGCAACAGTTCAGCTGCAACGTGACATTTATGCAACAATAACAAACTAGGCTATGTAAGAATTTCTTACCTTATCTTTCTTGTCTTCAAATCGCGTTCTCCTTCTTCTGAGGTAGCCTAAATCCAATGTAAGCTCAGGCACGTCTTTCAAACTCGACGAAAAGTGAAGTGAAGTGTTTTGTTGTTGAGGTAACGAGCGCGTTCGCGTTCCATGTGGAGATTTGCATGTGAATATCTTTTGCGCGAGTAGGCGTGGCCAAATTAACTGTAATGAGCAAGCGTTTGAGAAGCTGGACATCTTGTTGGTTTTATACAAATTACTTAAACAGAGAATATTTGTTTTCATTTTGAATCCGATCATTTAAAAGTACACACTTAAATGTTTATAAAGGTATATGGCTCATAAATGTGTGACAAGTATTCGCTGAGTTTTGTTTCAGTTTATAGACGTGCTCAAGAAAAAAAAGTTCACCGCGACGGAGAGGCAGAAAGCACACCCTGTTTATTTTCTTTATTTTACAAAAGCACAATGTTTTGATTTGATTGTAAGTGGACACATACAAAAGGAGAAATATCACAGATTCTTTTTTTATATTTCTTTTTTCTGTATGACCATAAATGATGGAGTAATTTAAGTTTATAGTGCTACAATGTGGAGAAAATCCGGCAAAACGCGTCGGCGCGTTTGTCGACCTCAGAGGGTTAAGCACATAAGCATTTAAGACATTACGTTTTATTTAACAAGCTTTTAACCACTGAAATTATAGATGGAAAAATCCATTTACAGCCAATATAGGCAATTTACCATAGGAAATATGTAGTTTTCAAACCTTTTTGCCAGTTATAGCGCCACCTATGGTCCGATCTACATGAAATTTTGCATGCTTGTTTAGAATGTTACACATATGCTCACCCATTTTCGTGAAGTTCTGAGTTTTCGTTTAGGATTTATAGGCTTCTGAGTGCATTTTGCCACGCCCATTTTCTTTATGACCCAATTATACCCATGCGAAAAATGCAAAAGTTCAACTTTTTTTCTATAATTATTGATCTAGAGAGTCCAGAGAATTGTCCTAGACTGGTCTGGTTCTGATCAGGCGAAAAACCAGGGACTAGTTCGCAAAAGTAGGTTTTTAACATATTCATGAATATTTAATGAACAGTTTGATTGACAGTGATGGTTCTTGAGGCAAAGTTGTTCAGCATGAGCAGATCTATCAGATGATATGCATTTTGTGATGATAAGTGTAACACCACGTGATTACAGAGCCTTAAAACTCGTTAGCGCCAACTAGTGGCCGATTTCTTTCAAAATTCTTACAGACCTCTAGGGGCTTGAGCCGAACATGCCCATCGAGTTTCGCTCCGATCGGACTTCGTTAACGGTGCTCAAACCTCATTGGCCAATGGCGGCCATGTTTTTCGAGATACGCCAATATCCTTTTAGACATACATGGCCCCTTGGGCCAAGACACTGCATACCAAATTTCAAGTCATTCGGAAAAACGGTCAGTTGTCTATATGTTTTTATTTGTTTTATAGTGCCACCATGTGGCCAATCGACGCAATTTTTTTACTGTGACCTCAGATTGACCTCTTACACATGTGTACCAAGTTTGGTGAAGTTTACTTAATTACTTCTTGAGTTATAGCCATTTTAGTAAAATAGGCTCCTCCCACAACGTTAATTTTGCACCCCCTAGCGACCATTAATCGAAATTTCAACTTTTTTTCGATAATTATTGATCTTCAGACTCCAGAGAACAATTCCGCACTGGTTTGGTTCCGATCGGGCGAAAAACCAGGGACTAGTTCGCAAAAGTAGGTTTTTGACAAAATTCAAAATGGCGAAAAATCTATCATGGCGGAAATGAAATCGGAGATATACGTTTTTTTCTTCAGGAGCTCTGGATTTCAATGATATAAGACACTTGAAGCTACGCCTTACGGTCTGGGAGTTCTGAGCAGTTTTGCGCTTTTGATTGCTATAGCGCCACCTATGGGCCGATTGGGCTGAGTCCGTGTATCTGAGTAGCGAGCAATAGTACTACCATCTGGCAAAGTTTCAAGTCTCTAGGTCTTACGGTTTGGGCTGCACGATGCGTTTTATGGCGGAAAAATAATAATAATAAAAATCAGGACGATTACAATAGGGTTTCAGCACTTCGTGCTTGAACCCCTAATAAAAATCAGGGCAATTACAATAGGGTTTCAGCACTTCGTGCTTGAACCCCTAATTAAAGCTGCAAGCAGCATTTATCGGGGTTCAAGCAGTTTAGGCCTTTAAGGCATTTAAGCACAAATGCATCAAAAGTCATTAAGATTTATTTAGCAAGCATGTAACCACTGACATAATAGATGGAAAAGACCATTTACAGCCAATACAGGCAAATTGCCATGGGATATATATGGTTTTAAAGCTTTTTAACAGTTATAGCGCCACCTATGGTCCGATCTCCATAAAATTGTTTATTGTGACCTCAAATTGAACCCATACACATGTGTACTGATTTTGGTGAAGATATCTCATTTACTTCTTGAGTTATAGCCATTTGAGTAAAATAGGCTCCTCCCACAACGATTTGCCACATTCAAGAATTATTTAATATGATTCTAGCATGATTTACTATCATATACCATGTTCCAGAATGATTTATTAGGATTCTAGCATGATTTACCTTGATACACCTCATTTCAGTATTATTTACTATGATTTACAATGTTTCTAGCATGATTAACCACATTACTAGCAATTATGTGAAGTGTCAGTGCAAATGAGGTGATGAACACTGACAAAATATTATTGTGTTATAATAGTTAGTTATATACGTGATTTTTAGTGTGTGTCCAAGTATGAATGCAAAAGCACATGTAAAATATTTCATTATTAAGTAGAATGGCCAGCAGAGGGCACTAGAAGACCACTTATTGGCTCACTTTCACTTTAAACCAGTTTTCTGCACTAAAGCAAACCAGTTTTTCCATGTTAACTCAATGCATGCTTACACACACACACACACACACACACACACACACACACACACACACACACACACACACACAGCATAGTTAACCATGATTTACCATGATATACCACGTTCTAGTATTATTTACCAGGAGATAAACGACAATCTAGTATTATTTACTTTGATTTACCATGTTTCTAGCCTGATTTATCACATTACTAGCAATTATTTGAAGTGTCAGTGCAAATAAAGTGATTAACACTGACAAAATATGATTGTGTTATAATAGTTATTGCTATATAAGTGATTTTTTTAGTGTGTATTCAAGTATGAATGCAAGCACATGTTGAAATATTTCATTAATAAGTAGAATGGCCAGCAGAGGGCAGTAGAAGACCACTTATTGGCTCACTTTCACTTTAAACCAGTTTTCTGCACTAAAGCAAACCAGTTTATCCATGTTAACTCAATGCATGCTTACACACACACACACACACACACACACACACACACACACACACACACACACACACACACACACACACACACACAGCATAGTTAACCATGATTTACCATGATTTACCACATTACTAGCAATTATTTGAAGTGTCAGTGCAAATAAAGTGATTAACACTGACAAAATATGATTGTGTTATAATAGTTATTGCTATATAAGTGATTTTTAGTGTGTATTCAAGTATAAATGCAAGCACATGTGGAAAAATTTAATTAATAAGTAGAATGGCCAGCAGAGGGCAGTAGAAGACCACTTATTGGCTCACTTTCACTTTAAACCTCATGATTTTGACCAGTTTTCTGCACTAAAGCAAACCAGTGTTTCCATGTTAACTCAATAATGCATACTTGCTACATATGCTACACACAATAATGCTACACACACACACACACACACACACACACACACACACACACACACACAAATGTTTCAGTGATATTGGTGTCACATTCACCTTCATCACATTCACCTTCTGTCTTCATCACATTCACCATCTGTCGTCATCACCTGCACCTGCTCCTCATCACCCTCCTCATCATCACCTGCTCCTCATCATCATAACCGTCACCTGTTGTCCTTGTCTTGATCTGTGTATTTAAGTTCCCCTCTCATCCATTATCATTGTCGGTTATTGTTTGTGCACTAGCACTCTGTTATGTTTGTTTTCATGTTGGAAAATAAAACCTTTGTTATATTTGTACCACACACACACACACACACACACACACACACACACACCATCATTTATCATGATTTACCATGGCTGATACCAATACCAATATGAGAAAATGACTATTTTAAACAGCAGGGGGCAGTAAAATACCACTTATTGGCTTAACATGCCATTAATTCATATCATTTTCACCTTTTTAACTGTTATAGAGGCAAATTTTGTCCGATCTGTCTGAAAATTTTCATGCTTGTTCAGGGTGATATTTCACACGTTCTGACTTGTTTTTAAGAAGGTCTGAGCATTGATTAAAGAGATATAGGCTTTCGGGGACACTTGGTAAAGGCCAGATTTTGAAGTGAACCTATTATAGCTATCCAAATGAAGTAGTTCAACTTTTTCTGACAATTATTGATCTAGTGAGTCCAGAGAATTGTATTGCACTAGTTTTGAACATTATGATATGAAAATTATATGATCAGAGATGGAAAAGACCATTTACAGCCAATACAGGCAGTTTACCATAGGAAATATATGATTTTAAAGCTTTTTAACAGTTATAGCGCCACCTATCGTCCGATCTCCATAGAATTTTTCATGCTTGTTAATGATGTTATGTCACATATGCTGACCAATTTTTGTGAAGTTCTGAGTTTTTATTTAGGATTTATAGGCTTTTTAATGTATTTTGACACGCCCATTTTATAAATTACCCTATTACAGCCATCCAAATGCAAAAGTTCAACTTTTTTTTGATAATTATTGATCTAGAGAGTCCAGAGAATTGTCCTAGACTGGTCTGGTTCCGATCGGGCAAAAAACCTAGGACTAGTTTGCAAAAGTAGGTTTTTAACATATTAATGAATAATTAATGAACAGTTTGATTGACAGCAATGGTTCTTGAGGCAAAGTTGTTCAGGATGAGGAGATCTATCAAATGATATGCATATTGTGTGGATATTTGTAACACCACGTGATTACAGAGCCGTAAAACTCGTTAGCGCCAACTAGTGGCCGATTTCTTTCAAAATTCTTACAGACCTTTAGGGCCATGAGCCGAACATGCCCATTGAGTTTCGTTCCGATCGGCCTCCGTTAACCTTGTCTAATAGGTGCTCAAACTTCGTTGGCCGATGGCGGCCATGTTTTTTGAGATACGCCAATGTCCTCATACAGATACATGGCACCTTGGACCAAGACACTGCATACCAATTTTCAAGTCAATCGGACTAACGGTCAGGTGGTTATAGCCTGTTTTATGTTTTTTTCATTTTATAGCGCCACCATGAGGCCAATCGTCGCGATTTTTTTACTGTGACCCCAGAGTAAGCTCATACACATGTGTACCAGGTTTGGTGAAGATACCTCATTTACATCGGGAGTTATAGCCATTTTAGTAAAATAGGCCCCTCCCACAACGTACGTTTTGGCGCCCCTTAGCGACCGTGAATCGAAATTTCCACTTTTTTTCGATAATTATTGATAGTCAGTCTCCAGAGAACATTTCTGCACTAGTTTGGTTCCAATCGGGCAAAAAACCAGGGACTAGTTCGCAAAAGTAGATTTTTGACAAAATTCAAAATGGCGGAAAATCTATCATGGCGGAAATGAAATCGGAGATATACGTTTTGTTCGTCAGGCGTCCAGCTTTCCAATGATATAAGACACTTGAGTCTACGACATACGGTCTAGGAGTTATGAGCAGTTTCGCGCTTTTGGTTGTTATAGCGCCACCTATGGGCCAATCGGGGTCATAATCTCTGAACCTTTCCTCGATTTTTGTACTACCATCTGTCAAAGTTTCAAAGTTCCAGCTCTTACGGTTTGGGCTGCACGATGCGTTTTACGGCGGAATAATAATAATAATAATAATAATTAAAGCTGCAAGCAGCATTTATCGGGGTTCAAGCAGTTAAGGCCTTTAAGGCCTTTAAGCACAAAAGCATCAAAAGTTATTAGTTTTATTTAGCAAGCATCTAACCACTGACATAATAGATGAAAAAGACCATTTACAGCCAATACAGGCAATGTACCATAGGAAATATATGGTTTTAAAGCTTTTTAACAGTTATAGCGCCACCTATCGTCCGATCTCCATAAAATTGTTTACTGTGACCTCAAATTGAACCCATACACATGTGTACTGAGTTTGGTGAAGATATCTCATTTACTTCTTGACTTATAGCCATTTTAGTAAAATAGGCTCCTCCCACAACAATTTACCACATTCTAGTATTATTTACTATGATTCTAGCATGATTGTGCTACAATAGTAATTGTTATATAAGTGACTTTTTAGTTTCTTATTGTTATATAAGTGATTTTTAGTGTCTAATGAATGTAAAAGCATATGTGAGTAGACTTCATTAATAAGTAGAATGGCCAGCAGAGAGCAGTAGAAGACCACATATTGGCATAGCTATATATTCAATTAACACTTTCACTTTAAACTTCTTGATTTTCACCATTTTTCTGCACTAAAACAATCCAGTTTTTCCATTTTAACTCCATAATGCATGTTTACACACACACACACACACACACACACACACACAAAGACAAATGTTGTTGTTTTTTCAATGCTATTGGGATATGTCATTATGAAAATATATTTGAATGGTCTATAAACATTTTCACAAAGTCTTTGTAAGCTATTAATCAGATGATTCAGAATTTATTCAGAAACCTAAGACTACACACACACACATTATGTTGTAGATACAGACATTTGAACTGTATGATGTGATCAAACTACCAATACTAATACTTTAACAGATAGATTTTGACTAAATGTAATTGTAAATGTTAAAATAGTGATTTTATAAAGTCTAAATATAAATTATAGAACAATATGACAAAATGACTATTTTAAACAGCAGGGGGCAGTAAAATACCACTTATTGGCTTAATATGCCATTATATTCATATCATTTTCACCTTTTTAACTGTTATAGAGGCAAATTTTGTCCGATCTGTCTGAAAATTTTCATGCATGTTCAGAGTTATATTTCACATGTTCTGACTTGTTTTTAAGAAGGTTTGAACATTCATTAAAGAGATATAGGCTTTCGGGGACACTTGGTAAAGGCCACATTTTGAAGTGAACCTATTATAGCTATCCAAATGAAGTAGTTCAACTTTTTTTGACAATTATTGTTCTAGTGAGTCCAGAGAATTGTATTGCACTAGTTTTTAACATTATGATATGAAAATGATATGATCAGAGATGGAAAAGACCATTTATAGCCAATACAGGCAGTTTACCATAGGAAATAAATGGTTTTAAAGCCTTTTAACAGTTATAGCGCCAACCATTGTCCGATCACCATAAAATTTTGCATGCTTGTTAAGGATGGTATGTCACATATGTTCACCAATTTTTGTGAAGTTCTGAGTTTTTGTTTAGGATTTATAGGCTTTTGATTGCATTTTGCCACGCCCATTTTATAAATGACCCTATTAGAGACATCCAAATGCAAAAGTTCAACTTTTTTTTGATAATTATTGATCTAGAGAGTACAGAGAATTGTCCTAGACTGGTCTGGTTCCGATCGGGCAAAAAACCTAGGACTAGTTCGCAAAAGTAGGTTTTTAACATATTCGCGAATATTTAATGAATGGTTTGATTGACAGCAGTGGTTCTTGAGGCAAAGTTGTTCAATATGAGGAGATCTATCAAATGATATGCATTTTCTGACTAAATTTGTTACACCACGTGATTACAGAGCCTTAAAACTCGTTAGCGCCAACTAGTGGCCGATTTCTTTCAAAATTCTTACAGACATCTAGGGGCTTGAGCCGAACATGCCCACCGAGTTTCGTTCCGATCAGACTTCGTTAACCTTGTCTAATAGGTGCTCAACTTTATTGGCCAATGGCGGCCATGTTTTTTGAGATACACCAATGTCCTCATAGACATACATGGCACCTTGGACCAAGACACTGCATACCAATTTTCAAGTCAATCGGACTAACGGTCAGGTGGTTATAGCCTGTTTTATGTTTTTTTCATGTTATAGCGCCACCATGTGGCCAATCGCCGCGATTTTTTTACTGTAACCTCAGATTGACCTCTTACATATGTGTACCAAGTTTGGTGAAAATACCTCATTTACTTCTGGAGTTATAGCCATTTTAGTAAAATAGGCCCCTCCCACAATGTACGTTTTGGCGCCCCTTAACGTCCGTGAATCGAAATTTCAACTTTTTTTCGATAATTATTGATATTCAGACTCTAGAGAACATTTCTGCACTGGTTTGGTTCCGATTGGGCGAAAAACCAGGGACTAGTTCGCAAAAGTAGGTTTTTGACAAAATTCAAAATGGCGGAAAATCTATCATGGCGGAAATGAAATCGGAGATAGACGTTTTGTTCGTCAGGCGTCCAGCTTTCCAATGATATAAGACACTTGAGTCTACGACATACGGTCTAGGAGTTATGAGCAGTTTCGCGCTTTTGGTTGTTATAGCGCCACCTATGGGCCAATCGAGGTCATAATTTGATAACCTCTCCTCGATTTTTGTACTACCATCTGGCAAAGTTTCAAAGCTCTAGCCCTTACGGTTTGGGCTGCACGATGCGTTTTACGGCAGAAGAATAATAATAATAATTAAAGCTGCAAGCAGCATTTATCGGGGTTCAAGCAATTAAGGCCTTTAAGGCCTTAAAGCACAAAAGCATAAAAAGTTATTAAGTTTTATTTAGCAAGCATGTAACCACTGACATCATAGATGGAAAAGATCATGTTCTAGCATGATTTACCATGATATACCACATTCTAAAATGATTTACCATAGTTCATCATGATTTATCATGGTTTACCATGATTTACCCTGTTCTAGCATAGTTTACCATGATTTACCATGTTCTAGCATGATATACCACGTTCTAGAATGATTTACTAGGATTCTTACATGATTTACCTTGATACACCAGATTCTACTATTATTTACTATGACTTACCATGTTTCTAGCGTGATTTACCATGATTTACCACATTACTAGCAATTATGTGAAGTGTCAGTGCAAATGAAGTGATAAACACTGACAAAATATGATTGTGTTATAATAGTTATTGTTATACAAGTGATTTTTTTTTAGTGTCTACTCTAAATATGAATGAATCCAAAAGCACATGTGAAAAGACTTCATTAATAAGTAGAATGGCCAGCAGAAGCCAGTAGAAGACCACTTATTGGCTCACTTTTACTTTAAACTTCATGATTTGCACCAGTTTTCTGCACTAAATCAAACCAGTCTTTCCATGTTAACTCAATAATGCATGCTTACACACACACACACACACACACACAAATATGTTTTTTGGATATGTTATTGAGAAAATATATTTAATTGTATAAAAATAGGCATTTCTTTGTGATCTAATAATATAAAACTATGTTACCAGTATAGGGCTGTAAAGATTCCTCGATTATAGTCAAGTACTCGATTTAATTGGCAAAATACTGAAAGTGGTGCATTCCACAGACGAGAATCCAACAACCGCAGAATTACAGTTTTCTAGGACAACGCGATATTTAAACAGGGCTCCAGACTAACTTTTTTTACTAGGAGCGCTGTAGCCCCTGACTGAAAATTTTAGGAGCACAAGCAGAAAATTTAGGGGCACACCTTAAATCAACTTGCAATGCAATTATTCAAATTTTCCCCAAAATACCTAGTGACAAATTATTTATTTATTATTTAATAATAAATAGACTTAATGTACAGATATTACAATGTGCAGTTTTATTTTAAGTTCACAGGCACCAGACTAACATCTGAGGGCAGCGGCACCGCAGACACTGAGTTTTACAAAAAAATATCTGGTAGCACTGGGGCTGACAATAAAGCACTAAGCTTAGTTTAGGGTGTAGATGAAATTAACTTTAATTATTATCATTCATAATGTCTTAATATTAATTAAAAAGCAAACCGAGTGAAATAAATTATATTAGGGAGTGAAAATAGCCAATAAGCATCCTACTGTTTACAATGGTAATTTATTTATTTTATTATTTTTAAATAAGTGTATAAATAAGAGTTTAAATAAGACCATTTTTGAAGGATGAACAAAAAAAATGTGTTGGTCATCACATTAAAAATGACATTTATATATGGTAGTTTTGAAGTGCTGGAAAAAGATGAGTAGCCTAACAGTTAGTACTTTTAAGCGTTTGACTATTTCTGTCACATTATGGTTACAGTTACTACATTAAATCCATGGTGAATGTCGACGATTTGTGGTCTGAAAGCCCAGTGTTTCTCCTGGTTTCCACATCAGCGCTGTTTGATCTGATATCTGATTATGTTATTAATTCTGAGGCGAATTCAATGGATTTCTTCACTGGATCTCCAGAGTCTGGATCTCCTAGTAACAGTGTCGCGTGATCGAGATCGGCCCGCGACTGGCAAGTTCGGGCTGCTGCGCTCATAGGCTGCGCCATAGATATCATATATAAACGCGTTTATATATTATATCTATGGGCTGCGCTGTCTATTATTGATTCGAACTAATAAACGGTCTGTGAAGCATAAAGGAGTAAGTTAGCGCATTTTCGTTCCGCTTTCATTTTGTTTGGATTC
The DNA here is from genome assembly GCF_963993115.1 of Abramis brama. Classification (NCBI taxonomy): domain Eukaryota; kingdom Metazoa; phylum Chordata; class Actinopteri; order Cypriniformes; family Leuciscidae; genus Abramis; species Abramis brama. The sequence continues at coordinate 18,301,446 of NC_139971.1, forward strand.
GCTGCTCGGCAACGTTGTGGTCGAATAAATCGAATAAATATTTGGTCGCACCGGCAGGAAAAATGGTCGCAAAATGCGACCAATTGGTCGCAGTCTGGAGCCCACCATTTACAGTCATAATATAGCATAGTGCCATTGTGAAATCACAAAGGCTGTGATTCAGTTAAATAAATATATCCTCTGTTTTTTGTTTGTTTGTTTTTTTCACAGAGAAGACACTTCAATTACATGAGTGCAGATTAGCCTACATGTTAAAATTACCTCAGCTCCGTCCACAGTAAACGCTGCTCCAAGCAAACTCAGTCTCTGCAGTGCTGTTTGTTTACGTTTCCAATAACGTGCAAATATGGGAACGCAAGTCGGACGCAGTTTGTGTTTCATAGTTGCACTGTTATCATTTGTGGAGCACATCTGGGTTTCTCAAACTGCTGTTCATCGCGATTTCAAAATAAAAGTTTAAACATCGCGATTTCAAAATAAAAGTTTAAACATCGCGATTTCAAAATAAAAGTTTAAACTCTCGCTCTGAGTTTGCATGTTTTGATGTGCACATGTTCTTGTTCAAGAAATTACAGTGGCTGTAGCATTTCTATCGTACAGAAGTGGCCAAATATTAAAGGTTAAGTTGACATTTGAATTTAATGTTGCTTGGCCAATAAACAAGGATTTGATAATGCCTTAGTAGTGTAACAACAACCAGGCCGCTGGTGCCCTCTGCAGGCATTTGTTATTCATGTACATAAGTTATCTCTATATTAGTTTATATCATTTATTTTACATGGGTATATTTTAACAGTGTTGTTCAATAAAACCCATATAATTACTTACTTTGATACTTTACTTGAACCAATCATTATTGCTTGTTATTATATATTTGTATTTTAAGTCATTTTAAAGGCTGTTGTTAACTTGAATCTATTTTTTACCACATTTTTTTATCCGATTACTTGAATAGAATACTCGATTACTAAAATAATCGATAGCTACAGCCCTATCATAATAAAAAAGATTGCTTTTTAAAGCAATTTATTTTTGTTTCCCAATACTGAAAGCTAATGAAAAGATCATATGTAATCTTGCTGCTCCCTCAAGTGGACAAAAGTGGTATTATAGCTTACATTTTACAATTGAAGTGTTTAAATGAATGAGTGAATGAATGGGAATTTGGTTTTTCACTTATATCTCGGTAACCAGAACGCAAAAAATTCTGAAACTCAGAGCATAGATAGTGCTCGAGGAGCCCTATTGAATGAGACTATCATTCAGGCCCGCGACAACACGTTTCGATCAAGAGCCTGGAGAGGACCTTACCATCAAAATTTGAGCGCGCAACGACTTTCCGTTTTCGAGTTATGAGTTAATTTGTATTCGGGGACGTGGCGTAAATGCCGTTTTACTTTCGGTTTCAGTATTCACTTGTGACTCAGTTGTCAATAGTAATACAACAATAGATTAATTTTGACAAAATGTGATTGTAAATGTTAAAATAATGATTTTATAAAGTCTAAATATGAATTATAGAACAATATTAGGGAGTAGTATGATGAAATGACAGCAGGGGGCAGTAAAATACCACTTATTGGCTTAATATGCTATGTTATTCATATTCACCTTTTTTATTAACTGTTATAGAGGCAAATTTTGTCCGATCTGTCTTTTTCATGCTTGTTCTGACTTGTTTTTAAGGTCTGATCATTCATATTAGAGATATAGGCTTTTGTGGACACTTGGTCAAGGCTACATATTGAAGTGACCCTATTATAGCCATCCAAATGAAGAAGTTATAATTTTTCTGATAATTATTGAGTACAGATAATTGCACTGCACTGGTTTTGAACATTATTATATGAACATTATATGAGCACAGATGGAAAACACCATTTACAGCCAATACAGGCAATTTACCATAGGAAATATATGGTTTTAAAGCATTTTAACAGTTATAGCGCCACCTATGGTCCAATCTCCATAAAAATGTCCATGCTTCTTTAGCATGTTATGTCACATATGCTCATCAATTTTTGTGAAATTCTGACTTTTTATTTAGGATTTATAGACGTTTGAGTGTATTAGGACATGCCTATTTTCTAAATGACCCTCTTATAGCCAACCAAAAGCAAAATTTCAACTTCTTTTTGATAATTATTTATCTAGAAAGTCCAGAGAATTGTCCTAGAATGGTCTGGTTCTGATCGGGCGAAAAACCAGGGACTAGTTCGCAAAAGTAGGTTTTTAACATAATTCCGAATATTTAATGAATGGTTTGATTGACAGCAATGGTTCTTGAGGCAAAGTTGTTCTCCATGAGGAGATCTATCAAATGATATGCATATTGTGTGGATGAGTGTAACACCACGTGATTACAGAGTCATAAAACTCGTTAGCGCCAACTAGTGGCCGATTTCTTTCAAAATTCTTACAGACCTCTAGAACCATGAGTTGAACATGCCCATCGAGTTTCGTTTCGATCGGTCTCCATTAACCTTGTCTAATAGGTGCTCAACTTCATTGGCCAATGGCGGCCATGTTTTTCAAGATACGCCAATGTCCTCATAGATTTACATGGCACCTTGGACCAAGAGACTGCATACCAATTTTCAAGTCAATCGGACTAACGGTCAGGTGGTTATAGCCCTTTTCATGTTTTTTTCATGTTATAGCGCCATCTAGTGTTCAATCGTCGCGATTTTTTTACTGTGACCCCAGATTGAGCTCATACATATGTGTACCGAGTTTGGTGAAAATATCTCATTGCGTTCCCGAGTTATAGCCATTTTAGTAAAATTAGCTCCGCCTCCTGCGAACGTTTTGACACCTCATAGCAACCATGTATCGAAATTTCAACTTTTTTTCGATAATTATTGATATTCAGACTCCAGAGAACATTTCTGCACTGGTTTGGTTCCGATCGGGCGAAAAACCAGGGACTAGTTTGCAAAAGTAGGTTTTGAACAAAATCCAATATGGCGGAAAAATTTGCATACCGGAAATGAAATACCTCCTAAATTTTTTGTTCGGCGTGACCCAAGGATTCCAATGATGTATGACACTTGAAGCTGGGACAAATGGTTATTGAGATATGAGCAAAATAGTGAATTTTTTTTGTTTTTTGCGCTATAGCGCCACCTATAGGCCAATCGGGCTCATACTTTGATAACCTCTCCTCGATTTTTGTACTACCTTGTGGCCAAGTTTCAAGTCTCTAGCACTTACGGTTTGGGCTGCACGATGCGTTTTAGCGGAGAAGAATAATAATAATAATAATAAAAATCCTTACAAATACAATAGGGTTTCAGCACTTCGTGCTTGAACCCCTAATTAAAGCTGCAAGCAGCATTTATCGGGGTTCAAGCATTTAAGGCCTTTAAGCACATAAGCATTTAAGACATTAAGATTTGTTTAGAAAGCTTTTAACCACTGAAATAATAGATGGAAAAGTCCATTTACAGCCAATACAGGCAAGCTTTTTAACAGTTATAGCGCCACCTATAGTCCGATCTCCATGATATTTTGCATGCTTGTTAATGATGTTGTGGCACATATGCTCACCAATTTTCGTGAAGTTCTGAGTTTTCGTTTAGGATTTATAGGCTTTTGAGTGCATTTTGCCACGCCCATTTTCTTTATGACCCAATTATACCCATGCGAAAAATGCAAAAGTTCAACTTTTTTTCGATAATTATTGATCTAGAGAGTCCAGAGAATTGTCCTAGACTGGTCTGGTTCTGATCGGGCGAAAAACCAGGGACTAGTTCGCAAAAGTAGGTTTTTAACATATTCATGAATATTTAATGAACAGTTTGATTGACAGTGATGGTTCTTGAGGCAAAGTTGTTCAGCATGAGCAGATCTATCAAATGATATGCATTTTGTGATGATAAGTGTAACACCACGTGATTACAGAGCCTTAAAACTCGTTAGCGCCAACTAGTGGCCGATTTCTTTCAAAATTCTTACAGACCTCTAGGGGCTTGAGCCGAACATGCCCATCGAGTTTCGCTCCGATCGGACTTCGTTAACGATGCTCAAACCTCATTGGCCAATGGCAGCCATGTTTTTCGAGATACGCCAATATCCTTTTAGACATACATGGCCCCTTGGGCCAAGACACTGCATACCAAATTTCAAGTCATTCGGAAAAACGGTCAGTTGTCTATATGTTTTTATTTGTTTTATAGCGCCACCATGTGGCCAATCGACGCAATTTTTTTACTATGACCTCAGATTGACCTCTTACACATGTGTTCCAAGTTTGGTGAAGTTTACTTAATTACTTCTTGAGTTATAGCCATTTTAGTAAAATAGGCTCCTCCCACAACGTTAATTTTGCACCCCCTAGCGACCATTAATCGAAATTTCAACTTTTTTTCGATAATTATTGATCTTCAGACTCCAGAGAACAATTCCGCACTGGTTTGGTTCCGATCGGGCGAAAAACCAGGGACTAGTTCGCAAAAGTAGGTTTTTGACAAAATTCAAAATGGCGAAAAATCTATCATGGCGGAAATGAAATCGGAGATATACGTTTTTTTCTTCAGGAGCTCTGGATTTCAATGATATAAGACACTTGAAGCTACGCCTTACGGTCTGGGAGTTCTGAGCAGTTTTGCGCTTTTGATTGCTATAGCGCCACCTATGGGCCGATTGGGCTGAGTCCGTGTATCTGAGTAGCGAGCAATAGTACTACCATCTGGCAAAGTTTCAAGTCTCTAGGTCTTACGGTTTGGGCTGCACGATGCGTTTTATGGCGGAAAAATAATAATAATAAAAATCAGGACGATTACAATAGGGTTTCAGCACTTCGTGCTTGAACCCCTAATAATTAAAGCTGCAAGCAGCATTTATCGGGGTTCAAGCAGTTAAGGCCTTTAAGGCATTTAAGCACAAAAGCATCAAAAGTTATTAAGATTTATTTAGGAAGCATGTAACCACTGACATAATAGATGGAAAAGACCATTTACAGCCAATACAGGCAATTTGCCATGGGATATATATGGTTTTAAAGCTTTTTAACAGTTATAGCGCCACCTATGGTCCGATCTCCATAAAATTGTTTACTGTGACCTCAAATTGAACCCATACACATGTGTACTGAGTTTGGTGAAGATATCTCATTTACTTCTTGAGTTATAGCCATTTGAGTAAAATAGGCTCCTCCCACAACGATTTGCCACATTCTAGAATTATTTAATATGATTCTAGCATGATTTACTATCATATACCATGTTCCAGAATGATTTATTAGGATTCTAGCATGATTTACCTTGATACACCTCATTTCAGTATTATTTACTATGATTTACAATGTTTCTAGCATGATTAACCACATTACTAGCAATTATGTGAAGTGTCAGTGCAAATGAGGTGATGAACACTGACAAAATATTATTGTGTTATAATAGTTAGTTATATACGTGATTTTTGTGTGTGTGTCCAAGTATGAATGCAAAAGCACATGTAAAATATTTCATTATTAAGTAGAATGGCCAGCAGAGGGCACTAGAAGACCACTTATTGGCTCACTTTCACTTTAAACCAGTTTTCTGCACTAAAGCAAACCAGTTTTTCCATGTTAACTCAATGCATGCTTACACACACACACACACACACACACACACACACACACACACACACAGCATAGTTAACCATGATTTACCATGATATACCACGTTCTAGTATTATTTACCAGGAGATAAACGACAATCTAGTATTATTTACTTTGATTTACCATGTTTCTAGCCTGATTTATCACATTACTAGCAATTATTTGAAGTGTCAGTGCAAATAAAGTGATTAACACTGACAAAATATGATTGTGTTATAATGGTTATTGCTATATAAGTGATTTTTTTAGTGTGTATTCAAGTATGAATGCAAGCACATGTTGAAATATTTCATTAATAAGTAGAATGGCCTGCAGAGGGCAGTAGAAGACCACTTATTGGCTCACTTTCACTTTAAACCAGTTTTCTGCACTAAAGCAAACCAGTTTATCCATGTTAACTCAATGCATGCTTACACACACACACACACACACACACACACACACAGCATAGTTAACCATGATTTACCACATTACTAGCAATTATTTGAAGTGTCAGTGCAAATAAAGTGATTAACACTGACAAAATATGATTGTGTTATAATAGTTATTGCTATATAAGTGATTTTTAGTGTGTATTCAAGTATAAATGCAAGCACATGTGGAAAAATTTAATTAATAAGTAGAATGGCCAGCAGAGGGCAGTAGAAGACCACTTATTGGCTCACTTTCACTTTAAACCTCATGATTTTGACCAGTTTTCTGCACTAAAGCAAACCAGTGTTTCCATGTTAACTCAATAATGCATACTTGCTACATATGCTACACACAATAATGCTACACACACACACACACACACACACACACACACACACACACACACACACACACACACACACACACACACACACACACACACACACACAAATGTTTCAGTGATATTGGTGTCACATTCACCTTCATCACATTCACCTTCGGTCTTCATCACATTCACCATCTGTCGTCATCACCTGCACCTGCTCCTCATCACCCTCCTCATCATCACCTGCTCCTCATCATCATAACCGTCACCTGTTGTCCTTGTCTTGATCTGTGTATTTAAGTTCCCCTCTCATCCATTATCATTGTCGGTTATTGTTTGTGCACTAGCACTCTGTTATGTTTGTTTTCATGTTGGAAAATAAAACCTTTGTTATATTTGTACCACACACACACACACACACACACACACACATGTCTGGTTTACTATCTTTGTGGGGACTCTCCATAGACTTAATGGTTTTTATACTGTACAAACGGTATATTCTATCTCCTTACACTAACCCCACCCCTAAACCTACCCATCACAGGAAACTTTCTGCATTTTTACATTTCCAAAAAAACTCATTCTGTATGATTTATAAGCTTGTTTACCCATGGGGACCTCTATTTAGGTCCCCACTGTGACACGAGTCCCCAGGAGTCTGTGTGCATTCAGGTTGAAGTCCCCACCGGGATAGAAAAACAGGTACACACACACACACACACACACACACACACACACCATCATTTATCATGATTTACCATGGCTGATACCAATACCAATATGAGAAAATGACTATTTTAAACAGCAGGGGGCAGTAAAATACCACTTATTGGCTTAACATGCCATTAATTCATATCATTTTCACCTTTTTAACTGTTATAGAGGCAAATTTTGTCCGATCTGTCTGAAAATTTTCATGCTTGTTCAGGGTGATATTTCACACGTTCTGACTTGTTTTTAAGAAGGTCTGAGCATTGATTAAAGAGATATAGGCTTTCGGGGACACTTGGTAAAGGCCAGATTTTGAAGTGAACCTATTATAGCTATCCAAATGAAGTAGTTCAACTTTCTGACAATTATTGATCTAGTGAGTCCAGAGAATTGTATTGCACTAGTTTTTTAACATTATGATATGAAAATTATATGATCAGAGATGGAAAAGACCATTTACAGCCAATACAGGCAGTTTACCATAGGAAATATATGATTTTAAAGCTTTTTAACAGTTATAGCGCCACCTATCGTCCGATCTCCATAGAATTTTTCATGCTTGTTAATGATGTTATGTCACATATGCTGACCAATTTTTGTGAAGTTCTGAGTTTTTATTTAGGATTTATAGGCTTTTTAATGTATTTTGACACGCCCATTTTATAAATTACCCTATTACAGCCATCCAAATGCAAAAGTTCAACTTTTTTTTGATAATTATTGATCTAGAGAGTCCAGAGAATTGTCCTAGACTGGTCTGGTTCCGATCGGGCAAAAAACCTAGGACTAGTTCGCAAAAGTAGGTTTTTAACATATTCATGAATATTTAATGAACTGTTTGATTGACAGCAATGGTTCTAGAGGCAAAGTTGTTCAGCATGAGCAGATCTATCATATGATATGCATTTTGTGACGATAAGTGTAACACCACGTGATTACAGAGCCATAAAACTCGTTAGCGCCAACTAGTGGCCGATTTCTTTCAAAATTCTTACAGACCTCTAGGGGCTTGAGCCGAACATGCCCACTGAGTTTTGTTCCGATCGGCCTCCGTTAACCTTGTCTAATAGGTGCTCAAACTTCATTGGCCGATAGCGGCCATGTTTTTTGAGATACACCAATGTCCTCATAGACATACATGGCACCTTGGACCAAGACACTGCATACCAATTTTCAAGTCAATCGGACTAACGGTCAGGTGGTTATAGCCTGTTTTATGTTTTTTTCATATTATAGCGCCACCATGAGGCCAATCACCGCGATTTTTTTACTGTGACCTCAACTTGAGCTCATACATATGTGTACCGAGTTTGGTGAAAATATCTCATTTCGTTCACGAGTTATAGCCATTTTTGTATAATTAGCTCCGCCTCCTGCGAACGTTTTGATGCCCCTTAGCAACCGTGGATCGAAATTTTAACTTTTTTTCGATAATTATTGATATTCAGAGTCCTGTGAATATTTCTGCACTGGTTTGGTTCCGATCGGGCGAAAAACCAGGGACTAGTTCGCAAAAGTAGGTTTTGGACAAAATCCAAAATGGCGGAAAAATTTGCATACCGGAAATGAAATCCTTGAGGCCTTTTTTGTTCGGCTTGACCCAAGGATTCCAAAGATATAAGACACTTGAGTCTGTGACAAAGGGTTGATGAGATTTAAGCAAAAATATGCAATTTTTTTGTTTTTTGCACTGTAGCGCCACCTATTGGCCAATCTAGCTCATATTCTCTGAACCTCTCCTCGATTTTTGTACTACCTTCTGGCCAAGTTTCAAGTCTCGAGCACTTACGGTTTAGGCTGCACGATGCGTTTTACGGCGGAATAATAATAATAATAATAAAAATCAGCACAATTACAATAGGGTTTCAGCATTTCATGCTTGAACCCCTAATAAAAATCAGGGCAATTACAATAGGGTTTCAGCACTTCGTGCTTGAACCCCTAATAATAAAAATCAGTACAATTACAATAGGGTTTCAGCACTTCGTGCTTGAACCCCTAAAAATCAGCACAATTACAATAGGGTTTCAGCACTTCGTGCTTGAACCCCTAATTAAAGCTGCAAGCAGCATTTATCGGGGTTCAAGCAGTTAAGGCCTTTAAGGCATTTAAGCACAAAAGCATCAAAAGTCATTAAGATTTATTTAGCAAGCATGTAACCACTGACATAATAGATGGAAAAGACCATTTACAGCCAATACAGGCAAATTGCCATGGGATATATATGGTTTTAAAGCTTTTTAACAGTTATAGCGCCACCTATGGTCCGATCTCCATAAAATTGTTTATTGTGACCTCAAATTGAACCCATACACATGTGTACTGATTTTGGTGAAGATATCTCATTTACTTCTTGAGTTATAGCCATTTGAGTAAAATAGGCTCCTCCCACAACGATTTGCCACATTCAAGAATTATTTAATATGATTCTAGCATGATTTACTATCATATACCATGTTCCAGAATGATTTATTAGGATTCTAGCATGATTTACCTTGATACACCTCATTTCAGTATTATTTACTATGATTTACAATGTTTCTAGCATGATTAACCACATTACTAGCAATTATGTGAAGTGTCAGTGCAAATGAGGTGATGAACACTGACAAAATATTATTGTGTTATAATAGTTAGTTATATACGTGATTTTTAGTGTGTGTCCAAGTATGAATGCAAAAGCACATGTAAAATATTTCATTATTAAGTAGAATGGCCAGCAGAGGGCACTAGAAGACCACTTATTGGCTCACTTTCACTTTAAACCAGTTTTCTGCACTAAAGCAAACCAGTTTTTCCATGTTAATTCAATGCATGCTTACACACACACACACACACACACACACACACACACACACACACACACACACACACACACTTACCATAGTTTATCATGATTTACCATGGCTGATACCAATACCAATATGACAAAATGACTATTTTAAACAGCAGGGGGCAGTAAAATACCACTTATTGGCTTAACATGCCATTAATTCATATCATTTTCACCTTTTTAACTGTTATAGAGGCAAATTTTGTCAGATCTGTCTGAAAATTTTCATGCATGTTCAGAGAGATATTTCACATGTTCTGACTTGTTTTTAAGAAGGTTTGAACATTCATTAAAGAGATATAGGCTTTTGGGGACACTTGGTAATGGCCACATATTGAAGTGACACTATTATAGCCATCCAAATGAAGAAGTCATACTTTTTCTGATAATTATTGATCTAGAGAGTCCAGAGAATTGCACTGCACTGGTTTTGAACATTATTATATGAACATTATGATTATAGATGGAAAAGACCATTCACAGGCAATACAGGCAATTTACCATAGGAAATATATGGTTTTAAAGCTTTTTAACAGTTATAGCGCCACCTTTGGTCCGATCTCCATAAAAATTTCCATGCTTCTTTAGCATGGTACGACACATATGCTGACCAATTATCGTGATGTTCTGAGTTTTTGTTTAGAATTTATAGGCTTTTGATTGCATTTTGCCACGTCCATTTTCTTTATGACACAATTATACCCATGCGAAAAATGCAAAAGTTCAACTTTTTTTGATAATTATTGATCTAGAGAGTCCAGAGAATTGTCCTAGACTCGTTTGGTTCCGATCGGGCAAAAAACCAGAGACTAGTTCGCAAAAGTAGGTTTTGAACATATTCGTGAATAATTAATAAACTGTTTGATTGACAGCAATGGTTCTAGAGGCAAAGTTGTTCAGCATAAGCAGATCTATCAAATTATATGCATTTTGTGATGATAAGTGTAACACCACGTGATTACAGAGCCATAAAACTCATTAGCGCCAACTAGTGGCCGATTTCTTTCAAAATTCTTACAGACCTCTAGGGCCATGAGCCGAACATGCCCATTGAGTTTCGTTCCGATCGGCCTCCGTTAACCTTGTCTAATAGGTGCTCAAACTTCATTGGCCGATGGCGGCCATGTTTTTTGAGATACGCCAATGTCCTCATACACATACATGGCACCTTGGACCAAGACACTGCATACCAATTTTCAAGTCAATCGGACTAACGGTCAGGTGGTTATAGCCTGTTTTATGTTTTTTTCATTTTAAACCAAATGGTAGTCCTCAATTTGGGGAGAACCTATCAAAGTATGGCCCCGATTGGTCAATAGGTGGCGCTATAGCAAGCAAAAGTATGAAATCAGCCATAACTCCTAGACGGTTTGTCATAGAATCAAGTGTCTTATATCACTGTAATCCTTGGCTCAAGACGGTCAAAACGTATATCTCCGATTTAATTTCCGCCAGGGAAAATTTTCCGCCATTTTGAATTTTCTCAAAAACCTACTTTTGCGAACTAGTCCTAGGTTTTTCGTCCGATTGGAACCAAACCAGTGCAGAAATGTTCTCTGGAGTCTGAATATCAATAATTATCGAAAAAAAAACGTACGTTGTGGGAGGAGCCTATTTTACTAAAACGGCTATAACTCGAGAAATAAATGAGGTATCTTCACCAAACTCGGTACACATGTGTAATAGTTCAATTTGAGGTCACAGTAAAAAAATCGCGACGATTGAACAGTAGGTGGCGCTATAACTTGAAAAAAACATGAAAAGGGCTATAACCACCTGACCGTTTGTCCGATTAACTTGAAAATTGGTATGCAGTGTCTTGGTCCAAGGTGCCATGTATGCCTATGAGGACATTGACGTATCTCAAAAAACATGGCCGCCATCGGCCAATGAAGTTTGAGCACCTATTAGACAAGGTTAACGGAGGCTGATCGGAACGAAACTCGATGGGCATGTTCGACTCATGGCCCAAGAGGTCTGTAAGAATTTTGAAAGAAATCGGCCACTAGTTGGCGCTAACGAGTTTTTTCGGCTCTGTAATCACGTGGTGTTGCATACATCCACACAATATGCATATCAGTTGATAGATCTCCTCATACTGAACAACTTTGCCTCAAGAACCATTGCTGTCAATCAAACCGTTCATTTAATATTCGCAAACATGTTAAAAACCTACTTTTGCGAACTAGTCCTAGGTTTTTTGCCCAATCGGAACCAAACCAGTCTAGGACAATTCTCTGGACTCTCTAGATCAATAATTATCAAAAAAAAGTTGAACTTTAGCATTTGGATGGCTGTAATGGGGTCATTTATAAAATGGGTGTGGAAAAATACACTAAAAAGCCTATTAATCCTAAATGAAAACTCAAAACTTCACAAAAATTGGTGAGCATATGTCACATAACATCATTAACAAGCATGCCAAATTTTATGGACATCGGACCAAAGGTGGCACTATAACTGTTAAAAAGCTTTAAAACCACATATTTCCTATGGTAAATTGCCTGTATTGGCTGTAAATGGACTTTTCAATCTATTATTTCAGTGGTTAAAAGCTTTCTAAATAAATCTTAATGTCTTAAATGCTTATGTGCTTAAAGGCCTTAAATGCTTGAACCCCAAAAAATGCTGCTTGCAGCTTTAATTATTAGGGGTTCAAGCACGAAGTGCTGAAACCCTATTGTAATTGCCCTGATTTTTATTAGGGGTTCAAGCACGAAGTGCTGAAACCCTATTGTAATTGCCCTGATTTTTATTATTATTATTATTCTTCCCTAAAACGCATCGTGCAGCCAAAACCGTAAGGCCTAGAGACGTGATACTTGGTCAAATGGTAGTAGTACTGCTCGCTACTCAGATACACGGACTTAGCCAAATCGGCCCATAGGTGGCGCTACAGCGACCAAAAGCGCGAAACTGCTCAGAACTCCTAGACCGTATGTCGTAGACTCAAGTGTCTTATATCATTGGAAAGCTGGATGCCTGACGAACAAAACGTATATCTCCGATTTCATTTCCGCCATGATAGATTTTCCGCCATTTTGAATTTTGCCAAAAACCTACTTTTGCGAACTAGTCCTAGGTTTTTCGCCCGATCGGAACCAAACCAGTACAGAAATGTTCTCTGGAGTCTGAATATCAATAATTATCGAAAAAAAGTTGAAATTTCGATTCACGGACGCTAAGGGGCGCCAAAACGTACGTTGTGGGAGGGGCCTATTTTACTAAAATGGCTATAACTCCAGAAGTAAATGAGGTATCTTCACCAAACTCGGTACACATGTGTAAGAGGTCAATCTGAGGTCACAGTAAAAAAATCGCGGCGATTGGCCACATGGTGGCGCTATAACATGAAAAAAACATAAAACAGGCTTTAACCACCTGACCGTTAGTCCGATTGACTTGAAAATTGGTATGCAGTGTCTTGGCCCAAGGTGTCATGTATGTCTATGAGGACATTGGTGTATCTCAAAAAACATGGCCGCCATCGGCCAATGAAGTTTGAGCACCTATTAGACAAGGTTAACGGAGGCCGATCGGAACGAAACTCGATGGGCATGTTCAACTCATAGCCCTAGAGGTCTGTAAGAATTTTGAAAGAAATCGGCCACTAGTTGGCGCTAACGAGTTTAATGGCTCTGTAATCACGTGGTGTTACACTTATTGTCACAAAATGCATATCATTTGATAGATCTGCTCATGCTGAACAACTTTGCCTCAAGAACCATTGCTGTCAATCAAACTGTTCATTAAATATTCGTAATTATGTTAAAAACCTACTTTTGCGAACTAGTCCCTGGTTTTTTGCCCGATCGGAACCAAACAAGTCTAGAACAATTCTATGGACTCTCTAGATAAATAATTATCAAAAAAAAGTTGAACTTTAGCATTTTTCACATGGGTATATTGGGTCATAAAGAAAATGGGCGTGGCAAAATGCACTCAAAAGCCTATAAATCCTAAACGAAAACTCAGAACTTCACGAAAATTGGTAAGCATATGTGACATATCATTCTAAACAAGCATGCAAAGTTTCATGTAGATCGGACCATAGGTGGCGCTATAACTGTTAAAAAGCTTTATAAACCATATATTTCCTATGGTGAATTGCCTGTATTGGCTGTAAATGGTGTTTTGGTGTAATGGTGTAAATGTTCATATAGTAATATTCAAAACCAGTGCATTGCAATTCTCTGGACTCTCCAGATCAATAATTATCAGAAAAAGTATAACTTCTTCATTTGGATGGCCATAATAGGGTCAGTTCAATATGTAGTCTTGACCAAGTGTCCACAAAAGCCTATATCTCTTAAATGACCTTAAAAACAAGTCAGAATAAGCATGACAAATTTCAGACAGATCGGACAAAATTTGCCTCTATAACAGTTAATAAAAAAGGTGAAAATGAATAACATTGGTATAAGCCAATAAGTGGTATTTTACTGCCCCCTGCTGCCATTTCATCATACTACTCCATAATAGTGTTCTATAATTCATATTTAGACTTTATAAAATCATTATTTTAACATTTACAATCACATTTTGTCAAAATTCATCTATTTGAGTATTACAATATTATTACTATTGACAATCTTCACTTCTTAATGTGACTATTGAGTCACATTAAGAAGTGAATACTGAAACTGGAAGTAAAACGGCTATTTAAGCCACACCCCCGAATACAAATTCACTCATAACTCGAAAACAGAAAGTCGTTGCGCACTCAAATTTTGATGGTAAGGTCCTCTCCGGGCTCTTGATCGAAACGTGTCGTCGCGGGCCTCGGGAGCGCGCCCCCCGCGTCCGCGGGACCCCCGATTTTGAACGGCCGTAACTCCCGACCCAGACCACCCCGAACCTTGTGTGAGAGCTCGTTGGAAAGGGCCCGTCCTTGGCTAGCTTCGATTCAAATGTGGTGTAATTTGCCCTCGGCATTCCAGGGATAAAAAACCCCAAATATTTGCATTTGAACAGTCATAACTCCCCGCCCCAATCGCCCAAAAACACCTTGATGGTCTCATTCAACAGGGCTCCTCAAGCACTATATATGCTCTGAGTTTCAGAATTTTTCGCCTTCCGGTTCCCGAGATATAAGTGAAAAACCAAATTCCCATTCATTAATTCATTCAATCACTTCAACTGTAAGATGGAAGCTGTAATACCACTGTCCACTAGAGGGAGCAGCAGGATTACAGATTACCTTTTTATTCACTTTCAGTATTGGAAAACAAACAAATGCTTTAAAAAGAAATCTTTTTTATTATGATGTACTGCTATAGGGCTGTAGCTATCGATTCTTTTAGTAATCGAGTATTCTATTCAAGTAATCGGATAAAAAAATGTGGTAAAAAATAGATTCAAGTTAACAACAGCCTTTAAAATGACTTAAAATACAAATATATAATAACAAGCAATAATGATTGGTTCAAGTAAAGTATCAAAGTAAGTAATTATATGGGTTTTATTGAACAACACTGTTAAAATATACCCATGTAAAATAAATGATATAAACTAATATAGAGATAACTTATGTACATGAATAACAAATGCCTGCAGAGGGCACCAGCGGCCTGGTTGTTGTTACACTAAGGCATTATCAAATCCTTGTTTATTGGCCAAACAACATTAAATTCAAATGTCAACTTAACCTTTAATATTTGGCCACTTCAGTACGATAGAAGTGCTACAGCCACTGTAATTTCTTGAACAAGAACATGTGCACATCAAAACATGCAAACTCAGAGCGAGAGTTTAAACTTTTATTTTGAAATCGCGATGTTTAAACTTTTATTTTGAAACCGAGATAAACAGCAGTTTGAGAAACCGAGAAGCAGTTTGAGAAACCTGAGACGCGCTCCACAAATATAAATGATAACAGTACAACTATGAAACACAAACTGCGTCCGACTTGCGTTCCCAAATGCACGTTATTGGAAACGTAAACAAACAGCACTGCAGAGACTGAGTTTGCTTGGAGCAGCGTTTACTGTGGACGGAGCTGAGGTAATTTTAACATGTAATCTGCACTCATGTAATTGAAGCGTCTTCTCTGTGACAAAACAAACAAACAAAAAAACAGAGGATATATTTATTTAACTGAATCACAGCCTTTGTGATTTCACAATAGCACTATGCTATATAATGACTGTAAATGGTTTTAAATACATCGCGTTGTCTTAGAAAACTGTGTAATTGGTTGATGGATTCTCGTCTGTGGAATGCACCACTTCCAGTAAATTGCAATCGAGGATTTTTTAAATCGAGTACTTGACTTTAAAGCTTAAAGGGGTCATATAATGCCATTTTTGTACAGGCTAATATGATTCTTTAGGGTCTAAATTAAAAGTTTGTAATATACTTCAATTAAAAATTCTCATTAGTATTATAAGATAACACTCATTTTACCTGGTCAAAAACTGCTCTGTTTTCAGCACGCCATTTAAGTGCATGTGTCTTTAAATGATAATGAGCTTTGCTCACCCCGCCCCTCTGTTCTGTGCGTACACCGTTTCTAACACAATAACCATCTGTTCATTAACATGGGATTATGAATTATATTGAGAACGTCGTACATACAAAACATGTCGTAATGTACTCTGAGTGTAAACAGCCGCATTCACCGTGAAGCAAGCGATTTGCAAAGATTAATATAAAGATTAATATAAAGGTTAATAAAACATTACACTCACTTCTTCTTCTGGAGGTACAGCAGGAACACGAATAGTTGGTACCAATCCTATTTTCAGGAGCAGCTTCTTAGCAAAACCAGCTTTACTGACCCTCCTTTGTAAAGCTGTCTGGTGTGAAATGATTTGCGCAAACATGAAAGCATGGATTTACTAAAATGGCTATAACTCAAGAAGTAAATGAGATATCTTCACCAAACTCAGTACACATGTGTATGGGTTCAATTTGAGGTCACAGTAAACAATTTTATGGAGATCGGACCATAGGTGGCGCTATAACTGTTAAAAAGCTTTAAAACCATATATATCCCATGGTAAACTGCCTGTATTGGCTGTAAATGGTCTTTTCCATCTATTATGTCAGTGGTTACATGCCTGCTAAATAAATCTTAATAACTTTTGATGCTTTTGTGCTTAAATGCCTTAAAGGCCTTAACTGCTTGAACCCCGATAAATGCTGCTTGCAGCTTTAATTATTATTATTATTCTTCCCTAAAACGCATCGTGCAGCCAAAACCGTAAGGCCTAGAGACGTGATACTTGGTCAAATGGTAGTAGTATTGCTCGCTACTCAGATACACGGACTTAGCCAAATCGGCCCATAGGTGGCGCTACAGCGACCAAAAGCGCGAAACTGCTCATAACTCCTAGACTGTATGTCGTAGACTCAAGTGTCTTATATCAATGTAATCAAGACCTCATGGCAAACAAAACGTATATCTCCGATTTCATTTCCGGTATGCAAATTTTTCCGCCATTTTGAATTTTGTCAAAAACCTACTTTTGCGAACTAGTCCTAGGTTTTTTGCCCGATCGGAACCAAACCAGTGCAGAAATGTTCTCTGGAGTTTGAATATCAATAATTATCGAAAAAACGTTGAAATTTCAATTCACGGTCGCTAAGGGGCGCCAAATTGTATGTTGTGGGAGGAGCCTATTTTACTAAAACGGCCATAACTCCAGAAGTAAATGAGGTATCTTCACCAAACTCGGTACAATTATTTACGAGGTCAATCTGAGGTCACAGTAAAAAAATCGTGGCGATTGGCCACATGGTGACGCTATAACATGAAAAAAACATAAAACTGGCTATAACCACCTGACCATTAGTCCGATTGACTTGAAAATTGGTATGCAGTGTCTTGGTCCAAGGTTTCATATATGTCTATGAGGACATTGGTGTATCTCAAAAAACATGGCCGCTGTCGGCCAATGAATTTTGAGCACCTATTAGACAAGGTTAACGGAGGCCGATCGGAACGAAACTCGATGGGCATGTTCGACTCATGGCCCTAGAGGTCTGTAAGAATTTTGAAAGAAATCGGCCACTAGTTGGCGCTAACGAGTTTTATGGCTCTGTAATCACGTGGTGTTACACTTATCGTAACAAAATGCATATCATTTGATAGATCTGCTCATGCTGAAAAACTTTGCCTCAAGAACCATTGCTGTCAATCAAACCGTTCATTAAATATTCGCGAACATGTTAAAAACCTACTTTTGCGAACTAGTCCTAGGTTTTTCGCCCGATCGGAACCAGACCAGTCTAGGACAATTCTCTGGACTCTCTAGATCAATAATTATCAAAAAAAAGTTTATTATTGGCTATAATTGGGTCATAAAGAAAAGGGGCGTGGCAAAATACACTAAAAAGCCTATAAATCCTAAATGAAAAAACACAACATCACAAAAATTGGTGAGCATATGTGACATAACATCATTAAGAAGCATGCCAAATTTTATGGAGATCGGACAATAGTTGGCGCTATAACTGTTAAAAGGCTTTAAAACCATATATTTCCTATGGTAAAGTGCCTGTATTGGCTGTAAATGGACTTTTCCATCTCTGATCATATAATTTTTTTTTATATCATAATGTTAAAAACTAGTGCAATACAATTCTCTGGACTCACTAGAACAATAATTGTCAGAAAAAGTTGAACTACTTCATTTGGATAGCTATAATAGGTTCACTTCAAAATGTGGCCTTTACCAAGTGTCCCCGAAAGCCTATATCTCTTTAATGAATGTTCAAACCTTCTTGAAAACAAGTCGGAACATGTGAAATATCACTCTGAACATGCATGAAAATTTTCAGACAGATCGGACAAAATTTGCCTCTATAACAGTTAAAAAGGTGAAAATGATATGAATATAATGGCATATTAAGCCAATAAGTGGTATTTTACTGCCCCCTGCTGTTTAAAATAGTCATTTTGTCATATTGTTCTATAATTTATATTGAGACTTTATAAAATCCCTATTTGAACATTTACAATTACATTTAGTCAAAATCCATCTGTTAAAGTATTAGTATTGACAGTTTGATCACATCATATATATCAAATATCTGTATCTACAACATAATGTGTGTGTGTAGTCTTAGGTTTCTGAATAAATTCTGAATAATCTGATTAATAGCTTACAAAGACTTTGTGAAATGTTTATAGACCATTCAAATATATTTTCATAATGACACATTCCAATAGCATTGAAAAAACAACAACATTTGTCTTTGTGTGTGTGTGTGTGTGTGTGTGTAAACATGCATTATGGAGTTAAAATGGAAAAACTGGTTTGCTTTAGTGCAGACAAATGGTGAAAATCATGAAGTTTAAAGTGAAAGTGAGCCAATAAGTGGTCTTCTACTGCCCTCTGCTGGTCATTCTACTTATTAATGAAGTCTACTCACATATGCTTTTGCATTCATTAGACACTAAAAATCACTTATATAACAATAAGACACTAAAAAATAACTTATATAACAATTACTATTGTAGCACAATCATATTTTGTCAGAGTTTATCACTTAATTTGTACTGATACTTCACATAATTGCTAGCAATGTGGTAAATCATGGTAAATCACGCTAAAAACATGGTAAATCATAATAAATAATACTAGAATGTGGTATATCATGGTAAATCATGCTAGAACATGGTAAATCATGGTAAACTATGCTAGAACAGGGTAAACCATGGTAAACTATGATAAATCATGGTAAACTATGATAAATCATGATAAACTATGGTAAACCATGCTAGAATCACAGTAAACAATGGTAAATCATACTAGAATGTAGTATATCATGGTAAATCATGCTAGAATATGGCAAATCATGCTAGAATCATAGTAAATAATACTAGAATGTGGTAAATTGTTGTGGGAGGAGCCTATTTTACTAAAATGGCTATAACTCAAGAAGTAAATGAGATATCTTCACCAAACTCAGTACACATGTGTATGGGTTCAATTTGAGGTCACAGTAAACATTTTTATGGAGATCGGACCATAGGTGGCGCTATAACTGTTAAAAAGCTTTAAAACCATATATATCCCATGGTAAACTGCCTGTATTGGCTGTAAATGGTCTTTTCCATCTATTATGTCCGTGGTTACATGCTTGCTAAATAAATCTTAATAACTTTTGATGCTTTTGTGCTTAAATGCCTTAAAGGCCTTAACTGCTTGAACCCCGATAAATGCTGCTTGCAGCTTTAATTATTATTATTATTATTATTATTCTGCCGTAAAACGCATCGTGCAGCCCAAACTGTAAGAGCTGGAACCTTGAAACTTGGCCAAATGGTAGTCCTCAATTTGGGGAGAACCTATCAAAGTATGACCCAGATTGGCCCATAGGTGGCGCTATAATGACCAAATTTACTAAATTGCTCACAACTCCTAGACAGTTTGTCCTAGATTCTCCATTTTAACATCACTGTGATCCCTGGATCCAGACGGACGAAATGGCTATCTCCAAATTCACCTACCTTGTTATGGCCAATTTTGTCAAAAACCTACTTTTGCGAACTAGTCCTAGGTTTTTGGCCCAATCCAGACCAGACCAGTCTAGCACAGTTCTCTGGAGTCTCTAGATCAATAATTATCGAAAAAAAGTTGAACTTTTGCATTTGCCTGGCTGTAACAGGGTCATTTAGGAAAGGGGCGGGACAAAAAAACACTCAAAAGCCTACACAACCTAAGGGAAAACCCCAAACTTCACAAAAATCGATGAGCAGATGTGCCATAGCATGGTGAAGAAGCATGCCAAGTTTCGTGAAGATCGGACAATAGGTGGCGCTATAACTGTCCAAAACGTCTCTTCTTATTAGGGGTTCAAGCACGAAGTGCTGAAACCCTATTGTAATTGTGCTGATTAGGGGTTCAAGCACGAAGTGCTGAAACCCTATTGTAATTGTACTGATTTTTATTAGGGGTTCAAGCACGAAGTGCTGAAACCCTATTGTAATTGTGCTGATTTTTATTATTTTTCTTCTGCCGTAAAACGCATCGTGCAGCCTAAACCGTAAGAGCTGGAGACTTGAAACTTTGTCAAATGGTAGTACAAAAATCGAGGAGAGGTTCAGAGAGTATGACTCCGATTGGCCCATAGGTGGCGCTATAGCAACCAAAAGCGCGAAACTGTTCATAACTCCTAGACCTTATGTCGTAGACTCAAGTGTCTTATATCATTGGAAAGCTGGATGCCTGACGAACAAAACGTATAAACGTACTTCGTGCTTGAACCCCTAATAAAAATCAGCACAATTACAATAGGGTTTCAGCACTTCGTGCTTGAACCCCTAATAATAAAAATCAGGGCAATTACAATAGGGTTTCAGCACTTCGTGCTTGAACCCCTAATAAAAATCAGTACAATTACAATAGGTGTTCAGCACTTCGTGCTTGAACCCCTAAAAATCAGAGCAATTACAATAGGGTTTCAGCACTTCGTGCTTGAACCCCTAATAATAATAATAAAAATCAGTACAATTACAATAGGGTTTCAGCACTTCGTGCTTGAACCCCTAAAAATCAGTACAATTACAATAGGGTTTCAGCACTTCGTGCTTGAACCCCTAATAAAAATCAGCACAATTACAATAGGGTTTCAGCACTTCGTGCTTGAACCCCTAATAAGAAGAGACGTTTTGGACAGTTATAGCGCCACCTCTTGTCCGATCTTCACGAAACTTGGCATGCTTCTTCACCATGCTATGACACATCTGCTCATCGATTTTTGTGAAGTTTGGGGTTTTCCCTTAGGTTGTATAGGCTTTTGAGTGTTTTTTTGTCCCACCCCTTTCCTAAATTACCCTGCTACAGCCAGGCAAATGCAAAAGTTCCACTTTTTTTCGATAATTATTGATCTAGAGAGTCCATAGAATTGTCCTAGACTGGTCTGGTTCCGATTGGGCCAAAAACCTAGGACTAGTTCGCAAAAGTAGGTTTTTAACATATGAGTTATGAATTTTGAACTTTTGGTTGCTGTACCGCCACCTATGGGCCATTCGGGGTCATACTCTGATAGGTTGTCCCCAAATTGAGGCCTACCATCTGGCCAGGTTTCAAGTCTCTAGGCCTTACGGTTTGGCCTGCACGATGTGTTTTACGAATCCTTACAATTACAATAGGGTTTCAGCATTTCATGCTTGAACCCCTAAAAATCCTTACAATTACAATAGGGTTTCAGCACTTCGTGCTTGAACCCCTAATCAGCACAATTACAATAGGGTTTCAGCACTTCGTGCTTGAAACCCTAAAAATCAGAACAATTACAATAGGGTTTCAGCACTTCGTGCTTGAACCCCTAAAAATCGGTACAATTACAATAGGGTTTCAGCACTTCGTGCTTGAACCCCTAATAAAAATCAGCACAATTACAATAGGGTTTCAGCACTTCGTGCTTGAACCCCTAATAATAAAAATCAGCACAATTACAATAGGGTTTCAGCACTTCGTGCTTGAACCCCTAATAAGTTTATTTTATATAGCGCCTTTCTCAAACCCAAGGTCTCTTTACATAGTAGGAGGCAAGGAAACACAACAACAAACAACCAAAACAAAACAACAAAGACAAGTTATCTGTATGAAGCTATGAGTTGGGTGTGGAGAAGTGATCATTAAACAAAAAGGTCTTGAGATGTGCTTTAAAGAAGGGAAGAGAAGGACAGTCACGAAGAGGTTGTGGGAGGCGGTACTTATTTGCAGTTGTATCATACAAATAAATAGTTAAAAAAATCATACATTGTGATTTCTGGATTTTTTTTTTTAGATTATGTCTCTCACAGTGGACATGCACCTACGATGACAATTTCAGACCCCTCCATGATTTCCAAGTGGGAGAACTTGCAAAATAGCAGGGTGTTCAAATACTTATTTTCCTCACTGTATATATATATATATATATATATATATATATATATATAATGGAATATGCACATTTTTCTATTATAAATATGCCTTTTTGTGTATGAAGCAATTATGTATTGGAGTCAACCATAATGGTAACCTTATATAATGGAAGTGTTTTTATAAAGCAAGACACCAGAAGTTGTTGTTGTAAAATCATTTATTGAGAAAATGGTTTATAAAGAAAAACACTGCAATAGTTTTTGTAAAATCATTTATTGAGAAAATGGTTTATAAAGAAAAACATACCACACTGGATGTTATAAGCATTTATTAAGCATATGGCAGAGTAGAGAGAAATTGATAATGCATTAGAAAGAGCTTTGCCAAAGAAAGAAGAAAAATGCAAGCAATACCGTCTACGTGTTGCGGACGAGACACAGAATGCGTCGAAGAAAAGGTCCAGAAGAAGGAGGACGAAGAGGCAAAGGCTTTAATGATCAAGTCCTAGGGGGTTTCCAGGAGGGGATTACCAATGAACAAGTTTTAGGGAGTTTCCAGGAGGGAATTTCGGAAGATGTCAAAAAGTTGATAGACTTTAAAAGGACTGGAATGACATGTCCAGTCAGACGTTGATTTCACCAAGGATGGCCTCTCCGGTGTTAGATGCCTTGCCATTGTGACTCATGAAGTTAAAAGCTTGTAAATTATTTGGTTTTGATTTACTTTTATTTTTATTTTATATATTAGTACCTTTTTATGTAAACTAGTTAACCTGTATTTAATTAAAAAAAAATATATATATATATATATATATATATATATATATATATATATATATATATATATACACTCACCTAAAGGAACATGACACCATACACTCACCATAAAACATGGCGCCCAACGTGGTAGGGGGGATTGATCATTGATTTCTGGCCAGGATCAGTGACCAATTGCTCAAAATACAAGAAACGTAGTGTAGGATACACAAGAGTGTAGGATTAAATAGGAGAAAGGACTCGATATAAAACTCGATTAGAATAAACTAATTATTGAAATGACCCAGAAAGGGTTGAGTGCGCGCATGAAAAATAATAAACCGTAAAAGCAAAAAAGGGCTGTGAAGGTTTATTTAGCCGATAAAGTTGTGAGATAAATCTCATACGGCAGGTCTTAGAGAGGCTAGGAAAGCCGAAGAGACACGGCTTCTGTGAAGGGGAGGGATGCCTCCTTAACACAGAGCCAGACTCTTCATTCAAGCTAATACAAGTGATCCTCGTGTACTTGTATTGGAGAATAGTGATATATGAGTTAATACATAAGTTCGAGAGAGAGAGAACGTAATCTATTAGCACTTTTGCTTCCATCCAGAGACCACTGAGAATAGAAGAATTTAATGAAACAATAGCCTCAGCAGAAATACTGTGGGCACAGAAAGTAAAAGTTAAAAGATTTAAAAATAGCACTGTATATATTCAGTGTAAAAACAGAGAAGTTGAGGATCAAAAATACCAAAAGTAGGAACAATAACAATATACGATACTAAATTAGACAAAATACCAGGAGAACAGGCAGAAGAGAAAAAAAGTCAAGAAATATAAGGGAGAAATAATTAATTTTGAAAATACTAAGAGGAGCTCTTCCAAAATAGAGAGAGAGTGAGGGAAGAATTAATGAAGTAAGAACAATAAATAATAGATTACAAATTGGAAAAAGTAGAAATATAAATGTTATGGTCTAAAGTAGAGGCTATACAGGGAATGGTTGTCTTTAATAGAAACAAACAAATGATAAGTGAAGGGACTGCAGTGCAGTTTTTAACCTGTTAGGAGCACAGGCCTTAAAAGAGATAGAAAATGAAAAAGGGAGATTAAAAGTGAAATCCCTGGGGACAGTAAGAATAATTCTGGTACTACTAAATGCTCTGAGTCAAAAGCTGAATTAATAATGTTGTCCTTAATTCTAAATGAAATTAGTAGAAAGGTTATAATAATGAATTTAACCTTAATGGAGACAGGACAGTTTGGACATTCAGCAACAGCTGTGATTAATGGAATAATAATAGGAATAATAAAGAATTCAGAAGAGGAAACTTTTAAAGGTCCCCTATTATGCAAAATTCACTTTTGCATGCTGTTTAGACATAAATGTGTGTTGGCAGTGTGTGTACACAACCAGCCAATAGTGATAAAAATCCACTCACTCCTTTTTTATTAACCCTCTGAGGTCTGAGCTGTTTTCTGGGCCCTGGAGGTGTTCTGTTACTTGTGACATTTTCATGGCTAAAGTCTAATTACACTGTATTCAGCACAAACTCTGCTACGATAATATATCAGCAGCATGTATGTAAAAGTTTGTAGTTTTGAGATAATGACATTTATGCGTGGTTTGTGAAAATACAAAAAAAAATTTCTCACTGAAATAAGGCCATGAAACCCATACTGATTATTTCTTCACAAGACTTTTGAAAATTGTATCACGTAGCCTAGAATATTTGCTCTAAAACTATGTGAAAATCACCCTGACTGCTCATTCAGATAAGACAATATATTGATTTAAAATTTTTACGACGTGTTTTTTGTGAAAAAGCTTTATGCGGAGGTCATTAATATGTATTGTTTTCACACCTGAGAAAGACAAAGACCCTCCCCTAACGGCCCTATTAGGAGCTATCAGGCCCTGTCATTCTGGGCAACCTTGCACAATACTGTAAATGAGGAGATTTAAAAAAGAATGGCTTTTAAATTGTTTGGATTTATTTACAACACAACATAGTCCAAAGATACACACAACAAATGCCAAAAAAGCACTTATTGAAAACAATGATCCAAAGACAGAGACCTTTGTGCCATTCCTAAAAACATTGTACATACCTTTCATTTCCAAGGTGTTTGATTTTCACTTTACCATGTTCATGTTCACTGAAGTCCTCAGTGGCATCTGGGCCCTGAAAAAAAAAAGTGAACATACTGATATCAAGAGAAAGGCCTGCACGATTTTGGGAATAAATTTTAGATTTTTCTGGTTAAAATTGCCTTTTAAAATTCACAGAACACACACACACACACACACACACACACACACACACAAATGTTTACAACAATAATATAATGAACACCAGGTTTGTTGTGCCTTGTAGGCATAAGCTATGCACAGTGCTGGATAAAATAATAATATCAATAACCTATAGCAGTATAAATCTTCCAAAAGATTTCAGTAACAACTAAGCTAGAGAAAAATATATTGATTATCATGTTACTTCAAATGTTTCCATTCGTTATGATGATATGAAATGAGATAATAGTAAAAACATGAAGCCGTTTGCTTTTCAAACGCGATCGCGCTGTAAAATATGATACATTCAAACGCGATTGCGCTGCAAAATATGATACATTCAAACGCGATCGCGCTGCAAAATATGATACATTCAAACGCGATCGCGCTGCAAAATATGATACATTATGGTTACCATATACATATCTACGTTTGAGCAGATATCCACAAACACAGTAACAGTAAACATGGGTCTAAATATTATAATATTCACCATATATCTAGCAACAGTTCAACTGCAATGTGAAATTTATGCAACAATAGCAAACTAATATGTAAGAATTTCTTACCTTACATCTTTCTTGTCTTCAAATCGCGTTCTTCTTCTTCTGATGTAAATCCAATGTAAGCTCAGGCGCGCGTCTAAAAGCAGAGACTTGTAAAGTGTTTTGTTTTTGAGGTAGGCCTAATGAGCGCGATCGCGTTCCATGTGGAGATTTGCATGTGAATATCTTTTGCGCAAGTGGGCGTGGTAAATTAAAAAAATAATGAGCAAGCGTTTGAGAAGCTGGACATCTTGTTGGTTTTATACAAATTACTTAAACAGAGAATATTTGTTTTCAGTTTGAATCCGATCATTTAAAAGTACACACTTAAATGTTTATAAAGGTATATGGCTCATAAATGTGTGACAAGTATTCGCTGAGTTTTGTTTCAGTTTATAGACGTGCTCAAGAAAAAAAAGTTCACTGGGACGGAGAGGCAGAACGCACACCCTGTTTATTTTCTTTATTTTACAAAAGCACAATGTTTTGATTTGATTGTAAGTGGACACATACAAAAGTAGAAATATCACAGATTCTTTTTTTATATTTCTTTTTTCTGTATGACCATAAATGACGGAGTAATTTAAGTTTATAGTGCTACAATGTGGAGAAAATCCAGCAAAACGCGCCAGCGCGTTTGTCGACCTCAGAGGGTTAATCCCCATAAATCATCAGCAGTGTCTCCCAACGACCTGTTTTCAGAATGCTGTTTTAGTGATGTCACTAAGCACAGGCCCCGCCCACGAGTGTTGACAGACACTGCCGTTTCAACATAGACCCGCCCTGATCGAGTTCACAGCCGCTGCACTGACGAGAATGTCTCCCAAGAGTTGTAGGTGTTCTGTGGCTGGATGTATTAATCCACATAGCACTCTCTATTTACTCCCGAAATCTGAGGCAGCCAAGACGAGGTGGAATTATTTTGTTTTTAAAGAAAATGCTCCCTCAACTCTACCGAAATTCGTTTATGTACTTGCGCACTTCTTATAACTTACTGTTTATTCAGCTCTTATGGTGATTTTCTGAAGTAAAACTGACGCTTCATCTTTTGTGTGATGTACAATAAACTTTATTAAACTCATCAGTATATGTGTGATCATCATTCGGACCTGGTCCGAAACAGCAGACTTGTAGGCTATTAATAGTGGATACATACAAGCAGATGACAAATACGTTATAACCGTAATTAAACTACTAAACTATACCTGTTCCATTTCTATACAGTTCTCTGACTCTGTAGGCATTATTGTCCGACTCGAAATGAACACTGTTACTGAGAGTTTCTGATATTATCATCATTCCGTGAGATGAAATTGTCCTGAGAGACTGAGCGCGAGCTCATGAAGCTCCGCCCCCTGTGTGTCCAGCAGCAGCTTATTTGCATTTAAAGGGCACACACTAAAACAGCGCGTTTTTCTGAGCCCCAAAAAATGACAATTTAAACATGCTGTAAAAAATGATCTGTTGGGTATTTTGAGCTAAAACTTCACATACACACTCTGGGGACATCAGAGACTTATTTTACATCTTGTGAAAAGGGGCATAATACGGGACCTTTAAAATAAACTAATTGAATAATAGAAATAGAGAGGAGTTTAAGCAAACATATAATAATATAAAAGTAACAACAATGACTGCCGTAACAGCAGTCTCTACGTTATAGAGAGACAGACACAGGTCTAGGGACTTCTGAAAATAGCTCAGACGGAGAGCAGGAAAATTATGAGTTATATTCATCAATAATAAATACAGAAAGTGAAAATAGTGAAAGAGAGTTAGGGATATGAAAAAAGAAAGGAAAAAATTGCAGTTGAAAAGAATAACTAAACAAATTCAAAAGTAGAAGTTAAAGGAACTACATAGGAATCCTAGCAGTGAAAAGAGAGCTGATAAGAAACTGGGATAAGGAGATAGTTCCTGATAGAGACTAGACTTATGGGCAGTGAAGACAGCCAGCCAATCACTCCTGCTTCAAAAATAGCTAAAGAAAAGAGGGATGGTTAAAGTCAGGAAAACAGAATAATATGAAACAATCATATTTTAAGTAGGTTATGAATTTAAAAGAAGAATAGTGAGAGAAATGTAAAAAATAATAAAAAATATTAAACATCAGAAATAAAGAGACTAAAGAGAATGCTGGAAACAATAAAAAGGTCAGCAAACGTCTCGGGTTACGTATGTAACCCTCGTTCCCTGAGTAGGGAACGAGACGCTGCATCGATACTCGATACTTTGGGGAATGCCTTCGGCATGAAGCGTCTGAAGTCTACTATACAACTATCCCAATCTGGATTGGTGCAACGTCATTACGTCACCCGTGACGTCGCATGTGACGGTGATCCGGAAGCTATAAAACGGTCACAGGAACCAGGAAATGTTAGCTTCTAATTGGTCAAAGCAAGTCGTTCTCAGGGGCGCGAAAAGTGTGGCCGAGGGATGCAGCGTCTCGTTCCCTACTCAGGGAACGAGGGTTACATACGTAACCCGAGACGTTCCCTTTCGTAAAGGGAACTCCCGCTGCATCGATACTCGATACTTTGGGGAACAAATACCCACGCTGCCACACTGAGAGAAAAACGCCCTGGTACAAAGATCTGGTACACTCAAGGACGATAGAATGAGTAGAGGGCAGATCCAAACTAGCTTGTTGTAAGATTTGGTGTAAGAAGGGGAGGTGAGGAGCCAGAGGCTCAACTGACCTCATGGAAAGGGAAACCCCAGACAGTAGAAAGTATTAGATAAGAGGTGAAGGCAAAAGCGCACCTTGTACTTCAATTATGAGTGGTTTCTGCAGATAACCAACTGTCTACTTGATAGAGGGGAATAGCTCCTAACCCTTGATACATTACTAGATGGATTAACTCCTCCCAGCCCGAGGCCTAGCATCAGAACCTCCAAGGCTAAACCTTGACCATCCGACACATGCGATGGAGGATGGAATACCTGAAGAATCATGATGTTGCCTACCGGCACCTCGGTACCGGGGCAACAATAATGTAGAGTGGCTCCCACGCTAGTAAGTGAGAGGGGGCAGCACCACCCCTCTTCCAGGGAGTAAGACGAGCATGAAGCAGACTCAATAGATTCTCCTATATACTCATATATACTTGTATATATTCATATATGTCATCCACAGGACATGATGGGTGCCAGGGATAACCCATCAGCCTGATGCCAATAGGCTGGATGAAAAGGATTCATCCTCCAATCTACAGGAACATGGAGTTTCAGCGGGAACTTCCTATTGAGAACACCCTAAGAGGCTTGCGGAGGGCACTTAGGCCGCCACAGAGGCCCCAAGCATGAACAGGAGATCCCGTTAGAGAGCGGGATGGAACACCAGTACTGAAGCCAGTGGGCAGTAATAAACTGGGTTCAATGCCCTCCCTAACTTAATTGTTTAGTTCCTAGTAGAGTGGGGTTCTAGTATGGATGTCCTGACCACCTCGGTGGAAAGGGCAACCTAATTATGGGTGGGACCCCCTCAGGGGCCAGACCCATAGTCTCCATAACTCTGGTCGGGGATGAAATAATGTACCATCAGCCTGAGACAGAAGATCTCTCCTAATAGGAATTTTCCATGGAGGACTCTCCAAGAGACTAATAAGGTCCGAAAACCAAATTCGGGCCGACCAATACGGAGCTACAAGGAGTAGTCTCACTCCGTACTTCCTGACCCTTTCTAGAACCCCAGGGAGCAGAGCGATCGGGGGAAAAGCGTACAGATGTGACCTCGGCCATATCTGTACCATGGCATCCAAGCCCAAAGGAGCTGGATGTGAGAGAGAGTACCAGAGCGGGCAATGAGAGTTCGCTACAAGGAGTAGTCTCACTCCGTACTTCCTGACCCTTTCTAGAACCCCAGGGAGCAGAGCGATCGGGGGAAAAGCGTACAGATGTGACCTCGGCCATATCTGTACCATGGCATCCAAGCCCAAAGGAGCTGGATGTGAGAGAGAGTACCAGAGCGGGCAATGAGAGTTCTCATGAGAAGCGAACAGGTCAACCTCCGCCCGGCCAAACTCTCTCCATATAAGCTCAACCACTTCAGGGTGGAGCCGCCATTCCCCGGGCCTCAGCCCCTGCCTCGACAGGATGTCTGCTCCCATATTTTCAACCCCAGGAATATAAATAGATCTGACAGAGAGAAATTTGTCCTGGGACCAAAGAAGAATTTGATGAGCCAGTCTACAAAGAGGGCGAGATCTCAAACCTCCTTGGCGGTTGATATAAGAGACCACCGACATATTGTCTGTCCTAACAAGAACATGATGGCCTCTGAGGTCCACAAGGAAGTGCCTCAGGGCAAAGAATACGGCCAACATCTCCAAGCGATTAATATGCCATGAGAGATGATGGTCCTTCCAAGTACCTCGGGTGTAACGGCCCTCCATAACCGCACCCCAGCCCGTGAGGGACGCATCCGTAGTCAAAGTCTTTCTCTGACATGGTGCTCCCAACACCGGGCCTTGAGACAGGAACCATGGTTTCTTCCACATGACAAGAGAACGAAGGCATCTGCTCGTAACTCTGATCGTGCGAAAAGGGTTTCCCAGAGGAGAAAACCCCTTGTTCCTGAGCCACCACTGCAAGGTCCTCATATGGAGCAGACCAAAGGGAATTACCGTGGAAGCTGCAGCCATAAGACCCAAAACTCTTTGAAAATGTTTGACAGTGATAGCCTGGCCTAACCTAATACTCTTCATTGTGTGTAAAATAGTATTAATACGAGCAAGAGACAATTGTGCCCGCATCGTGATTGAGTCCCACTCTACTCCCAGGAACGTAGTCCTCTGAAGAGGAGTTAAGGAACTTTTCTTCACATTGAGTCTCAACCCCAAGCACCTCAAATGACGTAAAACAACATCTCGATGTTGAATCGCCAGCTCTTTTGACTGAGCTAAAATAAGCCAGTCATCTATATAGTTCAAGATACGAATCCCCTGAAGTCTCAATGGAGCAAGGGAAGCGTCCATACATTTAGTGAAGGTGCGAGGTGATAAGGCTAGGCCGAAAGGAAGAACTCTGTATTGATAAGCTTTTCCCCCAAAAGCAAATCTAAGAAACTTCCTATGATGTGGGATGATGGAAATATGAAAATATGCATCCTTAAGATCTATTGTCACAAGCCAGTCCTCGGATCTGATTTGTTGAATGATCATAGGTATAGTCAACATTTTGAACTTAAATCTCCTCAAAGATTTATTCAATACCCTGAGATCTATAATGGGACGCAGCCCACCATCCTTTTTTGGAACTATGAAGTACCGGCTGTAGAACCCGGAATCCCTCTGCTCTAAGGGCACATATTCTATGGCCTCCTTAGCTAGGAGAGTCTGAACTTCATCTTCCATCACCTGAGCCTGATCAGGAGATACCAGCGTATGAATAACACCACTAAATTTGGGTGGTCTAAACTGGAACTGGATTCTATATCCTTTCTCAACTGTACTCAGGACCCACTGAGATATATTTTGAAGACCCTTCCAGGTGTCTAAATAATCTACTAAGGGAATCAGTCTCTCAGAACTAACCTCAGGTGTTCCATTCACATTTCTAGTTTCATCTTTGTTCTTATTTATATTTTCGGTGACCTGAAGCACTCTTCTGGCAGGAACTAACCGAATCATTTTTTCTACAGGCCTCGTGAGAGGTAGCGAACGTTTCAAAACAATAGATCTCACAGGAACACTCTGTGAGATACATTCGCTAGAATTCGATGCGTCCCGAAGTGCACTTGACGGCGGGAAGCAACATCGATTTCCTGAGGGCTCTGCGGAGCGAAGTTTTAGAAAGCCCACGCGGAGGGGGATGCCCTCAGAGGCCTGGATGTCCCGTCATGGCCTCTTAGTCGAAGCCTTCCTCGCCTGAATAACAGTCCTCAGATCTGTTTTCGGTTTGGAAGGCTTCGACTGAGGGTGTTGCCTCTGCCTCCAGGCCCCTTGGGGGGGAGCACGAGAGGCCACACTCTCCTTCTGCCTCAGCAGGTGTGAGGAGCTGGCGGCGGCCTCGTGGGACTGCCCCCTGGCAGCAGACCCACGAGACCTGGAACGACGGCGGGGGATGAGTTCTTTAAATGCGGCTGACTGTCGTTTCGCCTCCTGAAACCTATCGACGACATTGTTGACACCGTCGCCGAAAAGGCCAGAAGGCGAAACCGGGGCATCGAGGAGACAAGCCCTGTCCTTGTCCCCGATGCCCGACAGATTCAGCCACAAGTGTCTCTCCGTGGCTACCAGTGCTGCCATGGAGCGGCCGATGGCACGGGCCGTCTCCTTGGTAGCACGGAGAGACAAGTCGACCACACGACGCATCTCGCGGATGTCGTCGTAGGCGACCTCCCCACCGTCATCCACCTCTTTGAGGAGGTCGGCCTGGTATGCCTGCAACAGCCCCATCATATGCAGACAACTACCAGCCCGGCCTGCCGCCATATATGCCTTCCCAACCAAGGCCGATGTTGTACGGCAGGGCTTAGTGGGAAGCGCCGGAGCCCGCAGGGATGACGCAACGTCAGGGGAGAGGTGCGATGCAAACGACTCTTCAACCCTGGGCATCATCCCATAGCCCCCCTCCCTAGCACCCATTATATTTGAATATAGATGGACATTGGGGCTAGATATTCTTGAGGAGAAGGGCTTGTTCCACGATCTCGACACCTCGGTGTGGAGATCGGGAAAAAATGGCAGACTCCGGCGTAGAGGTTGTGACCGGGACTGCAGGAAGCGCTCATCGAGTTTGCTTTTTACAGTCGCTTCCTGCGTCTCAGATGGCCAGTCGATATTTAATTTTTTAACTGCTCTGGTCACAACCTCTAGCATCTCCTCAAAGGCAGGGGAATGGGGTGGCGAACTTTCACATTCCCCTGCCTCGATGCCCAAAATATCTAGCTCCTCGGAACCAGATAATTCGAGCATCAGTTCCACTGCTGGGGCGGAAGAAGCCGCAGCGTGGGCTTCCGCACCCTGAGCGGAACTATGGGAACTAGCTTCAGAATGCTGAGAAAGGGCCGAAGCCGTCTCAGCATCATCCACTAGATCCCGCTGCGATCCCCATGAATGCAGCCGCCGCGCTGCCTCGACAGACGCGGGACCTGATCCACGGGGATCGCGGGGCTGGCCATTCTCATTAAACATAGCTCGCCGGGAGCGGAGCATTCTCAGGGGCATGATTTCACAGTTAGCACAGACAGCACCCTCGAGCGCTGCCTGTGCATGCTCCACTCCCAAACAAACTACACACAGCGAGTGTGTGTCACCCTCAGCGAGATAACGCGGGCAAGGGGACGCACACTGCCTAAACTGTTTCTCGGCCATAATAATATATATATATATATATATATATATATATATATATAAACTCTTTGCACGGGACAAACAACACCAAATAAGACTGACAAGTTGTACATAGAGCGCTTGCTGAAGACCAGAAGCTAACATTTCCTGGTTCCTGTGACCGTTTTATAGCTTCCGGATCACCGTCACATGCGACGTCACGGGTGACGTAATGACGTTGCACCAATCCAGATTGGGATAGTTGTATAGTAGACTTCAGACGCTTCATGCCGAAGGCAAAGTATCGAGTATCGATGCAGCGGGAGTTCCCTTTACGAAAGGGAACTATAAAGCTCTTAAACTCAGAGATATCTGAGAACTAGGAGAGTGTAGAAGCAAAGCAGAGAAAGGATGATAGAAGGAGACCTTCTGTTAGGAGAGGAATCCAGTCAGACAGCTGGAATTTAAAAACCCAAAGAAAAGTGAAGGAGAAAAATTATTGGAGCCGTAGTTAACAGATGCGGTCAGAAAACAGTAAAGGATCAAAATGATTAAGAGAAGACCACAGCGCTTATACAGATTGTTGATATAGCTATGACAATGTGAGAAGTTTAACAGGGACAGAGAAAATATTGGCAATGAAAGGAGATAATGCATCTAAAGACCAAATTCCACTATTAAGTGTATAGAAGAGGAAATACCTATAACAGATAGAGTAAGGTAACTAAGAGAAGTAGGTCGGAAGATCCCAAGTGGATAAATTAGTAACGATCCTGAATACTGTAACTAAAAAACAAATAAGAGGAAAATATAGCTGAGTATGATTTAATGTCTCAGCATGTGATAATAGTGAGGAAAAAGCAATCTCTGAATAAATTAATATAGAAACAAAAATTAATCCTTTGATAGCACAAAGTGTCAAGATGAATGAAGAAAGGACATTTAATACTTGTTTTCAACTAGACAGAGAGATGGAAATAAGTTTAGTATACTTAAAACACTTAGTATACTTTAATTCCCTATTGTCACTGTAAAGCCGCTTTGGAACAATCTACATTGTTAAAAGCACTATATAAATGAAGATGACTTGACTTGACTGAAAACAGAAGAATAGAATACAAAAGCCTGGCAGAACATAATGCAGGAATTTGTGAGGATGAAAATAAAAATAATATACAAAAGACAAGTTAGATTTAATATGATAAATGGGGAAAGATGACCCCAGAGCAAAGAAGTCAGGTGACGCATAAAATAGAAAACTCAAATATAAAAAGACTTACCTAACCCTAACAGAATAAAATCGTCATTAAAAAAGAAATACAGCTCGATGAATAAAAAGAGCAATAGATAAAAAGAAGGAAAGGATACATTGAAAAATGTTTGGCCTGTTGAAGAGAAACATTTGTGACCAAAGGGTATAATACAAAAAAGATGGAAACAACAACAACAACAGAGCCAATCAACAACAACAGAGCCAATGCAATTTACAGATAATATTTTTATTAAGACAAGAAAAGTGAATGAGTAGGAGATAAATTTGGCATTAAAATGATAAAAGGTGCAGACAATTTACATGCAGGAAGAGACTTAAAGAAAGTCTTAAAATTAAAAGTATATATTGAACAAGAATAAAAATGAATATGGAGTAAAATTATAGAATTGAAAGAGGAATTACAATGGGCTTTAAGAGAAATTCCTTATATGGTAAATATAAAAACGATTGTGGAGTAAAGTCTATTAGTGAAGAATATGCTCATAAAAAACTCAGTGAGATACATAAACTACCACGATAATATCCAATTAATATAATGGGTACAGAAGAATTAAATAAGGTAATACAGGAGTTATTTGAGCAAGGAGTTAAGGAAGATTACTTCTGCAATAACACTGCAAAAACTCAAAATCTTGCCAAGTATATTTTTCTAATTACTAGTCAAAATATCTCATCACACTTAATATAAGACAAAATTGCCTAAAGACCAAGATTTAAGTGAGATAAAGGAGCTTGTTTTTAGACAGTGCATCTTGAATATCTTGTTAAGTGAATCTGTCTTGAAAATATCTTGTTTTGAGCCATATCTCAGATGAAACAAGCTTTTTTGACATGTCATAAGGTTTTTAAGCTGCTGTGTTAATTGTAAAAGATGAATCGTCTTATTTCAAGAAATAGACTTGACTTGAATTGAGACAACAAATCTGCTTTATTGAAAACTGCAGGTCAACATGCCAAACTCACAACTCACAATGCAGTACAGTGAGTATGTATAATATTTACATATAGACAGCAAAAAAACTTAATTTATTTACGTATAAACAGCTTTACCGACGTACAAATTTGTACATATTCCTATTTAACTTAAAATCGTGGCATTAATGTTTTTACTCTATTGCATTCAATTGTCTTATTAATTAAATTTTCAGTCACATTTATTAATAGTTTAACGTTACTCATAAATAATAACAGCTCTGTTCGTGCTTCTGCTGCAATCTCGTTTAGGAGGATTAATAGCCTACATGGTGTTAAACAAGAATACACTTTAAAACCTTAAAAATACCTTTTTTATCGTTTAACCATTTTGTAATATTTGGTTTATTTACCGCGTGAGACACAAAAAAACACAACATAAATTCACAAAAGACATCCATTTTATTAGATTGGTGTAATCCAAATCTTTAGAATCCATGTGTTGTTTGCAAGAAACAGATCCAAATTCAGCCCTTTATCCAGCGATCTTCATCATTTCTCTCAGCAGAGACCGTTAACGTCAAATCCCAGCATCCCGCGCTCGATTGAATTCAAATTCAAAAATTGCGCCTGAAGCGTTACGACATGTTTTACGGCAGCGATATCAAACGCTCATTGGCTCTCGCATGCTTCGTCACAGATTGCAACATGCCGTGTTTAAGTTTGTGTTCTACATTTGAAACAGAGAAGCGCGCGCGCCTTTACAGAGCGAACAGCGAACCGAAACCGGATTAACATTTTCATGGATTAAGAATTTAAATTCTGCTCTATAACGTTACAAAACTATTATACTGCACTGCCAGAGAGGACTGCGACACATCGTCATGTGAACGACTTTTGGTACCGGTTTTGACATTTTCTCACTAAATAAATTATTGTGATTAAACTTGTAACGTTATGTCTGTTGTCTTTCTTTATAATTGTAGCCTAACCTTACGTACAGTAGTTTTAAGAAATGGTTAGGTTTAGGGGTAGGATTAGTGGCTCAAACTATCATTTAATGCTATATTGTTAATAAAACTGCCATTTCCCTAACGTTACACATGTCCATTACTTTTTATCCTTTTAATATTGTCTATAAAAATGGCTATGTTTAGGTGGAGTAGGGTTAAGGGATCTTACATTTATAATCTATAAAATGTTCTACTATGTTTTCATATTGCAGTTCCATACTGTGAGCCAAAATGTTGAGAAAAATGAAGCTGTTTCCCTTTTATGCAGTCCTCTGGGACTTTTTGCTGTTTAAATAAAAACAATGGTTAAATGCAAGTCTATTTTTCACTTTTTCTGTCTAGTAAACAGTAGTTAATGTCTTGAATCTAGTAGGTAAAATGTCTTGAATCTAGAACAGTATTATTTTTGTTGAGCTTACAATAAGGTAAATACACTTGAGATGATGACAGGATGGTAAATTATGGCTTATTATGGCAAAAGAGCACTGCCTAATACGAGTCAGGAATGCTAACTTCAAGACATTTTGTCTCAAAATGCCAGTTTCCAATCTTATTTCAAGTTGGTGGTGACTTAAATCTAGAACAGTGTAACAATTATAGAACTAAAAATTAGTTAAATACACTTGAAACAAACAGGATGACCGAAAAAAAAAAATGCTACTTTTGAGGGGAAAATACTATTTTTGAGCATGACAAGCTTATTATGAGACACAAAACATGACAAATACTAGTAAAATATAGCTAAAAATGAGTTTTCCCAGCTAATTTCAAGATCACTCATATCTTGTAAGGCTTAAATATAATGTCTTATTTCAAGAAATCTTACCAAGAGAATTTTCACTTGTTCCATTGGCAGATTTTTTTGCTTATTACAAGCAAAAATATCTTGTATTAATTTTTTTTTGCTTATTTTTGGAGAGGCCTTTTTTCCAGTGAACAAACAGTCCTGAGTAGTCCTTACCAGGGGGCTTGTGTCAAAATGATTTACGACTTTGACCTTTGACCTTTTGACAGGTCCGGATAACAATATCAAGCCCGACAAACACTTGGATTCAGCCATCGAGTGCGACTCCCCCCACGGGACAGACAAAAGTTTCAGGATCCATAACGATCGGGAATCGCACGACGCATCTACAATCGACCGGACCCTGCCTCATGCTAATCATGGCTTCGACGTCACAGACGGATGTTTCAGTGACGTCGGATTGAAAATCATAAAAGCCGCGACTGTGGTTTTACTACAGTTTCTCATCGACAAGAAGCTGAAGGACGAATGTGAGGGATGTGCGATTAACCATCCTAGCCAGCTGCAACATTCCTGCCTGTTTGACCCTCCCAACTACTACTTCGACACACACTTTGACGAACTTTCAGGCAAGCTGTTTAAACCCTCTTTTCATTTCATCATCGCTACTATCCTAGAGCGGTGCGGGTTAAAACTCGACCCCACCGTATTCAAGGAACAGTCGGG
Source organism: Abramis brama (assembly GCF_963993115.1). NCBI lineage: Eukaryota > Metazoa > Chordata > Actinopteri > Cypriniformes > Leuciscidae > Abramis > Abramis brama. The sequence goes on from NC_139971.1 coordinate 18,339,700, forward strand.
ACTATTCTGCGTGAATTAAAAGACGAACCATTCATCGGTCCTAAGCTAGAAGAAATCAGGGTGAGACTTTTGGACAAACCCTGCAAGGAAATAGTACACAACGTCGTTGATCTCTGGGAAGGTCTTCCAATCGTCAATGGCGAGTGATCAAGTCACCTCCAGCAGCATGCCCGATGACGACAGCCGAAAGAGTTTCATCGAATACATGTTCAAAGGACATTACAGACAACAGCTGATTTCATTAATGCAAAGAGCCATCGAGTATTCAAGTGATTCGGATGATGATGATTCGGATGATGATGATGATGATGATGACCCCCTTGAAACCAAACGTTTAAGAAATCTCAAGAAACATATGACGTTAATAAGAGGTACGACCAATTCTTGGGACAAATTGGCAAACATATGTGTCTCTGGTGTTGAGCCACCCTCTGTACTGGTAAAAGATGCTCTGATTATGATGACTGAATGCAGCGATGAGTTTGCAATCCCCGATGTACTCTGTATGTGTGCATACGTGTCAGATGTATGTAAGCTAATGATTACAAAACTAAGTTCCGATGACAATGACGCCGAAAGAATTATCGAAATGTTTGCCGATTACATCCTAGACAAAAACATGATGGCCTGCAGAAATTTCCTCTATTGGTTAGACTATCACTGATGTCATTATTACTATCCTACTTTACTTTGCATGTAACGACATTATATCCATTTTTTTACTTAGAGTATGTATGCATGTTTTGTATTATATACATTGTTTACTATATTTTGTACTAACATCGTTAGATTTTGTTGTACTAACATTATTATATCCATTTTACTTAGTGTTGTTTTATATCCATGTTTACTAACTTCTATTATATCCATTTTTACTTAGTGTTTTATTAACATCATTTATCCATTTTTACTTATAGTATGTATTTTTTTTATATTCATCTTATATTCGTTTTACTTGGTATGTGTATATAACATCATTATATTCATGTTTACTGTACATGTATCTTTGCAACGTTTTTTAATAAAAGATTGATTCAAACCACTTGTACGAGTTATTCTTTTGCAGCGGTTGAAACGGCAGCATGACGGAGCTCATGAAAGAGGCTTATTATACCCCCTCCAACCCCGGTTCCTTAGGGGGTAAAAAACGATTAAAAGACGCCGTCTTGAAAGAGAGCGGGGTCCGTCTAAGCGATAAACAGGTTTCAGAATGGTTGGCTGGTGAGGATGCTTACACATTACACAAAACAGCGCCTATAAAATACAAACGAAATAGAGTGGTCGTGTACGGGGTCGATACGCAGTTCCAGGCCGATCTCGTCGACATGATCGCCTACGCCAAGGATAATGACGGTAATAAATATCTGCTGACGTGCATAGATGTATTTAGCAAGTACGCGTGTTGAAGAATAAGAGCGGCGCCGAGGTTACTAGAGCGTTCGAGTCTATACTCGAAGAGGGCCGTGTGCCACAGAAATTACAGACGGATCAGGGAAAGGAATTTTTTAACAAACAATTTCAAGATGTAATGAAAAAGCACGACATTAATCATTTCGCTACCGCTACCGATTTGAAAGCCAGCGTCGTGGAACGATTTAATAGAACGTTAAAAAGTCGTATGTGGAGATTTTTAACGGCTACAAATTCCCGACGATACATAGATGTCTTACAAGACATTATGCAGGGGTACAACACCAGCTATCACCGAAGTATCAAAATGAGACCCGTGGACGTCGACAAAGTAAACGAGGGTCAAGTGTTTCAAAACTTGTACGGTGATATAAAGAAGAAGACAGAGAGGCCCGTATTTAATTTCAAAGTCGGCGACGTCGTCAGGATTTCTAAAGTGAGAGGCCCGTTCGCCAAAGGTTATGAGCAGAACTACACGGAGGAATTTTTCACCATATCCGCGTGTATTCCGCGTCAACCACCAGTCTACAGACTCACCGATTATGACGGCGATGTCATCGAGGGGGTTTTTTATGAAAAAGAGTTGCAAAAAATAATTGTGAGTAAAAACAAATCTTTTAAAGTGGAAAAGATTTTAGGTCAGAAAAAACAAGGGAAATCTACACTTGTTTTAGTGAAATGGCTAGGATGGCCTTCAAAATTTAATAGTTACATAGATAAAAAAACTCTGGTGGACTTAAAACGCCCCGACGTTTAACGGACGAGATCATAAGAGCCAAGGACTGCCATGGACGAGCACGGGTTCTACGTCACGTTACCGTGCAATGCATCTAGGTTGGTTTATCCTGAAAATCGCATATCCTCCTATACAACCAGACTGGCAAAAGCTATAGACTTGAAAGGACAATGGGAAGTCGGCCTCGCCGAAATCGAATATCCTAGAAGTTGGTACAACTTTAATGACGAAGATGGTCATTTCATTCTACATACGGCCCCGGAACCCCCGGATAGCAAGTCCTCCAAAGACTCGGATATTGGTTTTTCTAATATTGCGAAATTATACATAAACGGGGGTTACTACGCAAACATTCGTGCGATCCTCCGTGCTATAAATCAACTTATGGCACCAGTGGCCGCATTGAATCACGACGAAATACAAAACAAGGTGTTTCTGACCGCGAAACCCAACGTTTCAGTCAGTTTTCGTGGGAGACTCGCCACTATTTTAGGAATGACGCTAAAACCTCTCGGAGGTTTAAACTATCATAAAAAACCCGATTTTACCACAAACGCCATCATGTACGCCCCTCATCAATGCGATATCAACGCCGGATTCTACACAATGTACGTTTACACAGACATTATCCAATATCAAGCGGTCAGTGATTCTTACGTTCTTCTTTTGAGATGCGTACATATAACGGGGAAAAGCAACGACACGGTCATTGCTAGATACGACACCCCCCACTACGCATCGATCAGCAAGGATCACATCACCGACATCACCATAGAGTTGAAGGACGATCAAAACCACGAAGTACCATTTTCTTACGGGAAAGTCATCGTAAAACTACACTTTAAACCAAAAAATGGTTTATTATAGACCCGGAGAGACCGCGGACTATGTCAGCTACTACCGAAATCAGGCCGGCGGGGGTTTGCCGGGCTATGCCGGAGGAGGGGTTATGTATGGAGCAGGCTTAGGGGGTCTTTTCAGAGGCCTGTTCAGGATGGCTATACCTCTGTTAAAAAGAGGATTTAGCATCGCGAAACCGCATGTCGGGAGAATGCATCAAGTCCGAGTTGGACCTATTTACGGTCCCGCTGACGCAGACCGTTATTGAGAAAAACGGCTATTTAGAAGTAGCCCCATTATCGGCCATATCGGACTCTGCACCATTGGAGTTTTTTATCGCCGGCAACGGCGATGATTATGTGGATCTCAATAACACGATGATCTATCTACGGGTGAAAATCAAAGAGCCTGACGGAGACGATATTGCTCATCCGGCAACGGTGGGTCCAATAAACTACCTGGCTGCTACTATGTTTTCACAAGTCAACGTAACCCTTGGCGACCGCCTGATATCGCAAAGCTCCGGAACTTATCCCTATCGCTGCATCATCGAAAGTCTGCTCAACTACGGCAAATATACGCTGGAATCTATTTTCACCGCAGGACTGTTTCACAAAGACACAGCCGGTCACATGGATGTGCGTGACCCCGCAGGCCGTAACGAGGGGTTGACGAAGAGATCGACCTACACTGGTCGAAGCAGGGAGGTGGAACTTCTTGCCCCCATACACAGCGATATATTCTTTCAGGAAAAACGTTTAATTAACGGCTTAGATGTTAAGTTAAGATTTATACGTGCGAAAGATGAATTCTGTCTGATGAGGTCCGACGACGTGAATTACAAATTACATATACTGTCGGCGTCCCTATTTGTCAAAAAAGTTTCCGTATCAGCGCCGGTGAGACTGGCTCACGCCCAGACACTGCTCTCGACAACGGCCAAGTATCCCATCGATAGGGTCTGTCTAAAATCGTTCTCCATACCCGCCGGCTCTCGTGTTTCGAATCAAGAAAATCTGTTTTTAGGAACACTGCCAAAGTCTATCGTTATCGGTATGGTCGACAACGACGCATTCACCGGCTCCTACGAAAAAAATCCATTCGCGTTCAAACATTACAATCTGGAATTCCTAGCAGTCTACGTAGATGGTCAACAATTTCCCGCCAAGCCTCTACAACCTAATTTCGATGCCGGTTTGGCAGTACGCGAATATTATCAGCTGGCGATGACGACCGGGAGACACCTTAAAGATCGACCGCTCTGTATCGACAGGAATGATTTCCTGAACGGATACACGCTTTACGGATTTAGTTTGACACCGGATGAAGACTGCGGTCAGCACATTTCCCTGATCAAGTCCGGGAACATCAGAGTCGAAGCTCGTTTCAGACAAGCGCTGCCGAATACCATTAATTTAATCATTTACGCAGTATTCGACAGCCTCATTGAAGTGTCTAACCGCAGACAGGTACTGATCGATCACTATTGAGAGATGAACACGCTACAACTCACAGCTATCTTGGATAAAATGACGTGCAGGACTCATTTTCTCGGCGTTCTACCGAGCGATCAACTACCCAAAAAACCGTTGAGGATCTTACCGTCGTTCTGCGTCATTAATACCCAGCCGGCTCGATTGCCGGGGGAGCATTGGATCGCCGTTTATTTACCCCAAGAGGGGAGCGCTTGTTTTTTCGACAGCTTCGGCAATCCGCCCAACAGCCCCCGCTTTCCAATCAGCATCAGTAACTTTCTAGCCGTCAACGACGTCGACGTATTATATTCCGACAGACGCGTCCAGGGTTATTCATCGGACACCTGTGGACAGCACTGCGTGTTTTTTCTATATCATTTAGCCAGAGGTCACGACTATAACCACGTGATGAAACTATACACCGATGATTATATTAAAAATGATAAAATGGTGTCCCTCTCTGTGAAGAGAATAAGACCGAATGTTTGTAATGATAAAATGTTATCCTGTATTCAGTGTGTGCAGACGTGTTTGACGTATAAATAAAAAAAAGCTTAAACCATTATATTTCTTATCGTCTTTTATTTAATCATAAGATACATATTAATGTTCACACAAAATCGTTACATTTCCAACCATTGCCCTCGACCGGTAGCCGAGGATTTAAACGGAGAGTCTTCGAAATCTGGAGCCAAGGGCCGTGAATATCTCCGTGCCTTTTTTTTTTATAAGGTCTAACAGGTGGTGATGGGGGTTCTACAGGTGTACTCTTTAGAGCCGAGTCTCCGAACTGCGGAGCCAAGCGAGGTGAATATCTCTTGGTCTTTTTTTTATAAGGTCTATCAGGAGGTGATGGGGGCTCTACAGGTTTACTCTTTAGAGAGTTAATCGTGCGTCTGACCTGTTGATTGGGCACCGTAGAAAAGGGGATGTTTAATTCGGCAAAGGCGCGTAGAAACTCTGACCATCCTGGAGGTCTCCGGTCATCCCTAACGTTTTGCTGGGCCGTAACATTTCTTAACAAATCGACCATGTGCGACCCTTGTACGGCTTTACCTCTGAACACAAACTCCCCCGATTCGTTCCAGGCACTTAGTCCTTTAGCTTTAGACATCTTGTCTAATATGTATCTGCTGTTTTTCACACTTCTCGAAGGCACGTTCTTCAGAACTTCGTCGACAACAGCCCCCTCAGCTTTACCGTCTTCTACGTTAGCAGCATCAGTCGCTGATTCGTCTTTATGACCGGGATCAAGATCGGGTAACGAAAGAGTTAAAACACCGCTCTCACGATCACCTTGTTTAACGATGGTCAAAAACCTGCTCAGGGTATGGGTGTAAAGTTTGACTTTTTCGTAAGGATTCAAATCGGTGCGGCGTAAAATATTTCTTATGGCGGCGTCCAAATCGTTCTCCACGGTCTGTTGAATGTTCTCGCAAGCATTTTCACTCTTGAGCTTATCCAGTTGATGGTGAGGGACTAAATACATCTTCTCGGCATACTCCATCCTAACGATTTGCTATCAAGCTCGTGAGAAAGGGTACAGCCACGCTTAGGAGCGGTAACAGGAACCCGCCCTTCTGGTTGAAGACTCGTTTCTTGGCCGCTATACCAATTTTTTTATTGGCTACAAATTTAATATCCGCTTTTCTCTTTTTCAGTTTTTGGTACTGCTGCCTGTTGACCGGAATGGTCCCGTAGAGGATGTTTAGAGCCACTTCGCAGAGCGCTAAAATGAATTCGTCGGACGCCGATTGTAAAATAAGGCGTCGTTGTTTAGGAGTGGCTTTATGTAGCAGTTTTAACACCGGCAGATGCTTACAAAGTCTGGCGGACATGGTTATCACGTTCTTCTTTTTTTCGGGATATAAACCACTTGACGGTTGGAAAGCAATCCTGTTCTGAGACGGTACTGCTCCGGAGTTTTTGCTTTATAGTCTATCATTAGATAGCCGAAAGGTCGGTCGACCGCGTCGTGATAACACTCCATAAAGTATTTTGTGTTTCCGGGGTACATTTGACGTCCTAGCATCGCCACTTGATGGACGTCCCGAGGATTTTTAAACAGGATCATATAATTGGCATTTAAGCTGATGGTTCGGCTGGACTTACCCTGTGCAAATAAATTTTGCACTATGTAAATAGAGCTGAGATTACGATGGTGACAGTATTGAGTGAACACACGTTGGAGTTCAACGTTAGCGCTAGCTTGCTCCATCAGGTCGTCGACCACGAGAAGATTAGCGGTGGTAACAGGCAGTAAATCATCATCATTCAGACTCTGGGGTATTCCTTGTATAAATTTAATGTCATACAATTGAAGTAAATCATCGTACAAAGTTTGCCAGCAATCATACAACCAAACAATGTTTTCAATTTTCTTGGAAATGATATTCAAACCTTTTTCCAACAAAAGTTTTACAAAATAAGACTTTCCGGAATTGGACGGCCCAGATACAACGCAGCTGAAAGGGTGTTGAAGTCTGAAATCAAAATTGGACACATCCTGACCGCCTCTGTGCATCATCATCATCTGATCAGTAGCCATAAGGAAGCGTACTGTAGTCCGTTAGAAGCCTACGTTTATTGTAGACAACCTTAAACCTTTTAACGACTGATTTGTTGTGCAGTGTGAGAGAGTTTTTATTCCTAACTATGTCTTCCGTCTGAGCCAGGATGTATTTGGATCTATCATGAGACGTCACATAGCTGTCAACCAGACCAATCAGGGATTCGAGACAGATAGCTCGGGAATTTTTAGCATTCAGAGTTATTCCTTTAGCTTTCATGGAAACTTTACCTTTGGCCGTCTCAAATCCATACGACTTGGGACCGCTCGAGCAGAACGTAGTTATATAATCATCTCGGCCTAATTCACTGGTCAGCTGACCTAAATAATCTCCAAGAGGAGGCTCCCAGTCCCCGTCCCTAGACACGAATACGACGCTGTCTGTGTCAGAATATAGCAGTCGGTCGCCTAGTCTGTCCATCAATTCGTACAATTCCAGTCGGGCGTGCGCGGTAGTGAAAGCGCCTACAAAAACATTGACGTCGCGCGCCTTGCAAACATTCTCTTTGTCGGGTTTATGCTGGATGAGAGCTACATCATCTGAGATGAATGAGAAATACGTCAACGTGTCGGTATTGCCAAAAACAATTCTGGTGAAATCTTCGGGGTCGCTCACCAGAATCGTTTGAGGTAAGTTCTGTCTTAAAGAGAAGCGTCCCCACAAACTATTCAGAATTAATTTAGTGATTGCCCTTTGGGTGGCATTGTACTTGATCTTTTCTGGATCGAGTTGAATACCCTCTTTTTCAAAATAGTCACGAATGTAAGCCTCTTTCTCTGCATCCGTGACGACATTAGAAGGGTAGCCCGACGCTTGTTGTTTCAATCGCAAGAACGTTTTTACGTATTCGGCAAACAACGTGTCTGACCGTTGTGGAAAGTGCCAAACCTCGTCTATTTTGGCTATCACATAGCCCTTCTCGATGGCTTTTAAAAGCTCGATACTGACCCAACAGCCCGAGAGCGATCTTTCCTGGTCCGTGTGGGTACAGCTCGTGGTCTGGTTTTGGTCCTGAGCGCAGGTTCTACATAACGGAAACATGAGTTTTCCTTGGCATCTGTAAGGGAGAACCGGGTGCAGTAAGTTGCGGGGAGGGTACACGGTGGCTTTGATAAGTCCGTAATAATTTTCAATCGGTTCGAAATCTGCGAAAATGATTTGGGGGTGTTCGATCGGATAGCTTTTCCTTGCCTGGCAAAAGGGATACAAACTGGTTAAATACCTTATTATCCAGATACCTTATTTTCTCATCACCGGTCACTTTGTGATAAAGTTTGTAGGCGTTCGTTCAGCCTCCGTACAATGCCTCTCGAGGATTCAATCTCTCTGGGGCAGAATAATTGGCCATAAATTCTATCACGGAGGGATCAGTCTTTTTCATTCGGTTCCATTCGCATTCCCAAAGAACCTTGATTTGCAAACCGTACGCGTTCCGGAGAATTTCAACCTTATCGTCAAACTGGTTCCTGAGAACCCCGTAGGGTACTCCGGACAACGGGTGCGTCTGATGGGGTTCAAAGCGACAGCAGTGCCCGTGGAAGATGCACCCCGCGTACTCTAAGCCGTGCCTGACGCCGTCCTGCTCGTAGTAGCCGTCTAAAAAGTACTTACCGATCGATACTTCGCCGTGGTTTACGGCGTGGTGAACGTCTACGTTTCGAGTCTTTTTTACATACTCGAGCCATTCGATCGAACCGTTGGAGTAGGACTTATTCTGATGTACGTACGCTTTGTTATGCGTCAGGGCGAGCGTGTTTCTGGTGAGATAATGTGTTTTGAAGACCCCCATCGCGCAGCTGGCGATTGTCGTGAACCCAAAAGGGTCGAGTTTGGTGCAGTGTAGGAATGACGCCCTGTACTTCATGCATCCTTCGCGCAATAAGACGACGTCGTTAACGCCGTACGCGTACAGTTCTTTCTTGAAGTCAAAGAACTTGCCCTTCACCGTGCTGTACCAAGCATCAAACTTTTCTCGGGCTTTATCCGACATGTTATCGTAGTTGTAGAACTTTTTGTCGGGGTATGGCCCGAAATAGTTCTCATTTTCCACCCTGTTGAAAAGATGGGGGAAGTAGCCTTTTTCAGTCGTCGTTAAGTCTAACGCCGCGGGCATTTTGGCGAGAGCGAATGGAAAAAATGAGTAGCTATCGATATACCGCTGGGCAAATGCATCATCGTACAACAGAATTAATTTGCACCCTTGCATTATGACCTCAAGCGCGATCCCAGCTTTGCAAAAATACTCGAGGATTAGAAAGGCGTCGAATCTGGAGGCGTAATGAGCGATGAAACAGTAGCCTTTGTATCGGGGTTGTCTGAAGTGGTTGATTAGCTTAGCTATGCAGTCGGTACCGCTAGCAGTAAATTTCTTGCCTTTGAATGTGATGGCGCAGACAAAATTAGCCACGTGTCGACCATTTTCGTAACGCGTTTCGAAATCGTAGAAGATGTATTTCTCACATGGTTCTTTAGGCTCTACAGGCTGTATGAAGCACTGATGCTCACCATTGTCCATCAGATGTTCGCGACAATGCACGCATTTGTCCGGGGCGCAGATGTGTTTGGTTTTCTTGTTGCCCGGTTTAACGTCGTAACGTCTGTTACATAGTTTGCAGTATTTGATCATATCACAGGCAGGGTATTCCTGACCGGGAGGCGGGTTTTTTTTATGCATTTCAAAACAATAAGCCGATTTACAATAACGCAGATAATCGGGGCAATGTATGATTCTTACAGGGAACCTGTAACATTCGGCGTCAAAACAGATGTTGCAGGCGTGCTTACATCGATGGTCTCTGCGGCTGGTGTAAGATTTGTAGCAAAATGGACACACGTAATCCGAACCGATGAATGCCGTCAAACTCGTTATCATGTAGTAGTGGTCGTTGTGGAGATACAGGAAGACCGTTTTTGGATGGGGTTCGTCGGAATTTTTGTAGGTTTCTAAGACCAAGGCATTAGATCTGTGAAATACGACGATTTTAATGTCTAGCGCTCGTTCAAACGAGGCTATGTCGCCGAGACCGATTCGGTCTTGGATTGAGAAGCCAACGCTGTTTTGGATGACGGTAGCCAGTTTTTCTAACTCGCTCTCGGGGTGTTGGGGGTTAAGGAAACGGGCTAGACAGATGGAGAAGCACAAATTATTTGAAATATTGGTGGGGCAGAATAAACTCGTCTTTTTTCTTTTGATCACCTCATCAACAGCCAGGTCCGTGAGTTTCCGACGAGGCTTACCCCCGCCTTGTCTGTTCATGGCTAGGGAAGCTTCAAATTCTACGGTTTGGTTAGATAGTAACCGGTCGTTGCTCTGTAAAACTTTTTCAATTTGATCCATAAACCCATCCACGTCGTAATTATTACCGGTGGTTAAAATCCCACTAACGGGCGTCTGTAAACTGGGAGCCGTCAATGTGATATTAATCACCGGAGAATTTGGGTCAAATTCCCTAGCGAAATTCACAATTCCAGTAAGCATGTCGTGTAAGCGCGTGTGGTAAGCGGCCAAATCTGTAGAGTTAATCTCTCTCAGATTCGTAGTCCTTCTCAACGTCACACTATTGAAACGAGGTCGTGGTAAAACATGATATCCGTTAACGTCCCCACCCTCGCGAATCAACCTGTCAATGTCTGTGCGGCTTAATCGAGTCTGTGTATTAGGGTCGACATTACCTGATGCGGGCGGTTGTGAAGTATCATTACCGGCAGGGTGTTCTGTGTCGTCTGGATCAGCGTCGGTACATGCTGCTGGTGGGCTGTTTAAAACACCGCCATATTGTACAACGGGGTCGTTGTCTAGGCTTAGCAGAGGATCAAACAAATTCATATTTGGATTTACGGCTAATTCAAAAAGATCCAACATAGCAGGGGAATCTAGATTAAACAAATACTGTTCTAAAGAATCGGGCAGTATACTTAGCATTTCAATCTCGTCCGGTGACAGTTCTGTGTCGTCCATTTTTAGATTTCAGACCAAAACACGAACTATTACAAAATCATAGAGTTAAAACAAACATACATGAACTATTACAAATTTCATATAGTATAAAAAAGCATATACTATATTCCTTGGATCCAGGAACTATTTGATCATCAACAGGCGTCGGGGTGGGGTCAGTGGAGGCTTGGGGTCTGTCAGTTACAATGACGGTTGGGTCTTCATTGTCATCTTGCGTGAGATCGATGAAGCCGGGTTGAGTGATAAATTGTATGAAATCTAAAAAATAAAAAATTTGATTTCTCATAAACATAAAAGAATTTTAAAAATAGATTTCTCATATCTTGAGAAATCTTGCTTTACCATTGGCTGAGCTGTCCGGATCAATCGTCTGAGCAGCTACTGTGAATTAAAAATGATTTCAATTTAATTTATATAAAAAGACTAATTTAAAAAATACGCTCATTTAAATTTTTATAAAAGAATGGTTAATACGTACTTACACATATTAATAGCATCAAAGGCTCTCTGTTCAGGATTTGAACCTGTGATAAAAACACATGGTGAACTTTTATATTGGATTTATAAAAATATCAGTGTTTTATAACATCCTAAATCAAATCATTTAAAAATGAAAAAATATAGATCACATTTTAAATGCTTTTCAGACCAAACAGCCAGCTATTTTTACATTGAAACATGCATCATAATACATACAGACCTATAGGCGGCAGTATTTTCAATAAAACGGATGTCATAGATACTCCAGGTAGACAGAGGGCGCAATTTCACCATAACACAATGTCATGCATACTCCAGATAGACAGAGGGCGCAATTTCACCATAACAGGTTGTTATAGCATCGTAGACTCAGCAGAGGGCGCAATTTCACCATAACAGGTTGTTATAGCATCGTAGACTCAGCAGAGGGCGCAATTTCACTATATCAGCCTGTCCTATCACCCCGAAGCATTAGGGGTCGCAATTTCACCCTAACAGGATGTAGTTTACACTACGGTACACCTGGTGGCGATGAAGAGTGGTTTGCTTCATGAATCATGATGTCTTAAACATGGTGTGTTTTAAGAAAGTGACTGAAACAAACTTTTATGTTTTTAAAATATTATATCAAAACAAATCGATCTGTCTTGTGAATCAGATGCATTTGGGAAAACTAGATTGATACAAGATATCAAACCCATTTAAGAGCAACTAGCACATGGTGCTAAGCTAGAACCAATGCATTGCTCATCGGGAGCGCTAACAGCCCGCGATGCCGTGTTAATAGATGATAAACGGATAACGCGATGGCAAAACGTCGATTTAATGCGATCAGAATTGTTTTTCTGAAAGCATATACATAGCAAACTGAATTGTAGCATTGTTAGCAGCTAAAAGCTAAGCCACATGCAACAACAGGATGTCGTCGTCTTTTCAAAATAAAAGCCGCGGGGAGGCACGTGTTTTCATAATAAAAAACCTTTTTTATAGGAAAACAGTCTAGCGCTGATTGCGCAATAGATGCGCTGATATTAAGACAATTAAAATATCATGGTATAATCATAATTTGTGATAAATGAATAGAGTAGTTAACAAATCCCTATCAGCAGATAAAATACCAATGCATGTTTTAAAACGGTGCTGAAATATAATTGTAATACGGTTTAAAACAATATAGCATAATTTGACGAATTAATAGTAGTAAAAAAAATCTATAGCATACTTTATGAATATAGTAGTTGAAATATCTCTATCAGCCGTTACAGAAGATAATACATGTTTTTAAAACACTGGTGAATTATAATTGTAATAGGATTTAAAACAGCATATAGCGTAATCATAATTTTATGATAAATGAATATCTCTACTGACAGTTATAAACGATCAAAGACCATAGCATAATTTATATGAATCAGCCGTTACGGCAGATGAAACTATAATCCATGTTTAAACACTAATGAACTGTCTTTTTCCCTTTTGTATAAACAAAGTTATAAATAAAACAGCTTAGCATAAAAATGAGAAAAATACTCACTCATTTTCTCGGAGGTGTGCAGGGATGAGAGTCGTCCGCAAAAGTTTTTGGAGTAAATGATGCCACACACAACCATCAAATTGCATTTATACAGGTGACTGTGTAAAATGTGAAAATGTAAAAAAATGACCACTAGATGGAGCCAAAGTTCCACGAATGGAATGGTCCAAATTCGTGGAATCAGAGCGATGTCATAACCCTGTCTCATTAATCAAACTTGTACCAGTTTTTCGCACACACAAACGCCATTACTCATGACAGGCGAAGGATGTTTTCGACGGGTGAGGCATGAGATACGATGCCTTAATTAGCAGTATATTTTAAAGAGATTATGATTCGGACGTTTCATGCGCTAATTTTGCTGGCACCTGTTTTTCACGGACAAGAAACCATCAGATAAAAGACGCAGCCTGATTCTTGGAGCAGGTCATAGGTTATGTGAAAAGGGGCGCTTTCTGCTCTCTAAACATTCCGATGGATTTTGTCTATCTGAAAGAAATGGTCAGTATATTTTTTTGTAACCATTTCATTTATATACTTTTAAAACATCAGATTATATTTTTCAACTTGTTAGTCTGATATAGACTGCTCAGGAATCGTGTTTCAGATGTCAGAGGGCTCGCAGGAATAGGGGGGCGCGCATAGACGAGCGCGCGCCCTTCTCTTACTGCTGACAGACAGACAGCTGTGACTCGGTTTCATACATGGACAATGATGTGGTAGGACATACTTCAACTCTCTTTAAAATGTAAGATGATTTTTATAAGCATTTCATTATATACGTTTTAGCAAGATATTTATTTTATAAAGATTTAATTTACACTTTTAAGGAACAGTGTGTTTTTCAACTTTAGCAAGATATTTTATTTTAATTTATAGCTCATTCTAACCAACAGATGGAGCTGTGACTACGTTTCATACATTGCATTTTTGTGACGTCCATGGACAATGATGTGGTAGGACATACTTCAACTCTCTCTAAAATGTAAGATGATTTTTATTTTTATAAGCATTTCATTATATACGTTTTAGCAAGATATTTATTTTATAAAGATTTCATTTACACTTTTAAGGAACAGTGTGTTTTCAACTTTAGTTTGATTGTTTTAGATTATATCATTTATATAGAGGATAGAATGTTTATGTAAGATGATTTTTTTATTCATCTAAAACTCAAAGAATTGGTCTCAGTATAGATTTTACTTTAAAAAGGATGTGAAGTTGTTTCAGCACAGTGACCAAACAGCTGTCAGTACCCGTTGCTCTGGAATGCGAGGGTGGGAGGGAGCGCGATGCTTGGGGGATGCCTGTGACACCACACACACACACACACATGACACCACACTCACGCACACACATGACACAAAGCTTGTTGTCTGTGACACACACACACACACACACATAGAACATGACACCGGCTGTTTGAATCCGTCAAAACTATCTGTCAAAACTATCCGCCAAAACTATCCGTCAAAAACATCTGTTCTATTCAAATAGGGCAAAACTATCCTTCAAAACATCTGTTCTATTCAAATAGGGGAAACTAACTGTCATACTACATGATCGATAGGGCAAAGGTTAATCCCATGACCCCAGTCGGGAAGTTCAACCCATCAATCATAAAAGGTCACAGGAAGTTCAACCTGTCAAAAGGTCAAAGGTCAAAGTCGTAAATCATTTTGACACAAGCCCCCTGGTAAGGACTACTGTCCTGTATATAAGTAACAAATTATAAAGCATTAAACAGAGTAACAAAGTCAGATAGGTGTTATGGTATTAATGCGGTTGAACAATTGAGGGAAGGTAAATTTCTCTTAAAATTGGATTTGGCTAATGGCTTTTGGTCAATTCCATTAGCAGAGGTTAGTCAAGAAAAGACTTCTTTTACTGTAAATAACAAACATTACGTATATCAAAGATTACCAAAGGGATATGTAAATTCCTCAGCAGTATTTCTATTAAAGAATTGCCTGTGTAAGTTTATATTGATGATATATTAGTTATAAATGAAAAAAAAAAAAGCATATTGAAACCATAAAAAAGGTTTTAAGTTAATTGGCTTGCCGAGGCTGGATTAAAAATGAATATATATGTGAGTGAATATACTGTAATGATTTATGTCTGTGTTCCTCTGTCCTGTCCTGTGTTCAGCAGTTCCCCGTTATGTTTAGTCTCCCCAGGTGTTTCTGATTAGCCACGCCCCCTTGTTATCTTGTTTAGCTTGTCTGTCTGTGTATTTAAGCCCTGTGTTTAGTTCAGTCTTGGTCAGTTCTTGTTTATTGTTGCACCATTGCGGTTGTTCTGTTCCCCGAGTCTTAGTCCTGAGTTTGTGCTTGTATATGTTAAATTTTGAGGTTATTTAATAAAAGACTACTGCACGTGGATCCTGCTTCCTCCTCTGCTTCAACCAAAGATGTAACAGAAGAACTGACCCATACAATGGATCCAGCAGTACGCATCCTTCAGCTCCGTCAAGGTAACCGACCACTGGAGGACCACACCCGAGATTTCCTAGACCTTTCACACCTCATCGACTTTCCAGATTACGCACTCATTGACTTTTATTGTTATGGGCTCAATAAACATTACCAGTCAAAACTTGTTAATGATGGACCTCGAGGCTCGCTTGCTGGATTTATTAACTTTGCCCTTTTTTGGAGCGGTTCATCAGCTACTGTGGGCTTTACAAATGAGGAGCCACGCAAGCTCACAGTATTACCAAACACTGAGCCAATTCACATCATGCCCACGTTAATATTGGCAACTCCAGTGCTTACACCACTCGCCAGTGCATTCTCGCCAGAACCTGAGCCTCTTCACGTCACTTCTGCCGATCCAGAGACGGTTCACGTCACTTCTGCCGATCTAGAAATGGTTCACGTCATTTCTGCTGATCCAGAGATGGTTCACGTCACTTCTGCCGATCCAGAGACGGTTCACAACACTTCTGCCGATCCAGAGATGGTTCACGTCATTTCTGCTGATCCAGAGATGGTTCACGTCACTTCTGCCGATCCAGAGACGGTTCACAACACTTCTGCCGATCCAGAGATGGTTCACGTCATTTCTGCTGATCCAGAGATGGTTCACGTCACTTCTGCCGATCCAGAGACGGTTCACAACACTTCTGCCGATCCAGAGATGGTTCACGTCATTTCTGCCGATCCAGAGATGGTTCACGTCACTTCTGCCGATCCAGAGACGGTTCACAACACTTCTGCCGATCCACAGACGGTTCACGTCATTTCTGCTGATCCAGAGACGGTTCACGCCAGTCCAGCCAAGCCTGCACTTCACGCCAGTTCAGCCGAGCCTGCACTTCACGCCAGTCCAGCCGAGCCTGCACTTCACGCCAGTCCTGCCGAGCCAGAGCCAAAGCCAGAGCCAGAGCTTCACGTCAGTCCTGCCGAGCCAAAGCCAGAGCCAGAGCTTCACGTCAGTCCTGCCGAGCCAGAGCCAGAGCTTCACGTCAGTCCTGCCGAGCCAGAGCCAGAGCTTCACGCCAGTCCTGCAGAGCCAGAGCCAGAGCCAGAGCTTCACGTCAGTCCTGCCGAGCCAGAGCCAGAGCTTCACGTCAGTCCTGCCGAGCCAGAGCCAGAGCTTCACGTCAGTCCTGCCGAGCCAGAGCCAGAGCTTCCTTCGCCGCTGGTTCCATCCAGCCCAGAGTTTCCTTCGTCGCTGATCCCGTCCATCCCAGAGTTTCCTTCGTCGCTGATCCCGTCCATCCCAGAGTTTCCTTCGCCGCTGGTCCTGTCCCGCTCAGAGCCCTCTTCGCCGCTGGTCCTGCCCAGCTCAGAGCCCTCTTCGCCGCTGGTCCTGCCCAGCTCAGAGCCCTCTTCGCCGCTGGTCCTGTCCAGCTCAGAGCCCTCTTCGCCGCTAGTCCTGTCCAGCTCAGAGCCCTCTTCGCCGCTGGTCATGTCCAGCTCAGAGCCCTCTTCGCCGCTGGTCCTGCCCAGCTCAGAGCCCTCTTCACCGCTGGTCCTGCCCAGCTCAGAGCCCTCTTCGCCGCTGGTCCTGCCCAGCTCAAAGCCCTCTTCGCCGCTGGTCCTGCTCAGCTCAAAGCCCTCTTCATCGCTGGTCCTGTCCAGTCCTGACCTGCCCTCGTCGCAGACCTCGTCCAGCCCTGACCTGCCTTCACCGCCTGTCTCATCCAGCCCTGACACGCCTTCTCCACTGGACTCCTCCTACCCGGAGCCTTCCGTTAACCTCCCCAAGAAAATTTTGGGGGGGGGCAATAAGCCTTCACCGCCTTGGCCACCCGAAGGGTCCTCACCGCCTTGGCCACCCGAAGGGTCTTCTCCGCCTTGGCCACCTGAAGGGTCCTCTCCGCCGTGGCCACCCGAAGGGTCCTCACCGCCATGGCCACCCGAAGGGTCCTCACCACCTTGGCCACCCGAAGGGTCTTCTCCGCCTTGGCCACCCGAAGGGTCTTCTCCGCCTTGGCCACCCGAAGGGTCCTCACCGCCATGGCCACCCGAAGGGTCTTCTCCGCCCTGGCCACCTGAAGGGTCGTCTCCGCCCTGGCTGCCTGAAGGGTGGTCTCCTCCCTGGCCTCCTGAACCGTGGTCTCCTCCCTGGCCGCCTGAAGGGTCGTCTTCTCCCTAGCCGCCTGAGGGGTCGTCTTCTCCCTGGCCGCCTGAAGGGTCGTCTTCTCCCTGGCCGCCTGATGGGTCGTCTCCTCCCTGGCCGCCTGCACTGCCTGCTCCTCCCTGGTCGCCTGCACAGCCTGATCCGCCCTGGTCGCCTGCATGGCCTGCTCCGCCCTGGTCGCCTGCGCAGCCTGATCTACTCTCGTCACCTGCGCTGCCTGATCCGCCCTGGTCTCCCGTCCTGCTACAGTCTCCAGGCCCTCTGCCGCTCCACGGGCCTGGCCCTCCATCCCGCCCCCGGGTCCGCCTCCTCTCCACCACCCTCCTGAACTATTGTTTTTGTTTTGAGGGGCGTCGGGAGCCGCCCATAGAGGGGGGGTTATGTAATGATTTATGTCTGTGTTCCTCTGTCCTGTCCTGTGTTCAGCAGTTCCCCGTTATGTTTAGTCTCCCCAGGTGTTTCTGATTAGCCACGCCCCCTTGTTATCTTGTTTAGCTTGTCTGTCTGTGTATTTAAGCCCTGTGTTTAGTTCAGTCTTGGTCAGTTCTTGTTTATTGTTGCACCATTGCGGTGGTTCTGTTCCCCGAGTCTTAGTCCTGAGTTTGTGCTTGTATATGTTAAATTTTGAGGTTATTTAATAAAAGACTACTGCACGTGGATCCTGCTTCCTCCTCTGCTTCAACCAAAGATGTAACATATACAATATATAAAAGTGAAGTAATGGCAGATGTGGTTAATTTAGGATCTTAGGTATCTGTTGGAAACAAAAGAATTAAGAAATCCATGAAAGAGTGGATAGCAGATCTAAAAACCCCAGAGAGTGTTAGAAAGATACAAAAATTAAAGGGGCTTATGAATTATATGAAAGATATAATTCCTGAATTTAGTCATAAAGATAGACTAATGCATGCTAGCCTACAAAAAAAAGGCAATAAATTGTATTGTAGTGATTAGGCAGAAAAAACACTTCAAGAGTGAAAAAAGCAATTTTAAGCTCTTAGAAGGAAGAGATGAGGAGAAGGCTCTTAAGGCTGACCTACAGATATAGATTTAATTGGTTATTAATTAATAGCAAGGAATAAGAAGAGCAATATACCAATATGTATAAAGTGTTAAAGCTGGGAAAATCCAGAAAAGAAATTTCTTTCTGTAGAGAAGAAACTAGCAGCTATGAGTAAAAGATATGCAGAATTACCAGGTCTTGCAAGAGAAAATTAATAGAATAAATAAATAAATAAAGGAATAAACTAATTAATAGCAATAAAATAGTGAAGGGACATTAAACTAAAGATAAGTATAAAATGCAAAAACCCAAAATTATTTGAGAAACAATAGGATAATACACTCTTAGACCCAAATGTGAGGATATTAAATAAAGAGCGTAAAATGTGACAGAAGAAATATGAATGTATTTAAAGGGACGATAGTATATACAGATATATCAAAGACTCTTGAAGAGTATAATGCTCACTGGGTGTATATTATAAAACATAAAAAGGGTGAAGAAATAAGAGACAGGGGCTTAGTCCTGGGTATAACTCAGTATGTAGAAGTTATAGCTGTATTAAAAGTACTAGGAAGGCTCAAAGAAATAAATGCTACACAAGTTATTATTATAACGGATAGCAAAAAGGTTGAGACAAGTTTAAATGAAAACTTAGACATTTGGAGACAGAATAGGTATGCTAAGTTTAACAGAAAACCTGTTGAACATAGTGAATTATGGAAGAAGATTAATGATCTAGTTAGGAATTTGGACCTAGCAGTGATTTATCAGCATGGACATTCAAAGTAAAACACAGAGATAGCTTTAAGAAACAAAGAAGTAGATAAATTAGCAAGAATAAGAAGAAGAATTATAATTAAAGAAAACGAGACAGTTTGTAAGCTTAGAATTATAAGGTTCTATCTCCACTTTTGGTCGAAATTGAGTTTTTGACATAATCTGATCCATTAGGTGTTTATTAATGCCTGCGTGGTGTTATTTTTGTAAAAAAAATATTTTGTTAGTGTAACGGGGTTCAGATGTTATGGGAAGAAGGAGGCGGGAACCGGCGAACATTCAACATATTTTAATGATAAAAATAAACCAAATACAAAATGAAAGTAAAAGCCAGCAGCCCCTCACGGACGACTGCTGGCCACACAAAACAGAAATAAAACATCAACTAAAACACAGGCCTGTTCCTCTCTCGCTCTTCACTGTCGTCGCTCCTCCTTTATGCTTCCACTCCTCCGTGAGAGATGCGAGACCGGTGCGTCGCGCACGTGTCGCTCATTATCAATCACGCCACCGGCCTCGCGCCGTCCTTCCACGGCCCTCGATCTCGTCGTGCTCGCCACAGTTGGTAGTTATTAATAAAATAAAAAGGTTCCATCTCACAAAACATAAACTGAGTTGGGATTATAAGGTTCTATCTCCAGTAGATTCAATATCCAATCAAAACCCTGAATGAACACGGATGGACCAATCAAAACCCACCTCTTAGCTCTGTAGCCTGGACACAGAGCTAAGGGCTGGACATTAGCCCGGACATTTGAAGCTGGCGAAAGATGGCATCTATCTATCTATCTATCTATCTATCTATCTATCTATCTATCTTCCAACCTTTTCTATCTATCTATCTATCTATCTATCTATCTATCTATCTATCTATCTATCTATCTATCCTTAATAACTAATCAATCTCTTTCTTTTTTACTAATCCATCTTTCTTTCTTTCAAACTAATATTTCTTTCTTTCTAAATAATCTATATTTCTTTCAAACTAATCCATCTTTCTTTCTTTCTTTCTTTCGTTCTTTCTTTCTAACTAATCCATCTTTCTATCTTTCTAACTAATCTATCTTTCTTTCTAATATATCTTTATTTCTAACTAATCCATCTTTCTTCTTTCTTTCTTTCTTTCTTTCTTTCTTTCTTTCTTTCTTTCTTTCCTTCTTTCTTTCTTTCTTTCTTTCTAACTTATCCGTCTTTCTTTCTGTCTAACTAATCCATCTTTCTTTCTTTCTAACTAATCTATATTTCTTTCAAACTAATCCATCTTTCTTTCTTTCTTTCTTTCTTTCTTTCTTTCTAACTAATCCATCTTTCTATCTTTCTAACTAATCTATCTTTCTTTCTAATATATCTTTATTTCTAACTAATCCATCTTTCTTTCTTTCTTTCTTTCTTTCTTTCCTTCTTTCTTTCTTTCTTTCTTTCTAACTTATCCGTCTTTTACTAATCCATCTTTCTTTCTTTCAAACTAATATTTCTTTCTTTCTAAATAATCTATATTTCTTTCAAACTAATCCATCTTTCTTTCTTTCTTTCTTTCGTTCTTTCTTTCTAACTAATCCATCTTTCTATCTTTCTAACTAATCTATCTTTCTTTCTAATATATCTTTATTTCTAACTAATCCATCTTTCTTCTTTCTTTCTTTCTTTCTTTCTTTCTTTCTTTCTTTCTTTCCTTCTTTCTTTCTTTCTTTCTTTCTAACTTATCCGTCTTTCTTTCTGTCTAACTAATCCATCTTTCTTTCTTTCTAACTAATCTATAATTTCTTTCTAACTAATCCATCTTTCTTTCTTTCTAACTAATCTATAATTTCTTTCTAACTAATCCATCTTTCTTTCTTTCTTTCTTTCTTTCTTTCTTTCTAATATATCTTTCTAACTAATCAATCTTTCTTTCTTTCTTTCTTTCTTTCTTTCTAACTAATCTATCTTTCTTTCTAACTAATCCATCTTTCTTTCTTTCTTTCTAATATATCTTTCTTTCTAATATATCGTTATTTCTAACTAATCCATCTTTCTTTCTTTCTTTCTAATATATCTTTCTTTCTAATATATATTTCTTTCTAACTAATCCATCTTTCTTTCTTTCTTTCTTTCTTTCTTATATATATTTCTTTCTAACTAATCCATCTTTCTTTCTTTCTTTCTTTCTTTCTTTCTTTCTTTCTTTCTTTCTTTCTTTCTTTCTTTCTAATCCATCTTTCTTTCTTTCTTTCTTTCTTTCTTTCTTTCTTTCTTTCTTTCTTTCTTTCTTTCTTTTTAACTAATCCATCTTTCTTTCTAACTAATCCATCTTTATTTCTAACTAACTAACCTATCTTTCTTTCTAACTAATCTTTCTTTCTTTCTTTCTTTCTTATATATATTTCTTTCTAACTAATCCATCTTTCTTTCTTTCTTTCTTTCAAACTAATCCATCTTTCTTTCTAACTAATCTATCTTTCTTTCTAACTAATCTATCTTTCTTTCTTTCTAACTAATCTATCTTTCTTTCTATCTAATCCATCTTTCATTTTTTAAAATGTTTCAGAGCACAGAGGGGGTGGGGTGGAAAGGGATGAAAACATAACTTTCATGATGTTACAGAATATTTTGTATGTTTTAATCTACTAAATGAACCGTTTTTAATGTATGTAAGATGCTTCCTAAATCTTTTTACAGTACAGAGTAGGGTGTAGTATGTGAAGAAAACATTTTTTGTTTAGCTGTAGCTGAACATGTCCATGTTCTTTGAAAATAAATTTTTTTTTTTTTTTCTTACAAACTTGCTTGGCTTTGATGTATACTATACTATTATATATTATATTATATACTACAAGCTGTTTTGCCAGCTGGGATGTAAAAACTTTGATGCTCAATATCTCAGAACTACCCTAAACGGAGATAGAACCTTATAATTCTAAGCTCACGAGTTGTATTAAGAAAATATACAATTATATGAAATATTCTGTAAACCTAAAAATGATAATATAGATAATTATATTAACCCTCATGTGGTGTTCGCTGATTGATTTTGTTGATGTTGATTTTCTTTTTCCCGAAAATACTAGTTAATGTTATCGCTTTGGACTGAAACTTAGTGACTTTTTTCACAAATGGTATAACTACTTCTGAAATGTTTTGTGAGAATTTTCTTAATTTTTTAGGGGGAGTTTTGTCACCTTGTCACTCTTGTGGTGTTCCCGGTCAAAAATGACCGGACTACAAAAAATAGCTTATAAATAAGTTGTTATGCTATATTATCACCCAATATTGGATTCAATCTTTTTGTCCACTTGTTCTCTTTCAAGTAGGACTGGTTTTATATTTCTATTTGCATCTGATTAATTGTAGGCCTCATTTATTTGAGAGTAGGCATCTAATTTTTTGAGTAAAAAAAACATTATTTTTGAATAATTTTGGAAATTTTAAATAAATTCTGAAGAAAATTGGCACTGTTGATCACACTAGTCTACTTTAATATTTCACCAGGAATTTTGTTTTGAAAAACTTTTATTTTGTACAAAATGGCACATTGTTACTCTTGTGGTGTTCCCGGTCAAAAATGACCGGACTACAATAAATAGCTTATAAATCAATCATTATGCAATATTATCACCCAATATTGGATTAAATCTTTTTGTCCACTTGTTCTCTTTCAATTAGGACTGGTTTTATATTTCTATTTGCATCTGATCAATTGTAGGCCTCATTTATTTGAGAGAAGGCATCTCAATTTTTGAGTAAAAAAAAACATTATTTTTGAATAATTTAGGAAAAATAAAATAAAATCTGAAGAAAATTGGCACTGTTGATCACACTAGTCTACTTAAATTTTTCACTAGGAATTGTGCTTTGAAAAACTTTTATTTTGTACAATATGGCACAGAGTTACACTTGTGGTTTTCCACTGGGCCATTGAGGGCCATTGTGGGCCATTGTTTCAATGGGCCATTGAAAGTGAATGGGAGAGACCAATGCAACCAATGAATGGACCAACACAAAATATGTATCATTTTAAAGCTTAGAATCTCAGCTTTTTAATGCATCTAATCACTTTGATCAACTCCTAACGACTGCTGAGTTATCACTCTAAAACTGAGTGTACCCCCGCAGGCGCCACCTAGCTGTGAAATAAATAATCATAATATTTTTCAAAACTATTACCTTGATCAACTTAAAATAGGTGTCATTTGAAAGCTTAGAGTCTGAAATTTACAATGAATGTAGCCAATTTGATAAACTCCTAAGTAGTGCTGAGTTATTTGCCGATAAAAAAAATAAAAAAAATCATAATTTATAAACGACTTTTTTGTATTACATTCAGCAATATGTCAAATACATCATACAGCTCTGATAGTCCTGTGTCATATGTCATTTGAAAGGTCTCAATGAGTAGAATACAACAAGCATAATTGTTTCAGGCTTTTTTACTAAACTTGATCGAGGTTTTTCTAAAAGAAGCCCTTCAAGAGACCCATGTGTAAACCATGTATGGATGCTGAATTTTAGAAACATTTCCGCTCGTAACTTCATGAAACATGCTCCGATTGTGGAAAATGACACATCATTATTTACAGCAGATGCTTACAATTAAAATGAGTCCAAACTCAACATAATCCATCACTCAGAACTAAAGATATTCCTCATGGACACAACACAAAAAAATATCACAGACGCACAGACTCACGTAGCCAATCAAGGTAGCTTAGACTTGGCCTTTTTACTTGTATCTTCATGAAACCTACATCGATCATGAAAAATGACACATAGTTATTTACAGCAGGAGCTCACGATTAAAAAGAGCCCAAACTCAATATATTCCATCAATAAGATCTAAAGATATTCCTCATGGCGTTCTAACACAAAAAATACCACAGACACACCTAGCCAAGTATATACTCATGAAGCTCTCATGTTTGGTTTTCGCTCATAACTTCACGAAGCATGCACAGATCGTAGAAAAATGTACATCATTATTTTCAGTCGACTATCACTATTAAAAAGAGCCCAAACTCAGCATAATCCATCACTCAGATCTAAAGATATTCCTAATTGAGTTGTAACACACAAACCCCCACATGCGCTCACAGAGCCTTGAATATAGATGTAGCCTAGCACTTATGTCACGTTTTAACTCATAACTCAATGAAGCATGCATAAATTGTGGAAAATGGCACATCATTATTTACATGAGATTGTTAAGATTAAAAAGAGCCCAAACTCACCATAATCCATCACTCAGATGTAAAGATATTCTTCATGGACTTCTAACACATGTCTCTCCCATTCACTTTCAATGGCCAATTGAAACAGTGGCCCTCAATGGCCCAGTGGAACACCACAAGAGTGACAATGTGCCATTTTGTACAAAATAAAAGTTTTTTCAAAACAAAATTCCTGGTGAAAAATTAAAGTAGACTAGTGTGATCAAAAGTGCCAATTTTCTTCAGATTTTATTCAATATTTCCAAAATTATTCAAAAATAATAAAAAAATTACTCAAAAAATGAGATGCCTACTATCAAATAAATGAGGCCTACGAATAATCAGATGCAAATAGAAATATAAAACCAGTCCTAATTGAAAGAAAACAAGTTGACAAAAAGATTGAATCCAATATTGGATGATAATATTGCATTACGAGTGATTTATAAGCTATTTTTTGTAGGCCGGTCATTTTTGACCGGGAACACCACAAGGGTGACAATGTGCCATTTTGTGCCATATTGTACAAAATAAAAGTTTTTCAAAACAAAATTCCTTGTGAAACATTCAAGTAGACTAGTGTGATCATCAGTGCCAATTTTCTTCAGATTTTATTTAATATTTCCAAAATTATTCAAAAATATATATTTTTTTACTCAAAAAATGAGATGCCTACTCTCAAATAAATTAGGCCTACAATTAATCAGATGCAAATAGAAATATAAAACCAGTCCTAACTGAAAGAGAACAAGTGGACAAAAAGATTGAATCCAATATTGGGTGATAATATTGCATAATGATTGATTTATAAGCTATTTTTTGTAGTCCGGTCATTTTTGACCGGGAACACCACAAGAGTGACAATGTGCCATTTTGTACAAAATAAAAGTTTTTCAAAACAAAATTCCTGGTGAAATATTAAAGTAGACTAGTGTGATCAACAGTGCCAATTTTCTTCAGATTTCATTTAATATTTCCAAAATTATTCAAAAATAATGTTTTTTTTACTCAAAAAATGAGATGCCTACTATCAAATAAATGAGGCCTACAATTAATCAGATGCAAATAGAAATATAAAACCAGTCCTAACTGAAAGAGAACAAGTGGACAAAAAGATTGAATCCAATATTGGGTGATAATATTGCATAACAACTGATTTATAAGCTATTTTTTATAGTCCGGTCATTTTTGACCGGGAACACCACAGGTGAAATTGGGTTGTGAACACCACACAAGGGTTAATATTCCTGATATGAGGAATAAATATAGACAAGTTCAAGTAAGGTGTGGAAATTGTGTGAGAAGGGGAATTGTGTAATTGAGTCAAATTATAAGAAGTGATTATGTTAGAATCACACCAGAAATAGTCGTCCAAGGGTGTTGATTGGAAATAGCTGGACCTTTAAATCCTAGGTCAAAGTTGGAAAATAAATATATATTAGTAGCAGTAGATAGTCTTTGGGCAAATACCGTAAAAGACACTATTGCAAATACCTTTATAAAAGCAATAGAGGAGTTACTGACAGCATGGTTTAGACCCGGGAATATTAGGGTTGATAATATAACATACTTTGTTAGAGGACAGTTAGAGGTTATCTGGAAAACATACTGTTTTGCACAAAGACTTGCGGTATGCACCAGAAAGCAATGTAATTGGAAAATGTGCAGTAGGAACTTTAAAAAGTTTCTTTAGAGCAAATCATAAGGACATAAGATGGAATAAAAAGTTATATATAACTTATATATTATATTATTTTATAATAATTTAACTAATGTAAATCGAAAAGATAAAGAGAAAAATAAACAATATAATGACAAACGTCAGGTTGTGTAGATAAAACTGGATAATAAGAAATTAACTACTAAATAGTGTTACTAATAGTATTACTAATATAACTGTAAATAGTGTTGTTTTTGTTTCTGTTATTGTTTTGTAATTGTTTCTGTTTGTATTTTAATTGTAATATGATATGCAACTGCAATCGCTCATGTCTTGGACTGGGCAAATGTATATTGTCCATCTAAGTATGAACTGATTGTTTGTTCTTTACTGTTATTGTGAAGCGTCCTTGAGCTTGGGAAAGGTGCAATGTAAATTAAACATATTATTATCAACTAAACCTTTTAAGGATTTAATTACTAATAAAGTTTTTTTTTTTAAAGTTGATAAACATACAGTATGGTTATTAGAAAATGAGCTTTGGAGTAAGAAGAATTAGATTTTAGTGGAATAAGAAAGGAAGGAAGGTAGAATTACCTTTAAGAAAAAAAAGAAAGAAAAAAAAAACATTGTATCTTACCAACAGTGTAGAATAACTAATTAAAGACCAAAAAAAAAAAAAAAAAGAAAGAGTATAAATTACTTCTAACATGCTCTTTTATTTAAAAAGAGTGAAATGATATAAAGAGATAGGTCTCTTACCAATATTTGTGATAACTGCGTTAAAGATCCTAGAATGGAACAGAACAAGCTCATTCTAGCGTGCATGTGTGTGTGAGACAGCAAGAATGCAGATTTATGGGGTAATAAAACTACTGATAGCTTGTCTCTGGATGGAGCGAGGTTAAAGAGAATAAAATAAGCAAAAAGGTTATTTATTAAAAGGTGTTTAAAATTACGCACCATAAAACTATATATATATATATATATATATATATATATATATATATATATATATATATGTGTGTATGTATGTTTTTATTTATTACCAACAATGAGATTTATTTCTTAAACTCATTCCCCGTTTTTATTCTCTCCCACAGACATTATGGACGCTTCAGCCCACCATGAAACGCCACGTCTCTGAACCCCCGTCTCCAGCGCTCCTCTGTTTTATAATTTCATCGTTCTGTGGACATTATCCTGCTATAATAAAAACACATCCTGAAAAACATTCGCCTCCTTGTCACACAAGCAGATTGCAGTCATAAACACACACTCCGGAAGCACACATTTCTGACACAATAACCCCCATATAGACCACTCACATTCAGTGCTGTGGAAAAGAACCATCATGACAGAAATTCAAAAAATTACAAATTGTAAAAAATAAAAAAGCTACAATTTGAGACCAGAAATGCAGCATGTAACTGTAAAAGTAAAAAAAAAAAAAAAAAAAAAAAAACTTACTATGTGCTTGTTTGTAAGGAAGTTTGGGAATTATTAACTAATTTATGTGTCCAATACGCTGTCACGTCACTTGACAAAAGAACAAAAGACTCTTTCGACAGTCGAAAGGTTGAACGTCAGAACGTAGGCACACTATTGGCCGACGCTGGTCGTGTGTGATGCGTGTGATGCTGGCCAATAGTAAGCCTACGTTCTGACGTAAAACCCAGAAGTGCTGCGCTGTTACACTACGTGAACTCACTCAGAGGCACACACAGAAGAAAATGAATAGTTGAATA
Source organism: Abramis brama (assembly GCF_963993115.1). Taxonomy (NCBI): domain Eukaryota; kingdom Metazoa; phylum Chordata; class Actinopteri; order Cypriniformes; family Leuciscidae; genus Abramis; species Abramis brama. The sequence goes on from NC_139971.1 coordinate 18,367,667, forward strand.
AAGTCATTATTTTTGTTTTGTTTTGCGCACAAAAAGTATTCTCATCGCTTAATAAACTTAAGGTTGAGCCACTGTAGTCACTTGGACTATTTTAACGATGTCTTTACTAACTTTTCTGGGATGGCAGATATCGATTACCCAGCAGCCTATGAAGGAGTGAGCCAGCTCTCAGATTTCATCAAAAATATCTTAATTTGTGTTCCGAATATGAACGAAAGTCTTACGGGGTTGGAACAACATGAGGGTGAGTAATTACTGACAGAATTTTCATTTTTGGGTGAACTAACCCTTTAACATTCAGAGGGGCCCTACATTACCACTGCTAGCACCATCATAATTTGTGCATGTTTTGAAGACAAATATCTACACTGCAACATCAAAATATATGTGTGCATTGTGTAGTGTTACATGAGCAATACCACACTCGTAGCTGTGTGATATGGCTTTATATCTGCATGGCTGTGATTCATAGGTAATCACAACTTTTCTGATATAGAGCCATATTGCATTAGCCTAGAAATCTAGATGCACCCTAGCGGCAGCAAAATGTATTTTGCTTCCAGGGTAGTCTAGCAACTCTCCATTGACTTTCGAGCTGCAAAAACCTAAATTGGGTCAGGCCAATCACGTTGTGTATAGAGTAGGCGGGGCGGGCTTAACATAATGACGACAGAGTTGCGACAGTTCCCTGCTACTTGAAAACAAAGAATGGTGGCTGCTGCTGGAGAACAGTCTTTCCAATCGGCTTTGGCCGCGACTCTGGAGGACTTGGAGTTAAGTTTTTCTTTGAGAAAAGAGCAAAGAACGGCACTTAAGTCATTCTTAAAAAAATGAAGATGTGTTCGTAGTTTTGCCGGCCAGATATGGCAAAAGTTGAATCTATCAACTAACGTTAGTTAGTTACGTTAGTTAGTTACTGGTTGGTTGAAGCGCTGTCCTATTGCGTGCAGAGGGAATTTGAAAGACAGCCGTTTATCCCGCCCCTCGGATTGAGCCGTGACTATGGTGAGTTGCCAGACCTAACATCTTGATGTAGGTCTGGCTTGCCAGGCTAATATTGCATGGCTACGAGTGTGATATTGATTTTATACGAAAGTTCAATGGATCAAGTATTTAAATAAGAAACAACCATGGAGTGTCATAAAATTTAAAAAAAAAAACTTTTGTGTGCGGAACTACCACGGAATTAACTCTCAAGTTGATAGTTTAACAGTTGAGCCTAAGCCTCTGTTACTAATTAGAATATGCTAAGGCTAGTTCTATTTGGGTTGCTTAAGTGAAGTTATAGTATAACTGAGTAGAGTATTATGAGAGAGAGAGAGAGAGAGAGAGAGAGAAAGCGTGTGATTACCTGTGTCTGATCAAGATGGAACTCAAGCTGCGTCAAATGATGCCACTTTGGGGAAAGCCTCCAGCATGACAGCATCTGAAGTACATGTGAAACTAGTTAAATCTTGATCGACATCGTGTCATCACATATTGTGTGACGGCGCACCACGGAAGCTACAAAGGTAAGCTGTAGCGCGACCACACGGATAATTTAAAGTTTTAGTTCAGGTGCCAGACAGTGAAGGGAAAAGATGGAAAGATGAATGTGTATTTAAAATGGGTCATTTATGTAGAAGAAATGTGAAATTATTTTTGAATTTGGAGCTTTCTAGATGTATTTTTGGCTTATGTGGATGAAAGACAACAACTCCCAGAATGCACTTGCTTCGCTGCCCTAGGAGGCCACTCCCAAGCCACACCTACCGGTAAGAGAGCGCAACAAGGCTAGGCTACTAGTGAGTCTCCGTGATGAGTCTGCCCGGGATTTCGAGATCGCCCAAAATGTCCGGGATTCGGCTTTTGCATTCTACAGTCGCCATTCATTATGTGAACTGTGGCGAGCAGGACGAGACTGAGGGCCGTGGGAGAACGATGAGAGGCCGGTGGCGCGATTACTGATGAGCGAAACCTGTGAGATGCACCAGTCTCATATCTCTCACGGAGGAGCAGGAATTTTCTTAGCAATGTTAAAACGCACATCAACCGATCACTTGTTTAGCGTTCATGTAAACTTTACATTCAGATTCACCAATCGGAATGAATTCAGTTAGACTGAAACAAAAGGTGTGCATGTAAACAATGAATGGTGACTGCAGAAAGCAAAAGCCGAATCCCGGACATTTTGGACGATCTCGACGGCCGGACATGTCCGGGAAAAAGAGGATGGTAACCCCTACTACTCAGCTTTCTCCACAGAACAAGAGCCTGCTAGCTTAGCTTCCAAAAAAAGATGGCTGACACTATGTGTACATTCTGTGAGTGAGATTCCACTCTCTATGGGTGGGTTGAAAACATGCGGGACAGCCCCTACTACTGGCTGTAGTCTACAGCCTCTGGCCAAAAAATCCTCTGATGACGCAAAATGACGATTTTTGCGTCATCTGAGGATTTTTTCCAGACAAAAAATACATAAATCTCTCGTCTCAGGGGGATATGAGGGTGGAAAGCACGGTAATTCGAAAATACTACAGGTTTTCTACTAATACAAAGCTTAATGCTAAATCCTGAAGTATCCCTTTAAATAACTGTCGCAAAAAAATTATAAAAAAATGACCCCACTCAGTATTTAAACATAATAAAGGACTCTCAAAAAGTTCCAAATATAAGAGTTGTTATTTCAGATCGATCATGCATACAATTAAACAAACTCACGATCAGAGTTTTTATTAAAGAGGAAAAAAACAAAAATAAAATAAAAATACTCAACCAAAACAAAGTTTCTCCAAACTAAATAATTCAATTGAATGTTTTATCTTGATGGGTTCTTTTGGGCAAGGTCTACGTTGTGAAGGGATGGGAGATCGAAGGAAGCATTAAAAGCGTGGACATAGTGCTGTTTGATCTCTCCTATTGTCAAGATTCAAAGAGGGATTTTGTTCAAGAATAATTATGCCAGCAGATGAGTAAAAAGGGAGTAGAAATAAAATCCCCAAACCCATTTGGCGTCTCGTTGAACTTCAGTAGGCCGATCTGTTTCAATTGCCACAACTCTTCCTTGCGCAGAGCTAACACATCTAAAGATTCCAATGATCTTCATAGTGTACTCCCAAGGTTTGAATCTCAAACGAAAAACGATTAACCTCCAACTCGTCTCCTTTAACAGACTACACCCTTTTTTTCATCATCTTTTATGATTTTCCTTCAGATAATATAATGAAGATAATTATAAAAATTAATTTCTTTAAAACTTGGTTATATACTTTGCTTATTCTTTGAATGAAGATGATCTGAATTAGCATCAGTGTAATGATCCATTACAAAGCCGACACACAACAGCATCAGCTTCGGTTCTTCAGCAAGCTCTTTAATGTTGTAAGTCCTATCTGGTGTTGTTTGTACGGAGCCCCTAAAGGGACGTGGTGGTGGAAAAAAATTGGGATGGGACTGGGAGATTTTTATTTTATTTTATTTTTTAACTTTTGCATTCCCTTGCAAAGATATTTGCATAAACCAAAACCCTTTTGCACATTTTATATTATGAAAAATATTCAGTAACTTCACTATGACACTGTACTGTCACCAAATTCAGTTCACACATCACTGCTCTCCTTCTAGTTATACTACAACACTTAATTTAATAAAAAAGCATAATTTTTATTATTATTTATTATGAAACAAAATCAATAACTTCACCATTATTAGACAAAAAATTAAATAACTTCACACTGTTATACAGTGTAATGCCATCAAATTTACTAAGCAATTATCATGCAAAAGCTTGTAATGTTAGCTGTGTACCAATATCATTTGTGTAAAGAATAGGCCTACTTATTTGTTATGTGCTATTACTTGCCAAACTAAGTGTTATAGTATGACCAGTGGGAGACCATTGATGTGTAAACTGAATTTGGTGACACTACAGACACTACTATTTTTGCAGACATGTTTTTTGGGCTATTTTGCACTTTGCAGACGATCCCTTCGGACTTGTCTCTCAGCCGCCTGCTCATAGAGATCAATTTATATTATAAAGCTTGTTTTGCGGAAAATTGTAGCTCGTTGTCTACGTTACTATGAGTGTAAATAGGAGTCATTTGTGTTTTAACAACGTTTAAAGTTATTGATCCCGGAAGTTTGAATCTGTGAATATACTGCCAACTTTACTGAACTCCTTGAGTTAAGCACTGACTGCATTTCTTTATATTTGAGTCCAGGTTCAAACACTTTGAAACGCTCCATTGTTAACGTGCGGAGCTGTCTGAAAATGCGTGGTTAGTGAAAAAAATAAAATAAAATAAAAAATCCCTGAAATAAGGCCATAAAACCCATACTGATTATTTGTTCATAAGACTTTTAAAAACTGGATATTGAAACATGTAATTTTTGCTTCAAAACAGTTTTAAAATCATCCTGCTCACTCATGTAAATAAAACAATGAATTGATTTAAAAATCTTTTGTTAGACATGTTTTGTCTCAGAAAGGCTGTATGCGAGGAGCCACGCAAGAAGACATGCAATCTCCCTGAGGGAAGAAGTGATCAAAAAGCGAGGTCGTCTTTCACTATTGTAAGTTAATGTTGTTAAAGGTACAATATGTACGTTTTCGCCACCAGAGGTCGCATTTTCAAAACAATAACAAAGACAAAGCTTGATAACGCTATGAAGGAGAGTTAAACGATGGGAGATGTCGTTGTTCATGTTCACGAATGAGGTAATAAATTAGTTTTTGTATTACCTGTACGTTTGATCACACTATTTGATGTCATCGTCATTTTTGTCCAAAAGGTCCTGAGAGGAACTATTTTGTGTACCTAGTGCAAAATAGATTTATTAAAGGAAATGGGGGTGAAATAGTAAAATTCCAATTAAAATACATTCCAATAAATGCTTGGGTATGCAGAGCATTCACAGCCCCTGTTATAACCACGTGATTGTAATATTCTTATTCCAAAAATTGCAAATTAGTTCAAATGATGTGTTGCACTCTTAGTGCTTTCTCACAGCACACAATAGTTTTGTGTCAGGTTCAGAGTAAAACTTAAGTAGTTAATAGCTGAAATTCTTTTCCTAATCTACTCCATGAAGGTGCACATATCTCATTCAAATGCACACATCACCCAAACACATGACATGACACAATCCTTGACAAAGCACACGAGAGCCAATGAGCATTTAATATCACTGATGTAAAACTTTTGTCATGATGCATCTTGAGGCAGTACATTTTGAATCTGTAAAAGTGCTGGATTGACTGTTAAAATTGTTATTAAGGATGGAGATGAAGATAGTTGAATTTGGTTCCATTCCTCACCTAACACAATCATATGTATTCTTAAGATTTGGACCATGGATTGGAAAATGTTTGACTTTTATGATGATTTTTATGCTGCGTTTGTGGTGTATTTTTATTTTCCACAGCAAACAAAATAAAAATTACATGATGTAATGGTTACATGATTATTGTCACGTTTTCATGGACTTTCTGTTTGTTTTCTTTGTCATTAGTTTCATCATCATCTTTAGTTCAGTTCTGTTTTCATTAGATCATCATCTTCATTAGTTTAGTTCATTCACCTGTTTAGCTAATCATCTTCCTCATCATTGTCATTATCATTACCGTCATCACCTGTGTTCACTCTTCAGTATCACCATCACCTGTTGTCCTGTCATCACCCATTATCATCTTGTGTATTTAAGTTCCTTCTGTTCAGTATTCAGTTGTCGGTCAATGTTTGTGTTTAGCACTCTGTCTGTACACGCACACTGTTTCGAGTATTCGTCAGTTTAAATAAATATTGAGTATTTTGGATCTTTGCCTGGAACTTCATCTTCTTCTACCTTGAGATGTTACAATTATTGAACTTATATTAATTTTACGATTTTATAGTGTAGTCATGTTCATAATTATGTAATCTTTTGAAATGATCTGACATGAGATGACATACAGAACAGAATGAAATATTATAATTTCAAATTAATTAAATGAACGAACTGCATTTAATAAATATGAATGAAAACAATCTCATTGATCATAAATACAATAGAATCAACTGATTAATTACATTAATTAAAAATTCAGAGATTAAATAAGGATGCATAATAAACTTATGTAAAGCTCATACATAAATGAAAAACCTTTTAGATGCAGGTAATACATTAATGTTGTATGTTTTAGTGTCTTTGCAAACGACATTTTACCTAAAATACACTCAAATACATATGACATTACATTGACTTGGATTTTTGTGATTGAATAACTTATATAATATGTGATAAGTTTCAGGGTTGATTGTTAATCTGTTTGTTTGTACATGCTTTAACATTATTTATGTTACAGAATTAACATCAAAATATGCAATGTTAATATATGTCCGTTTATTTTTGAATACAATCTATATGGAAACTTTTCCCATCAGATGTTGCTTTGTATTTTGTTCAGGCTTACACAAAATTATATAACATTTAGGTGCAAATATGCAGAAAAGTAAACCAAAGCTTGAAGCTAAAATAGCAAATATCTCCACAGCTACAGTAAATTTCCCAGGAGGACTGACATAAGATGGGATAAATGTGATCCATACAGCACAGAATATAAGCATACTGAATGTGATGAATTTAGCTTCATTAAAGTTATCAGGCAGTTTGCGAGCCAGAAAAGCCAGAATGAAGCACAAGACAGCCAGCAGGCCAATATAACCTAGAACAGCCCAAAAACCTATATTAGAACCCAGACTGCACTCAAGAACGATCTTTTCATGGTAATATTTAAAATTTTTGTAGGGAAATGGGGGTGATTTTGTTAGCCAAAGCACACAGATAAGAACTTGTATAAGTGTAAAGGCAAGAACACTGAGTCTTTGTTGAGGAGGCCCAAACCATTTCATGACATTATTTCCTGGAAGTGTAGCCTTGAAGGCCATTAACACTACTATTGTTTTCCCCAGAACACAGGATATACAGAGGACAAAAGTGATCCCAAATGCTGTGTGACGCAACATACAGGACCACTCAGTGGGCCGACCAATGAAAGTAAGTGAACAGAGGAAACAAAGAATCAATGAGAAGAGCAGCAGGAAGCTCAGCTCTGAGTTGTTGGCTTTTACTATGGGGGTGTCCTTCTTACTGTAAAAAAGAATTGCCAAAAGCACAGTTAATCCTACTCCAAACAGTGAGAAAAATACTAGGACTATACCCATAACTTCACTGAATGACAGAAACTCTACAACCTTTAATACACATTTATTTTTCTGAGGATTAGACCAGTATTCCTCTGGACACTGCTTGCAGTTATTTGAATCTGAAAAGAAAGTAATGATACTTGTAGTTAAAAACAACATTTAAATTAACTCCTTTGCTAAGAAATTGCATCCAGAAACTTAAGTCCAAGAGGGGAAACACAAAAAGGAATGGTTTACTTTATAATTGTGAAATGTGATAAAGATTACCTGTCTCATTACTGATTTCTCCTTCTGCACATGGAATACAGTCATAACAGCAGACAGGTCTTCCTTTCTGTGCAGCCTTCCTAGTGCCTGGAGGACAGCTCTCACTGCACACAGACCTTGGCTTCTACATAGAAAAATACATTACTCTTAGTAATTTATACTGAATTATGAACGTTATAATTTCTATAATTTGCTATAACTACTCTACTGTTGCATATTTCAATCTTTAAATGGTGCAAAGAAATCGGAATAAAATCATTTGAAAGTGCTTTTACAAAAAATAATCACCATTACCACCACAGTACTGTCCTTTTGTTTAATACTGGCTCTGCACTGCACTCTGCTGTTGCTTTTGACCATATAGGAACCAAATTTTATATCTTGTGAATAAAACAGGTGCAGATTGTTTATTTTTAAATTTATTCTTCTTACCTTTATGTCATTTGTATAGGACAGTACAAGTATTTTACCAATTTGTTCTTCCAGTTTCAAGAAACTCTGTAGGCCAAACATGTTATTAACCTTTACCTCTAGCTGTCCTCCAGCCCAGATTATGTTTTTAGTGTTAAGCACAAAGCGCTGATGAGGAGGAAGTGAGACATCATAGTATCCCACTGGTTTAAATTGGACTGATTCATTTGAGTCTTTCTGCCAGTTCACAACTTCATATTGCGCTACTGTGGCACCGGTGCTGTCAAACCACAAACGATCTCCCATCTTTACAGTGAAATTTACATTTTTCAGAGCCTCAACAACCTATTGAGAAAAATGCATTTTAAGACATTTTCAAACAGAAATAGGGCTATCCTCTTACTTTTCATTACCCTGCCTCTTATGTTTTACTTATTTTACCTGGTGTGGTTGTATTGGTTCTTTCTCACAACCTGCTTGTTCTTTGCACTTGAGTAGACTGTGAAGTGAATGAGCCACAGCATAAACTGCTTTGTAGACATTGCTTGAATATCTTTGTTCAGGCACATCTTCATTGTAGTTTTTCAGCGCAAGTAGATCCTGATATTTGTTACAACTTAATGCATATTGAGAAAGATTCCCCTCAGTCTGTGGGCATGGAAAAGTTGTTTCCCAGAATGCTTTTATAACATAATCTGCTAAACCTCCAATATCTATTTTTCTTACTCCAAACCCAAGTGACCCTCCCAGCACACGAAAACTGTTTGGAATGATCAGACTCTTTGCAGTTATCCATCCTTCAACTCCAATCATTTGGAGGTCTGTAATGTTCTGAATACTTAGCTGCTCAAGTAGATTATACATTTCAGAACTGGTAAGAAATGCAACAATCACTTTTGCAGTGCCTTTTTTTATTGTGTCTACCACTTTTTGTAGATTTTCTGTCTCTGTTCGATAGAATTTCACAGAGTACTCCACACAAATTCCCTCCTCCTGGGCTGTATTCAAAAATATTGACATTCCATTGTTGCCATAGTCATTGTCACTGTTCACAGCTCCCACCCAAGACCAGCCAAAATGTTTTACTATGTAAGCTAGTGCTCTGCTCTGGTGGTAATCACTAGCAATAGTCCTGAAGAAGGAAGGGTATTCTTTCCTATTACTGAGACATTCACATGAGGCTGAAGGACTTATCTGAGGAAAAAAACAAACAGTTAAAAAGGCATTAGTATGGTGATTATGTCCAGCTTCTGATGTTATTGCACCTTACCACTGGAATTTTAAACGGTCCTGTGGTACTGGACAGAATCACAGTAGCAGAAGACTCTGTTTCTCCTATGATAGCATGTATAGGAGACTGTCCATTGCATCTGTTTTTTGTTGTAAATTCTAGACCATTCATCAATGCCATAGTTGCACTCATTGAAGACAGTCTTGAACCACAGGTATCATAAATTTGGTAGCCAATAGAAACATTTGGTAGCAAACTTTGACTTTGGTTAATCTCCTCAATGGCAAAGATCATGGTCTGAGCCATTCGAAAATCTCTTAGACTCACACTGTAAAAACATTAAACCAGTTTGTTAAACACAGACCAAAACACTTTTTAAATTGAACTTGTAGTTCTCATCTGAAATACATTAACATTCCACATGTTATATTATATTATTGATATTACGTATTTGCTGTAAGGATTATATAAAGTAGTTTCCAAAGTAGCAAACCTTGAGCATGATAGAAGCAGAGGTTTTTGTGTAAACTCAAATGAAGGTAATGACTCTATACCGTGGACTGAAAAAAGTGCTCCAATAGTTATGTCTCCATCCTTGGATAACAGCGGGTACTTTGGGTCTCCCATCATTCGGCAAAGAGGCTTTTCTGTCTTTGCATGACATTGAAAGATAAGCAAGAGTGTATAAAGGAAGACAGACATCGCAAAGATTGAGCTCAATTGTGGTCCCATGCAACTGACTTGATAAAATGTTTGCACTTTTATAGGCATAATTAAAATGGATGATTGATTGTTAATTTAGCCAATGAACTCATAGGGCAGAACATGTGTCAGGTCAAGCAAGGGTGCAATAGAGCCATGCTAATATGATAGAGTTCGATTTTTTTCACAAGTGTGTAAGTTGTAGGTGGGTTTTTCAATATCAAATGTTATTTTCTTTCAGTTTATTTTTTACAATATATTACTTGTATAAAGTGTTTGTAAAGGAAAGTGTACATTTGAGGTTTTTAAGGAAATGTTTTTACAACTTCTTAACATTCTTGTATGTTTTACAATTCTAGGCAAAGGCAAAAGACCATAACTTCATTTTTGGTCAAAAATGAGTTATTTATATTTTTGGCACATTCAAGACCTCCTTTATCATGTGGATGAGTATCTTGAATCAATTCCATTGTTTCTTTGAGAAAATAATGAGTTGTCTTAACAGTAACTTCCAAAAGCCCATGAGAAACCAAGGCAGAACACCATAACACAAGTTACCGCTCTTTGGCTTTGTTTTGGAACGCTCAAATTGAGTTCCCTTTCAGTCATGTAACGTTCGACTTAGTCGATCGTATACCGACTGTATGGGATAACGCCTAGTGAGCCTGATCACTCTGATTACTTTTAAAATCAAGCCAACAAGATTTGGCAGGTACGTAATCAACGCCCTGCCTACCCTGTGGGTATAAACACGGAAGTGGATGCACCTACCAGTTGTCTTTCACTTTCGGAGCTGATCGGTTCATTCTGATGGTCTCTGATCGAGAAACTATACAACGAGTGTGCCGGTGTTCTTCTGGAAGACTCTCCTGGTGTCGGTGTTTACAGCAGTTGCAGCGGTGGTCGCGAGCTATGGAAGCTCTCTTCAGCTGTTTCCACAGCATTTTCTTCTTAGTAAGAGTGTTTTGTTGACGCGGTTGAGGGCGGAAGTAGTGAGTGCTTCACTTTTGAGTGTTGCCGCGGTTGTTCCCCTGTGTGCTCTGGCACTGGTGACGGGTCCCATTTCTAAAAGATCAAACACGGTTGTGATTTGTGTGTCTTTTTCAAGATGCCATTTCATCCGTGCGTTTCTGGGTGCGGTCGGTCTCTGTCGTCCTCTGACGGCCACGAGAGCTGCGTCACATGCCTGGGCATTCAGCACACTGAAGCAGCTCTTGTGGATGATTCATGTCTTCATTGCGGGGATATAATCATCTCGGTGCTAAGATCGAGACTCGCTTCCGTCAAACGCGGAAGTGTAGTCCCCGTGCCTTTGCCCCGTTCTAGAGCACCCCCTGGGTTAACCTCCCAGGGGAAACCTGGAATGCCGCAGGGTACGGGTGATCTGAGAGTTACGGTGAGGGGTAATCCGCCCGGCGTGGCCCCGTGGATCCCTCCCGTTTCTCAGGCATCGCAGCCGGGGGAAGCTCAGCAGGAATGCGCCGGTCCCTCTGTGATGGACCGACCGGACATTTCTTTTGGGGCGACTCCGGATGATGGGATGTCCATCGCAGCATCAGAGGGGGAGCTTGATTTGACAGAGGAAGACTCTGTGCCGTTGCCCTCCTCCGGGAGGGTGGCGACGCCGATGTTGGATCCTGAGATGACGGCTATGCTCAGGAAGGCCGCCGAGGCGGTCGGGCTCGTGTGGAATACTCCACCGTGTCCCGAACCATCTCGGTTGGATGATTGGTTTCTTGGAGCGGGCCGGTCTGGTTCTCAGCCCGCCGCTCCGGTACCTTTCTTTCCTGAAGTGCATGAAGAGCTCACTAGGTTGTGGAAGGCACCTTTCTCTGCCAGAAACAGGCTTGGTAGCTCCTCTTCCCTCACTACCCTCGATAGAGGTGCGGATAAGGGTTACGAGGCGATCCCCCCAGTGGAGCGGTCTGTTGTGATGCAACTGTGTCCAGCGACCGCTACCTCCTGGAAGGGAGACCCTCGTCTCCCCTCTAAGGCCTGTAAGTTCTCGTCTGCTTTGGCGGGCAGAGCTTACAAGGCCTGTGGGCAGGCCGCATATTCGCTGCATGCCATGGCGTTGCTTCACCAGGCCCAGGCACTCATGGACATGCACGAGAGTAGTGCAGATCGTGAGCTCCGCACTGCAACCAGCTCGTGAGATCGGTCTGGCGATGTCGACTTTGGTGGTCCAGGAGCGCCATCTCTGGCTCAACCTGGCGGATATGAGGGAAGCAGACAAGGTTCGGTTCCTGGACTCCCCCATTTCCCAGGTTGGGTTATTCGGCGACGCGGTGGAGAACTTCGCCCAACAGTTCTCCACTGTACAGAAGCAGATGGAGGCCATCCGGCACATCCTTCCCCGACGGCCTGCTGCTGCCTCCACCCGGCCGTCGGGGTAGATCCTCTGCCTGCCCGTCGCCGAGGGTGTCCCCCTGCGTCCGCCTCTTCTCCCGCTGAGCACGTGTGGCAGCCTTCACCTGGGGCTCAGCGTGGATCCAGACGCAGGCGTAGCGCCCCGCCCACCTCAGGTGCTGCCAAGCCAGGTGGTAAGCACAAGCGCTAGTGAGGTGGGCCGCCCAGGGATGGGATTTTGTTCTTGGAGATGTTACTGGTTCACTCCCTCCCCTCGGTGGAGGACCGGGGGGAGTCTTTGTTTGTGTATGTCTGTTCCGCCTCTGGCTCCCTGTAAAAGCGGGTCCAGCGGTACCTACATTTTCAAAGAAAGATCAAATTTCTTTATCTTTATGTAGGTGTGCAACCCAGGAGCCTGACACCAACAGCCACGTCTGTATCACCAGCCCTCATTATGGCGATTCGGTATCGGTTGGGTATCTCACGCTATTTTGAGATCCTCTGAAACGAGGGAAACGGGTAAGTGCACTTACATGTACACATGATTCAGTCTCGGGCCGCCTACGGGCCTTCCGAGTAGAGTCCCTGTTTAATGAAGTTGTGGTTGATGGTATCTGGAATTCTGTTGATTCACCGGTGTAGCGCCGTGAGGTGTTCCTGGCTGTTTCAGCTTTTTCCCTTATGCTAGAGACTCAGCTTCATTAGTTAGCAGTAATGCGTTCGAGGACCCACTCATGCCTTCTCACGCACTCTGCTGCTAACTAAGGAGACAGACCTGGTCTTTGGCCGCCTACGGGCTCTCTGAAGCTAGGTCTCTGTCTCCGAACCGTTGCCTCATTCTGAGTAGGTCTGGTACGCTGAGCCTTTTAGGGTGGTCAGTTGCAGCGCTGAAAAGTGTTCCTGATCATCTCAATTGGTTCATGTATTTTTGACTCGGCTAAGGCAATTCAGTTCGTCTGGCACCCGTTCGGTCCGGTGCTGCCTGTGTCATTATGTGTGTAGGTAGTACCGTGACGAGCGTGGTCATCGCTTCCCACTGGTGAGTGTTGCGATGAGGCCATTCCTCCAGCCAATATGGAAACGGGTCTTTATGGGATCCGTTTCTGTAATACTTGGGTTACAGTGAGTTCACTGGGATCTGTGTTTACTGTTCGGGCCTTTTTTGGAAGATAAAAAGCCCCCGTTCAGTTTTCACACAGCAGGTAAAACTGTGGTCCTTCAGTGGTTGCAACGAAGGACCTGCTGGATCAGTTCTTTGGGCTCCACTCTTCCGCGAGACATGGGTCATCCCGTACCTGGCGTCTGGGGTGGAGGTCTTGGTACGGGTCCTTACCCTACGAGTGCTGCATAGCCAGTTGGGTTCGCAGGTCAACTGAGAGGGGTTCCTTTCCTAAACAGAGAGGAACCTTTCTTAGTCTGGAGGTGAACTTGGTTTACATGTTCCTCGTCAGTGTCCGGTCAGTGTTGGGGTGAGAAAGGGTCCCACTGATTAATTTCAGAGGCTCCCGGGGCATGTGTGAGACACAGCCATCCTGGATGATTTCCTCCATGTGTTGACCGCTTCAACATTGACTTTATGACCAGATTCGCTAGTGGCCGTGGCAGAGTAGCACACTCACGTGGTGTGCTACCAAACCCTTAGCCGTGTACAGGTCTTGGTAGGGCGTTGCTAGGCAGTTGCTAGGGTGTTCTGGGTGGTTGCTATGGTGTTGTTAGGCGGTTGCTAGGGTATTCTGGGTGGTTGCTAGGGCGTTGCTAGGCAGTTGCTAGGATATTCTGGGTGGTTTCTAGGGCGTCGCTAGGCAGTTGCTAGGGTGTTCTGAGTGGTTGCTATGGTGTTGCTAGGCGGTTGCTAGGGTATTCTGGGTGGTTGCTAGGCGGTTGCTAGGGTTTTCTTGGTGGTTGCTAGGGCGTTCTGGGTGGTTGCTATGGTGTTGCTAGGCGGTTGCTAGGGTATTCTGGGTGGTTGCTAGGGCGTTGCTAGGCAGTTGCTAGGGTATTCTGGGTGGTTGCTATGGTGTTGCTAGGCGGTTGCTAGGGTATTCTGGGTGGTTGCTAGGATGTTGCTAGGCAGTTGCTAGGGTGTTCTGGGTGGTTGTTATGGTGTTGCTAGGCGGTTGCTAGGGTATTCTGAGTGGTTGCTAGGCGGTTGCTAGGGTATTCTGGGTGGTTGCTAGGCGGTTACTAGGGTATTCTTGGTGGTTGCTATGGTGTTGCTAGGCGGTTGCTAGGGTATTCTGGGTGGTTGCTAGGCGGTTGCTAGGGTATTCTTGGTGGTTGCTAGGGCGTTGCTAGGTGGTTGCTAGGGTATTCTGGGTGGTTGCTATGGTGTTGCTAGGCGGTTGCTAGGGTATTCTGGGTGGTTGCTAGGGCGTTGCTAGGCAGTTGCTAGGGTATTCTGGGTGTTTGCTATGTTGTTGCTAGGCGGTTGCTAGGGTATTCTGGGTGGTTGCTAGGCGGTTGCTAGGTGGATGCTAGGGTATTCTTGGTGGTTGCTAGGGCGTTGCTAGGTGGTTGCTAGGGTGTTCTGGGTGGTTGCTATGGTGTTGCTAGGCAGTTGCTATGGTATTTTGGGTGGATGCTAGGGCGTTGCTAGGCAGTTGCTAGGTTTTCTGGGTGGTTGCTAGGCAGTTGCTAGGTGTTCTGGGGGGTTGCTAGACAGTTGCTAGGGTGTTCTGGGTAGTTGCTATGGTATTTTTGGTGGTTACTAGAGCGTTTCTAGACGTTGCTAGGGTGTTCAGGATGGTTGCTAAGGTATTTTTTTTAGTTGCTATGGTGTTACTAGGTGGTTGGTAGTTGTCAAAGATGGTTACTATGGAGTTTTTATAGAGTTATTAAAATCTTTAATAACGAGTGCCTTCAGTACGGCACTCGGCCTGCGGCCTCGTGCCTATGGCCGAATAGGCACAAGCATGGAGCAATATCGCAAGGCCACGAGTGTAAAATTGCTTTAAAAAATAAAAAGAAATTAAAAAAATATTTTTTTTTGGTTTAGGGTGGTTGCTAGGGAGCTCTTAGTGGTTGCTAGGGTGCTGAAACTGGTTGCTAGGGTGTGGCTATGAAGATTTTAGGCCATTACTTATTGGTTGCTTGATAATATAAATCCTCTGAGGGAGAGAGAGAGGGAGAGACGCAGGGGTGTCAGGCCCTTTGGAGTCTGTGTGTGTGAAAACGTCGGTTTGGATTTGAATTTTTTTAGAATGCCCAATGTAAAGTCAATGGGACTTTTTTGGCCGCTTTTTCATCTGCTGTGCGAACATCGTACACCCGATCGCTTAGAAAAGTCATAGCACACCTCTCCTCAATGAGCCGGTCGATTTGACACCTCACTCAGGGGTCTGAGACAAACGGTGCGGGGCGAGTTACGCGCCAAACTTTGTGTGGAATAATAAGAATAACTAGAATGTACATTTCCTGAAGAAAATGTGAAGTGGTGCTTGCAGTGGCAAAACTCGCCACTCGGTTGCTAGGGTGTTATACATGATTGCATACAAGCCAACAACCATGTCTGTACGATGTTCTGGTGCTGAGATATGGCTTATTCATGTTGTTCAGGTGGTTGCTAGGGTGTTGCTAGGGTGTTCTGGGTGGTTGCTAGGGCTTTGCTAGGTGGTTGCTAGGGTGTTCTGGCTGGTTGCTATGGTGTTGCTAGGCGGTTGCTAGGGTATTCTGGGTGGTTGCTATGGCGTTGCTAGGGTATTATTGGTGGTTGCTAGGGCGTTGCTAGGCAGTTGCTAGGGTGTTCTGGGTGGTTGCTATGAAGTTGCTAGGCGGTTGCTAGGGTATTCTGGGTGGTTGCTATGGTGTTGCTAGGCGGTTGCTAGGGTATTCTGTGTGGTTGCTAGGCGGTTGCTAGGGTATTCTGGGTGGTTGCTAGGCAGTTGCTAGGGTGTTCTGGGTGGTTGCAATGGTGTTGCTAGGCAGTTGCTAGGGTGTTCTGGGTGGTTGCAATGGTGTTGCTAGGCGGTTGCTAGGGTGTTCTGGGTGGTTGCTATGGTGTTGCTAGGCGGTTGCTAGGGTATTCTGGATGGTTGCTAGGGTGTTGCTAGGCAGTTGCTAGGGTGTTCTGGGTGGTTGTTATGGTGTTGCTAGGCGGTTGCTAGGGTATTCTGGGTGGTTGCTATGGTGTTGCTAGGCGGTTGCTAGGGTAATCTGGGTGGTTGCTAGGTGGTTGCTAGGGTGTTCTGGGTGGTTGCTATGGTGTTGCTAGGCGGTTGCTAGGGTTTTCTGGGTGGTTGCTAGGCGGTTGCTAGGGTATTCTGGGCGGTTGCTAGGCGGTTGCTAGGGTGTTCTGGGTGGTTGCTATGGTGTTGCTAGGCGGTTGCTAGGGTATTCTGGGTGGTTGCTAGGGTGTTCTGGGTGGTTGCTATGGTGTTGCTAGGTGGTTGGTAGTTGTCACAGATGGTTACTATGGAGTTTTTATAGAGTTCTTAGCATGATCTTGGCATGATTTAGCATTTAACTAATTGCTATTAGCATGTAGCTATTCACTGCTAGCATGTGTAGCATTTTGGAAGTGCTGTTTGCTAGCATGAGTCAAAAGAGCCAAACCTCATCTCTATACTATGTTCTGATACAGAGATATAGGTCTTGCAAAATGGTTGCTTAGGGTACTCAAGTTTGGTTGCTATGGAGTTGCTTGGGAGCTTGAAGCTTTAAACTTAATACGTTTAAAGTGGTTTGAAGTTTAAAGTGGTTTACGAGTTTTGAGTTTACAAGTTTAAATGAGTTTAGAGTTTAAGTTTAAATGAGTTTAGTGTGTGTGTGTGTGTGTGTGTGCACACACAAACACACACACACACTCAGAATTTATGAGTTTAGAGTTTATAAGTGTATAAATTGATGAGTTTATAAGTGTTAGAGTTTAGAGTTCATTAGTTTAAATGAGTCTCATTGGCTAATATAGTATATAGAACGGCAGTTTGGTTTAGTCTTCAAGGTATTTTGATTTGAATTTTCGTCGGTTGATGAGTTTGAATCTAAATTTGAATTTTTTAGAACTCCCCAATGCAAGTCAATGGGAGTTTTTCCGAGTTTTGATCGTCATTTTTAGGAAAACCGTAAGTCCGATCAGTCTGAAAAGATATAGCAACGCGAGTCAGATCAGTTTGAGTGTCTGAGCCGAGTTTGGAGTATGTAGAGTTAAAGCTCTAGGAGGAGTTTCATATAGAAATTTTAGTCTCGGAATAATAATAATAAGTTTAAATAGGATTTCAGTAAGTTGGCTCTTTCAAGCCAACTTAATAATAATAAGTTTAAATAGGATTTCAGTAAGTTGGCTTTCTCAAGCCAACTTAATAATAATAATAATAAGTTTAAATAGGATTTCAGTAAGTTGGCTCTCTCAAGCCAACTTAATAAGTTTAAATAGGATTTCAGTAAGGTGGCTCTCTCAAGCCAACTTAATAAGTATGAGCAATAACAATAGTGATGCCTTGCTTTCAGCAAGCACCACTAATAAGAATAAGTATGCAAGAGAACACTAGTGATGCCTTGACTTTGTCAAGCACCACTAATAATAAGTATGCAAGAGAACACTAGTGTTGCTTTGAAAAGCACCACTAATAAGTATGAGCAATAACAATAGTGATGCCTTGCCTTTGGCAAGCACCACTAATAATAATAATAAGTATGAGCAATAACAATAATGATGCCTTGCCTTTGGCAAGCACCACTAACTAGAATGTACATTTCCTGAAGAAAATGTGTGTGGTGCTTGCAGTGGCAAAACTCGCCACTCGGGTGCTAGGGTGTGGTTAGCTAGTTTTAGCAAGATGATAACAAAATTAGCATCATGCTAGCATGATAAGCATGTGACTAACATAATGCTAGCATGATTAGCGTGTAGCTAGCATGATTAGCCTTTTGTTAGCATGATGCTAGCATATTTTTAACAAGATGCTAACATGAATAGCATGTTTGTTAACATGTTTGTAGCAAGAATCTAACATGATTAGCATGTAGCTAGTATCATGCTAGCATTATTAACATGTTGGTAGCATCATGCTAGCATTACTAGCATTATGCTAACAACATGTTAACATGATTAACATGTAGATAACATCATGTTAGCATGATTAGCATGTAGCTAGGATCATGTTAGCATTATTAGCATGTTGATAGCATCATGTTAGCATGATTAACATATAGCTGGCATCATGTTAGCATGATTAGCATTTTTTAGCATCACAATATCATGATTAGCATGTAGCTAGTATCATGCTAGCATTATTAGCATGTTGATAGCATCATGCTAGCATTATTAGCATCATGCTAGCATCATGTTAGCATGATTAATATATAGCTAGCATCATGTTAGCATGATTAATATATAGCTAGCATCATGTTAGCATGATTAGCATTTTTTTAGCACGTTGCTAGCATGGTTTACCATGATTTACCATAGTTTACCATGATTTACCATAGTTTACCATGATTTACTATAGTATACCATGATTTACCATGTTCAAGTATGATTTACTGTGATTCTAGCATGATTTACCATAGTTTACCATGATTTACCACGATTTACCATAGTTTACCATGATTTAGTCAAAAGAGCCAAGCCTCATCTCTATACGCGGTTTTGATGCAGAGATATACGTTTTACTAAACGGTTGCTAGGGTACTCTTTTTGGTTGCTATGGAGTTGCTTGGCAGCTGCCAATGATGAAACTGCAAAGGCTTCTTGTCACTATGAATGATATAAACCAACTCCCATGCCTCTGTGACATTCAGAATGGAAGATATCCCTCTTTGGATTTTGGTTGCTAGGGTACTCTGTTTGGTTGCTAGGGAGTGGCTTGGCAGCTGCCAATCATGAAACTCCAAAGGCTGCTTGTCAGTATGAATGGCAAGCACCACTAATAAGTATGAGCAATAACACTATGATGCCTTGTCTTTGGCAAGCACCACTAATAATAATAAGTATGGAGAAGAACAATAGTGAGTGCCTTGCCTTTGGCAAGCACCCACTAATAATAAGAATGGAGAAGAACAATAGTGATGCCTTGCCTTTGGCAAGCACCACTAATAATAATAAGTTTAAATACAATATCAGTAAGTTGGCTTTTTCAAGCCAACTTAATTACCCAAATGTCTACAAAACCCTGAGCAAATTTAGTTGATCCTGGACGAGCCCCCATAAGTTACAACCCCTTGGCATACAACATAATCAAATTTGCACAAATATGTATTTAATCAGGAAAACAAACATAACTACATTAAAGTAAAAGATAAAATATAAAGATACAAAAACATCAGCATCAACATCAACATCAGCATCAACATCAGCATCAACATCAACATCAGCATCAACATCAGCATCAACATCAAAAGCCTTGGACTGGAGAGGGTGAGAAAGCCAGCATTACAGCAAGACCAGCAGAGGCCAATCCCCAAGCTCCTTCCTCCTCTTGAGCTATCCTCCAGCTTCTTATAAGCAGTGGTTAATCACCGTCAAATCTCCACACCTGTTTCACAGCACTTAACCAGAGGACACAAACACTGTGTCCAAATTCAGGGTCTGCATCCTCCTTAGGATCCTTCCTACCCGGTTGAAGGAGGAGGGGTCCTCCGACGACCGCAAAACCCGGAAGTCGGTGTTTGTGAATTTGGACATCCTACCCTTCTTTCAGTTCCCTCCCTTACCCGTTGCTCATATCCTGTCGCCTAGCAACCGTGACAGCGCTAAGCAAGAAGCGGGAAAATGGACAAACAAAGAGTTATTCTCCTCATTTTAATTCTTTTGGAAGAAATAAAGCAATTAAATAAATTAAATACTTTCTTTGCTCGTTGTCGGAGAGTTTTTTATATCAGACTACAAGACAGTCATATCCAGGTAAGCCATTATAGCCTATTTTTATTTATGTTTTTAAGTATTTTGCTACTTTCCCCTACAAATTCATTGAGCCGAAGCATAAACTTTAGCTTGTTTTGTCAGAGAAACTCTATCTATCTATCTATCTATCTATCTAAATAATGATATAGATATAGATTATATATATATATATATATATATATATATATGAAGAGTTTGGTTCCAAAACGCGATAAATCCATTTTGATTAATTTGAGTAAAAATGTGTTTTCTTTACCAAGAATTTGGCAAGATGAAAAACGCTATTTTCTGTTTCAAACTTTCACATAGCATATTTAGGTTATAATAACAAAACAAATTCAAATCCAGATTTTGATTTTCATAATTTTTTTATTATAAAAACTGATCATTTTTTCCCCAAAATGCAATAAATTCATAACACTTTTTTTCCCCAAATGCAATTAATCCATTGAATCAATATAAAAGTTATTTTTCATATTGAAACTGTTGAAAATACACAACAAAATAAGTTGATCCATCCACATATGACAGCCTGAACTCGATCAATATCTTATTAACGTTACAGGCACTGGACTAAAAATACATTCAATCAGCTATCGCTAGGAAATACCTCCTGAACTTTTTTGACGGCGATCATCTGTAAAACGGCTTAGTCCTGCTCGGTTTTCGTTGACTTTGAGTAAAACAACTGAAAGTTTTTCAAAAGATCCCCTGGGTTCAACGTGTCAGCGTGACAGAAGTTTGATGCTGTCGTGTGAGAACAAGCAATAGCCGGCATTTTTCCTCCTCCCGCGCCTCGTCTTCTTAATCTCCTCACGTAAATGATTAGATTTCGATGGCTTACGTTTCTTCCCTACCGCAGAAACCACCACAGGTTCATCAATGCCGTCAAAATTATAAAAGATTTTGTTTGATTGTTGATCAAAAAGTACAAAGTAGATAGGAAAAACTAGGATGCCGGGTGTATTCAAAGCGCTGCCGTTACTGTTTACAGTGCGTGGAATAGTGCGCTGTGATTGGTTGAGAGCGGATTTATCTCATTCTGCAGAGAAAGGAGACTGGCGTTTGTCGCGGTTTGGAAAGAAAGGGAGAAAACATGACAGAATAACACGGCGGATATCGCATTTTACATAAAATTTAAAATGGACTTTTCAATACTGACCCTATACAATACTGATTTTTGCAGGAACTCAATTTTTTTTTTAAATGGCGTTTATCGCGTTTTGGAACCAAACTCTTCATATATATATCAATAATATGTATATAATTATTCATGTAATATGTATAATGTGCATTGTATTAAAAAATAATTGGAGTTTTGATATTTAAATTTGTCTTAAGGTAGAATAATGCTTTTATCTGTTAAACACTTATTCTAATGTACTAATTATATTATGTATTTGTTCTCTACTTTTCCTTAACCAGACCAGACCCCGTTACTGCAGGATTAACCTGAGTGTCCCAGTTTTGGACCGTTTCTTCAGCCAGGAAGATCCCCGACCAGACTTTCGGCTGAGCAGGGAGTCTCTGGCAGTGTTGCAGAACCTCCTGAACCAGGAGAGAAGACATGGGTGGGGTGCTACAATAGAGACCCTGGTGTTTCTCTTCTGGTTGGCCTGTGGAGCATCCTACAGGGTGGTCTCAAGAGTGTTTGGGATGCCCCGGTCCACCGTCCACTACATTGTCCACCGAGTGACTGAGGAGGTGGTGGCCATTCACCACATGGTCATCTTCCTCCCGAAGACCCCGGAGCACCTGGAAGAAGTGTCCCGCGGGTTTGCAGGGCTGGCACGCCACAGAGCTTTTATCAAAGCTGCAGGTGCCATCGACGGCTGTCACATCCGCATCAAGCCTCCGAGCGGCCCTGATGGTCAGTGCTACAGAAACAGGAAACTGTTTCCATCCATAATCCTTCAGGCTGTTTGTGACCATCAGGGCCGCTTCATCGATACGTACGTGGGCTGGCCTGGATCGGTGCACGACTCCAGGGTGCTCCGCCACAGCCCACTGTACGCTCAGTCATCCTACCCTCCTCCAGGGCATTTCATCTTGGCCGATGGAGGATATCCATGCCTCCAACGGCCTCTCCCCCTCATCACTCCTTACAAGAGGCAGGTGCAAGGTGTGGGAGCCCAGCGCTTTAACAGCCATCATTCCAGGGCACGCTCCATTATAGAGCGTGCTTTTGGAATGATGAAGACAAGGTTCCGGTCCATCTTCCTGCAAGCGCTGGAGGTGCACTACACCTTTGTTCCTCATGTAAGTTACCAGCCAGTGTTATATTAAATTATTTTTTTTCAATATCACAATATACTAAATTTATATATGCTATTGCAGGTTGTGACAGCATGCACCATCCTCCACAACATCTACCTCAGTGCCGGAGACGTGTTGGCACCTGAGGATGAGCCTGAGGACGATGTGGAGGAAGATGAGGGGGAGGCTGACATGGAGGCCGTCAGCGGTGCTAAGTGGCGGGACCAACTCTGTGCTGAGGTGTCTGCCCTGGAGGTTGTACCACCAGGTCATGACTACCTTTAACAAGCAAGTAAACAATAACTTTAATATCTTATTTAAAAAGTACTTTGTCATGAAAGGATTGGATTCAATTTCTCCTGTTTACATATTTATTAATGCATGTTACAGATGTGACAGCCGTTGATTGAGTCGCTCTGCAAACCCTGCTTACATCAAACATCCTGAAGCTCTCTGCAGACCACCCTGTGATGTTTCACTCGCCAACCAGAGGACCAGCCACGGATCCCTGCTGCACTCCATCCATGTCTCTCATCCTTTCAGCGGCTCCAGCAACACTGCCAGGGACTCCCGTTGTAATTAAACATAAAAATGGTCCAATACCTGGTCACTCAGATTAATCCTGCAGTGATTTGTTAAAATCTGTTGTCCTGTAAATAGTTCTGTAAATAGTTTCTGTATGTTCTTGAATTTTGTTACCTCAATTTTGTTTTCTGAATGTTATTAAATAATTATTCACTTAATTTTCTTTACAAATGTTCCTTTTACTTTGAAAAGTATGGAAAATAAAAAAGAAATACAATGAATGAGAAGTATTTCTTTCAAACAATTTATTTCAAACAACTGAAGCTAACAATGGAAAAAATGTAATCCCTCCCACCCCAAGAAAAAAAAAAAAAATTATTTGGGGACCCAACGCTCCAGAATGGAGAAGAGCCTGTCCATCCTCTCCCTGCTCTCCTGTGCCCTCCTCTCTTCAGCCTGTGCTCTCCTCTCTTCAGCCTCTCTCTGCTGCCTCATGTCCTCCCTGATGAGGTCTAACAGCTCCTGGTCACTGTCCCTTCTCCTCTTCTTCGCTGCTGGCTGCCTATCTCCTTCCCTCTCTTCTTCCTCTCTCTCCTCTTGGTCACTCACTGCTGCACTTGGCCCTGGAGTGTCCATAGGGATGGAGGCAATAAGGACAGGGGGGCAAATTGAAGGCCTTTGTCCTAAAACCTCATCCATTTGGACAAACCAGGGCCAAGTAGCAGCAGTGGGCTTCCCACTCACTCCCTCTCCTGACCTTGGATACTTGCATTCCTAAAGACAAGTAAAAATCTAAACTGTTCACAAAACATGTAAGCTTAAACCTAGGATTTTTTTTAACTGTTACTAACAAAAATATTATTTTCTATATATGGCCATACTTTATATTTCTTTTTTAAATTGTCCCACTTTTTCTTTGCTTGGGCTGGTGTCACTTTACCAGACAGGCCCATCTTCTCCAAGACTATCCTAATGTAGGAGAAAAAGAGAAAATATTGGAATTGTGTTAATCACAGATATCAAAACGACAATTGTGGAACAATACTGTACAGAATTATACTACAAAAGGACAAAACAAGAGAAGTAAGAAAATGTTTCAGCTGTTTAATGACTGCAGGAAATGTTATCTGTACTGCACAAAACAAAAAAGAAACAAAACTGCCTTGATATTACAATGGGATTTCTAAATAGATTTATTCCTGTACCTCCATCCCACAGTGGCAGAGCTCATCGTTCTCTCCCCGGAGCTTTATAAACACTTCTGTCTGCTCTTTCGTCCCTAGAAGCATTAAAAACAGCTTCAATCACTAACAAATTAGCTGTGTGTAAAGGGATATTCACACAGGCAGTAAGGAAGAAGCTAGTTTACGAAAGTAATGTGTTTTTTTTTAACATATAAACGTACAAATGTAAAAAAAATGCTTAACGCTAAAACAAAATGCCTAACTAGACAACCACTGAAAAAATATATTTTTTTGAAAAGCCAGTTTTTAAAAAACTTACATCGAAAAGCATACTCCTCTCCCACTCCGCTACCGCTCGCTTCGTCCGCCATTACGCTCTGCCGAAAAAAATTATGGGATAGGTAGGACGGGAAAGGATCCACCACACCCATCCTTCCAATTCGGGGAAAAGGAGGACGTATTTGTGGGCCGCATTTGAAGGATCCTACGAATTTGGACAGCCTTCGTCGCGGCGCTGTGACGTAACATCCTTCAAATGAGTACTCCGAAGGATGTAGACCCTGAATTTGGACACAGCCAAATAGTGTTACCCAGAGACACCTACTGGACAAAATAAAGTACTACACCCTGTAGTTCGTTACAACATAAATGTAAGAAAATGTAATGAGAGGCATGAATATAACAAAAGTCATTCTGCATTAATCATACCTAATTTAACATACCTGATTTTGACATATATTTGCTTGTAACATCAATTCTAGATAGGAAGCTGTTCACCTGCTCCACTTCCTCACCAATAGTTGACCCAGCTCCTTCCTGGTAGGCCCCACTGTACTTGACCTAACAAGTTTTCAAATCCGACAAAAATCAATGCACTAAAAATTTGTGCATTTCTTGTAGCTGATGAGCATAAACGAAACTTCAGAAAATCCAACTTGCACGGAAAACTATTTATGTAGAAATTATTGTTATAAAGTCAATTTAATTATAATTTTGCGGGAGCTGCAGGGGAGTGCGACCTACCAACCCATAGCTCACTAGCGCCCCTCTGGTCATAATATTTAAGGACCCTTATTTTGATGGGTGTTGACGTGTCCTGGTGATTCTGGGTTCTCCTCTCCCTGGCATTTCCGTTTCCGTTCCTATCCAGATATGTTAGGGCTCTGCTGAATGTGTAATGTGAACAGCTTAAGGCTATGTACAATTTATAGTTTGATTAGAGCGGTTTTGGTGGCGTCGGCGTTGTAGAAAGTTGTGGCGGAGTTTGCTCAGGTACGTGTGGTCTTTTGTATTAACTTTCTTGATCGCTTGCGATGGTGATATTTATTGTGTATTGCTCCCAGTAATAGCAACAACAGCAGGTGTGTGAATGCTGGCCGGTAGATTGAGCCACGGCACCTGTTGCGTCTTGTGTTTGTTCAACCCAAATCGTAAGTACGCATCCCCCTTTTCTTTACATTTGGGATTTGGTAAATTTAGTTTAACCCTTTGGATCTTTTTGGTAAAGGTAAAGAGGGAATGGAACATTGAGATCGTTAAGCCCTATTCCTAGCCAAAGATGCCACACGTAACGCAGCTGCTGTTTTGCTTACGGGCACTTTATTTTTGTTTTGCTTGCATTCATTTATTTGTTTTTGTTGCTTATGGGCATTTCTTTGTTTTTGTTTTGTTTGCGTGCTGTTCTTTTGTGGGTTCTTTTGTGCTGCTTTGCAGGCCTATTTGGCTCTAGCTTAGAAGCATTGAATCTGCAAGGCTGCTGATCAGTTTCGTTTTTGATTGTTTACAATTATAGTTTTGTTTCTTTTTGTTTGTGCTTTGCACTGTTTCTTCGCTTCAGTTTCCTTTTGCTAAGGGTGTTATTTCGTTGTTATTCTCGTTTGCGTTTATTCATTACTCAGATACAGGGATTAAAGTGAAAAAAATTCTTCTGACTGAAATTTTTTTTAGGCCAAGTCATATTCCTTTAACTTTTTACATAGTCGAGACCAATATATTTTAAGGGGAGACGTTTTAAACCGCTTTAATATTGCCAGTAGGCGTATTTTAAAAGCTATTTTAATTATGAAAACCAGGCAGGGAGCATGTAGGCTACTGTAGAGCACGAACGGCAGCATTAATTGTGACTAGCTTCTGATTGATGGTGACCTAGCACTTTTTTACCATTATTGCCATATTGAAGTCTACTGTGCAAAGACACGTACCTGGCTGTTTGATTTTTTTAATTCACGAACTAAAAGGCTTGCCATTCTCCCCCCATTTCGCTAAGCCTTCCCCTTTACTTAAACTTTCGTTAAGTAAAGGGGAAAATATTATATATAGGCAAATTATAACACGTTTACACTAGTGCTGTAGCGGTACGTCGACGTCATATTTTTTGCGTCGACGCTTCTTTATTATTTTTTATTATTATTTTTTGTACCATTCCCGGAGGTACAGCTCGCCACACACACACCGCCCGCCGTGTTATTCTGTCATGTTTTCCCCCTTTCTTTCCAAACCGCGACAAACGCCAGTCTCCTTTCTCTGCAGAATGTGATAAATCCGCTCAACCAATCACAGCGCACCATTCCACGCATTGTAAACAGTAACGGTGGCGCTTACGGCATCCTAGTTTTCCTTATCTACTTTGCACTTTTTGATCAACAAACAAAGAAAAAAATTCGACGGCATTGATGAACCTGTGGTGGATTCTGCCGTAGGGAAGAAACGTAAGCCATCGAAATCTAATCATTTACGTGAGGAGATTAACAAGATGAGGCACGCGGGAGGAAGAGAAATGCCGACTGTTGCTTGTTCTCACACGACAGCGTCAAACTTATGTCGAATGCTGACACGTGAACCCCAGGGGATCTTTTAAAAAACTTTCAATTCTTGTACTCAGTCAACGAAAACCGAGCAGGACCAAGCCATTTTACAGCTGATCGCCGTCAAAAAAATTCAGAAGGTATTTCTTAGCGATGGCTGATTGAATGTTCCCTATGTTTAGTCCAGTACGTGCTAAATATAAGATTAGTAACGTTATTGACCGAGTTCAGAGGCTGTCATGTGGATCAACTTACTTTGTTGTGTATTTTCAACAGTTTCAATATGAAAAATAACTTTTATATTGATTCAATGGATTAATTGCATTTAAAAAAAAAACGTGTCATGAATTTATTGCATTTTTGGGAAAAAATCATCTGTTTTTATAATAAATCTTTGAAAATCAAAATCTGGATTTGAATTATTTATGTTATTATAACCTAAAGATGCTATGTGAAAGTTTGAAACAGAAAATAGTGGTTTTCATCTTGCCACTTTCTTGGTAAAGAAAATAAAAATTTTACTCAAATTAATCAAAATGGATTTATCACGTTTATACTATATTATTCAGAAGTAAACATTGTAGCTGACAGTGTGTTTATGTCAGAATGTTTATTTTTTAAACCACAACCTTCTAAGTGCTGCTTTTACTGATATATTTAACAATATCTTTTGCATTTCTCATCCAAATAACGTCAAACTTGGCACTGCACTTACTCGTGCCCAGACAGCTGTCGAGTTTGAAATCCATCGGAGTAACGGTTCGAGAGATATGCGAATAACAGACAGGATAATTAATTCAAATTAGTCGTTAGATTAGTCGACTAATCGATAAAATCGTTTAATAAATAATCGTTTACCCCAGCCCTAGTTTACACAAAATTTGTTAACACACACAAGTACTTTTCCCCTTTACTTAACATAAATTGTAAGAATATGACTAATAGTAAAGACTAGTACTAACCCAGCCGGCACATGACCGACCTTCAACGTTGAAAAATGGTTGAAATAATGTCAGTTGTTGTTTTAACGTTGAAATAACGTTGAAATAACGTTTAATGCTAAATGGTTGAAAAAGGTTAACAAAACGCTTCTAAATCAACGTTGAAATATGGTTGAATAATGTCAGTTGTTATTTCAACGTTGAAACAACGTTGAAATAACGTTTAATGCTAAATGGTTGAAAAAGGTTAACAAAAACACTTATAAATCAACGTTTAAATTTTTACAAGATCTGTATGTTGAAACAACGTAATGTTTTCGACAACATACTACAAAAATATCTGCCTTTTAACATATTATTATGATAATTAATTAGCATTTAATTACTTTTTATCATAACAGCTCTTCAATGTATGTTAAAATACAATTATTATCATTATTAACAATAGTTTCACCCTCAAGAGAGCAGTGCAGCAGAAACCTTTTGCCTTATGTGATTTTGTGTGAATTTACCATTTTGTCTGCTTGCCTAACAGTTTACATTGAATTACTACATTTGTATTCACACTGTCATGTCATTTGACCAATTAATTAAATATTAATACAGACTGCACTCAATAGCCTACAACACTATGTTAACTCGCGCAAACTATTGTTATTGGTTGTTTCGCCGTTTTACTTTGAGCATGATTGGTTAATCTGTCTGTCTTCCAGGAAACTGTCCAATGAGAATGTGCGCGGCTCTGCCCGCCTATTTTAAATTTGAAAATACGTCCGTTATTATTACTCTCGGTCGGTGACTGTGAGCTGCTGCTGCTTGCGTTGATTACTCGGTCAGACCTGGATTATTTTATTTTATTTTATTTTTCTGCCTGTTGAATTCTTAAATTTTGAGCGAATTTGAGTTGATATGTCAATGAAGAACAAAAGCTGGAATGTGAACGGAGGAAGGGGTCGTACGTGGTCTGTAAAAATACTGGCGATATCAGGTAAGAAAACATTTTTCAGTCCTTAACAAGTCTAACGTTTAGGGACACGGTTAAGTTAACGGTCATAGGTTTACTGCAACCTCATAAAATAAATAAGTTATCTCTGTGTGTGTGTGTGTGTGTGTGTTTGTACTGCTTCACCATTAGCGTAGCGATATTAGCATGTATTTCAATGTAAGTTTTAGTACCATCTGACATTGCGGTGTTTTGCTGTTGATAACGTACTTATGTGTTTAATATTGTCAGCTAACATTAGTTTAAAAACGCATGAGAGGTAAAAAAAAAGTGTGGGAATGAGTAAAGTGGTAAAACCGTCATTTATTCAGTTTACATAACCTCTTCAAACACTGATAACGATATTGAAAATATATTTGTTTACATTTTTTTTTAGATCAAGCAGCATTGGAATAAAATTATTTATCGGGAGAGAACACCCAACAGAAAGATCCATTCACCAACTAACTTACAGTAAGTCAATTTTACCCACTGTTCGAAAACCTACACTGGGATTAATAGTATTAAGTATGATTTTCATCTTTAAAGTAAGACATTTAACGTTACTGATAGAAAGTCTGAGTAACTTTTTGTCCTTTTGTCTTCTGCTGAAGTGGCTTACTGAAAGTGGATTCATGTCACCTTCATCAGTCCTTTCTTTAATCACTGGAAACCATCAAGGGAAAGACCCTCAAAAATAGGATAAATGCAGCTGCAGGTAAAATTATTTGATGGTTTGATTTTGGTGTACCATTTGGCTTTTTTGTGTGTGCTTCCCTTGCTATGATACACATTTCTGATGGGATTGCCATGCTTTAAGTGTATGTTTACATTTTTAATTATGTAGGCTAATACTAACAGTCTCAAAGATGACAACTCAGTTCATGTTGTGTGAATGTTATAATGGCAAACGTTTTTACAATTTAAATCAATTTTTAAGATTGTTTAAAGGAATGGTAAAAAACATAAACAAAAAAAACCCTGCTTTTTATGGACTTTTCATTGAATAATTTCTTCTTTCCCCCCCTTCAGATTCGCAAAGGATCCAGATGATTACTGGCAATTTGGTGGAGGATTATTCTTTAGCTGCTACATTGCACTATCACTTCTGGTACAGATTCATTGGCCTTTTGTGTTTTTATTTTATTTTACTTGATTTAATAAATTACTTTTAATTAGTACAATGTATGGTTAGGATTCTGAATTAAAACAGTGTAATGTTCTCCACAAATATTATCAGAAATATATAATTGTTGAAACAATATAAACCTGCATTGAAAGATATAAAGAACAGCAGACCTCAACCCTCTCAGCTCAACACCACAATTTGTTGATTTCTTCATCTGGTTTAAGGATGAAATCATGACCTTATGATTATAGTAACCGTAACTGACACATGGAGTAATAGTAATTTTTTTACAATTCCACCTTGGGGCTCTGAAGAATTTCTTGTGTAAATGTACATCTGAATACATTAAAATAAGTGTTTTAGAATGGATAGTGTTGTATACTTTGTTTTCTACCCAACAAATTGAACTGTAAAGTGAAAATCTTATACATGATTTATTTTGTATTCAGTGTTTTTGCTTTTATTTATAGGATAGTAGCAGACAGCGGGCACGAAGTGAAGAGGAAGTGATGGCATCGGAATGGACCTCGAGCTGGGACTCTGTCGGAGCACTGCACAAGGCTGTCACATTTTATTGAGAATTTAAAAACTTTTTTTTTTACACTTTAAATATTAAATGTTTAATTTAAGGGTTACTGTAATTGAACAAAAACTGTCTTTAAATATTCCATTTAGATGTTTACTTCTACAGGTTTTTAACATTAATTTGAAAACGCTGCAATTTAAAGTTTGAGATGTTTTTCTTTTTTGTATTTTTCGACTTGTTTTTTCAGAATAAAACTTTTTACAATCTTGAGCATGTGTTAACTCATTATTTAATGTGTTTAATTAAGCCATTGCCGCCAGTCATTTAACAGTTAACATTTTTTATTGTACAGTATGGACAGTTAATCACAAATTCAGTCAGCATTGTCATGACTCATGTTCCAACTGCAAACTAGTTTGTAATTGAATGTACAATTTTCCCATTAGATACTGTGTCTAGGGTAGTATTGCAAATTATGCATAGCAAGTTACATAATTACAGTTGCTTTGATTTTCTGTACAAATGTAATGTCTTCAGAGAGTACAGTGAACAGGAAACTCAATCTATAGTTTATTCAATGTTGAAAAATAAGATATAAGGTATTATTTTTCAACGTTGTTTCGTTTTGCAAAATCAATTCAACCTCAACGTTGCTGCAAGACGGTGAAACAACGTCACGAAATCAACGGTGAAACAACGTCACGAAATCAACGGTGAAACAACGTCACGATTTCAACGTTGAATCGTTTTGCAAAATCGAATCATAATCCAACGTTGATTCAACCTTGGGCCAGTCATTTAAAAATATAAAAAATAATACAAAGAAAAATAGTGGCATTTTGGGGTTAATGGAAACGACAGTTACCATGGTGAATACACAATATTAACACTAACTGTTAATGAAACATGGAAACTGCTCCTGGTGAATAGAATGAAAATCATCCCTGCATTACTTTTATTTCGGGTAATTTACAACGTAACGGCGTTGCATGCTCGTAGTTTATTTTGCACTAGCTTGATCAGTGAGGCGATACAGCGCGCGCCGCCGCATTTGCGCGTGCAATTGAGTGTGCGCTACGAGAACAGTATAACGGCTGACAGGAAGAGAGTCCGTTTTTCTGAGGTGAAAAACTTTATTTCAGCGTACACTTATGTCACTGCCTGGTAGTTCCTATTGTGCTGGGTTTTCTGAAGTAGTCATGATTCGCCTCTCATAACATAACATGCTCTAATAAACACACACGCAGAGTGGAAAAGGAGGAGCGGGGGCGCAGGGAGCAAGGATCACAGCGCAGATTTGAACTATATCGATATATGCGATATGGTCTAATTCCATATCGCATTTCAAAAATATATCGATATATATTTTTTATATCGATATCGCCCAGCCCTACCTGCATTATAAGTGTGTCCATTCTACCTCAGCGCTCAGCTGTAGCCTGACATGCACTTTCCGTGAGCGGTAATTGAAAACCCGGAGTGGACCATGAGCGAAGTGTATGGCGTTATTTTTTAGTCAAAAGTTATGAGCGTGTAAGACATGCTCACGAGTACATTATGTTATTTCACACGCGCAAAAATGAACCTTCAGCTGGCATGATAAAAGTACTCGCGCACAAATTCAACAACCGAGAGGTGTACAGGTAGCTGCGAGCGAGCGCCTGGCATACTCTCATAGGTTAACTCTGCTTGTACAGTGGAATCCTGCTCGCGCGCAGCGGGCTTCTGCTCGCGGAGTGCTGTTTTGCTCGCGCAGTGGATTTCTGCTCGCTCAGCTGATTTCTGCTCCCTCGAGTCTACATGACTTTTGACAATTTGGGGGCGGAAACCAAGGAGGGCACTGACCCTCTTATGATTGGTCACTTTCATCATGGAAAATCTTGGGAAATCCTAACCCCGCCCACCTTCTGACGCAGCGCGCGTCACTCAGCTCGCTCTGCTACTCCGGTTATCTCTGTGTATATTTTAGGCAACGAAATATGTGATAAAACACCATACTAACTATTTTCGTTTTCATTTAACCTGTTAACCGTTGCCAGTGCGCCCGCGCACTGAAGCGTTTTTTATTTATTTAATTCAAAATTACTATCAGATTTAATGTTATACCTTGACAAACTATACATAATTAAAAAGATATAATACTCAAGTTTCAGTATTTGACCACTATTGTATTCTGAGAAACTCATAGTGACAGTTATGTCTTAATTTGTGTCAGGAGTTATGAAATGAAAAAATGAGTCGATACCTTTAATATGAATTATGCGTGTCAGCCGCTTTCATTCATAAAAAACTCCGTGCTGTCGTCATGACAGCGATACACAAAACAACGTCCCTCAGGGCTTTAGCTCAAAAATGTGCAGATTTGGAGAAATATTGATAGATTCTCATAGATTTACATCATATTTCTATAGACAGGAATAATATTTATTGAATTTATACCCAAATGCGTTGATGTAATCATTATGAGCGTGTGGTACTCTGATACTGTGTTTTCATTTCATACCAATAGCCTGAGGGCGCTATTATGCACAATAATAGTCCATATATAGAACATGAAGAAGAGCCATGATCATGTGACATTCCAGGACGTCACTGATACACACAAAGCTACAGAGGTCGCGCTGTAACATGCAGATAAAGATGTTTTGAAGACAATAAACATGATTGCAATGATATTTGAGTTTCCTGTGTTCTTCAAACCATGCCAGGTATTTTCATAATAATAGATTATATTTATAATGTAATGCAAATCTATATAGACTTTATCATTCGTGCAGAATACATAAAATAATATATTTTCTGTCTGATTTTTTTATCTGAAGCCAAATTAGATCACAGAAGATTATTTAAAATACTCGACGTGCGTTAAAAAGTAAGTTTGGAGCACAAACATGGTTTTAATCTCATAAATTGTCGTGTATTGATGGTGTGCTAAGCTAACATGCTAGCTAGCCCTAGGTGCACCTGCCACCTAGAAGTTATACTTTTATGATGTTTTGAATGCTTACTGAAATGTTTCTTTATTCAAGAAATGCATCTGATACAGTTTAAAACGTGAGGTGAACTTTGAGAAAAGAAATTAGGGATTGAAACCCTATGAATAGCCTGTGAATAGCCAGTCGTTAGTAACTATAATGCAGACAAAAGAAATGCATATTTAGAGCCATAACCAGGCTGGAGAGGTGTGAATGTGTGCAGGGGGAGACTGAGACTGAATGGGGATCATTTGCACCACAAAACAATAGAGACAATATACTGGATAGATGGTTAGAAGATGACAATAAACATCAGTAGCATTTTAGCGTCAAATCAAAATAAAGTCATTTGACATGGTCTTGAAAAACATTTAACTAAATACAGAGTTTTGGACTTATTATCTTCAGATTTTAAACATAATGTTTAGACATGTGGCTTTAGCTGTAGTGCATTTCTAGATTGCTACAGTGCCAACTTCAATTTTATTTTCATGAGGATGTTTCATAAAAATTAATTTCTAATAACTTTACAAAACTTTAAAGCTATTTATAACAATTTTTGTCATTATGACAATAATTAATTCTACATTTACAATAAACTGCCAGGTGTCAGCTTTCAAACGAGATCATACTTGTGCTTTTAGTACAAAGGGTTCATGAACTGTATCTGTTTCAGTTTGGGTATGTCATTTCTGGGGATTTTTCAAAAGTGGGGCTGCAGCTTAACAGGTTAAAGAAATCTTAAACATGATAGCCACACAAATGTGGTTCATGCAACGCGTATTGATTATATTCACTGCACATAACGTTTGCCTATTTATAAAAAAAACTAAATATAAAACACAAACCTGCCTCTTTTCGTTTTAAATATAATATAAAAACATTAAACATTTTAATATGGCCCAGGCAATATGTGCATTTGTACTAAACAACAGATTTTGCAGTAAACAACATTACAGTTTTTAAATTTTTAAATACAATTATTACAATTTAAAATGACAAAACTCAACCCAGTCTCTTTTTGTTAAATTTCAGTTTTATCAATATTAGCCATGATAAAAGTATAAGTAAAAGGTATAAGAAGCTATACAAATAAAGCAAACAATTCAGTCAAACATACAAAGTCAGCGCTCTAGTCTAACCATACAACGATGACCGGGCACTCTGCGCTCATGTACCCCGCCTGGAACAGCCTTTCCTCGGCTATAGTCGTTCTGACGTTCGTCGCTTTCACTGGCGTCTCTGTAGTGGTTAAACATGAGATATAATTCGTCTTATGTATATCTAACGGGCGATTTTTGGTCTCGTGAATCTATAATTTATTCCCTGGCCAATCGTTTTGGCTGAGGGGAAGTTTCATAACTTTATAAGCTATTTAACATTACCGTTGTATGGTTAGACTAAAGCGCTGACTTTGTATGTTTGACTGAATTGTTTGCTTTATTTGTATAGCTTCTTATACCTTTTACTTATACTTTTATAATGGCTAATATTGATAAAACTGAAATTTAACAAAAAGAGACTGGGTTGAGTTTTGTCATTTTAAATTGTAATAATTGTATTTAAAAATTTAAAAACTGTAATGTTGTTTACTGCAAAATCTGTTGTTTAGTACAAATGCACATATTGCCTGGACCATATTAAAATGTTTAATGTTTTTATATTATATTTAAAACGAAAAGAGGCAGGTTTGTGTTTTATATTTAGTTTTTTTTATAAATAGGCATGTGCAGTGAATATAATCAATACGCGTTGCATGAACCACATTTGTGTGGCTATCATGTTTAAGATTTCTTTAAATGAAAACGAAAATAGTTAGTATGGTGTTTTATCACATATTTCGTTGCCTAAAATATACACAGATGCTGAGTCCCAATTCGCATACTATCCATCCTAAATAGTATGCGAAACTAGAATTAGTACGTCCCAAATCGTAGTATGTTGAAATGAGTGTTCCAAAGATACCCGGATGGTCTACTATTTCCGGTTAGAATTCGAAGTGCAGATCAATGCACACTCTTACGGCTAATATTGCCCACAACCCATTGCGTGCGGGAGGGCGGAGCGGAGCTTTGCGGTGATGTAAACCTGGCAGTCGGATGCAGCAGCGGAGATGCGCCACAGTTTTTAAGTGTAAGAATTCAAATGTTTAACCCTAATAAAAGTTATATTTTATTGTCTCGTAATATTAATGGGTTTATGTTGTGCCAAAAAAGTACCGTGTTTATCTTGTAGGGTCCGATGAAGATACTGAGCGTCATTGCAAGCTACAAAACAATAAATAAAAAGGCTCTAGTACAGTGTCATGCAAGTGTCTTTTTTATGTATTTATTTTGATGTTTCTGTCTGACTTATTTGTAGTAATACTGTGGCTGTACAAATGTTAACTTTATCAGTCCAACCAAAGAAACATGGTTACTACACTTTTACTATAGTAAAATCATGGTTCATTTTCATCGGGGTATTTTTAAGTATTATACATAAGTATAAGATTAAGTATAAAATACGTTAAACAATAGTTACACTTTAAACTTTAAATATTTTAAATATTTAAAATAAGTAGCTTTCGTTACACACATTGCACATGAACATCAGAACCAGCCGCCTCACAAACGACGACGCCCTGCTTCACTCCTCAATGTGGTAGAACACATTGTAAATGTATTGTGGAAAAAAATGGGAATAGTAAATAAAATTATATTGGACATATAAGAATGAATGAAATGTAAAATGTTTTGTTAACAGTCGAGGTGTGCGTAACTAGGCAACCACGTTCAAGTTCATGTTGCATGACGTCATCGAAGTATGTCCCAGAACGTGCATACTCTTTTGCTACACACTCAAAAGTATGTACTTTTTCCTCACAAAAAAAGTACATACTTTTAGGTCGTAGTATAAGTAGGCGAATTGGGACTCAGCAAGAGATAACCGGAGTAGCAGAGCGAGCTGAGTGACGCGCGCTGCGTCAGAAGGTGGGCGGGGTTAGGATTTCCCAAGATTTTCCATGATGAAAGTGACCAATCATAAGAGGGTCAGTGCCCTCCTTGGTTTCCGCCCCCAAATTGTCAAAAGTCATGTAGACTCGAGGGAGCAGAAATCCCCTGCGCGAGCAAAACAGCATTCCGCGAGCAGAAGCCCGCTGCGCGCGAGCAGGATTCCACTGTACAAGCAGAGTTAACCTATGAGAGTATGCCAGGCGCTCGCTCGCAGCTACCTGTACACCTCTCGGTTGTTGAATTTGTGCGCGAGTACTTTTATCATGCCAGCTGAAGGTTCATTTTTGCGCGTGTGAAATAACATAATGTGCTCGTGAGCATGTCTTACACGCTCATAACTTTTAACTAAAAAATAACGCCATAGAAGTGATTACAGGATGCTTAGAGTGGAGAGAGGAACGCGCTTTTGCTCCACTCCAGGCTTTGATCACATCCCCCTCAGCAGGGTGAATACACCTCGTCTTTCCTTAATTTAAGACCTATTCAAACTAAAATGAAGACATTACACTATTTGATAAATGAAAGCCTATTTACGGCCTTAAAATTATTAAAAGTGAATTTAAGACATTAAGGACAGTCTGGAACCATATTGACGGAAATCCGTCATAGACTTGTTGCAATTAACGGAAATCCGTCGTAGCGACGGATAACTTTAATCCCTGCAGATAGCACACGTACGTCGGGCCGACATTGGCCCGATGTATAAAGTTCCATCGGCACGATGTCGCTCAGAGATCGTTTGCTCATCGGCAATATGTCGCCTCGACGTCGGCCTTTGATCGCAAATGATCTCCGGCCGATGTTTGAACGATGCAAAGCTGTAAATCTTTTGGCCGCTCTGCATGGGTTTTATAGGACCTTTATTTATATAGGTCGGACCTTTCGGGCTACTCCTTACATTAGACACCATGCGCTGCTTTCATTGACGCACGCACTTACGAACACACACACACACACACACACACACGCACGCACACACACACAGAGCGGAGATCGCGCTGCAATACTCACTCAGCAACACAGAAACTGTAGTCAACATTGCCCCGAGACTTAAATTGATCAAATAGCTTCGATACTGAACACCTGCAACTTTCATCCCTCTTAATGGCCATATTCAAGAAAAAAAGTGGAGTAGTTTGACACTTCCATCTTACCTCGCACTCTTTCAACGTTAAACTGATGGAATACGTGCTTCTGTGAACAGTTAACCCCGCCTTCTATGATTTGATTTGCTATCTATTTGGATTGTCGCTGTAAGGTAGACCAGCCTAAAATGTAACTTTTAAACCTTTTTGTCATCCTACAAAGCGGAGCAAGAATTTCCAATATTGAATTTCCAGTTTGGCCATTTCTAACTATTGACACTATTATTGCTATTATTATTATTATTAACATATTGTTATTATTGACGTATAATTATAGGTCTTGTCCCCCTCAATGTCTATGTTGATATACAGCCCTGGAGCTACTTGACTATCTAATATGAAAAAAGTATGCTATACTGACATTGAAAAATATCTTCTTAATTTTGTGTGTAACTGTCTCTAGTATAATGAACAGACACAATTCAAGTTAAGACACTTTAATGACACCAGAAAGAACTCCAGGAGAAAAAGGATCAAAAAGGAACAGCAACAATGTAGAGAAGGATTCTTCCTGGCAACCTGTAACAGAGTGAAAAACATTGAGAAAAAGCAGTTAGGACTAAAGCTAAGAATAAAATTGTCATTACACTGGATAATATAATTAAAAATCTAACAACAATCAAAGGTACATCAGCTGGCAAACCATTTAATAGTTTAATAGGTTTAATAGTCTATTTAAAGGGAATGATTGTGGTGGGGAGTTTGCTCAAACTATGGCAGCGATACAGCGAATAGTTGTTCTAAAAGACGGCGCCGTCCGCGGTGTGCTTTCAAAGGCCAGTGAAAGCATACTGTCAGTTAAGTTGTAAGTATTCGGACGCTAACTGTTTCTCATGGGTTCGTATGGTATTTTAAACATTTACAGGGGCTAGTCTGTGATTTTTATTGCCGTCCGAATCCATAATGTCAGTGTTTTTTCTCACCCAA
Source organism: Abramis brama (assembly GCF_963993115.1). Taxonomy (NCBI): domain Eukaryota; kingdom Metazoa; phylum Chordata; class Actinopteri; order Cypriniformes; family Leuciscidae; genus Abramis; species Abramis brama. The sequence continues at coordinate 18,406,023 of NC_139971.1, forward strand.
CCTGCGTACATTTCTAAATTGCTTCTTTTATAAAGAACACCGCTTTCTCACATTATGCAGTGAAGCAGCCCCTGCACGAGTGAATAATTGATTCTCGAGCCATCGATATCAGCAGTATCGCCACGGACAGCACCGGGTAACGTCGCACGTAAGAAGGTATTTCTTTAGCAGCTTCCTAAGGTATGGTTCGGGGAACATGCCGATAAAAGTTATACCTTAAGAGTCTTCGTAGCACGCTAAGAGATAACGTTATCGGGAAACGCAGCCCAGGTGTTTATGAATGAGAGACTGAATTAATTGGTTTTAAAAGTGTTTGAATTAATGATTCAAATGAGTATCTTTTTTTTAAAATAGACTGGAACATGTTATTCTGATGTATGTTATCGTGATCTCCATTTTAAACAAAACAAAAACGATTTTAAACCAAATAGATTTCCGTTCACATATCGCGTCTAAAAACGTGTGGAAAGCGCTTTCTCCTACAAGTGCTTGCGCTCCCGTGGCGTCTGTCATTGCTATGCAACCATGAACTGCGCTCTCCATGATGACAAGGAAGTATCAGCAAAGGATTAATTGATTTCTAGCCCTTGCATTAGCTTACTACTACTACTACTAAATATACTACTAGATATGTTTATGGAGATGAGAAATAAAAACCCTGTACACCTATGATCAGCTGTTCAGCCGAGTTTTCCATGTTGTTACGGAAAGGCCAAAGCTGATCCGTTGGTTTTTGTCACATGACCTGCGGTGCACTTGTGGCATTCTGAAAAGTTGAGATGTTTTCATCTCGCTGTGGCATAGGCGCGCCTGGAAAAACGAGCATGGTATTACCGGTGTTGTCACACTTTGATTAACTGGTGGGGAAATATCCGAACGTATGACTTACAGAAGGTGCAATTAACTAAGAACGTTTTCAGGAAACACGTATTAACGATAAGGTACAGCTTAAGGTATAACTTAGGAACGACGTTGCGTTAAAGAGGGTTTCGGGAAATCCAGCCCTTATCATAATTAATAACGTGTTTCCTGAAACGTTCTTAGTGTTGCGCTTTTATTGAGCAGGACATGCAATAACATAAATTAGTTATTTACACCAATAATGTGATGCAGCTGCTGGGCAATCTGGTGAGTTTTTGAGGTGTGTTTGTTTGGGTTCATTTTAAATATCAACAATGTCCAACAGCGTTTTTGAAATATCGCCTTCACCCCACCTTAATATCTGGCAATTTTGTGTCCATCTATAGTTGCTATCATCTGATCTTCGAGAGTGTTTGCATCATCTGAAGTCTTCACAAGTGAGGCTGGATCCAAACTGGAGCTGCTGTAATCTCTAGTGAACTTGCTGAGCATCCTGAGATAGAAACAGGGAAGCAACAGGAGAAAGATTAGCATAGCTGCAGTTCATATTATTTCAGGCAAAAGATGATCATGTGCACTTTTTACTATTTCATCACATATTAACTGTAAAACAAGATAATGAGATGTGTTAATTGAATGCTTGGCTAAAGAGATGTGTCTTTAGTGTAGATTTAAATTGGGAGAGTGTGTCTGAGCCCCGAACATTATCAGGAAGGTTATTTATGAAAGAAAAAGAGTAGCAAAACTCGAGAGCATAAAGATGTGAATTTGAGAACTTGTCCCCTGTAAAATACAAGTCTAAAGTTGAATTTAGAGATTTGCACTCGCAGAACGTGACTTAACGCATAGACAGTGATATTAAAATAAATAAATGATAACTCTGTAAACACCATACTAATTAAAAATAGCCTACTATGTACAATTAAGCGTTTTCCTCACATAGAAAACTGGTAGAAAAAGGTCCCATGGCATGAAAATTTCATTTTATGAGGTTTTTTAACATTAATATGAGTTCCCCTAGCCTGCCTATGGTCCCTCAGTGGCTAGAAATTGTGATTGGTGTAAACCAAGCCCTGGGTATCCTGCTCCGCCTTGGGCGAATCTGAGCTCAGATGGGCGAATCTGGAATCTTCCCCGTATGTCGTCATACGCAAGCGTGATATTGGTTTTTCCTCGAGAGACATCATGGCTTGCATTGGTGAAAGCATTAGTGAGAGTACAGAAACTGTGTCAAGCAGTCTGTCATCTGCTCAATGCTCATCACTGCAACCTTTTATGTGATGGGAATAGATCTAAATACTTAAACTACTCACGATTCGATAATCTCGATATCTGTAATAGTAAAAACGTATAATAGCTGTAATAGGAAAAGTATTTGAGAGAGTTCCACATGTAATGAAATGTCTATTTTATATGCAAGCATGTCAGCCAATCACAGTAGGCGTTGACACTGAAGTCTCACAGCAGACACGCCTCTTCAAACAGAACGTTCAAATCAGAGGCTAAAATCAGGCTTGGAAAATGCCTTTTATTTCTAAATTATAACAATTTTGTTCTAAAAAACATACTACATTATAAGGGCACCCCAGGAAACATTATAAAATAATCCATATGCCTTCATATTCTGTGCTCATTTGCTTTTCTGTATGCTTTATTAGTATGGTGTTTACTGAGTTTGGTCTTTTAATACCACTGTCTTAATGCATTAAGACACGTTAAGTGTTGGTTTTCTATGGGAGGAAAACGCTTAACGTAATTAAACGCGTTGCGTTCATATTCTGTGCTCATCTGCTTTTCTGTACATAGTAGGCTTTATTAGTATGGTGTTTGCGGAGTTTGATAATATGATTTATTTCTTTTAATATCACTATCTAATGTTTTTAGCCACGTTACCGTTTTAGAACATCCCAGAGGACGCGGGTTTCATGACATCGTGTACAAAAAAAGTCCCATTGACTAGGCGCCAACCAATAAAACAACTCATTTGCAACTCCTACGTGCAACTATGTTCTACAAGTTTGTGCCTGTCATTGTATTTCTGTGAATGGCATTTTACACATTAGTGACGACTTGTCTGCAGCTTCAAATTCAGAATACAGGTTTGTGACTATTGTCTGCGAGTGCAAATCTCAACATTCAACTTCAGATTTGTATTTTACAGGTTTTCACATTGGAACTGTGAGTGTAAATTTTAGCATTCAAGTATTTATTGTTCATGCTCTCGAGTCTTGCTACTCTTTTACCTTCATAGTTATTCCAGAGTTTAGGGGTAAAATGTGAGAAATCTCCTTTAGTGAACTTTGATACGCTGGGCACTACTCACTGATCTATATAAATGACTTGATTGCTCATGATGTCATGTAAAGTGAAGCCACTATATTGGTATTCCCTCAAATTATATGAATTAATAGGAAATCATCTGATTTTAATGAGAAAACATGACCTAACGAGTCAGCGTTTTTATATTTGAATACTATACATTCTTACAGTGTAAACATCTTAAACATTTCTGATTATTATCAAAGTTGAAAACAGTTGTGCTGATTAATGTTTTTGTGTAAACCATTGTAACAGTTTAAACCATTTTTTCCCCTGCAGGATTCATTGTTAAATAGACCCCGTCACCCCAAACATATAAACGGTAGTTTACACTAATGTTCTAACGTTTGGGGTCAATAAGATTTAAAAAAAAAAAAGAAAAAAAAAAGAAATTCATATTTTTATTCAGCAAGGATGCATTAAATTGACCAAAAGAGATAGTAAGGATTTCTGTTTCAAATAAATGCTGGGTTTTTTTTAACTTTCTATCCATCAAATAATCCTGAAAAACACAAAAATATGAAGCAGCACAACTGTTTTCAACACTGGTAATAATCATAAATGTTTCTTGAGCGTCAAATCATCATATTAGAATGATTTCTGAAGGATCATATGAAGCTGTGATGCTGAAAATTCAGCTTTGATCACAGGAATTAATTACATTTTACAATATTCACATAGAAAATTATTTTTTAAAAGTTATTTAAAAATGTTTACATTATTTCAAAATATTATTGTTTTTAATGCTGTCTTGGTGAACATAAGAGACTTCTTTCAAAACATAATTTTTTTACCAACACAATTAGTGTATGTTTGAAGTTTTACTTACTAATCACATGGTTCATAGCGCCTTAGAGATGATGATCCGCCCAACTCTGCTACGGCGGAGGCAAGGGCATCAACATTGAAGGATCTAGGAACACAACAAATCATTTGTCACAGAGCCAACAATATTATTATATAATGCCAGGTTTATTACAAGTAAAGAAGCTACAGCAGAGGTGAAATGCAGAAAAGAGAAAGAATATAAGAACATACAGAAAATTATTTCTTAATTAGGATAACAGAATTTGTTTTTGGGTTTACTTTACTTAGGCTATTCATTTAATATTGCTCATAACAGTAACGGGCAATTCCACGCAAAACTGTCACATCCATAACGCCAACACAATGCCATTGTATTTAGTTGGCGTTATGGATGTGACAGTTTTGCGCGGAATTGCCCTAACAGATAATCTGCATGGTGAAAAATATTGTGACAAAATGGATATGAAGTTATTTAATGAGCTTCCTCGGTTCACCTGTCAAGGTTAAGGACACTTTATTGTCCCCGAGGGGCAATTATTTGTACAGCCAGCAGATAAACACAAGGACACAACACACAACAATACAGCAAAATATAGAATACTCACAGTCTCTAAAACACACTAGTAAAGAAATACATTAAAACAGTTCTGACAAATTGTTTAAAATCGAGACAGAAGTCGGGATAAGAGAGTTTCTGTATCTATTTGACCTGCATGGAGTACCTACGGCCTGAGGGAAGTAGCTTGAACTGGCAGGACAAAGGATGACTAGGGTCAGCTGCAATAGATAGTGCCTTCTTTGCCACTCTGCTGGAGTAAATGTGTGAGAGAGGGGGGGAAGTTAATGCCTGCAATCTTGCTACACGTCCTAACAATACTCTCTAACGTTAATCGTTTTTTTGTTTTTTGTAGACAAGGAACCAAACCAGCAGATAAAACAGAAGGTTAAAACAGACTCAATTAAAAAACAAGAATAAAACATTCTCATCAAAGTGGGGTCAATGTTAAAATTCCTCAGTCTACGGTAAAAATACATTCGCTGCTGGGCTTTGGCACAAACAGCATCAGTGTGTGATTCAAAACATAGCTTACTATCAATTATTGTGCCAAGGTACTTGTATTCTTGTACTATCTCAATAGGTTGGCCATCAATGATAGTGAGGAGAAGAGGGGGGCTCTGTTTCCTAAAATCAATAATTAATTCGTTAGTTTTGGATTTCCTACCTGTATTTCCTACTTCTCCGGTAGCAGCTTTCTTCAGAAATGTTGAAGTCGTGGAGCTTTCCCTCTGTTATGGGTTATTTTGTTGCTGCTGAAATCACTGAACATTGAACACTGAGCTAGTTTCAACCAATTTTCTCACTAAATGTAAGTGACGTCACTGATTACATACGTTTATATTTACTTTGTGTAAAATAAATTAGCTCACTTCCAAGGAAAACCTTTACAAAACCTCTCATATACACATAAGAGGTGATTAAAAGCCAAAACTTTCATAAACAAAAGCTCAACCGAGTTAACTTTAACTTAGCTTAACTTAGCTCTTCTGAAAACGGTTGAGATGCTAACGGACTTTTTCCGAAGACACAAAACCATGTCTATAAAAGTAAATATTCAACAGAAGCGTATCAATTACAAGTAAGAGAAGTGTCAAGAACAGTTGTGTGTATTATTCGTGTGATTTTAGAGACTAATATCACCTGAAAGTAGTGAAAACAACAGCGAGAGAGGGAGTTTTCCTGCTTACCAGTCGCAGTAGTCCCGCGCCGTTTCCATGGCAACTCTGCGCCGCGGCCGCTCCAGTGTTTGAAAGCGACTTGAAAGTTCAAAGTTCACGCGCACGGCCATTGATTAAACCACGTCAAAATCATGCAGCATTTACAAACATCTAGAATTAGAACATTACTTAAATAAAAATCTCAGTCACTCACAATAATAATTAAAATAAAATAAAAATATTTGGCTTAGTTATTATTCATTAGTTATTTTTATTTTTGCTAAAGTATAAGTCTACTCCTGGTAAGTGTTAATTCCTCTTACCCCGGGCTTAAAGTAAAAAGATGTCTGTGAAAAATAGTAGTAGACTATAATTTAATTAAATGCATTTATGGTGAGATTACTATATTTTCATGTCAATCTGTGTTCATTTTGAGTTTTGACCATGAACCATATGCGCTGTCACTTTAATTCAGCGCGTGCAGCACAGGAGAGCCGCAGATCGATAGTGCTGAGCATGTCTGAGATGGAGAGCTTTCAATTGTGCAGCCTAGCTCTATACATGTCTAAAAATGTATATTTTATATTTCAGTAAAAAAAAAAAAAAAAAAAAAAAAAAAAACAAACATTTTATTTAAAAAAAGGTTTAATTTTATTTAATTAATAATTTAATTTATATAAAAAAGTGCTAACTGCTGAGCATGTCTGAGATGCACGCAGAGGTTTAAATTGTGCAGCATACCGCGCTACATGTCTAAAAAGACCAGCCATTTCTCATATTTTTATCACATAATTTATCAAAATGGTTAATTATAAAACACATTTCATTATTTGGACCCGCGCAAACATAAACATCGGCCTCCCGTATAGTGGGCCGACCTAAAGCCGACGTAAGGGAGCTGGGAAATAGAGCACTGACTGTGACAGAGATCTGCCTACGCCTGGCCGACGCCTTTGCGATGTTATAGGGAGGGAGGCCGACGCTCGATGTTGGGCCGATGTCGGCCAGACGTACGTGTGCTATCTGGGTATATTACTTTATATATATGTTTGTGTGTGTGTGTGTGTGTGTGTGTGTGTATATATACACACTCTTCCTCTCCTGTTTCTCTCCTCTGCTCTTCCTCTCCTGTTCCTCTCCTCTCCTCTGCTCTTCCTCTCCTGTTCCTCTCCTCTGCTCTTCCTCTCCTCTGCTCATCCTCTCCTCTGCTTTTCCTCTCCTGTTCCTCTCCTCTGCTCTTCCTCTCCTCTTCCTCTCCTCTGCTCTTCCTCTCCTCTCCTCTCCTTAACTATGTTAACAAATACAACTTTTGATTTCAATAATGTAGGCTATTAGTAGCCTAAATATTAAAATTAACATTAACAATGCTGTAGAAGTGCAGTTTATTAATAGTATGTTAACTAATGTAGTTAACTAGAGTTTAATAAATGGAACATTATTGTAAAGTGTTACCGATTTTTTTTATACACCGATTCAGACGTCTCGTGAGCTCAGTGTTGGACAGATCAGTTGTTTTAACCATTCATTAAAGTGAATGGTTTAAAGGAGTCATTTGTTTGCGTATCGGACGTGTCATTAGTGGATGTGTAGCCTACGGCACGCATTGTGTGATTATCTCGGCAGTTTAGGACATTGCACAAGATTTGTGTCAACACAGAAAACATTTCATCACTGGATAGGTTTTTTCGTTTACTGAAATTGTGGTTTATGTCAGCTGAATGGGCGGAACGCTTTTCAGAGAAGGTTTTTTAGCACAATTCACACCCTGCGGTAATTCAGGAGAAAAAATCTCCAAATGCTCCACGTGAAACTGCGGTCTTCTGACCTTTTACTATCGTGTCAATTGATTTTGATTAATATGAGCGAGGGAGAGAGCAAGACAGTGCTCGACGTGTTGTTTGAAGATGTGAGAGTGCGCCCGCGCGGCCGGGGTGCTCTCTTTGCTCGTTTATACGCCCTGCCAGGCGCGGCAGTCATTCTATTCTACATCACTCACCGATCAAATAAGGCTATTGACCACTATTTCAAGGACAATTAGAAAGAAAACAAATAAAAAGCTTTTATGTAACTCATATTACATATTTGTTTTCACAAATAGGCCTATTTAAAAATAAATAAATAAAAAATTCCATAATTTAATGAGATCCCAGTTATATATACATATGTATGTGTGTGTATATATATATATATATATATATATATATATATATAGTATTTTTGGTTTTGATCTATTTTTGCAGCTTTATCGTATTCCATATTTATTATTTTCTTTTTCTTTTTTTTGCAATGTATTATATTTTATTGTAAAGTATTTATGCTTTTCGCCTCATCCACTTTCTGGTCAAATAGGATATCTGCTCTTGCTGTATGCAGTGTCATCAGGGGTCCTGAGTTCTATAAACTCCCACCACACAGTGTCTGTAAACGTTATGTTGGTTTTCTTTTTTGTATTATTCAGTGTAGTTTTCTTTTTGTAGTTTCTTTTGTAGTTTGGTGTGTTTCTTTTCCTTCCTCTCCAGAAGCCAGTGAGGACTCGGTGTGGAACAGGGGAGGCTAGCTGCTTTCATTCGGTGATGTGCATCACAGTGTGCTGTGTGTGCTGACACAACTTCCTTATTGTGTGTGCGTGGGTTGGCTGATTTGGTGTGAATATAGGTGGGTTTGAACTACTTCCTGAGTTGCAGCCGGCCTGCCTTGTTCCCGTTAAGCCTGGCCCTGGAGAGTTATTTTTACAATCTTGATTGTGCTGTGTCTTTTGGAGAGAGAGTCCATGATAATGAGTCTTAATTGATGATTGTGTTTTTATAATAATGTGTATTTTTGTCCTTCATGGGAGTATTTCCCTGGCGCCCCACCAGGGTGGCGTAGTCGGACTAGTTAGGGGTCAAGCCCTCAAAGGGCGTAGCCCCTATTGTATCCGTTAGTTTTCTTCTTCTTCTTCTTCTTCTTCTTCTTCTTCTTCTTCTTATTATTATTCCCAGTGGAAGTCTCTGGCAGCCAGGGCCGTGCACAGGGGGGGTGGCCCGGTGGCTAGAGCCACTGCCCCTCTGCCCTCATCGACTGAGGTGCCCCTCTTCCCCACCCCCACCGCTCGCTCCGCAGCATCAAGTCAAGTCAAGTCATCCTCATTTATATAGTGCTTTTAACAATGTAGATTGTTTCAAAGCAGCTTTACAGAGACAAACGTATAATTTAGGGTAACAGAGATTGCTTTGGCTTTATAGCGGTTCTTTAATGAAGTTATTTTCCAGCTGAAGTTAGTTTTGATTGATTCGCTTCCATCGCAATGATCATTTGTTATTAAATTAGGGGCCTCTAAGACGACACAATTCTCTCGACATAGACTTTAAATGCGAATCTGTGAGAAACGCTGATGGCGTTCACATGCGCATTAAGAATTGGTTCTATAGTTATGTGCGTTTGAATATATGTGCGCAGGTTTGGAATTCCCTACAGACCAAGCCTAAACAAAGTACTGGTCTTTCCTTATAATTTTGATACAGACTTTTATTTTATTTTGTCACTTCGGGGTAGGTACGCGAATTTTCCTGCAACGCTTTATCTGTAGAGTGGTAAAGGGATCCTCCATAGGGAGAGACTAGTTGGCATTTCAGCACTGCGTTGACATCGGGTCCAGGTGAAGGTCCTTCGTCAGATCTGGATACGGCCTGGATCCGGCAGGCTGCGGGAAAACCTCAGGATAAACAAAGACACTAAAATTAGCATAGATGCCATTCTTCTTATGATGTAACGAGTACGTCAGGATTTATGGGAAGCGTTCCCGGTTCCAGCTGACCTAATCTATGCAGCCTAACATTGAATTATAGAAGTCTATAATGTATTATGTGAATGCTAGGTCAAAGAGATGTGTCTTTAATCTAGCTTTGAACTGACAGAATGTGTCTGCTTCCCGGACAATGTTAGGAAGACTGTTCCAAAGTTTTGGTGCTAAATAGGAAAAGGATCTACCGCCAGTGGTCGATTTTGATATTCTAGGTATTATCAACTGGCCTAAATTTTGAGATCGCAATAGGCGTGAAGGACTATAATGCATTAGGAGCTCGCTCAAGTACTGCGGAGCTAAACCATTTAGTGCTTTGTAAGTAATCAGCAATATTTAAAAATGTTTAATAGGGAGCCAGTGCAGTGTTGACAGAACCGGGCTAATATGATCATACTTCCTGGTTCTGATAAGAACTCGAGCTGCTGCGTTTTGAACTAGCTGTAGATTGTTTATTAAGCGTGCAGGGCAACCACCCAGTAGAGCATTACAATAATCTAGCCTTGATGTCATGAACGCATGAACTAATTGTTCCGCATTTGTCAATGAGAGCATATGGCGTAATTTTGATATATTTTTAAGATGGAAAAATGTTTTACAGATACTAGACACGTGACTTTCAAATGAAAGAGTGGTATCAAAGAGCACAATTAGAAAAGAGCACAAATTAGAAAAGAGCACAAAGAGCACAGGTTCCTAACCGATGATGAAGACTTAACAGAGCAGCCATCAAGTGTTAGACAGTATTCTAGGTTATTACGTGAGGAAGTTTTTTGTCCAATAATTAGAATCTCTGTTTTTTCAGAATTTAGAAGTAGGAAATTACTAGTCATCCAATTTTTTATATCAGCTATGCATTCTGTTAATTTTGTGAATTGGTAAGTTTCGTTAGGTTTTGAAGAAATATACAGCTGAGTATCATCAGCATAACAGTGGAAGCTAATTCCATGTTTCCTAATGATATCTCCTAAGGGTAGCATGTACAGAGTGAACAGCAACGGTCCTAGTACTGAGCCTTGTGGTACACCATACTGAACTTGTGATCGACATCTCTTCATTTACTGCTACAAACTGATAACGGTCAGATAAGTATGATTTAAACCATGCTAATGCAATTCCACTAATGCCAACATAATGTTTGAGTCTATTTAAAAGAATGTTGTGGTCAATGGTGTCAAATGCAGCACTAAGATCAAGTAACACTAATAGAGAGATACAACCACGATCGGATGAAAAGAGCAAATCATTTGTGACTCTAACGAGAGCTGTCTCGGTACTATGGTACGGTCTAAATCCGGACTGAAAATCCTCGCAGATATCATTTCTTTCAAGAAAGAAAGAAAGAATATGTTTGACAGGAAAGGCAGATTCGAGATCAGCCTGTAATTGACTAATTCTGTAGGATCAAGTTGCGATTTTTTAACAAGCGGTTTAATCATAGCCAGCTTAAAGGTTTTTGGTACGTATCCTAGAGACAAAGACAAATTAATGATAGTAAGAAGAGGATCTATGACCTCTGGGAGCATGTCTTTCAGTAGCTTAGTCAGTATAGGGTCTAACATACATGTTGTCGATTTAGATGAATTAACGAGTTTGCAAAATTCTTCCTCTCCTATAGAAATAAATGAATCAAATTTTTCCTCAGGGAGACTAAAATTCACTGCCTGATGCGATACTGTAGTAGACGGTTGCATAGTTATAATTTTGTCCCTGATATTATCAATCTTATAAGTGAAGAAGTTCATAAAGTCATTACTGCTGTGTTGCTTGGAAACTTCTGGGCTTGAAGCTTTCTTTTTAGTTAGTTTAGCCACTATTTCAAATAAATACCTAGGATTATGTTTATTTTCTTCTAATAGGGTTGAAAAATAAGCAGATCTAGCAGCTTTTAAAGCCTCTCTGTAAGTAATCGAGCTCTCCTTCCATGCAATCCGAAATACCTCTAATTTTGTTTTCTTCCAGTTGCGCTCCATTTTTCTGGCTGCTCTCTTAAGTGCCTAAGTGTGCTCGTTGTACCACGGCGTTGGACTATTTTCTTTAATCTTCTTTAAGCGCAACGGAGCAACTGTGTCTAAAGTGCTGGAAAAGAGAGAGTTAAAAGTTTCTGTTGCAATATCAAGTTCTTCTAAGCTATCCGGGATGCTGAGATGATGAAACTGATTAGGAAGATTATTGATAAAGCAATATTTAGTGGCAGAAGTGATAGGTCTAACATATTTATAACACAGAGTCGGCTTTGCAGCCTTCGCTAAATGTAATTTACATGAGACTAGATAATGATCTGAGATGTCATCGCTCTGCTGCAGAATTTCAAAGGCATCAACATCTATTCCATGTGATAATATTAGATCTAGAGTATGATTACGAGAATGAGTAGGTCCTGACACGTGTTGTCTAACTCCAATAGAGTTTACAATGTCTTTAAATGCCAATCCCAATGCATCTTTTTCATTATCTATGTGTATATTAAAATCACCAACAATTAGTACTTTATCTGCAGTCAAAATTAATTCTGATAGAAAGTCCGCAAATTCTTTGATAAAATCTTTATGGTGCCCTGGTGGCCTGTATACAGTAGCCAGCACAAATCTCAAACGTGATTTATCGTTTGCACTATATATTTTTACATTAAGCACCAACACTTCAAAAGAAGTATATTTAAAACTAGATTTCTTAGTGGTTTTGAAAATATTACTATAAATTACAGCAACACCTCCCCCTTTGCGTTTCAGACGAGGTTCATGTTTATAACAGTAATCTTGCGGGGTGGACTCATTTAAAGTAATGTAATCGTTTGGTTTTAGCCAGGTTTCTGTCAAACACAGCACATCTAGGTTATTATCTGAAATCATATCATTAACAATGAGTGCTTTTGGAGTAAGCGATTGAATATTCAGCAACCCAAGCTTTAGCATTTGATCATCTGTATTATAACTGTTTTTTATTTGTTGAACATCAATTACATTTTTAACCTTAGATGGGTTTGGATGTTTTTTGGATTTCCAAATTCGGGGAACAGACACAGTCTCTATATGATGATATCTAGGTGAAAGAGGCTCTATGTGATGGGATTTATCTGACCTTGGTGACGCGAGGCCGCTAGCAGACAGTCGGTTAAGCCAGTCTGTCTGATTCCTGACCTGGTGCCCAATTTGTCATTTTTTATCTCTAAGACTATGAGCCAAATTACTAGAGAGAAGAGCAGCACCATCCCAAGAGCAGCACCATCTCAGTACACTACACTAGAGAAAAATATATGGATTATCATATGTTACTTCAAACGTTTCCATTCGTTATGACGTTATGAAATGAGATTGGAGTAAAAACATGAAGCCTAATGTTTGGTGCGTTTTGGTTTTCAAACGCACAGCGCGACTCAAACTCACAGTGCGTGCAGAGAACATTTACTGAAGCAATCGAGCCGCTCCAAACTATAAAACATTATTGTTACCATATTATAAATATCTTTGAGCAGATATCCACAGACACAGTATTTAACAGTAAACACGGGTCTAAACATTATAATATTCACCATATTAGAGTAAACACTCATACTAGCCTACTTTTATGTCATGCTGTGTTTTATTATCGAACATAAAAACATCCTCGTGTCATACATACATTTAGCATTAGGCTTCATGTTTTTACTCCAATCTCATTTCATAACGTACATTTTAGTCTGGCACCAGTTTAACTAGTAGCTACAATGTAAAGTTTATGCAACAATAACATGCTACTATTATTAGTGTCTTACCTTAAAAATCATTCTCATCTTCAAATCGCATTCTTATAATTCTTCTGAGGTAAATCCAAGTGAATCAGCACAGCACAGCACAAACACAGTCTTCCAAACTCGATGAAAAGCAGAGAAGAGTAAGTTACTGAAGTTTCTGATTCTTTGTTTTGAGGTAATGAGGGCTCTGCATTCCTCCGCGTGGATCATTTGCATGTCAATCGCTCGTGCGCGCATGGGTGTGGTCACATTAGAGTTAATTAGCTCGGACTGGAGAAACTGTACATGTCGTTGCTTTCATACAGATTACTTAAACAGAGAATATTTGTTTTTGATATGATTTACATCATTTAAAAATGGAGACTTCAAGCTTTGTAAAGACATATGTTTCATATCACAGTGACAAGCATTCGCTGAGTTACAGATTATTTTCTGTCGCGTTTCAGAATGAACTTCAAATTGAGAGAGATGGGAGAACGCGCATCATGTTTATTTTCTTTATTTTACGAAAAACACAACATTTTGTTTTTATTATTAGTGTACACAAATAAAAGAAGACATTTAACAGTTTTGAATGATGTATAACACTTGCCTGTATGACAAAAATCGATGGAGTTATTTGAGTCTCTTTTGCACTGGCCGTTACTCTTTCACGTATCTAAGCATGTAGTGAGTGCATGTGTATGTGTGCGTGCCTATGAATGCGTGCATTTGTATGTGTGCGTGTGTGAAAAAAAGTGTTCTAAATGAAAACTGTGCAACCCAATGTCACAAAAAAGACTTGTATATATGTATTATAGTTCATTTTTCAACTTTAAAGTTTCTTTCGTTTATGATTTTTTCTGTTTTTTTCTAAATAAAAATCAGTAAATTTATTCTTGTTTTTTTTATTTTTGTCTATTTAAATTATATTTACAAACTCACCACACACAATAACTGTAATTTGTTGAAAGCTAATATTTTTCTGAAAAAGATGACACCTTGCACATTAAGATAGCACATTGTTTTAGAATTGTACAGTCAAAAAATCTAAATATGTGAAAAACACCTATTTTAGCTTCAGGTTCTAAAGGGTTAAGTAGTCTGTGAAACAATAACCCCTGAGATGGGTGACCTGGAGATGGGTGGAGCTGCTCTCTCCCGGTGGAGGGCCGGGAAACGAATCTTTGAGTTTAAATTCTGTTCCACCACTGCAGTCACAGTGGTACCCAAATTCAAAAAAAAAAAAAAAAAAGAGCAGTTCCTCTATCCCTGGGTCTGAAGAGGGCCCGGAGAGTAGTGGGAGAAGAGAATCCTCACCACTCTCATCTGCCTCTTCTATCGCCAGCGGGCAGCAGTGTTCGGTTCGAGAACGCAACCAAGCCGCCTCCTGCACCTCCTGCCCCGTGGAATCAGGTAAGTGTTGCACAGCACACTCAGACTCCGCTACGGGCCGCCTCCCAGAGAGAGCCTCCCGAGCCGCGTCCCTGTGTTCCACCTCGCTGCCCCACTCCGGGTACGCCTACGGTCCCTTTGGTCCCGCTTGTACGGTCTCTGCGAGCCTGGTTAGTGCTCCCCAGTCCGTCTCGCTGGCTCATCCGGACCATCAGGCTCGGCTAAGCGATTCAGTTCGCCCGACATCCCCCCAAGTTTCGGGCCATCCACTCCACTACAGTGAGAGCAGCCGATGTGCCCATGTCTTGCAGGCGGAGATCGCAGTCCTACTGGCGAAGGACGCGATAGAGCCAGTCCCTCCAGCCAATATGAGGTCAGGGCACTACAGTCCCTACTTCATTGTACCCAAGAAAGGAGGTGGGTTACGACCGATCTTGGACATGCGAGTTTTGAATCGGAACCTCCAAAGCTACCGTTCAAAATGCTCACGCAGAAATGAGCTCCGTGCAGAGTTGGATCCGGTCGCACAGACAGCGCGCCTCACAAAGCAACGCACTCAGTCGGTGCTGAACTGCTTGAACACGTTCAGGGGTGTGGACGTGCCCTCAACTGCATTGGCACATCAACTGCCTCGAGTTGCTAGCAGTACGTTTTGCTCTGAGCCGATTAAAGAGGCCGCTACAGGGCAGGGACATGCTGGTCCGTACATACAACACTGCAACCGTTGTGTACATCAACCGACAAAGGTGGTCTACGCTCCCGTCGCATGTCGCAACTCGCCCGCCATCTCCTCCTCTGGAGTCAGAAGCATCTGAGGTCGCTTCGAGCCATGTATGTCCCGGTGTGCTCAACTGTGTGGCTGACAAGCTGTCACAAGCTGTGCTCCCGGGAGAATAGCGACTCCACCCCCAGGCAGTTTAGCTGATCTGGAGAGAGTTCGAGGAGGCTCAGGTAGACCTGTTTGCCTCCTCAGAGACCTCCCACTGCCGGTTGTTTTACTCCCGGACGAAGGGAACATTCGGCACGGATGCACTGGCACATAGCTGGCCCCGGGGCCTCCGCAAATATGCGTTTTCCCCCAGTGAGCCTACTTGCGCAGACACTGTGCAACGTCAGGGAGGACGAGGCACAGGTCCTTCTGGTGGCTCCCTATTGGCCCACCCGGACCTGGTTCCCAGAACTCATGCTCCTCGTGACAGTCCCTCTCTGGCCCATTCCTCTAAGGAAGGACCTTCTGACTCAGAGACGGGGCACCCTATGGCACCCTCGTCCGGACCTCTGGAAACTCCATGTCTGGTCTCTGGACGGGACGCGAAGGTTCTACCCCCAGAGGTACTTAACACCATCATTTCTCCGCAAACGCCGTCCACGAGACGTGCGTACACCTTGAAGTGGAACCTGTTCATCGAGTGGTGTTCTTCTCACAGAGAGAACCCACGAAGATATTCAATAGGGTCCGTGCTTTCATTCTTGCAGCAAGGGTTGGAGCAAAGGTTGTCTCCCTCCACCTTCAAAGTACATGCTGCCGCTATTTCAGCATATCACAACCACATAGATGGCAAATCAGTAGGGAAGCATGACCTGGTCATCAGGTTCCTTAAGGGGGCGAGACGGTTAAACCCTTACCCTCTTGGGACCTTTCCCTGATGCTTCGAGCACTTCAGAATGCTCTCTTTGAGCCTTTGCAATCAGCAGACTTAAAGCTTCTCTCCTTGAAGACTTTGCTGCTGATTGCACTAGCCTCTATCAAGAGGGTAGGGGACCTGCAAGCATTTTCGGTCGACGAATCGTGCCTAGAGTTCCGGCCGGGTGACCACCATGTTGTATTGAGACCCCGGCCTGGCTATGTGCCCAAGGTTCCTACCACTCCCTAAAAGATCAGGTAGTGAACCTGCAAGAGCTGCCCCTGGAGGAGGCAGACCCAGCCCTGGCTTTGCTCTGTCCTGTTCGCACCCTGCGTATGTACGTACGTGTTCCTGCTATTGCTCGAGTGTAAGGGGAGGTCACTGTACTTGCCACTTTAGCCGATAGAAGCCGTTTTTTTCTGTGTTTATTGTAATACTGCATACACATTTCCTGTATTTTCTGGTTATATTCTAATAAAGAGACTGAGAAATAATTATATATGGTCATTATAACATTGCTAAAACATCATCTAATGGTGGCCTAAGACTTTTGCACAGTACTGTATGTACAGTGCACAAATTTTGTTGAAAAAAAAAAATGTTCTTTTATGTTCCAAAGTTCTCTTCTCCTCCTCTGGCCAGGGCCGTCACAGACATGAGGCAGGGCCCCATGCAAGCTAGCCGACGTGATGATACAATCATCATCAAGTGGCCTTATTAATTGATCTCTTCCATAGTCTGAACTATGAATATATTAACTAGTTTTGTGTCACAAGTTTGTCCTGTCTTGTTTTGCACTTGGGTGTTTGTTGTGTTGAGCCATGTGCTCGTGTTCATTGTTAGCCCCGCCCTTCTTGTTATCTTGTTATTGGTTTAATTCTTTCCACCTGTTGTCATCGTTACCCTCTTTTGTTTGCCTTCCTATTTAGTCTCCTTGTGGCTGTTGTTTTGTGCTGTTACGTTGTCTAATGTTCTTGTGTTTGTTTCCCAGTGTTTTGGTTTGTTTATATTATTCTAGTGTTTTTCCCCCCGCGTGGGAGTTTTGTTTATCATTGTATTTTGCTTCTATTTTATTAAAATCCCATTTTGGTTTTCTGCAATTGAGTCCTCAGTTTTGTTTTTGAATCCAGCCGTGACAGATTTGCATTATTTGTAGCAGTCTTGTTATATTATGAAGTAATGACAGTCAGATATTATGATTTTTTTAAAATTCCTTATTTAGAGCTTGTGTCTTATAGACTCACACAAACATCAATAATCAGCGTATAATTCTCAACAATGGAGACAATCAATAAAAAGCTACCTTGTTTTGTGATGCTTTGATCAGTTGATCTGTTTATCTAAATATTTGGTCACCATTGTTGAGGTTCACACATTTATTGATGTCTATGTGTGTTTAAACGACCCTGTCTGAATAATGACTTAACAACTTTCAAAATATCAAAGCAGGACAGGATTTTATGCTGTAGTATTATTGAGCTAAAATAATGTGAAATTAATTCATTTAAATACTATATTCAGAGATCAGACTCTGGGTGAGATCAGTGAATCAGGCTACTAGTTGATGATTATATAATAAATCAATAAGTAACCAACTTCATCTGACCATAATTTCTCTTGCAACTTTTGCCATAACAAATGTGCTTTAGAAACACACAGCTACAGCGGCCAGTGAAGAACTGATGTTAAAAAGTCAAGGGTCAAGAGCCCCACTAAAGCAAATGATTACCTCCATAATGGTGACTTCAAACTTTATTATTTTGGGCCCCCTGAAAAAATATTTATTGTCTTATTTTTTAATAAAGATAATATGGAACTGGTAATATATTATTAAATAAAGCTGATACATTTATTCATCCAAGTGCGTTGGATGTGTTGGCTATTTGTGTTTTCTTGATGTAATAAATACATCATCAGCCGGCAGGTCAGGTGCATATTGCAATGCGTTGTGACTTGTGTCAATTATTTTAACTCTATTTACAATAGTGTAAAAAGACAGGAATTTTGACCACGTAATCATTCGGTCAATTATGTTGCGCACCGATAATTAAAAGTGACAGCACCCGGTAGGCTGTAGTCATACTGACCTCATTCATCAACATCTCGTTCCTCCCTGCCATAGCCGCTATCATAGGAGCGGGTGCACACGCGATGATGATAGCACCTGGACATTCATCCATTTCTCCACTCTCCCTTCCATATTCATTCCCGGTCATTTCATACACTTACATTGCACTGTCTGGTTGTTTCGTCCGTGTTGTTTGTCTGTGTGGGCGTAGTCAGTCTTCCAGCGCCAGCGGCCGAACCAAACGATTGAGCGGCGGCCGTTTATGACGTCATGACGGGGTCGCGTCGGCGCATCGAAACCAGAAGCTGACGAAATCATTGTCTAGTGTGAATAGGTGTGTAGTCAAATGGAAAAATTATGTGTTAAGTGTATTATGTGTGAATGTATTATGTGTTTTATTGGTGTATGTGTGTATTATTAATATATTATTAATGTATTATTAATATATATAATATATTGGGAATGGATAATCAAATAGATGAAGTATTTGTATGTGTATTAATTGTTATATGTTTCGGGAATTGGTGTGGCCCAAAAAGGGGCGGGGTTTGGCCTATTTAAGCCAAGGCCAAACCTGAAGTCATCACTTGTTAACCAAGTCGGAAAGCGAGAGTGCAATGTGGTGCCTCAAGCAAACCAAACCTTTGTGAACTGGTGTACGGTAGATACGTTTTTTTTGTTGAATAATTTTTGTCTTTATTTTTTTTGTTGTTGTACATTTAGGGTCTTTTCTTTTTGTGTGCACCTGTACATATACTTCACTGTGGACGGTCTTCTTATTGGCACTGTAAATAAATTCAACCTTGCACGAAGTGCTTCTGCGAGTGCGCCATCCTTTTACATCCATACACGGACTCACATTTCTCCCCGAAGACGGGCTGGTAGGCTCGTCTTCATCACATGCTTTCTCGTGGACACCCCACTATCACCCCCTGGCCTCTTCGGCGACGCTGTCACTGCAGTCGTCGAGAGGTTTCATGAGGCTAATAAGCAAGCGGCGGCATTCCAGAAGCTCCTCCCTCAAGAGGCTGGTTCCCTTAGTAGATTTTCTGGCAGCGTGGAAGCTACTGCCAAATATGTCTCAATGGGTCCTGCGCACAATCAAGAAAGGTTACACTATCCAGTTCGGGTCTCGCCCACCCAGGTTTATGGGGGTCCTACCTACAGTGGTGCGCCCCGAGCAGGCTCTGGTTATGGAACAGGAGATAAAAAACTCTGTTGGTGAAAGAGGCCATAGAATGTGTGCCTCTTCCCGACAGAGAAATTGGTTTCTACAGCCGATATTTTATCGTTCCAAAGAAGGATGGCATGTATTGCTTTCCAATTTGGATCTGTGCCTTCTGAATCAGTCGGTCATGCAGCTCAAATTCAAAATGCTAACCCTGAGACAGATCGTACCACAGATCAGATCCGAGGACTGGTTTGTTACGATAGATCTCAAAGACGCTTTCTGTGTGGAAAATAAGTCAAAAAAAAATTTCCACAGTTATGTATCTCAGATTTTTGCTGTACATTGTCTTTCTGCTGCTCTAGTGAAAAGGGTACATCTAACAGCTTCATCTGCCTCTGGAACTCTTGGGATTTCCTGTAAAATCATTACATCATTACCATCAATTTTATCATTAGCAGTTCCTGAAACCTTCAGCCCATTTAAGCCATTAAATCAAATATGATCACAATCAATGTGACTTAGTTTAGCTCTGCTGCTATCTCTTTTTTGGCTGAAAGATGCTGGATGTAGCAGTTCAAGAGGTGCGTCGGGCCACAGATCTGTCTCTTCAGGCCACCAAAGAGACCGCTCATACTACTGGGCGGTCTATGGAAGCTATGGTGGCCGCGGAGAGACATTTATGGCTTAATTTTCAGATATAGAAGATAAAGACAAAGTCTTTTTGCTGGATGCCCCGCTATCGCCTCCTGGCTTTTTCGGCGATGCAGTCAACACCGTAGTCGAGAGGTTTCAAGAGGCTAAAAAGCAAGCGGAGGCATTCAAGTGTTACCTCCCTCGCCGTCTCCTGGCCCCTGTTGCTGCTGGGCGTGAGCAGCCCCAGCCGCCAAGCTCCATCGTATCAAGCGCAACAGAAGGAGAGTCTCTCCCTCAAAAGCCAGGGGCCTCAGGGCGACACTCTCAGCCAAAGCCTTCTAAGTAGAAGACCTATCAGAGGGAAGGCTTCGACAAAGAAGAATGGAGTCAGACTTTCAAGGCGTCAGAATGGCGTCAGCCCCCTCCGGGGTGGAGCGGTGTTCACCTCATTATACGGTGCTCGTGCCCTCAGGAGGCCGTTCTGGCAACCCCGCCACTCTGTGCCTCTGGGTGCAGCAGTTTCCAGCAAGCTAATGGTTTGATGGGGAATCGCTCTGAACTGTGGAATGCGGTGTTGTCTTCATTAAATGGCCTGTTCACGGATAATCCTACAGCTATCACCCCGCATGTTCACCGAAATGCGTAGATGCAGAGTTGGCCCCGCTGTATCTTCCTCAGGCTGCAGGGCATACGCATTCTGAACTACATGGACGACTGGCTTAACCTAGCAGAGTCACAACTGCTGGCAGTTCGGCATCAAGATGTCGTTCTCTCTCATATTAAAAAGTTGGGGTTGAGATTGAATGCCAAGAAAAGTGTGTTTTCTCCAGCACAGAGGACCACCTTTCTTGGTGTGATATGGGATTCAGTGACGATGAGGGCCGTCCTTTCGCCTGCTCATGTCGCCATGATCCTCTCAGTCGTAAAAGAGATAAAGCTAGGCCAGTAACTCACTGTAAAACAGTTTCAGAGACTTTTGGGCCTGATGGCAGCGTCCAACATAATAACTTTTGGCCTGCAGTACATGAGGCCCCTGCAGTGGTGGCTCAAGACCAAGGGCTTTTCCCTGAGGGGGTACCCACTTTGTATGATCAAGATCACGCGGCAGTGTCTCCGTGCCTTGGTTATATGGAGGAATCCTTGGTTCCTGTCCCAGAGTCCAGTGTTTGGAGCTATTTGTCATCAAGTCACGCTCTCGACAGATGCTTCTCTCACCGGCTGGGGAGTGGTAATGGAAGGCCGCTCAGCTCAGGGTCTGTGGAGGAGTCATCATCTTTCGTGGCACATACATTGTCTGAAGATGATGGCGGTCTTCATGGCATTGAAACACTTCCTTCCAGACCTAAGGGGCCATCATGTGCTTGTCCATACAGACAACACATCAGTGGTCTCGTACATAAATCATCAAGGGGGTCTGCATTCACGTCCACTATGCAAACTGGTACACCAGATTCTCTTGTGGTCCTTAGGGCAGATGTTCTCCCTGAGACAAAGTTAATATTCCTGGACATCAGAATATAGAAGCAGACATCCTGTTGAGGCAGGGGCTGAGGCACGGGGAATGGAGGCTCCACCCCAAGGTCGTGGAGCACATTTAGGAGGTTTTTGGCCAAGCAGAGGTGGATCTGTTTGCGTCTCAGGATACGACACACTGTCCACTGTGGTTCTCTCTCACACATCCAGCCCCATTGGGACTGGACGCATTGGTACAGACGTGGCCGAGGCTGCGTCTGTATGCATTTCCCCGATTGCTCTGCTCCCAGGAGTTCTGGAGAAGGACTGTCAGGACTGAATAAGTTTCCTGCTAGTAGCACCGTACTGGCCGAGCCAGGTGTGGTTCTCGGACCTAGTATCCCTCCTCAACGGCTCTCCTCTGGAGATTCCGGTGAGGAAAGATCTTCTATCTCAGGCGGGAGGAGTGAGGTTGGCCTCTGAGGGGGCCAAACTCATAGACTCTGGTCTCTCAACCGAACCCATACTTCACTCCAGAGCTCCATCCACTAGGAATCTATTCGCCCCAAAAGTGGAGAGTGTTTACTTGGTGTAATATACGACAATGGGATCCAGTTAATTGCCCTGTGGATTTAATACTAGAGTTCCTTCAAGATCGTTTTTCGGCAGAGTTATCTTCGTCCACATTGAAGGTGTACATGGCGGCTATAGTGGCTTACCATGTCCCTTTGGGTGGATTATCTGTGGGGAAAGACCCTCTGAAAACATGTTTCCTTCGTGGTACTTTGAGGCTGAGGCCTTCAGTTCTTGCTCCAGCATGGAACTTGGCACTGGTTCATGTACTCTCCTGTCGATTGTCTAGCCCCGCCAATTTTGTTAACTGATTATTGATTAATTTGCCCCACCTGTCCTCCCTCGTTACCTGCTTTGTTTGCTTTCCCTATTTATTCTCCCTGTGTTTGCAGTCCTTTGCTGGTTCGTCGTCGAACATACCTCTTGTGTCTTGACCTGCCTGTTCCGAGTTTGCCTTGTCCAGTTGCCAGTCATGTTTTCCCCCACGGGGTAGTTTTTGTTTGCTTTTGTTTAATTTTTATAATTAATAAAGCCCTTAAAGGTGCTCTAAGTGATGTTGGGTGACGTCACTTCTTGTTGACGTTTAAAGTATTGTCAAACAAAACTAGCTAGCTAGACCCTCCCTCCCTCCTCCTCATCTGTGCACTAACCCCCCTAACCCCACCCCCAAATCCTTCTTGTCGGTTATAGGCTGGAACAGTTTGTTATGTTTCGTGGTGCGGGTTAGCCCAGTTTTTTTTTTGCCATTTGTGGAGCCTGGGCTGTCTACAGAGACCGCGTTTTTTTACAGTGTGTTCAGGGGACAGGCAGCTAGCGGATAGTGAGGAGATGTTTGCTGTATGTGACAAAAAATGTTTTGGCCTAAAAAACGTGTGACATCGCTTAGAGAACCTTTAACTCTGCATTGAGTCCTCGCTCCTTCCATCACCCAATACCTGGCAGTTACACGTTGTGAGCTTTTCTTTAAACTTTTCTTTTTTTTTTCATTTATTTCATTCAAGTTTGCATGCCTTTTCTTTTTATTTCAAATAAAATGTGCAATTGTTTATTGGGAAAATACTGATTACTGATTATAAAAAAAAAATGTTTTTACTGATTTTGAGTGTTTTATTTATTTTGCTCCATATCAGTTGGAGGTTGTCATGTTGGAGTTCCCATAATTAGTCAAAATCACTGTTGATCACTGTAAAGCTGTTTTGAATCAATCTGTAGTGTAAAAAGTGCTATAAAAATAGACACATTATAAAATTACCAGTGAATTCACTCTGGTAAAGTTTAGAAGGTTGTGTACCTGCCTATTCTGTGTTCTGTATATTTGAAGAGCTCTTTTCCAAAACGTGATAAATGCAATTTTTAAAAAGAATGAGTTTGGCATGTCATTTTGCTGTGTACTGAAACTATTCACTACTCCATCAACGTTTCATGCCAAATCGATATATTTCCTTGCTTAAAATGTACTGCAAGATGCATTGTTTATGTTCATTCATTCCTCAAAATGAGTGCTTTAAACTGTGATAACACTTTTGATGGCCTTGATGAGCCAGTGAGACCTACACCTGGGGGTAGAAAACGCAGACTGGACAAAGAAAATCACAAAAAAAGAAAAAAAAGATGGTTTGTCACTCAAGTGGCGCGTTCATACCAACAGTGGGATGTCAACACAAAGCTGCTGCCAAAGGTTTCTGTCAGCCCGAGAGGCTGTCGCCGGACGATCTGATGATAAATTTCAACTATTTTTATGAAAAACCAAACAAGGTTGACCAGGACCAGGCCATACTTCATCTCCTGGACATCACGCAAGTGACAAGGAAGCGTCCAAAAATCCAGGACGTAAACAAACAAAAAGACCGGAACGTATCTGTTAAGTACAGTCTTTTGTGCAACATCTGGAGAAGGTGCCCGTTTGAAAGTTGACCTTCATAGAAGTGTTTGGTGAGTACAACTTTCGTTTCAGAATTGGCTAGTTTAATACCGTTTTGTAGGTTTCTCCCTCGTGATAAAGATCTTTTCCTGTAAAGAAGCCTGCTAACGTGACATGAAAAGTACTGAATAGTTCTACTAGCCTACTGATAGATAGACTGGCCTTTGATACACTGACCATGATAAGGTGCTATTGTAGATTGTGTGTAGTGATGGTAGTGCAAAAGTACAAAATGTAGCCAGTAAACAGTGCAGGGATATGTGCAAAGCTGTGCTTGTTGTTACATATGATTGGACATTATGTTTTTGTTGTTACATGGTATGTCATTGCTATAGAGTAGGGCTAGGGGAGCTGTGAAGAGAGAGAGAGAGAGAGAGAGAGAGAGAGAGAGAGAGAGAGAGAGAGAGAGAGAGAGAGAGAGAGAGATGTGTGTGAAAGGTGATATGTTAAGCAAAAGAGGTTCCTAACCCAAAAGAGGAACACCAGGCCACAAGTATCTCCCCAGTGACCTGAATGTGCACAAGATGCATGAGCTCTTTGAGGCTCAAAGCCATGCTCAAACCAGCTATTCCCTCTATTATTCAGTGTTTTCCAAGGAATTCAATCTTGGCCTCGGTCATGCAGCTACAGATGCATGCACTGATTGTGCCAAGTACAAGATCAGGATTACAGACCCAAACCTTACTGACACAGAGAATGGAATCGGCATCATTCATCTTGCGTCGTTGCAGAGTGCGCGTTTTTTATGACATGTTAGGCAGGGTTGCTGAAGGTCATGTGACCCTCTGTTTTGATATGATGCAAAACCTGGTCCTTCCAAAAACCGCGATAGGACAGGCCTATTACTCACGCCAGATGTATATGTACCTGTTTGGTGTGGTTGTGCACCATGGGGAGAACAGTTACCAGGCAAAAGATGATGTCCATCTGTATGTGTGGCAGGAGAATGATGGTAGCAAAGACAGCAATATGATTGCTTCTGCGCTGAATGACTGCCTCAAGGTTCAACTTCAGGACAAAGTCAGCAGATCCAGGGGGCTTCGGCTGTTCAGCGACTCTTGTTGTTGGGCAGAACATGAGCATGGTGTCCATGCTGATGGAACTTCGGCAGCTTTTCCCCAACCTTGGCATAGAGCACATCTTTCCAGTACAGGGCCACAGTTATCTCCCTGCAGACCAAGTCTTTGGCAGAATTGAACAGAATATGGACACAGTTCTGCTACCACAGGAATACCACGCCATCCTGCAGCAATTCAGGCAACGTTCATGTTTATGGCACAGACTGGGAGGCGTTTGATTACAGGACATCCACAAAAGACTGTGTTAAGGCTCAGAGGAGCTTTAAAATCAGTGAAGCACGAATGCTTGACTTGAGTACTAACAAGGTGGGTGTAAAGATGACTTACAATGGGGAGTATTGTTTCCATAGTGTGTTAAAGCGGGGCAAGCGGTGGGCTGACCTGAAACCTGAGGTACTTCCAGAGCAGACCTCTGTTAAGGCCGCAAAAAAGAGAGATGTGCTGGCACTATTAGGAGCAATAGGTGTGTCTGATGCTGTGAGGGCTTTTTATGATGATGCACTGTATCAGGTGACTGACAATGCAGGCCTGAGTGATGAAGAGTGATCCATGCTAGTGATGAAGATCTCTCTCTCTCTCTCTCTCTCTCTCTCTCTCTGTCCTCTCACACACTCAAAGCACATCTCACACACAGACACTATGTGATTTTTTTTTTTAATGTATAGCAGACAATGGTCCTACTGTTTTACAGGTTCGACACTATACTGTATGCCTTACTGAATGTATTGCACTATTGAATGCATTATTGAATATTGCATGTTTTTGAAAAAAGCTCCCCATTTACATGAATTGCCATTGTGGAAAAACTGTTCAGTTCAGAGAAAAAAAATTGTATTGAAGATGTGAAACAGAAAAAAAAAAGAAAAAAAAACGTAGGCACCTAGAGGAAAATCTATGAATATACTGACCTCTAGTGGAAAATTTAGGAATGTCGGCATACATTTGGACTAACCTACTCTATTTGTCTCATCTATCTACTGCATAATATATGCAATATACAAGTCACCAGTGCTAAAAGGTTTTTGTTGTTGTTGTTTTTTTTTTTAAGTTAAAGGGAGGTTAATTTTACCATTAACAAAGTGTTGTTTAATGAGCTTACCATTAACGCAGTGAAGGCAAACACTAGAACAAGTGGCAGATTTAAGTTGCCATTCATCAAACTACAATTTAAAGAGAAAAGTATTTCCTGATTTCATTGGAGGTCTAATTGGCACCACCTGCTTTTTTAAAGCAACACCCCACACAGTCTTTATTATAAATAAAAGCCATGTGGGTAAGCTAGAAAGAGATAGAGATGTGGATCACTCTTCAAATCTGCCTGTATCTGTCTTTCAACTGTATCTCTGCAATTTCAGTCCTCAGGTCAGACATCTGTCAGCTTCAGGGACACTTCAAGTTAAACGGGATGTTCCAGGATGGAGATCTTATACTTGGAGGTCTGTTTGAGGTTCACTTCCTCACAGTGTTCCCAGAGCTGAGCTTCAGATTGGAACCGGAACCACCTTACTGTGAGCAGTGAGTCTGAGACAAACTGATCAAGGATACCTACTTGTAAAAGATAAAATGAAGAAAACTTAAACATAGCTACTGAACTGTCTTGTAATTATAAATTGCTTGTACTTTTTTTATTTATCAGAATTAATTTGATCTATTGCTTTATTTGTTTATTTTTGCATAAAAATCAGAGTTTGTAAATCAAATGAAGAGTGTATAATTTACCATATGAGAATGTTGGAAACTGTTTTATACCATCAATTCAGAAACATTGAAATATTATAATTTCTCTTGCTTTTTATAGGTTTGATAAGGCAAGTTTCCAGCAGGCACAGACTATGGCCTTTGCTATACATGAGATCAATAAGAATCCAAACCTGCTTCCTAACATCACTCTTGGATACCATCTTTATGACAATTGTGTAAAGTTGGGAGTGGCATTCAGAGCTGCTACAGCTCTGGTTAGTGGGACAGAGGATTCCTTCTCCAACCTAAACTGTGCTGGCCTACCACCAGTGATTGCTATTGTGGGGGATCCGGGGTCTACTCACTCAATTGCAATCTCCAGTGTATTGGGGCTGTTTAGAGTGCCTATGGTAAGTGTGAATGTGAAATGCAAGATTTTATTTATTGTTACATTTTAATTGTAATAGATTAAAATTACCATCTGCATATAATGCTTCCAAATATTTCTTTCTCTTTTGCTTGTGTGTGAAATATCTCGTACTACACAGAATACTTATTTGCTGCTCATTTGTGTCTCTTCTATAAGGTTAGCTACTTTGCCACCTGCTCCTGTTTGAGTGACAGGAAAAAGTACCCCTCTTTCTTCAGAACAATACCCAGTGATGCCTTCCAAGTGCGGGCTATGGCACAGATCTTGAGGTATTTTGAATGGACCTGGGTTGGTCTTCTCTACAGTGATGATGACTACGGCATCCATGCCTCTCAGTCCTTCCACAAAGATGTGCAGCTATTTGGAGGTTGTGTTGGCTTTTCTGAAATGCTGCCTCGTGATAATAACCGTAGAGATATTCAGAGTATAGTGGGAGTGGTTCAGGCCTCTACAGCTAGAGTGGTGGTGGTGTTCTCCACTGAAGCCTATTTGTTACCACTGATGGATGAGGTGGTATTGCAAAACGTGACAGGCAGACAGTGGATTGCAAGTGAAGCTTGGGCTACTTCACCTGTGTTTCACACTCAGCGTCTTTTGCCTTTCATGGGGGGCACACTGGGCATCGCCATCAGGCGTGGGGAGATCCAGGGACTTCGTAAATTTCTTTATTACCTCCGCCCTGACAACAATCCAAGAAACAATATGGTAAGAATCTTCTGGGAAAACATGTTCGGGTGCAGTTTTGACGCTGGAGGCAAAGAGGTAGAGGGAGAAAAAAAGGGTTGTTCAGGGCAAGAAGATCTGAACAGCACAGAAACAGCATACACTAATGTTTCAGAGCTGAGGGCATCTTATAATGTGTATAAAGCAGTTTATGCCCTTGCACATGCGATTCATGATCTGATGCAGTGTGAGGAGGGCAGAGGACCATTTAGTGGAAACAGATGTGCCGACATAATCAACCTGCAGCCCTGGCAGGTATAGCAGAAATACTACATGAACACAGAAGGGACACAAATAATTCTACATGTTTATACACAATATAGAAACACATAAAACACCTGTCCTGTCTGTAACCTGTACAGGTAGTCCATTACCTACAGAAAGTGAACTTCACCACTGGCTTTGGGGACCATGTGTCATTTGATAAGAATGGAGATGCTCTGGCCATCTATGATGTGATGAATTGGCAGCCGAGTTCAGATGGTGCGATAAGGGTCAGCACAGTCGGTGAAGTGAATGAAGGGGCTACAGCAGGGAAGGTGCTCACACTAAATGAGGATGAAATATTCTGGAACTTTGAGAACAAAAAAGTAATTAATATATCATATTAATTTCAAAACTAGTATTATACTTCACACAGACACACACATGCATCACTAAAAAGAGTGATAACAGATATTGTGCCCCTTAGCCCCCACGGTCTGTGTGCAGTGAGAGTTGCCCCCTTGGCACCAGACAAGCCAGGAAGAAGGGCCTTCCTGTCTGCTGTTTTGACTGCCTGCCATGCAGAGATGGAGAGATTTCTAATACAACAGGTAAAGAAGTCTTATTCCAAAATCTAAATATATATTGAAAGATAATTTTCTTTTCAAATTTTGTTTTACACACAGATGCTATTGAGTGCACAACATGTCCAGATGAGTTCTGGTCCAGTCCAAATAAAGATCGGTGTGTCCCTAAAGAAGTAGAGTGTCTGTCATATGAGGAACCTCTGGGCATCTCTCTAACCACTGCTTCTCTGCTTGGCACCTGCTTCTGCGCACTTGTGATGGTCATCTTCGCTCATCACCGTAGCACTCCTGTAGTACGTGCCAACAATTCAGAGCTCAGCTTCCTGCTGCTGTTGTCACTCAAACTGTGTTTTCTTTGTGTGCTATTGTTCATTGGCCGGCCACAGGTGTGGACATGTCAATTAAGACATGCTGCATTTGGCATAAGCTTTGTCCTGTGCGTCTCCAGCATCCTGGTCAAGACTATGGTAGTAATAGCTGTGTTCAAGTCATCTCGACCTGAGGGTAAAAGTGCCATGAAATGGTTTGGTGTAGCTCAACAAAGAGGCACTGTCATGTCCCTAACTGCCCTTCAGGTTCTGATATGCATAGTATGGCTAACTACTTCATCCCCAACACCCTATAAAAACAGTCAGTATATCACCTCTAAAATAGTCTACGAATGTTCTATTGGCTCCGTGGCTGGTTTTTCTATGCTGCTAGGATACATTGGCCTCCTGGCAGCAATAAGTTTCCTCTTAGCCTTCCTGGCAAGAAACCTTCCGGATAATTTTAATGAAGCCAAATTTATTACCTTCAGTATGTTGATCTTCTGTGCTGTGTGGATTGCATTTGTTCCAGCATATGTGAGCTCACCAGGGAAATATGCAGTGGCTGTGGAAATATTTGCTATTTTAGCTTCCAGTTTTGGATTATTGGTGGCCATATTTGCCCCGAAGTGCTACATCATCCTTTTACATCCAGAGAAAAACACTAAAAAAGTAATCATGGGAAGAGCCACACAAAATAAATAGTTAACATAAACTAGACATTTTTACATTGAGAAATAAAAAAAAAGAACTGTGATCATGTTTTAGTCTTCAATATATGAATCATGTTTCAAATGGCTAACACTTTACAATGGTTTCCCTATATATACAACAAAAACAAGACAGTGATGGGCTTGATTGTATTGGCCACATTTAAACTTGATATTAACCCTCTGGGGTCTGAGGTGTTTTTGGGGCCCTTGAGATGTTTTGACATCCCCTGACATTTGTGCTTATTTCAGCTACTTACAACATACCATTGGCCAACATGTAATTTTGCTGTATTCAGCACAAACTCTGCTACAATAATATGTGAGCAAAATGGATGTACATGTTTGCATTTTATAGAAAAAATAATAAAATGCGTGGTTAGTAAGTTTTGGGGAAAAAATTGTCACCGCAATAAGGCCATAAAACACATACTGAATAGTTGTCCACAAGACTTTTGAATTACCATTATTGTAGGCTAGAATTTTTACTACAAAATGATGTGAAAATCATTCTGACCACTCTTTCACAAACAACAATATAACAATTTTAGTTTTGCATGTCAGTTTTTGTGTCAGCACTGCTGTATGCATGGGCGTGTTAATGGCCATGAATATTAATGTGATTTACACCAGGGGTGTGACTAAAGACCACTCCCCCAATGGCTAATGGCCCATCAAGGTGCTGTGAGGCAGCCTGAACAAAGAATGAGAGGAGATTCAAAGGTTTTTGTTTTTCAAATCTGTTTTATTGTAATTCCTCTATGTGGAGGAACTAAATGTTGTGCCTCACAAGACCACAGTACAACATATATAAACATATAGTACCGGTCAATAGTTTGGACACATTACTATTTTTAATATTTTTGAAAGAAGCTTGCATTTATTTGATCAAAAATACAGAAACAACAGTAATACTGTGAAATATTATTACAATTTAAAACTCTAACACCACAACCTGACCATACGAAACCCGTTTGACTAAGGCTGTCGAAGCCCCACTGTCGCCGTTAAAACAGATTCAGTGGCAACGGTTCCGTATGGCATAATACCAACTGCAACACACAAAAATATCTGTCCAACACAAATCCTCATTCATGCAAAATACAGTACATGGGATTGTAATAACTATGATAACTATACCCTAGGCATCACAGGGGAAGCTAAAAGAAAGGCGATCAGATCCGCAACTGAAGCTGCAGAGAAAGCCACACGTTGGCTGTGGATTAAGAGGGCAGAACCGTGGGCAAATGCTGCTGGGACACAGGCCTGATCAACTCCGGTCGGGTCGCCTGGGCGAGGGTGTCTGATGTTGAAAGACCCGAAACACCCAATGACCCCAGGTTACATCACTGAGGATGTGTCCCAGTGCATCTGCATGATGTATCCTTTACATTTACATCTGGCGCAGCCAGTGACTCCCAGGAATAGACTGGGTGGCAACCAAGGATAGTTTGGTGACTACTGGAAAGACAGTTGGCAGCCGGGAAGACGGCACCCGGGACAGGAAGGGCCAGCTACCCAACCTGAATCTTCTGTGAGGGAGAAACCCAAAATTGCTACTGAAAAACCTTCTGAGATATACCCCCAGGGGAGCCCGAGAGGGGGGGAGAATGAGAACCCCAATAGGACGGATCTAATGTTATTGACCCAGGCAAATGGAAATTCGACAATGCAAGCAAGATGCATCTGCGGAAAGGTATGCAAGAACCTGCACGGCCTGAAAATACATCAGGCAAGGATGAAATGCACGGAGCGGGAGAGTGTACTGCAGCGCACAGGATCTGATCCTGGTGAGACGCAGGAGGAGCCCGGCCAGGATTCACCCCACAGAGCCCAGTCCCTCCAAGCAGTGGAACCCTCCAATCCCTGCAGAATAGTCCCACAGAAGCGGATCAAGTGGCCTTCAGCTAACAGCCAAAGCATGTGGTCGCAGTTTGACATCAATGTTAGCAAGATCCTTGAAGCTACAGCTAAGGGAGAAGTGGACAGCCGGCTGGAGGCCATGACGGTAATTATAGTCAGCTACGCAGCCGAGAGATCCATCAGCCACACAGATCCATCAACTGCGTCAGGAACTTCAAAGTCTTAAACAATAGTATAAGGTGGCTAGAGAAGAGAAAAAGCAACCACTCACTGAGCTTCGTAACATCTTAAGAAAGAAGCTCATGTCCCTGCGCAGGGCAGAGTGGCACCGGAGGAGGGGTAAGGAAAGAGCAAGGAAGCGTGCTGCCTTTATTTCCAACCCCTTTTCCTTCACTAAGAAGCTTCTTGGTGACAAGCGCAGTGGCAGCCTCACATGCTCAAACGAGGAGGTGAACTCTTTTTTGCATAACACCTTGAGCGACCCAGATAGGGACCTGGAACTGGAACCACACACAGCCCTAATAACCCCACATCCTCGGACAGTTGAATTTGTCATGAGGGAGCCCAGCTGGACAGAGGTGCAGGAGGTGGTGAAAAAAGCTAGATCAGCCTCTGCTCCAGGGCCTAGTGGAGTTCCATACACTGTGTACAAGCGCTGCCCGCAACTCCTTCGGTACCTGTGGAAGAGTCTGAGGGTGATCTGGCGTAGGGGAAGAGTTGCCAAGCAGTGGAGATACGCAGAAGGTGTATGGATCCCCAAGGAAGAAAATTCCAAGAACATCAGTCAGTTTAGAGTCATCTCACTGCTGAGCGTCGAAGGCAAGCTTTTCTTCAGTGTCTTGTCACGACGACTAACTGAGTTCCTCTTGAAGAACAACTATATTGACACCTCTGTTCAGAAGGGTGGAATCCCGGGAGTGCCAGGATGTTTGGAACACACGGGAGTCATCACACAAATCATTAGGGAGGCTCGTGAAGGAAAAGGAGACCTTTCAATGTTATGATTGGACCTTGCTAATGCATATGGCTCCATACTACACAATCTCATTGTGCTTGCCCTCCAGCGACATTATGTTCCCAGCAAAATCACAGACCTTATCCTGGATTATTATTGCAAGTTCAGGTTAAGAGCCACTACTGGGTCAGGTGTGTCATGAACATGATTGTGAAGTCGGCAGATGTAGAGTGCAGAGGCCCCTTGATGAAATCTGGAGTGCGACAGCCCCCAATAAGAGCTTTCATGGATGACCTGACAGTCACCACTACATCCGTACCGGGCAGTAGGTGGATTCTCCAAGGGCTAGAGAAGCTCATCAACTGGGCAAGGATGAGCTTTAAACCAGAAAAATCAAGGTCGCTAGTGCTCAAAAGAGGGAAAGTAGTGGACAAGTTCCGATTTTCACTGGCCGGAGTCACCATCCCGTCCATAACCGAGAAGCCAGTCAAGAGCCTCGGCAAGGTTTTCGACTGTAGCCTCAAGGATTCTGCCTCCATCCAGAAAACCAGCAAAGAGCTTGAGTCTTGGCTTAGCAGGGTGGACAAATCAGGTCTACCTGGGAAGTTTAAGGCCTGATTTTACCAGCATTCTATCCTGCCCCGGATCTTGTGGCCCCTGCTGATGTACGAAGTGCCCATAACAACTGTTGAGGCCCTGGAGAGAAAGATCAGCAGTTATCTGCGTAGATGGCTTGGGTTACCTCGCAGTCTGAGCAGTGCTGCCTTGTATGGCACCAGCAATGTCCTGCAAATCCCAATTAACAGCCTTTCTGAGGAGTTCATGGTGTCAAGAACACGGGAAGCATGGCAGTATAGAGAGTCCAGGGATCCAAAGGTGGCAGCAGCTGGCATACAGGTGCGAACAGGCAGGAAATGGAGTGCAGGAAAATCGCTGGAGGTGGCTGAGTCACGGCTGAGGCAGAAGGCACTGGTGGGGCCCATAGCAACAGGGTGTGCAGGCTTTGGCTACTTCCTGGTAACAAGAGTTGACAATGCTCAAGGCAAAGAGCGTCAACATCTTGTTCAGGAGGAAGTGCGGGCAGGCGTGGAGGAAGTTAGAGCTAGCAGGATGGTGGGAATGGGACAGCAAGGAGCTTGGACAAAATGGGAAAATGTTCGGCAACGTAAGATCACCTGGCCCGACATCTGGAAAGGAGACTTCCACCGTATCAGGTTCTTAGTCCAAACTGTCTACGATGTCCTACCAAGTCCAGCAAATCTCCACATCTGGGGCAAAATTGAGACACCTTCCTGTCCCCTTTGTCCAGGAAGGGGATCCCTAGAGCACCTCCTTAGTAGCTGTCCAAAAGCCCTCGGAGATGGGCGTTATGTCTGGCGCCACGACCAGGTGCTTAAGGCAGTTGCTGAGAGCATAGCCACAGCCATTAACACCATCAAGGGCCACCACAATCCAAGGAGCATCAAGTTTCTTAGAGCCGGAGAGAAAGCCCTTCCACAACCCAGAGCAAAGTCTGGCCTCCTCACTACTGCCACTGATTGGCAACTGGAAGTGGATATTGGAAAACAGCTAAAGATCCCAACCAGAATAATATCCACAAGGCTTCGTCCAGACATGATTATATTCTCAGATTCTACCAAGCAGTTGATCTTGTTGGAGCTCACTGTGCCTTGGGAAGAATGCATGGACGAGGCCAATGAGAGAAAGCGCGCCAAGTACCAGGAGCTAGTTGAAGAGTGTAGAAGGCAGGGCTGGCAAACCCGTTGTGAGCCTCTGGAGGTGGGCTGCAGAGGATTTGCAGGGCGATCACTCTGCAATGTGTTTAAAACCCTAGGCATCACAGGGGAAGCTAAAAGAAAGGCGATCAGATCTGCAACTGAAGCTGCAGAGAAAGCCACACGTTGGCTGTGGATTAAGAGGGCAGAACCGTGGGCAATTGCTGCTGGGACACAGGCCGGGGTCTGATCAACTCCGGTCGGGTCGCCTGGGCGAGGGTGTCTGATGTTGAAAGACCCGAAACACCCAATGACCCCAGTTTACATCACTGAGGATGTGTCCCAGTGCATCTGCATGATGTATCCTTTACATACAGCCTGATGGTTAGTGGAAGGTGGTCAGCAGAGCACACACATCTGAACACAGTCACACATCTTTATGCCACTCTTGAAAACAGTTCCTGTTCAACTGAAGACATAAGTTCAACTGAAGACATAAGTGAACATTGCATGCCTGGCATTTCCATGGTGTTAATTATCTTTTACCACGTACTGCTGTGCAATGCACACAATTGCGGTGACCAACTGTGGCAACATCCCTGTCATCTGAAGTCAGCTCAGCTCCTGGAACCGGTACATGGTCACTATCGGTCCGTTTTGGTGCCGTTTTCTGTGACACACCACAGAGCTCTGTGATAAGTTGCTCCATAAACTCTTTATGGGACAAGTTACCATGTAGCTCTTTGTGCACAATGAAAGAGTTGGTGGAAGCAATGTCCAAGAAGTGTAGAAAAATCTTTCTGTACCACTTCATGGTTTTGTGCTGTGTTGTGTAGTACTGTATCAGCTGATCGGACAGGTCAACACCCCCCATGTGTTTGTTGTAGGCAGTCACAGGTGCAGGACATGGAAATGTCTTTGTCCTCCATGTATCTTGTGTTTTCACCCTCCTCTGCACAGTGTCTCCTGTATAAGCAGGATGGATGGTAGAACAGACAGATACCTCTCGTGTGTCCATCCACTTCACAAATACAAGAGGTCTATACTGAATCCACCTGATGGATCCACTGGCAGATTTTTTTAGAGAGTGAATTAGCTGCATTCTGAGGACAGTCCTTCATGTTGTCCCTGTAAGTCCCACATGCACCAAACTTCATTGCAAACAAGTATTTTAGGAGCTTTGGACTTGTATAAAAATTGTCCATGTACACATGGTACCCAGAACCCAAAAATGTGAAGTCTAAAAGAGATGTTACAGCATCATATGACAGTCCATGGACTGTGGGAAAGTTGACCTCCCCCCTTGTTAGGTGGAAAAGGTTTTATAGCCCTAACGGAATGTCAAGCAAGCTGAGATTCTAGGAGAGGAGTAGGAATAAAGTGTTAATCCTCCATTTTCTATATGTATAACCACTTAAGAAATGTATAAACATGGATTTGATTTTCCCGTGTCATAGTAGCCGATATCATTGCTTGATAGTCATGTGAGTGAACTTTAAATGTGTGTAATTCTGCATTTGATTGTAACTTTGTATCCTTAACTGTTTTATATTTCATTCTTGGTCTCTCTTTAACCGCCTCGTTCTGACTGAACCAACCGTATACAGGAGATTACAGGAAAATGTATTATTCTGTGTGTACCATCTTGCTAGAGTGTTCTGCTGAATTTTTTTATACTATCATAAACTATGCAGATAAGTTCTCTTGACAAGACAAAGATAATTTTTCCCGCTCGAGATACTCTAAAGTAATTGGTCCACGTACGCAAAGTAGGCGTAAGTTAAGAAACTCCATAAAAGATCGACTCAGGAAAGTTTCTCTGAAGAGCACTTCGTCTGAGAGAGTTTCTGGGTCCACAACTCCTTCAGGAGTTTTCCTCCGTTTTTCTTTTCTTTTCTTTACTAAGTTTTATTCTCATATTCGCCTCTCCCTCCACGATGGAGATGAACTCTGAATCATTTCTTTGGTAACTTCACGTTCGGTGAACCTTTAACCCTCTGGGGTCTGGGCTGTTTTCTGGGCCCTGGAGGTGTTCTGACATGCTCTGACATTTGTACTTATTTCTGTTACTTGTGACATTTTCATGGCTAAAGTCTGATTACACTGTATTCAGCACAAACTCTGCTACAATAATATGTCAGCAGCATGTATGTAAAAGTTTGTAGTTTTGAGATAATGACATTTATGCGTGGTTTGTGAAAATACAAAAAAAAATTCTCACTGAAATAAGGCCATGAAACCCATACTGATTATTTCTTCACAAGACTTTTGAAAATTGTATCACGTAGCCTAGAATATTTGCTCCAAAACTATGTGAAAATCGCCCTGACTGCTCATTCAGATAAGACAATATATTGATTTAAAATTTGTACGACGTGTTTTGTGTGAGAAAGATTTATGCGGGGGAGGCGTGATCACATCATTAATATGTAAGCTTTTCACACCTGAGAAAGACAAAGACCCTCCCCTAACGGCCCTATTAGGAGCTATCAGGCCCTATCATTCTGAGCAACCTTGCACAAAGAATGAGGAGATTTAAAAAAGAATGGCTTTTTGATTGTTTGGATTTATTTACAACACAACATAATCCAAAGATACACAACAAATGACAAAAAGCACTTATTGAAAACAATGATCCAAAGACAGAGACCTTTGTGCCATTTCTAAAAACATTGTACATACCTTTCATTTCCAAGGTGTTTGATTTTCACTTTACCATGTTCATGTACAGAGACTCATGTGAATGTTGAAGTCAGCAGGACTCAGTGGCATCTGGGCCCTAAAAAAAAAAAAAGTGAACATACTGATATCAAGAGAAAGGCCTGCACGATTTTGGGAATAAATTTTAGATTTTTCTGGTTAAAATTGCTTTTTAAAATTCACAGAATACACACACACACACACACACACACAAATGTGTCCAACAATATATAATATAATGAACACCAGGTTTGTTATGCCTTGTAGGCATAGGCTATGCGCAATGCTGCATAAAATAATAATAACAATAACCTATAGCAGCCTATAAATCTTCCAAAAGATTTCAGTAACAACTAAGCTAGAGAAAAATATATTGATTATCATATGTTACTTCAAATGTTTCCATTCGTTATGATGATATGAAATGAGATAATAGTAAAAACATGAAGCCGTTTGGTGCGTTTTGCTTTTCAAACGCGATCGCGCTACAAAATATGATACATTATGGTTACCATATACATATCTACGTTTGAGCAGATATCCACAAACACAGTAACAGTAAACACGGGTCTAAATATTATAATATTCACCATATATCTAGCAACAGTTCAACTGCAATGTGAAATTTATGCAACAATAACAAACTAATATGTAAGAATTTCTTACCTTTGTGTATGTTAGAATTTTCTTATCTTTCTTGTCTTCAAATCGCGTTCTTCTTCTTCTGAGGTAAATCCAATGTAAGCTCACGGTGCGTCTTTCAAACTCGACGAAAAGCAGAGACTGCTTTGTTTTTGAGGTAACGAGCGCGTTCGCGTTCCATGTGGAGATTTGCATGTGAATCTCTTTTTCGTTTTGTTTGTTTAGGGTGTATATACATATGTTCCGTGTGTTAACTGTAGTTTGATGTATTCTTAGTTCAATTATTAAAACCCAATATATCCTGGATTGACTGTTTTCTGCTCACATTACTGAAAGTCAATGAAATGTTTTCAATCTAGCTACCAAGCTGTACGATTTGTTACTTTTCAGTAACCTAAATTTTATAAGGACAGGAGAATAGTTTCATGGCCAGAAACTATTTTTCCTGAAATTATAAGAAGCGATAACTTTATTGAGAAGTTGATAAGTTAATCTTACGGCCGTTTGCTGGACAAACAGATTGTTCGATAACTAAATTAATTCCATTAAAGGTTATCTCATACAATCGATCTGTAAAAGACTATTGATATATTAATGACGAACCATAACCCGTTGTGGTAATCATTCAATACAATCGATCTATTTTTAGCTTCGATAATTTAATGTAACTGTAATATGCGATATATATATTAATCATATTCCTGATTAATTATTAAAATTCCCTATATCTCATTTGAGCTAATGTTAATGTACTACCCAGTGCGGTTACAGTATGGTGGAGAAAAATGCGAGGCATTTCAAACTTCGTTTTATGAGCAATCCAGTTTCAATCTGTGTATATGGTTATTCATTTTTGTGCGTTATGAAATTATGAAATTGTGAGTCGCGAAAAACGCGAACTCACTCCTAACTGACTGAGGCAAAAAGCCGAT
Source organism: Abramis brama (assembly GCF_963993115.1). Taxonomy (NCBI): domain Eukaryota; kingdom Metazoa; phylum Chordata; class Actinopteri; order Cypriniformes; family Leuciscidae; genus Abramis; species Abramis brama. The sequence goes on from NC_139971.1 coordinate 18,444,585, forward strand.
TTCAGTCAGCACATTCTAACAGTGCTAAATATGCCTAGACATTTTTATCACTGTTAAGTGCTAAAGTAAACTGCAGTTCATAATATTACACCTGTCCCTGTAAAGACGAAGCAACTCTTTGCAGCTGGTACATGTTAATATTATTTAAACCGCCTACTAAGACGAAGAAATCTCTTTTTAGTGCAAGACGTAAATCTGAATTGAGCGAGATTCCTCTTTCAGTAGTAGAAGGCCTCGTAATTACATATCGTTATTGAATTTGTGGTTAACCACAGTGATATTCAAAAATAAACGGTAAACTCCTGGTTAAACATTGGCTTAGCTACCCAATTTGTAAACCTAACGCATTCGATCATAGTGCTATTGTGGAGAATGTTTATGGGAGCAAACGACAGACGGAAAATTCCTGTTGTTTTGCATTGATGCGTGAGTTAGTGCAGCGGAAAAATCCTGCCACACGTTTTGTGCCATTTAGCACCACAAAGGTCCTAAAAACCTTTGTCTGTTTGTTTATTTGTGATTTGTTGCAGAGAATCAGCGCTGACAAACGCTCAGATTCTAAATCACATTGAAGTCGGTTGTAATTCCGCTGACTAAACACCAGAGGGCGTCCTTTGAGTGTTTAGAAGTCTCAAATTATGCCTCGCCTTCTAATTTCAGCCTACATGAGCGCAATTACGCCATCTCGTGGCCGTTTCAGATAATGCTTTCTTACTGCTAATTTCTATTTCCCTGTGATTATTGAATTAGCCCGTCTAAATTCTCAATTTATTATTTGCATTTACAGCTTTGCTCGTGTGAATATTATTTTGTGTTAGACAAGTTTCCTGCTTTTGACTGCTACACTTGTTTTAAGTTTGATTCAAACAAGAGTTGAATTAAAACTTGGATTAAGTCTAGCCAGTGATAGTCCACTAGAAGCGTGTGGCCGCCACCTTCTAAGTCAGCTTACTGAAGCTCTTTTCCCTTTTTCCAATTCTGTTGTGAACTGTTTATTTCTACTCTTCGCTTCTGATTGTTTTATAATTATTAATGATACTTCACTGTTATCATTGGTTATGGATATCATCCTGATTTTTCAATCCCCTTACACGCTTATTTAAATTTGGTTTTAAACCAGTTTTGAATTTAAATTTAGATTGTGTTTGTCTGTCAGCCACTGATATTCACTTGGAGGAAACAGCGCCCCCGTGTGGCCTTGTGGATATTAAGTCGGTATCACTCTTTTCTTCCTTTCAATTCTGTTTCGAATTGTTTCATTTATTTTCTACTTTTCTCTTTTGATTATTTCATAATTATTAATGATACCTTACTGTTATCATTGGTTATTATAGGATATTATTCTGATTTTCCTTTTAATTCTTCTTACATGCTTATTTTAAATTTCAATGTAAACAAGTTTTGAATTTTTAATTTGAATTAAGTTTTCTGTTCACCAGGTGAAGCACAGAGAGGGAGTACGCCCCCTTGTGGTGAAAACCAGCTACTCCGGCCTGCTTCTTCTCCCGTGTTTCATCCTGTCTCTTTCTATTTTGATTTTTATTCTTTTTATTCTCTCTTTTGGGTCAGGTTATTTTGATAATTACAATCATTATCATAATTTCCTTTTGTTTTATTATTATTTAGTAAAGCCTTTGACTTCTATTGTTGCCTACTTAATTACTCAATTTGGTTTAGAAAAAAAAACTTAATCCCCGTTAAGTTCACTTGTTCATCCCTTTGGGTAAGCACTTGGTGCTCTGTGGTGAAGTTGCAGTCATCTCTGGTTGGTTTCCGGGGCGAGGTCATCTGTCTGACGCTACCTGATGCTGGCCGTGCGTGAGTCTCGGACTCTTCCGAATCTCGTACCTCCGGTTGTGGCACGCCACCCCCCCGACATCAGCAATTTGGCCCGCCAAAATGTTAAGTCAACGCCAGCGACACACAAGGCAATTTTGAGACAATCACTCAAACTGGGGTCTGCTGAAAGGACCACTCTGAAAGGAGAGTTCCGAGGAAAATTCAATCTTTCTGTGCCGTCTGATGATTGACACCTTGGCGTTGCCACTTTGTGTTTAAAGTCGCAAGTGGTTTGAGTGGGCACACCGTGGTACCGAGAGACGAGGTTGCCCGAAGGCACTGCGGTCAAGTGTTGGAGAACCGTCGGAGAGGTTGACCGAGCCACTGGTTTCCACCTGAGTGGCCTCAATTCACCGCAGGTAAACCCCATTAGTAAAACCCATTCCACTTACTATAAGCCACAGAATACTAGATATCTCCCGGATATTTTAAGTGTTTGGTCCATCTCTTCTCCAAGCCACACCATCTTCCTAGGTTTCCTACCCCAATAGCCCCACTCACCTGTTGGCCCTATCTTAAACCCTAGCAGCAGGCTTAGGCCTCCTTATTCTCCATAACACATATCGTGTTACTATTGTTTTATCTCATTTCAAGTGTTTTGTTTCACTTTGATCTTTTCTATCCTTTGTTCTGTTGTGATTTGTTTCTTTCATTTCACCTAGAGACAGTAACCTGTGAGAGCCACCAAGGAAGCAGTCCACGGGGGCAACCTCACATTCTCGTCGCCCAGGCACGGCTCAGCGAACGGAGCAACATCAACCTGGAGCAGCAAGCAGCAACGCTTAAGCTTCAAGCGGAGGAGGCCCAGAAGGACCAGGCCCGAACCCAGAGGCGTCTTGATCAGCTCCTCCTCGAGACCCAGAACCAGCGCGAGAAAGAGGACGCCACAGATCCAGAGCTACAGAAAGAAGTAGAAAGACTTCAAAATGCCCTGCAAGATCTTCGCCTCGACGCAGACCAAAGAGAACAGTTGGAGAGAGAAGCCCGAAAAGAACTCAACGAAAAACTCCAGCAAGGTGATGCTCTCCTAGAGAGAGCAGAGACTGAACTGAAAGAAAGAGACGCTAAAGCCAGGGCCTGCAAAAAACACTTGCAAGTGGCCCGAGCTAAAATCGATGAGCTTACTCTGCAGAGAGATGAGCTCCAAGATGAACTTGACACTGTTCACGCAGAACTGAAACATTCTTACAGATTACAGAGTGGCTGGAACGGAGAAACACACACCACAGAGTTTCTCCCGGCCCGCCACTCCAACCCTTTCAGCCAAGAACCCAGAGCTGAAAAGGGGTGTGTAAGCCCACAGCTCAAGACATCACCAGCCAGCTTCCAAGAACACCTGTCAGCAGCGAAGGGGGGAGAGCCCTTCCAGAGAACCCATGCCACTAAACCCTGCACGGCTCCCCGAGAACTTGACAAGCTAGCCAGAAACATCCCTACGTTCAATCCAGATCCTGCAGGAGGGCATGACATTCACGCTTATTTACAAGACATTGACTTTCACTTGCAAACTGTCGCCAACGTGGCAGCTTGGGACATATTGTACCCGGTAAGAATCACGTCCAGCCGTGATGTGCGTAGTTTTCTGGATTGTCAACCAGAGACTGTCAAAACTGACTACCAGAATCTACGACAAGCTTTGATTCATGAATTCTCTGATCCAGAATCAGACCAAGGGTTGGTCAACGCTATGGACCTCAAACAGGGCCGACTTGAAAACCCACAGGCCTACTACAGTCGACTACGAAAAGCCTACTTCGGAGCATGCAACGAACCAGGTATGGAACAGGATGTCAACTTTAGAACTCTGTTCCTCCAGAACCTGCACCCTACCTTAAATTACCATTTGGGAATTTTGGCGTGTCCACGTAGCATGTCTACCCAACAGTTACGAGACTTAGCCCATAAAGCTTACACCAAACAAAAGACTATTTCTGAAAAGACTGTGAAAAACCCCACAATCTACTCTGTCTCTGAGCACTGCTCGGAGTTGACCCTAGAGGGCGCCCCACAACACCACAGTCACAGACCTTTTTACAGAGAGTCAAGACCGTTCCAAGCCAGCAGAGGGCAACACAATCGTGGTGGTGCTCGTCCAAAGCACCAGAGCGAGCGCTCTGAAAGATTCTGGGACCGGCAACACCTATCCAACAACCCAAGGGATGGAGCACCATGGAAAGCCGGCCGGCGACCCAAAAAGAGCCGATCTCCACCGTCCAGGACACCAAGCCCCGACAGCCGGCAATGGAACCACTCTCGTCACGACACTGGTAAGCTCAATCCTGAGCCCACATCAGAAAAACACAGCGCAGCCACGTCTGAGACAGCAGAGATCCTGAGACCGGTCCTAACCACCCATCGATCGTCACACCTGCCCCGATGCCAACATTCCTGGGCAACCTGATCAAAAAGGGGGTGGCCCAAAAACTCCACCTGAACATCACGTTGGAAAAGGAAGTGAGCATGGAAGCCCTGATCGACACAGGATCAGACCTTACGGTGATCTCATCTCAACTTTTCAAAAGACTCCAAGCTAAAGCTAAGAGACAGAATCGAACTCTTGAATCTCACACTTGTGAGCTGAATGTGCAGTCATACAGCCAGAATGACATCCGGTTTGATCAGGTAGCTTCCATTCACCTGACGATTGATCTTATGAGTCTAGTCCATCCCGTGTACATTTCACCAATGGACACTTACCAACTCCTCGTCGGCAAAGACCTGCTAGATCGCTTTGAACCTTTACTGGACTTCAAACAGCTAAAAGTCTGGGCTCAAGTGCGAGAACCTCTTCCCCTCCAGCCACACAGGTCGTCTGAGCCAGACGGTCAGGTCACAAAGGTCACGGGAACTCCAGCAAAGCCAGACTTTCAGGTCACAGAGTTCACGGGAACTCCCACAGCCAGCCAGGAAGACACAGACTCAGCACCAACTGAAGGTTCGAATCCGCTACCCTGCACCTTACAGCCCACCAAAGACTATGACACCTGCTGCCCACAGGTCATGACTGACCTGCAGCTACATGACCATACCCATGCCCTCGCCAAGCCTGGCGCACTAAACAACAAGCTGTGGTCACTTCCAACCCACCAACCCACCCACCCACCCACCCACAAGGTCGAAATAATTACACACAGCATAAGAACTGCCTACCTCAGAGCCGCTTACGCTGGCTCCATTGTTTGCAAACACAAACATAACGGACATGCGGGCTTCTGTCACCTACATAAAGACTTTGCTTATCCACCTCTTAAACCCCTCCATCCACCCTTGCACGCCGTCTACACTCACTGACGACCAGTGCCTCAGACCACTTCATGACACCAAGCACATGCTGCGTGCACAGAACAACATTCTATATTGTGCACCGTCTGACATCACAACGCAAAGGCTTGTAATGCCACGGCGCAAAGGGGGGATAAGGCCAATGTACGTCCATGACGCATCATGCGCTGCAAACCACAGCACCAGAGCCACTGATGAGACACTGAAGCAAGCGACATGCCGGCACGGCATGCAGCAAGATGTGGCAAAACATGGGCCAAGGCGAGCTAAACCTAGTTGCCACCCACGAAGTAAGAAGACTGCCCTGTCCAACCAAAGACAACCCTCGCTGGCTTCTTCCTCCCTTTTCTCTCTCTCTCTCCCTGTTGTCTGTACCAGGTTGCTGCTGTGGTTCGCCATGTTGTGCTGTCAGCCAACCAGAGAACGGCTGCCACCGAGAGAACAACTGAGACTTCCGATCACCGACTGCAGGACCTACACCCAGCAAGTGCATGTTCGACTCATCCAGCCCCGCCCGGCCTACAGAGCACACTACCCCAGCACCGTAGCCCAATACAGCTGGGCAGGTGCCCGATGGACAGAGGACTACCTCACTCACGCTGAGGCCGATGTCAAACACATGTTCAGCCAACGTGAGAAAGTGACTGTTACACAAGTGGAGTTAGGTGGACACAACCACCACTCCAAATGGTTCCTGGGAGCTTTGCTCGGAGCCGCCGCTGCCGCCAGAACTCTGTTCGACATTGGTATGCCAAGTGTCAACGCAGTAAACATAGCCACTGTGAAACGGCATGTGGTTGAAATTCAGACTGAACTTCCACAGCTAAAAGAGCAACTTACCACACAGAGTGCATCTTTGCAAACCATCGGCAAGACATTGAGAGGAACGGTGGTCATTCTCAACACTCACAGAGTTCTACTGAACCAAACGGTAAACTCCATGAAACAGCTGTTTCCAGAATGACTTTGCCCAAACTCAGCTGGTTACAGCCCTGATGACAGACATGGTACCCTTGAGCCTTGTGCAAACTGTGCTGGCCACCGCTACTGCCACGCCAACTGATCCTCTTCAGACCCACCTCGCTTACTCTCTGGGTAGCGCCGTCACACTTCACTAACGCTGCCCCGCAGAAACCAAGCCTCACACGCAAGTCACCAAGACGCAAGCAGAGATTGTAGGTGACAGATGGCTCGTCAACACTCCCGTGCGTACAGCTACTCTCACTTACAACCAGCAGGACACAACCAGCCGTGTCAACATGCTCAACCAGAATATGGGGATTCAAGTACCGAAAAGTGCCATCCTATACCTTGATGACCTGGCATTGTACCATCTTCCGAGCAAAGAGTACCAGACAGCACTGGAACTCCCATCCTTCAAGAACTACAACTTCACCTTAGATCCAGAACTGGAATTCTGGATTGAGGAAAGGGGGTCCCAACTCATTGACATTGCTCCTGTCGACACAGCCCTCCGAGCACTGTCTCGATGGCCCGTTCTGAACCCGTCATCCCTGACACTAGGTTTGGCCTCCATTCTGTACAGAAGACTCAATGAGATGCGATACAGCCAAGCTCACGAAAGCCGTGTCTGGAGGTTTCAGACGGAATCCCCGGAAAGGGGGTGCCAAGTCAGAGACCACGCCGAACCTCATCGAGCTGAATCCTCAGCTCCAAGAACCACCTGCCATCCTACCATCATGATCCACCTGCTACCGGACCATCATGATTCACCTGCCATCCTACCATCATGATCCCCCTGCTACCCGACCATCATGATTCACCTGCCATCTGCCCATCGTGATGATTGTCGCCCGATGATGTCCACACAGGGACTTCATCCGATGAAAAGGGGGGCTGTAGCATATGGACAGGACTCATGATTACTTGTCATTATAAATTTTAAGGAAGCTTTTAACCCTTAAACTCATAATTGTAAATTAAATGAGTCTGGACTGAATTGATCTCTTTTGATGCATTTGTTACCAAGTGATGCTTAACAGAGAACATCTCAGAACTCGAGGAGATGGTTTCAAAGAGATTCTTATCTGCTCCCATCTCTCTCTCTCTCAGCCAGAGACCCAGGTGGCCAGGAGATCTCCACACACACACACACACACACGCCACACTCACGCCACACTCACAAACACAAACGTCCTTTGTATGTAACTTAGGATAGAAATATCCTTTTAATGTATGTACATTCCTATATGCATGTGTGATTAGTTTTTGCTTTATAATAGAGGTGTGGTTTTCTAATGTGTCTTGAATCAAAAGTGTTTTAGTTTAAGAACGTTCACCAACATTCTCTTGCAACCAGACCTCCCCCCTTGTTAGGTGGAAAAGGTTTTATGGCCCTAACGGAATGTCAAGCAAGCTGAGATTCTAGGAGAGGAGTAGGAATAAAGTGTTAATCCTCCATTTTCTATATGTATAACCACTTAAGAAATGTATAAACATGGATTTGATTTTCCCGTGTCATAGTAGCCGATATCATGGCTTGATAGTCATGTGAGTGAACTTTAAATGTGTGTAATTCTGCATTTGATTGTAACTTTGTATCCTTAACTGTTTTATGTTTCATTCTTGGTCTCTCTTTAACCGCCTCGTTCTGACTGAACCAACCGTATACAGGAGATTACAGGAAAATGTATTATTCTGTGTGTACCATCTTGCTAGAGTGTTCTGCTGAATTTTTTTATACTATCATAAACTATGCAGATATGTTTGTAGTGATACAGAGACGGATACAGTTGCAAGTAAAAGAATGTTTATTGAGATGGTCAGAGAAACACAGGTCGGGGAAACAAACACTCAGATGGCGAGATGACGCAGGGACTTCAATGGGCAACCCGGTGATGATGTGTGGTGATCGGTGTGCTCAGGAACCAGGAAACAATAAACAATCCAGACAGCGTGAAACACAACGAAGCGGGTCCACGAAGACAGGAATCCACACGAGGAGATAAGAGCGAAACACGGGAACAGGACACGACACCGGGGAAGCCACAACGATCTGACAACATGAGATGGGAATTACTGCACATATAAAGGGAACGGGGATTGAACACAGCTGGCAACAATAATCAACACAATGAGTAACCACACCCACACACACAGACACACACACATCAGTAATGAGACAGCTGATTCATGAACCGTGACAGTACCCCCTCCCCTAGGAACGCCTCCTGGCGTTCCCAGACAACCTTACCTGTCGATTGTAATCATCGATAAGGGAGTGATCCAGGATGTCTCTAGCAGGTACCCAACTTCTCTCCTCCGGACCGTAACCCTCCCAGTCCACCAAGTACTGAAATCCGCGTCCCCTCCGTCTCGAGTCCAGAATACGACGTACCGAATAAGTAAGTTCCCCATCTACGAGTCGCGGCGGGGGGGGAACCGGGGCTGGCGGATTAATGTGAGAATAAAACACAGGCTTGACTTTAGACACATGAAAGGCGGGGTGAATTATCCTGTACGCTGGAGGAAGTTTGAGTCGGACTGTCACCGGACTAATAATTTTGGTGACAGGAAACGGGCCAATAAATTTGGGAGCTAACTTGTTAGAAACGGAACGGAGCGGAATATTTCTGGTAGAAAGCCACACTTTTTGACCCACGACGTATACGGGAGGCTTTGACCGGTGGCGATCGGCCTTGGCCTTCATGCGCCCCCCCGCTTGGAGTAGAGTCTCACGGGCTCTAGTCCAAGTGCGGCGACACCTCTGGACGAAAGCGTGAGCAGAGGGGACCGCGACTTCGGATTCCAGACTCGGAAAAATTGGTGGCTGGTAACCTAAACTACACTTAAACGGAGAGAGGCCCGTAGATGACACTGGTAACGAGTTATGGGCGTACTCCACCATAGAAAGTTGTTGGCTCCAGGACGAAGGATTCTTGGCTACCAAACATCGCAACATTCTCTCCAGATCCTGGTTGGCCCGCTCAGACTGACCATTGGTCTGGGGATGATAACCCGAAGACAAACTGACCGTAGCCCCCAATAATTTACAGAACTCCTTCCAAAATTTGGACACAAATTGGGAACCCCTGTCAGAGACCACGTCCGTCGGGAGGCCATGTAACCGAAAGACATGATCAATGACCGTGACCGCTGTCTCCTTGGCTGAAGGTAATTTGGGCAAGGGGATGAAATGTGCCGCCTTCGAAAACCGGTCCACTACGGTTAAAACAACCGTCATGCCCTTGGAAGGCGGGAGGGCGGTGACAAAATCTAGTGCGATATGGGACCAGGGTCTCGAAGGGACAGACAGCGGTCGAAGTAACCCATCCGGAGGTCGGTTGGATGTCTTACCAGTGGCACAGACAGAACAAGCCAAAACAAAATCGTGAATGTCGCGAGCCATTAGTGGCCACCAGAATCGTTGCTTAACTAGAAAATTGGTTCGAGTCACTCCTGGATGACAAGCCACGTTGGAGCAATGACCCCATCGAATAACGTCGGACCATAACCCCTCCGGAACAAACAAACGATTCGGTGGGCAACCGGGCGGAGGCGTTACCCCTTCTAAGGCCGTCTTGACCTTCGACTCGACCTCCCATACGAGTGTGGAGATAACTACTTTCTCAGGTAAAATGCACTCGGGAGTCACCGGGCGTTCGGATGGATCAAAAATACGAGATAAAGAGTCGGGTTTGATGTTTTTGGAACCCGGGCGGTACGAGAGAACAAAGTCAAAACGTCCGAAAAAAAGTGCCCACCGAGCCTGCCTGGAGTTGAGTCTTTTAGCAGATCTAATATATTCAAGGTTCTTGTGATCGGTCCAAACGATAAAGGGAACCCCTGAACCCTCTAACCAATGACGCCACTCCTCCAACGCTAACTTGACTGCCAACAACTCTCTGTTACCAATGTCATAATTACGTTCAGCAGGCGATAGTCGATGAGAAAAAACTGGCAGTGTTCGACCACCTGAACGTCGTTCGGGGGGAGGTCAAGGCAGTCAGAGGTGCGACTAGTTGGCTGAAATTGCGAATGAAACGCCGATAAAAATTGGCGAACCCCAGAAACCGCTGTAGGGCCTTACGGGAATCTGGACTTGGCCAATCTACCACAGCCTTAACCTTGTCAGGATCCATGCGCACTCCCTCAGAAGAGATGATGTACCCTAGAAAAGGAACAGACTGTGCATGAAACGCGCATCTCTCCGCCTTGACAAAAAGCCCATTCTCTAACAATCTCTGGAGCACTCGTCTGACGTGTTGAACGTGTTCCTGGAGAGACGAAGAAAAAATCAATATGTCATCCAGGTAAACATATATGAACTGATCTACCATGTCTCTCAACACATCATTGACGAGTGCTTGGAAAACCGCTGGGGAGTTGGAAAGCCCGAAAGGCATAACCAAATATTCAAAGTGCCCCCTAGGGGTATTAAAAGCGGTTTTCCATTCATCCCCCTTCCTGATGCGAACCAAATGATATGCATTACGCAAGTCCAGTTTCGTGAAAATGGATGCTCCCTGCAACCTCTCGAAAGCTGAAGACATTAACGGCAAAGGATAAGAATTCTTTACCGTGATGTTGTTCAGCTCTCGATAATCAATACAAGGTCGCAGATGGCCTCTCCATATTTCTCCATGGCCTCCCTCTCGGGAACAGAAAGAGAGTAAAGTTTGCCCTTAGGCGGAGATTTACCTGGCAGTAGATCTATCGCACAGTCATAGGAACGATGCAGAGGAAGAGACGCAGCACGAGACTTACTGAACACCTCCTTCAGGTCGAGGTACTCCGCGGGCACGTTAGACAAATCCGCTGCCTCACTCTGAAACACAGAACCAGACACAGACGAACAGGCAGACACCAAACATGACTCATGACAACGGTTACTCCAAGTGGAAACAGAATTATTGTGCCAGTCGATACGGGGGTTGTGTTGAGTGAGCCACGGGTGCCCTAAAACCACTGGTGCTAGTGGTGAGTCCATGAGTAAAAAGGAAATGATCTCAGTGTGATTGCCAGAAGTGATGAGTGTGAGGGGTTCAGTAGAGTGGGAGATTCCTGGAAGTTCTTGTCCATTGAGTGCGTTGACGGAAATCTTGTGAGAAAGAGAAGTGATGGGGATTTGGAGTCTGTGTGCAAGTCCAAAGTCCATAAAATTACCCTCTGCTCCCGAATCCAGCAGTGCTTGAGTGCGGTGCGTGGAGGTTGCCCATTTCAGTCTTACCGGGAGGAGGGTTGATGATGGTGATGAGGTCTTCTCGGCGGAGATCCCACCCGATAGTAGCCTCATACTTACTATCGGGCTTGCTCTTTTACCGGACAGCAAAAGAGAAAGTGGCCAGCCTTGCCACAGTAAAGGCAGAGTCCCTGGGATCTCCGCCTTTCCCTCTCCTCCCGGGAAAGCCGAGCTCTCCCCACCTGCATGGGTTCATGATCCGAAACTGGGCTGACCGCGCTCCCGCCGCTGGCCCGTGGATCCTCAGTGTGGTACTGGAGTCGACTCTGCTGTACATGAGAGGTCATACGATTTAGACGAGCATCGACCCTCAGCGCAAGCTCCACCAGGCCATCCAGGGTCTTGGGAAGGTCCAGGATGTAAATCTCTCTTTGAACGCGGTCAGCCAACCCATGCAGGAACATGTCCCACTGCGCCTCCTCGTTCCATTGGCACTCTGCAGCCAGGGTGCGGAACTGGATGGAATAGTCCGACACCGAGTCATTTCCTTGGCGTAGATCAGCGAGTAATCTGGCCGCCTCCTTACCCGCCACCGCTCGATCGAATACTCTTCTCATCTCCGTGGAGAGTGCCTGGAACGAGGCGCAGCAGATGTTTTGGTTCTCCCACACCGCCGTTCCCCAGAGAGCCGCCTTCCCCGACAGTAGTGTCAACACGAACGCCACTTTAGACTGTTCAGTGCAAAAGGTCCGTGGCTGCAATGCAAAGTGCAGAGAACATGCTGTGAGAAAAGCCCTACAATACTCAGGCTCACCTGAATATTTCTCTGGCGTGGGCAGACAAGGCTCCGGCTGATTCTCTTGCAGAGGCGGGGGGGGGCTGAACGGGCGGTGTGGGCGGCGCAGTGGGAACTCGAAGAAGTTGTAGCTGTTGGGTGAGCTCGGACACCTGCGTCACGAGTGCTTGAACCGCGCGACCTGTGTTAGCGATCTCCTCTCCTTGTTGATCCATTCTTGTGACGCTATGCGTGAGGAAGTCATTCAAACTGGCCGCACTTGCTGTATCCATGATTGGTCAGATCGTTCTGTAGTGATACAGAGACGGATACAGTTGCAAGTAAAAGAATGTTTATTGAGATGGTCAGAGAAACACAGGTCGGGGAAACAAACACTCAGATGGCGAGATGACGCAGGGACTTCAATGGGCAACCCGGTGATGATGTGTGGTGATCGGCGTGCTCAGGAACCAGGAAACAATAAACAATCCAGACAGCGTGAAACACAACGAAGCGGGTCCACGAAGACAGGAATCCACACGAGGAGATAAGAGCGAAACACGGGAACAGGACACGACACCGGGGAAGCCACAACGATCTGACAACATGAGATGGGAATTACTGCACATATAAAGGGAACGGGGATTGAACACAGCTGGCAACAATAATCAACACAATGAGTAACCACACCCACACACACAGACACACACACATCAGTAATGAGACAGCTGATTCATGAACCGTGACAATGTTCTCTTGACAAGACAAAGATAATTTTTCCCGCTCGAGATACTCTAAAGTGATTGGTCCACGTACGCGAAGTAGGCGTAAGTTAAGAAACTCCATAAAAGATCGACTCAGGAAAGTTTATCTGAAGAGCACTTCATCTGAGAGAGTTTCTGGGTCCACAACTCCTTCAGGAGTTTTCCTCCGTTTTTCTTTTCTTTTCTTTACTAAGTTTTATTCTCATATTCGCCTCTCCCTCCACGAGGGAGATGAACTCTGAATCATTTCTTTGGTAACTTCACATTCGGTGAACCTTTAAAACTTCGCGTGAGTCTGCTCGCCCCGGAAGACACGAGAGAACACGCCCAGCTCCGAAAGAACGACACACGCACGCTCGTCTTTCGCAGTCACAACGAGGCCACATGCAAGTATCATTTTCTATAGAGATTTAAATGCTGCTTAAGGTTGTCTATTCCCTTTTTCAAGGTGATTTGATTCCTTGTTGTCTTTCAAAAGGTTACTGTCTGTGATTTAGTCTACTGTGATCATTTCAGATGATCTCTTTCCTTCCCTTCCATCCTTTCTCATCCTTACTCTCTCATTCTCTCTCACCTCTCTCATCTTCTGATCTCTTTCTTTCTCATCCTCTGTTAATTCGTGTTCGTTCTCGTAATGTTTTTCGTTTTGTTTGTTTCGGGTGTATATACATATGTTCCGTGTGTTAACTGTAGTTTGATGTATTCTTAGTTCAATTATTAAAACCCAATATATCCTTGATTGACTGTTTTCTGCTCACATTACTGAAAGTCAATGAAATGTTTTCGATCTAGCTACAAAGCTGTACGATTTGTTACTTTTCAGTAACCTAAATTTTATAAGGACAGGAGAATAGTTTCATGGCCAGAAACTATTTTTCCTGAAATTATAAGAAGCGATAACTTTATTGAGAAGTTGATAAGTTAATCTTACGGCCGTTTGCTGGACAAACAGATTGTTCGATAACTAAATTAATTCCATTAAAGGTTATCTCATACAATCGATCTGTAAAAGACTATTGATATATTAATGACGAACCATAACCTGTTGTGGTAATCATTCAATACAATCGATCTATTTTCAGCTTCAATAATTTAATGTAACTGTAATATGCGATATATATATATATATATATTAATCATATTCCTGATTAATTATTAAAATTCCCTATATCTCATTTGAGCTAATGTTAATGTACTACCTCTAGCTAGTCCAAGACCGAAGAAAACGTCCATTCCACCATTGGAGAGTGGGTTCGCGGACGGTGGTCCGCGGACGAGCGCGCCGGCCCCCCGAAATTTTTGGGGGGCCGGCCGACGCCGCACCCCGACCGCGCCCGGGCGCCCGACCCACGCGGGCAGGCGCGAGGGGCCCCAGCGCCCTCGGGGGCCCGACGGGAGGCCCCCGTTGTCCTAGACCCCCGGAAGCAGTTCGGCCTTCGTCCTGGGTGGGGCGCCACGCGTGACCGGTCCCACTAACCCACTATTTGTCCGTTTGACCACTGTTTTGGGCGGACCCCCCCCCCCGTCCCACGAAACCACTATTTGTCCAATAACCCACTATATGGCGCAAACGTCCCGTTGACCCCCCCCCCCCACTCCCAGGCCACGCCCCCGTCCCACGAACCCACTATTTGTCCAATAACCCACTATTTGCCGGAAACGTCCCGTTGCCCCCGCCAACACCCCCCCCCCACCCCCCCCGTCCCACGAACCCACTATTTGTCCAATAACCCACTATTTTGGGAAAAAGTCCCGTTGCCCCCGCCAACACCCCCCGTCCCACCCCCCCCCGTCCCACGAACCCACTATTTGTCCAATAACCCACTATTTGCCGGAAACGTCCCGTTGCCCCCGCCAACACCCCCCCCCCACCCCCCCCGTCCCACGAACCCACTATTTGTCCAATAACCCACTATTTTGGGAAAAAGTCCCGTTGCCCCCCCCAACACCCCCCCCCGCCCCCCCCCCGTCCCACGAACCCACTATTTGTCCAATAACCCACTATTTTGAGAAAAATGTCCCGTTGCCCCCCCCGACAACCCCCGTCCCACCCCCCACCCCCCCCCCGTCCCACGGACCCACTATTTGTCCAATAACCCACTATATTTGTAAAATGATTTTCCCGCCGTACATGAAAATATGCTGCAAATGGACACAATCCCACGTGCCATCGATTGAATGGGGATTCAGACAGCTCCTTTGATAGACATTTTAATTAAAGATCCTGTCTTGATGAAAACCATTTTACTGCACTCAGGGGCCTCCCCTGAGTCCATAGCACCAAGTCCCATCCCATAATTCCACTGTCCACGAACCCACTATTTGGTACTATTGAATAAATGCTACGTGGGATCTCCATCTCTCGGCTCTGGAATGATCTAGAACCTCCATTTTTGCACTCATGCCTAAGTCTCAACACCCTCTAACAGAATCCAGAGTTTCAAGAAGATCAGAGAAACTTTTTTTTTCGTCCCAAAAAAACTATAAGGGATACCCCTTATAGTTTTTTTGGGTCTGGAAAAAAAGTTTCTCTGATCTTCTTGAAACTCTGGATTCTGTTAGAGGGTGGTGAGACTTAGACAGGAGTGCAAAAATGGAGGTTCTAGATCATTCCAGAGCTGAGATATGGAGATCCCACGTAGCATTTATTCAATGGAAAAAAATAATGGGTTCGTGGACGGTGGAATTTTGTAACAAATTTGGGTTCCACGGACTCAGGGGAGGCCCCTGAGTGCAGTAAAATAGTTTTTATCAAAAAAAATAGAATGGTGAGCTTAAAAACCACGTGTCCACGAAGCCACTATTTGTCCAATAACCCACTATATTTGTAAAATGATTTTCCCGCCGTACATGAAAATATGCTGCAAATGGACACAATCCCACGTGCCATCGATTGAATGGGGATTCAGACAGCTCCTTTGATAGACATTTTAATTAAAGATCCTGTCTTGATAAAAACCATTTTACTGCACTCAGGGGCCTCCCCTGAGTCCATAGCACCAAGTCCCATCCCATAATTCCACTGTCCACGAACCCACTATTTGGTACTATTGAATAAATGCTACGTGGGATCTCCATCTCTCGGCTCTGGAATGATCTAGAACCTCCATTTTTGCACTCCTGTCTAAGTCTCACCACCCTCTAACAGAATCCAGAGTTTCAAGAAGATCAGAGAAACTTTTTTTTTCGTCCCAAAAAAACTATAAGGGGTATGCCTGTCGGTTTTTTTGGGTCTGGAAAAAAAGTTTCTCTGATCTTCTTGAAACTCTGGATTCTGTTAGAGGGTGTTGAGACTTAGGCATGAGTGCAAAAATGGAGGTTCTAGATCATTCCAGAGCTGAGATATGGAGATCCCACGTAGCATTTATTCAATGGAAAAAAATAATGGGTTCGTGGACAGTGGAATTTTGCAACAAAGTTGGGTTCCACGGACTCAGGGGAGGCCCCTGAGTGCAGTAAAATAGTTTTTATCAAAAAAAATAGAATGGTGAGCTTAAAAACCACGTGTCCACGAAGCCACTATTTGTCCAATAACCCACTATATTTGTAAAATGATTTTCCCGCCGTACATGAAAATATGCTGCAAATGGACACAATCCCACGTGCCATCGATTGAATGGGGATTCAGACAGCTCCTTTGATAGACATTTTAATTAAAGATCCTGTCTTGATGAAAACCATTTTACTGCACTCAGGGGCCTCCCCTGAGTCCATAGCACCAAGTCCCATCCCATAATTCCACTGTCCACGAACCCACTATTTGGTACTATTGAATAAATGCTACGTGGGATCTCCATCTCTCGGCTCTGGAATGATCTAGAACCTCCATTTTTGCACTCCTGTCTAAGTCTCACCACCCTCTAACAGAATCCAGAGTTTCAAGAAGATCAGAGAAACTTTTTTTTTCGTCCCAAAAAAACTATAAGGGGTATGCCTGTCGGTTTTTTTGGGTCTGGAAAAAAAGTTTCTCTGATCTTCTTGAAACTCTGGATTCTGTTAGAGGGTGTTGAGACTTAGGCATGAGTGCAAAAATGGAGGTTCTAGATCATTCCAGAGCTGAGATATGGAGATCCCACGTAGCATTTATTCAATGGAAAAAAATAATGGGTTCGTGGACAGTGGAATTTTGCAACAAAGTTGGGTTCCACGGACTCAGGGGAGGCCCCTGAGTGCAGTAAAATAGTTTTTATCAAAAAAAATAGAATGGTGAGCTTAAAAACCACGTGTCCACGAAGCCACTATTTGTCCAATAACCCACTATATTTGTAAAATGATTTTCCCGCCGTACATGAAAATATGCTGCAAATGGACACAATCCCACGTGCCATCGATTGAACGGGGATTCAGACAGCTCCTTTGATAGACATTTTAATTAAAGATCCTGTCTTGATAAAAACCATTTTACTGCACTCAGGGGCCTCTCCTGAGTCCATAGCACCAAGTCCCATCCCATAATTCCACTGTCCACGAACCCACTATTTGGTACTATTGAATAAATGCTACGTGGGATCTCCATCTCTCGGCTCTGGAATGATCTAGAACCTCCATTTTTGCACTCCTGTCTAAGTCTCACCACCCTCTAACAGATTCCAGAGTTTCAAGAAGATCAGAGAAACTTTTTTTTTTCATAGCGGGGGGGCGTCCCCGGGGCCCGTGACTCTTGCGTTCAGGAGAGGGTCCCCGCGGGACATCCTCACCCGAGTTTGAGCTCTCTGCGTCTTCGCGCTGCCAAGATACGAGCCGTTTTGTCCCAGGGGTCAAGAGGTCACCGGCGGACGCCATTTTGATTTGCGCCGTGGTTTTCGGCTAATATCTTGGCCAAAACACCACCAAAAATCACGAAATTTTTACCATTCTTTTCAGCACGATTAGACGGTTCCATAGAGCTCGGTGCACGCCGGATCCGTCGAGTTTTGGCCTTGATAATTGCGTTCTTTTTGTCTGTATCTCGGGGCCCCAGGGGCCCACGAGGCCGTGGGTGGTCTCAAAGTAAAGGTCTCGTCCCGTTCTAAACACGATAAAACGTTAGGTGTCCATAGGACCCAGTGGGCCATCGTGAAAAATAAAAATAATCTTTCATTTTTCAGTCACCATGCACAATCACTGGACTCATCACAAACGGGGGTTAGGAAACGCTTAGGAAGGGGCTAGGGCCCTCAAACTCGGGGGCCCGACTCAGGGGCACTAGACGACGGAACTCGGCGAGTTTCGGGCTCCTGCGACTTTCCGTCTCCTTACGGGGGCCGTCCCACGGCCCATTTAAAAGGCATAGCGGTTTCGCGGACGAGCGTCCTTTTTCCGACCTCGCGACCCCTGAACGAGGTCCCAGGGGCCCCAAACTTTCCCGCCCGCACCAGGGGGCCGTGGCGAGTCGGAAAACGGCGCCCCCTAGTCGATCGGCCCTTCGGAAGCGGCGTCCACGAAACCACGGTGGAAAACCCATTCATTTAATGGGCGAGTGGGATTTTGATGGAAATGTCCCAGGGGCCCCAAACCCGGCACGGTGGCCCCAGGGCCCGCCCCGAGTGACGTACCGAAAGCACCGGGCCCTAGAGCGGAGGCAAATATTTTTTAGCCTCTATGCAAAATCTCTCCCTGGCCTCACTCTCACACTGAAACAGCCTTTCCGGCTTTTGAATGATTTGGTGGCGGGGGAGGGGCGATTTTTCGCAAAGGCCCCAGGGCCCCACGCTTCGGGGCCCCGCGTCAGGGGCCCCTGGAGAGTCGGAATCTGAAGTATCGGGGTACAACGACCCTCCGTCTGCGTACGGGGGCCGTCCCACGGCCCATTTAAAAGGCATAGCGGTTTCGCGGACGAGCGTCCCTTTTCCGACCTCGCGACCCCTGAACGAGGTCCCAGGGGCCCCAAACTTTCCCGCCCGCACCAGGGGGCCGTGGCGAGTCGGAAAACGGCGCCCCCTAGTCGATCGGCCCTTCCGAAGCGGCGTCCGCGAAACCACTACGGCGAATACATTCATTTAATGGGCGAGTGGGATTTTGACAGAAATGTCCCAGGGGCCCCAAACTCGGCACGGTGGCCCCTGGGCCCGTCCCGAGCGACGTACCAAAGGCGCTAGGCTCTAGAGCGAAGGCAACACTTTCCCGCCCTTTTAAACCTAATCTCGGCCTTGTGCCTCCTCCGCTCATGTACCCTAAGAGCCTTTTGAGTGAAAGTTGGTTATAAGTGGCACACTTTTTTCAGGAAGGTCCTAGGGCCCCACGCTTCGGGGCCGTGAGTCGGGGGCCCCTGGAGAGTCAAAATATCAAATCTCGACGTGATACGACCCTGCGTTTCCGCACGGGGGCCGTCCCACGGGCCATTTGACGGCGTAGCGGGTTCGCGGACGAGGGGCCCTTTTTCGACCTCGCGACCCCTGAACGAGGTCCCAGGGGCCCCAAACTTTCCCGCCCGCACCAGGGGGCCGTGGCGAGTCGGAAAACGGCGCCCCCTAGTCGATCGGCCCTTCGGAAGCGGCGTCCACGAAACCACGGTGGAAAACCCATTCATTTAATGGGCGAGTGGGATTTTGATGGAAATGTCCCAGGGGCCCCAAATTCGGCACGGTGGCCCCTGGGCCCGCACCGAGCGACGCACCGAAAGCACCGGGCCCTTGAGCGAAGGCAAAACGTTGTCAGCCTCTAACCCTAATCTCTGCCACACGACAGACGCGGGGGCCCCTTTTTTGACCTTTCGGCCCCTGAACGAGGTCCCAGGGCCACCAAACTTTCCCGCCCGCACCAGGGGGCCGTGGCGAGTCGGAAAATGGCGCCCCCTAGTCGATCGGCCCTTCGGAAGCGGCGTCCACGAAACCACGGTGGAAAACCCATTCATTTAATGGGCGAGTGGGATTTTTATAGAATGGTCCCAGGGGCCCCAAATTCGGCACGGTGGCCCCGGGGCCCGTCCCGAGCGACATATCAAAAGCATATGATGGTGGGGGAGGGGCGATTTTTTGCAAAGGCCCTAGGGCCCCACGCTTCGGGGCCCCGCGTCAGGGGCCCCTGGAGAGTCGGAATCTGAAGTATCGGGCTACCACGACCCTCCGTCTGCGTACGGGGGCCGTCCCACGGCCCATTTAAAAGGCATAGCGGTTTCGCGGACGAGCGTCCCTTTTCCGACCTCGCGACCCCTGAACGAGGTCCCAGGGGCCCCAAACTTTCCCGCCCGCACCAGGGGGCCGTGGCGAGTCGGAAAACGGCGCCCCCTAGTCGATCGGCCCTTCCGAAGCGGCGTCCGCGAAACCACTACGGCGAATGCATTCATTTAATGGGCGAGTGGGATTTTGATGGAAATGTCCCAGGGGCCCCAAATTAGGCACGGTGACCCCTGGGCCCGCCCTCAGCGACATATCGACGGCGCAGGGTGATCGTGGCGATTTTTCCGTCGGACGTCAAAAACTGGCCACAGGGGGCGCCGTGGTAGGTCAAAGGGTCGCATACGTGTGCATTGTGGGTAATTCGTGAAAAAAAAAAAAATAGTGGGTTATTGGACAAATAGTGGGTCTGTGGGACGGGGGCGTGGCCTGGGAGTGGGGGGGGGGTCAACGGGACGTTTGCGCCAAATAGTGGGTTATTGGACAAATAGTGGGTTCGTGGGACGGGGGCGTGGCCTGGGAGTGGGGGGGGGGGGGTCAACGGGACGTTTGCGCCAAATAGTGGGTTATTGGACAAATAGTGGGTTCGTGGGACGGGGGAGGTGGTGGGGGTGTTTGGGGGGGTGGGGTGGGGGGCATTTGCCCAATATAGTGGGTTATTGGACAAATAGTGGGTTCGTGGGATGGGGGGGGGGGTTGGGGGGTGTGGTCCTGGGGGCAATATGCTCTCTATCGCCCACTAGATGTGTCCGAATAACCACTATCCCGTGGCAAGTAGGTAGTGATCCGTGAATTGGGGGGTTAGCACAAAAGGCCCACTTCCCACCAAGCCTGTGGG
The DNA here is from genome assembly GCF_963993115.1 of Abramis brama. Classification (NCBI taxonomy): domain Eukaryota; kingdom Metazoa; phylum Chordata; class Actinopteri; order Cypriniformes; family Leuciscidae; genus Abramis; species Abramis brama. Next base: position 18,465,319 of record NC_139971.1, read on the forward strand.
CATTTGTCATCCCAATTCACACTACGATCCCTCCGACCCATTATGCGTCCAATGGCAGCTTATTAACATGGGCTTTTTTCCACGAACCCACGTTTTGGACTACCTCATGTGCACATTCCATGAAATGGTGCGGTATCTGTCCCGTGACAGAACTGTAGCTGGAAAGGGTATGGAGAAAAGTAGTCCCTGATGGAGCTGACCTTCACCATCGGCCATTTCAGTCGATTTTTACTCATCTCAGTATAGCAATATAGTTTGCTAAAAGCGGATCATTCATTCACACACAGAAATGCGATTCAAATTTAAACCGTCTTTTTGCGAGTTGTGGTAAACAGCGCACATCTCTGCCGTTCATTCATTCACACACAGAAACGCGATTCACTTGAGAATGAAAAACACTTACTACAGTATTCTCAGGATCCGTTGCTCCTCTAAATACCAACACTTCTGAGGTACATTTTCCATTATTATTATTACGATAGTATTATTCCTCACAGCGCCGCGAGACGGTGTAAACAAGTACAATGATCTGAATAAACTTGATGTGTTTTCTCGAGCTGATATGGGGGCGTTCACAGTTTGCATGGATGCCTCAGTCATTTGCGTTTGAATAGCGCGCGCTCTCCGTGGGCGGGGTCACATTAAAAATAATTAGCTGAGATGAGAACGACTGACCTCTCTCTTTTCATACAGATTACATAAACTGAGAATATTTGTTTTTTATAAAAATTACTACATTTAAAAGAAGAGAATTCAAGCTTCATGCCTGTGTGTCTGTATGCCTGTTTGACTGAGTATTCGCTGAGTTATTGTTCATTTTCGGACGCGTTTCAGAATTGACTTCACTGACAGAGAGAAAGCAGAACTCACATCATGTTTATTTTTCTTTATTTGGCAAAAAGCACAACACTTTGTTTTCATTGTGAGTATACACAAAAATAATACACACTTAACAGGATCGATTGATGTATGAAACTGGTTTGTAAGATCAAAGTCAACAGAGTATTTGGAGTCTCATTTGAACTGATAAGAAAAAAAACCGAGCAAATCACGCCGGCGTGATTGCCGACCTCAGAGGGTTAAAGAGCAATATCACATTTAAAAAAGTTTACACTTGAGCATATACACGAATGTTAGGGATATTGTAAGGCAATAGTCCTATAAGTGTTGTAGCAAATTCTAAGTCCTCAAATCGGGTCTCGAAGAAATCTCTCAAGAGTCGAATTTCCAGGTGTCAGAAGAAGTAACTTTATTGACTAGCAACAAAGTGAGATGCAGCTGTTCATCTGATCTGCAATGGTCAGAACCTCAGGTTTTATACCTTTTCTTATCACTAGGTAGCCAATCAACTATCGAGATCTCGCTACCGCTAGCGTCACCTTTGCGGAGACATTATTCTATTGGTGGAAAAATCTTTGGTCATACCCATTTTCTAGAACATCTTTGGTCACATGATTCAATGCACCTGCAGTGTTGTCATACCATCCATCATTTTTAATTGACGTTTTTAGTACCATCTTATCAGTTACCCATACACATCTTCTCTCTGAGCTTGTTAGGTACTCTTTCATCCTCACAGACCACTTGACCTAATTTGACCTGATGTATCCTGATTTAACCTGGGTTCTGACTGAGACACAGAAATACAGACTTTTACATGAGGCAAAGGAAAATCTCCAACACATCCCCCCTTTGGGACTTATTCAAGTCCCACCTTCATGTTTATCCCAGAATGTATCTTCATGCGCAAGCCTCCTTCCTTTATCTATCAATCATGGCCAAAAATAAACCATCCGTCTTTCTTATCAATAGGCTTTTGTCACAAAGGTACATTCTGGAGGAATAGTGAGACCAAACATCTCCGCCCCCATTTGACTAGAGCGGAGTAAAAGATCTCACCTTCCTTTTCTATTATCATTCTTGAGGGAGAGATGAGCATCTGTTATCCAGTTTTAATCAACATTTCTTATACAGACTTGAGGGTAGAGTTGTCCCACGGTGCCAGAGGAACTGCACAGGCGCTTCCGGTGGCCTGGAGTGCTATCTGGGTTGCTCCATCGTTGCCAGAGGTGCCCTGGTCCTGCCTAGGGCGCTATCTGGTGTTGGAGCAGACAGCGGGTTTTTAAACCACCAGTTGAGTCTGCCCTTGCTGGTCGGCAATCGGTGACCGCGCTTGTAATTAATTCCTCTTTTGCCCCGTAAAAACATTTTCCAGTTGCCTAAGGCATTTACTTCACATTTATTTCATAAAGAAAACTTTAAAATATTAAAAATAACTTTTTTAATATTAATAAGTGATTAAAAAGTGATAAGAGTGATTAAAAGTAATAAAAACATTCTGATCTTTTCCCTTTATATCTGGTTGCATTACCTCGTACCACGGGCAATGACCTGCTTTAAACCTTGTATCGTCCCCTCTCATTCTCATATTCATATTTTGTGAACAATTAGTGTGATTATATAAAATACACTCAGTAGGATTATATGTAAAAATATATGAAGGATTATATGTAAGAATATATGTAAGAATATATGTAAGAATATATTCTGGAAGGAGCCCTTGTTTCAAAACAAAACAAAAAACAAAAAATAACCCCTCTAACTAACTCCCTACTCTACCCGTTTTCTAATGATCTACCTAATTTTACCCAAAAAATAAAATACACAGTGGGGCTACCTCCCTTTCTATCAAAAACAGTGTCAAATTGTGAAAATCAATAATCAGAAAATAAAAGTAACAAGGCACTTTCTTCTTTACTCCTTCATCAGTACTGTTCACAGGAAGTCATCCAACTCATCCAGACCTGACCCAATAGGGTACACTCCTGAGTTTGTGCACCTGATGTCAATTCCCGAACGTTTGACTGACACATTAATCATCTGTTTGGCAGCTGCGTTGGCTATCATAGATCTGAGGAAAGGCACAACACAACAGAACAGCAAAAAGAAAACAACAACAACCACAACTATTATCATTCCCACCTTAATGAACCATTCCTTCCAGGAACCAAACAAAGAGTCTAACCAGTATCCAATGTTTCTGTCTCTTCCCGCATTTTCCGTAACCTCTTGTCTTAGCTGCTTCAGTTTCTTCATGGCTCTAGTAAAAGCTCCATCAGGGGCTGTATTATTTGGAATAAAGGTACAACAATCAGTTCCAAACATCACACATACTCCTCCTTTTTCTGCCAATAGCCAATCCAGAGCTTGTCTGTTTTGCCATGTCATTTTGCTAGTATACCTTAATTGATGGCCTAAGGCATCAAGTGCGTCGTCTGTGTAATTAATGAATCTCTGTTGGTTATAATAAATGTAATTAATCCATTCTTGATTCTTGTTTGGTAATATCCACACAAATATGGATTCCCAGCCTGCTGCTACCTCATCTCTGGCTTTAAATTCATGAGGTATCCCTCTTGGTTGTCCTATGGAATCTATTGTTACTTTAGGGTCTGGGGTATACGCTCTTTTAACTCTGCGTTTTTGTTTGTTGATGCTCTCCAGGTCTTTTGTTTCATTTAGATCCCAGTCTATAATCCCAACTTCCTGAGCCAGTCTTACTCTGACACAGAGTCCTTTCCAATCGACTAAGGTGGCTCTCAGTCTTCCGCCTCCACACAACCAAAAGTAATCAGCAATTGCTTCATTTTGACTTTCAAAGGGTTCTATTAAAGGAAAAGTCAATGAAGCGTTCTTACAATTGTCTTTAACAGTCGTTATCGTCATGTTGTTGTTTACTGTTGCTGTGGCATATATTATGCTGAAAGATTTATACACATCTGGGTCATAATACATTTCTCGGTCTAGATGCCATATTATTGAACACTTGCCTTGGAATTTCCCCATATCGTGCCGCCCCTTAGTCTTATTAAAACATTCATATTCAAATGATGTATCTAGTACATAGTTCTTTGGAGTTTCTCGTTTGGCTGGGTCTATTCTTACATCAAGTTTTTTGCATTCACTTCCCCACCCTTTCTGATTATAAAATTTATGGTAATATTGGCTGCCCAACATGGCTAGACATTCCGCTGGGCAATATGGAGTTATTTGACCAGTTTGGTTGTCACAATACTGCGAATAGAATCTGGCACAGTCTACGTTGTCATACTGGTTTGGCACGATTGTTAACTTTTTCAAAGGCGAGGGTGAGCACAACACACAAGTACTCTTTGTCGTCTGTTTTACTGTGTATTCTGCCCACCTGTACCATTCATTGTGATAGGCTGTATCTAATAGTTTCTCCTTTCTTAGTTCCAATTCAAAGTCATATTCAATTTTGGTATAGTTCTCATCAGTGGCCCAAGTCCATTTCAAATCTCTTTTTACATTGTGTCTGCTTCTCTTATTACCTTGAGTTGGTTCAGTCATGTTATGGTAACTCATCCCATTCAACATCGGAGAAGTCGATGTCGGGGAGATTGATGTCGGGGAAATCAATGTTGGGGAGATCAATGTCCTGAAGGTTGAGGTTAGCAAGCTCTTGCTGCTGGTGTGGTTCTCTGGTGGAGGGCCCGGATTCAGGTGACTGTTCCTCTGGAGGCCTTGAGCTTGAGGCAACTGCTGCAGCAGATGTATCAATACTAGGATCAGTGTTAAGAGCTCTCTCACCTTCATGCTCTGGATCCTCTGGAAGGAGTGCATCATTCTGTATTGGCATTTCATCTCTTGGTCCAGTGTGCTCAGTTTCCCTAGAATGAGGTTCAGCAGCATTATTACCTTCTCCTTCAGCTCTTTGATCTTCTTGGGCATTCTGCTCTGTTTCCTCACTGCTTCCCTCTGAGCTATCTAGTTCCTCCCCCTGCTTTCTAGGCCTCAGTCTTGGGACCCTGGTGCAGTGGTTCAAGTGATACCATGTTGTGCTACCCTCTACCTGCACTGCTGTTGGTGTTGCTCTTACTACAGTATACGGTCCTTCTCTCCTGGGCTCATTCCACTTCCTCCTAAAGACCCTTAAATATACCTGGTCCCCAGGAACTACTGGACATGGAGTTTCCTCTTCTTCCCTGGGCCCCCTGTTTTGTTCCTGTGAATGAATAGCTCCATGTATAGCAGTCAGTTGTCTCATATATGTCCTTAATTCCATCTGCAATTGTTCTAACGGCGGCCCTTCATACGGACCTCTCAGGTGGGGCACAGGCATGGGTCTGCCTGTTAACATTTCATGTGGAGTCAAGTTGGTGATTCTATTAGTTTGCATACGGTAGCTCATCAGGGCAAGAGGTAACGCATCTACCCAGTTGAGTTTAGTGTCTGCACAGATTTTGTTGATTTTAGCCTTAAGCGTCGCATTAACCCTCTCAACCATCCCTTGCGCTTGCGGCCTGTAAATACAGCCGAGTCTTTGTTTTATTCTTAACTGTTGTATTACTGCTTTCACTGTCTTTTGGATAAATGCAGATCCATTGTCAGAACTAATCTGGGATGGGATACCAAATCTTGGAATGACTTCTCTGGTTAGGAACTTGATCACTGTCTGCGCTCCTTGTTCTGCCGAGGGTTCTGCTTCGACCCATCTACTAAATCGGTCTATTATAACTAACATATATCTTTTTCCCCTTACTGATTTTATCATGTCCACATAGTCCATCACCAAGTGTTTGAACGGTCCTTCAGGTACTGGGATAGAGCCTATTGGGGTCGCCGTTCCTTTTCTGACATTGTTTTGTGCACAGATTTCACATTCGCTTAGAAATTCATCTACTCTTGCTTGCAGATATGGTGACCAGAATCCTTGTCTTTTAATCTTTTTCAGAATCTCCCCCCTTGCACAATGGTCAAAACTATGCGCATCTGGAATTAGAATATTAAGTAAAGGGGTTGGGGCTATCAAATGGCCTTCGTGTGATCTCCAGATATTATTAGCATCTCTCGTTGCCCCTCGTTGCTGCCATAGGTGTAGTTCAGCTGGAGAGGCTCTAGATTGCATTTGGGCAATGCTATCTACAGTGGGGAGGGGCTGGATGAGGACAGACGGGGCCATGACTGCCAATTTACACCCTGACGCCTTTTTAGCTAGGATGTCAGCTTCATTATTTCCTTTAATCACAAAGTTATTACCTTTTTTATGAGCCTGACATTTGATGATGGCTAACTTAGTAGGAAACATCATAGAGGTAATCAATTTAGCAATTTGGTCCCCATGTTGGATTGGGGTTCCATCACTTTTTTTAAATCCTCTTTGTTTCCATACTGCACCAAAGAGGTGACAAAGAGGTGACATACACCATGGGCATAAGCAGAGTCTGTATAAATGTTGGCGACTCTGTTTTTGGCCAGTATACAAGCTTCAGTAAGTGCCTTTAGTTCGGCCAATTGTGCCGAGCAAGGTTGTTCACAATGCTGCGTCACAACAGGATTGAAATTTTCCCCATCCTTTTGTACAACAGCAAAGCCAGCATGATTGCCTAAATGGTCTCTAAAACAAGAGCCATCTACAAAGTAGACTACGTCTGCATCAACAATTGGTGTTGATTCCAAATCTGGCCTCAGACGAGTAAAAGCCAGAGAGGCAGAAACACAGTCATGAGGTGTTCCCTCTCCTTCTAACAAAACAAAATTTGCTGGGTTTGTTGTGGTGCATCTTTTGATTGTGATATCAGGATAAGTCAGTAGGGTGGAGTATTCTAAACATCTAGCTTGAGTTAAAACAAATCTTCCTTGCTCAAGTAATTCAACAATCTTATGATGGGTGTAAATTATGACTGGATAGCCCATTGTAATGGCAGAAGCTTTATCATATGTGAAATAAACAGCAGCTAAGCCTTGTTGATAACATGGTGGGTAGCCTTGAGCAACATTATCCAACTTTGTACTATAGTATGCGATAGGTTGTTTTTTCCTACCGCTACATGTTTCCTGCATAAGTACAGCAGAAGCAAATCCATCTTTTCTATTCGCCACGTATAGATAAAAATCCTTATCATAATTAGGTGTGGCTAATGCTGGGGCAGATTGCAATTCCTTTTTTAAAGACTCAAACGCCAACAGTGCCCCAGAATCCCATGTCAGGGGTGCTCTAAGATTCTGCTGTCCTGCCTGTTTCATTAAAGCTCGCAGTGGGGCTGTTTTAACAGTATAGTCCTCTATCCAATCAGCACTAAACCCTGTCATTCCCAGAAACGTCATCATCTGTCCCACAGTTTGCGGTTGTGGTGCTTTGCTGATTCCCTCCAATTGATTGGGTGATATTGCTCTTGTTTGATGTGCAATAATTCGACCCAGGTATTCTACCTGAGACAAGCAATATTGTAATTTTTCTTTTGAAGCCTTGTGACCGCCTTCTGCTAATTTAGTGAGCACTTTGATTGAATCCTGATGGCACTGTTCAAGCGTTGGTGAGCATATTAATAAGTCATCTACATACTGAATCAATGTGCTATCCATTCTCAGATCCTCCAAATCCTGCTTCAGGACTTGATTAAATATATGGGGTGAGTGTTTTAGCCCTTGGGGAATTCTCGTGTATGTATATTGTTTACCTTGGTATCTGAATGAAAAAAGGTGTCTGCTTTCTTCCGCTAGAGGGACTGAGAAAAAAGCAGAGGTAAGATCAATCACAGTGAAATAATTAGCAGCAGGTGGAACATTTGTCAACAGCGTATGTGGATTTGGGACTTCTGCTGGCCAATCTTCAACTACTTCATTTACTGCTCTTAAGTCATGCACTAGCCTCCACTTTGACTTGTTGGCTTTTTCAACTGGCAAGATCGGGGTGTTACAATAACTAGTAGTTTCAATCAATACTCCAGCTTTCACTAATCCCTCAATTGTTTTTCTTATTCCCTCTACTGCTTCACGTTTTAATGGATACTGTTGTTTTCTTGGCAACTGCATTCCTGATTTTACTCTAATTCTAATAGGATTTGCTGATTTTACCAGTCCTACATCTGTATCATGTTTGGACCATAATTGCATGGGTACTTTCTGTTCCATCTCTAACATTAATTCCTCAATTTTTGACCTTGATTCCTGTCTTTCTTTCATATCTACTATTAATTTGGGAGTCCCTATCATGTTAGCTGTGCACAAGATTTTAAGGTGTGTCCTATCTGCTGTTTGAAAAATGTAAGGGTTTTCAGTAGCTTCCCATTGTTTTCCTTTGACTCTTAACATCATTGGTCCTAAGTCTTTTGCTTGATATCCCTCATTTAGGTACAGAGTAACATGTGGGGTTGAGCCTTCTATCTTAAACCATTTCTTGGTGAAATCACACTCTTCGATGTGCAATGCTGCTCCTGCTGATCCTACAATCAAATAATCTGAGGTCAATTGTACAGTTTGTCCCTGTGTCTTTTCTAACCAGTCTTTTTCCAGTTCTGGGCTTCTAAGGGGATCATACCTCATAGTACAATGAAACTCAGTTTCTGGTAGGCGTGGTTTTCTAAGCTGTTCTTTTATGTACTTTCCCCATTTCTCAAGTATTTCCTTCACTCCACTATCTAGATTCCCTATCCAAAATATACTGGCTTGTGGTTCCTGTAGGGAGCTATTTCCTGCGACTGCCATTTGTTTTATGCCAGTGTTGTCTATATATATTCCATCTGGGGAGCACCATATTTGTAGATTCAGCTTGCATATGGCGTCCCTACCCAAAAGATTAATTGGGGTTTGTTCGGAAATCAGTACAGGAATTTTTATTTCTGAGTCCTTGATTTTTATGCTGACTGGGGTCGTCATTGGAATTAGCTGCGTTAGTCCCGAGAATCCTACTGTCTTGACATATTTTCCAGACCTAGGGAGGTGAGAGGCGTAATTTGAGCTCAAGCTCGTGAACGTTGCCCCCGTGTCCAGCATCATGGGTATTATTTTGTCCTCTATTTTGACCCGCAGCATAGGTTCTTGATCAGCATTAGATGATAGCATTGGAAGCTGACCCCTCCCTGTAGGATTCTCTGGGCATCCCTAGAAGCCTTGATCAGGGCCACGCCATGGATTGACAGGCCCTGATATTTGATGTTGCTGGTTCTGGTGAATCTGCTGCCATGGCTGATGCATCTGATCCTGTGGGGGCCCATTTTGTGGCCATGGGTTTGTGGGGCAGATTCTCTTGGTATGTCCAGGCTGGTTGCATCCCCAGCATACCAGGCCTTGTTGGTAAGTAATCCTTTGTTGATTGTTGTATTGTCTTCCTCTTCCTCTTACTCTTCCTGGCATTGTTCCACTTCTGTTGTCCTGTTGTTCAGGAAGGTATATCACAATTGGTGCGTTTTGCTGCTGCGGTGGTCCTGCAGTGTTAAGTGCAGTCTGGCCCACAGGTGTTGGTACCGGCTGTGCGGCCTGTGTGGCTGGGTGTGGTATATTTACAGCTGCCATGACTGCAGATTGATCTTCAACGTCCTTTACTGCAGCTTGGACTTTTTTCTTTTTGTTGATTAATTCATCCAGCTGCAGCTGAGTCAGTCTTCTTTGAAGTTCTCTTTCTTGATTCTTCAACTTTTGTTCGTTCTTTCTGTATTGTTCTACTGCATGAGTCACATGGTCACAGAATTCCTTTGTTGTCTTTGAGTTCAGTCCCACCACATCTTCCAGTTTGGTTTTCACGGCAGAAGGCATGGCTTCCAGTATGGCAGTCCTGAACAGTGTTGCTATCACTGGATCCCGCTCAGGATCCCTTTCCAGGTCTTGTTTCCATCTTCTTGATTGTCTCTGGACATAAGTAGTTGGGTTTTCTGCTTCTCCCATTGGTTCACCTCTTAACAGTTTTAGATCCATTTGAGTTGGATAATGTTCCCTTAGGGCCTGCCACATTGTGGTTCTGTTATGGTCGAGTGGCATGGCGTCCATTGTTATGGAGTCAATTGCTCGGTTAAGTCCTGCATCGGCAAGGATTTCATTCGTTTTTGCACCTCCCACACATTTCGCCAGCAGGGCTTTGATATCTCCGATGGCCAGGATCTTACCCATCGTCTCCTCCTCCAACAGTCGAATCCATTTGCCAGCCCCCTCATGTATGTCAGGGAGGCGGGCTATCAGTCCGTCCAGATCCTGTCCCGCCCATGGCACATATTGTCCTTGATGTCCTTTTATCAGGATGGGGCATTGTTTCTGTTCTTCTTTTTGTTGATTCCCTTTTTCTTTGTGCAGGCATAATCCGCTCACTGACCTGTTCCTCAAATTATGCCCTCTTCTCCAATGTGGCTGGTTGTGGGAGGGGTCCTCCAGAAGGAGAGTTCCTGATACATTCTTGTAGTAAGGGCTGACTGAGCGGGATCTGCTCCTTGAGCGACTTTGAAGTCTCTGACGATCTCTCTGTGAGGCTTCTTCCAAGGCTCGTCGCATGGAGTCAGCTTCTTGTCGAATCGCTTCTTCGGTTATGTGAATGTCTCTTTCTAGCTGTTCTCGTTCAGCTGTGATCCGTAGGCTGTCTTCTTCCTTCTCCTTTTCCAGGTGTTCTTTGAGTTCTCGGAGGGCTTGGTCTGCATGGTGATAGGGATTGTTTAGGGTGGGGTCTGTGTTTGCCCTGGCCCGATGTCTCATACTTGGTCTACTGTCTTGGTGTCTTTCAAAACTTGGGATGTCTTGATTCATTAAAGTCGGAGTGTCAAAGATTGAGCCAGTTATCTCCCTGTGGCCAGGACCCCCTCGTCTTTCTCCTCCATCTCCTTCTTCATCTGGGTCATCTTCAAAGTCCACCTTGCCCTGTACTGTTACTTTGGCATTTATAAGTGGCAGTTGTTTACCAGTTAAATCATAGGGTGGTGCATAAGGGGGTGGGGTTTCTATTGTTTCATTTTTCTCCTTTATCTTTCCATTAGCTTGTTTTTCCTTTAACAATTTTGCTCCCTGACTTCTAAATAAATTCAACACCTCCTGCTCTTTTTCCCTTTTCTCATCTCTTTTCTTACTTTTATCGTGTGCTTTGTGGTTTTTTATTATCGCTCCCATTTCCCTGCACATAGCCAAATCAAATGTTCCCTCTGCTGGCCACTTAGTATTTAATTTTTTGGTCCTCTTTTCCCATTTTCTAGACAGGTTTTTAATAGTATCTTTGCATATCGGATACTGTGATATGAGCTGCTCTACAGGGGTCTCTTGTTGAGGTGACGTCGAAGCCATTGCCCTAAATCCAATTGTCTATATCCCCACTCAATTAGCTAAAAAATTATGATTTTTTTTTTTTTTTTTTTTTTTTTACTTTTCTTTTATGTTGAGAAATTCAGGTACCTGTTTAGTTTTTTGGAGATACTTCAAAATGGCTCGTATTTGTACCTCAGTCAATGGCTTCGGCGTCACGTCTCCTAGCCAATTGTGTATATTGCGTTTCCAAATTATGTCTTCCCCCAGGCACATCAGTTCAAAACTCCAGATTATGCTCTCCTTCACCCACCGGCCTCGTGCAGTTACACTTCCTGCCCTATATAGATAAGTGAGAGATGGGGTCAATTTCACTTCATGGCCTCCCCACATGGTGATTGAAATGTTTAATTCCTCTCTAGTGCAGGTTTCTAATTGTAATGGCTCAAATAAATTAATCAAATGTTTTCTTTCGTTTTTGTTTAAAATTTTTCTCCCCCTGTTTCCTCTCCTGCCCCTCCTAGTTGTCCATTGTTGCGACATCCTCAGTTGTTACTGACTGCTCTTCTTCGGCAGCTGACTGCTCTTCTGTCCCTTCTTCGTTGTCATAGATTTCTACCAACATATGACTGGCTTGGTTGAGGTTGCTCCTCAAAAATACCTCTACCTCTAGCCTTTCCAGTGTCCAATTGTCTACCAGTGCTGGTCTGATTTCCCCTACATTTCTGACTTCAACGACTATGTCACTTTCCCACTGTACTGGTCTTAGACATGAGCTCACTACCATATACATGTTCTTCAAAATTGTGGCTCCTCCCAAACCCCGAGGCCAAGTATACCACACATCTCTTTTTAGGTATGGGACATACAATGGACTCAGCTTTATTTTTGATTTAATCAGCAATGATTCCAAAAGGGTAGTTTTGGGAAGGTCAAATCTGTCCAAGTGTGGTCTTAAGACCTCAGAGGTTATCTGTCTTTTGATCACTTTAACCCAATCCACTAAGGGCCACTCATCCTCAAGTTGATTCAGATTTGTGATTTTTGTCAATTTTTGTAAGAATTCATTTTTCTTCTGAGTCGTCAATTCTTGTCTCTGTCCTTCATCATCTATGAATTCTTTTTCTAACCAAAAATGATTTTTGATGCCTTTGGTTTGTCTTAATGCCTGTTTAAAGTCATTTTCTTCTTTTCTTTCTCTCGCTTCCCTCCTATTCTCTTCATCATAATGATCTCGTGCCCTGGTCAACATGTGTTTTCTTCCTCAAGCTTCAAAAAATATAATCAGTTGTTTAATTGTTATCACCTTCCTCCCTCCCTACTTCTTTATCTCAATCCAAATATACTTAGTTTGTTAGTATATTCATTCATACACCCGGGATTTCATTCACACACATACATACATGCATACACACACACACACACACACAGTTATTTTCCCTTATAACAAATGGAGAGACAAAGTTAATTCATTCAATTTCTGTTCAGTATGGGCTGTGTTTCACCATCTGGATCACAGAATCTGCAATCTGGAACGTGACCAAACAGTCTACAAACCCAGTATCTGGGAGTGTTTTTATGAATTCTATATTTTCTTATATTCTTTATATTAATTTGCTTTTCATTGTCCATATAATTTCATCAGTCTCGTCTCTCCATTTTTATAGATCCAACATAATATTCTCATACACTTTCACTGTCTCAGCTTCTCTCAGTCACTTATCTCAGTCTTATCTCAGAAATGACTTCTCTTCTCTTAATTAGGGCAGTTCAAAGCAGCGTGGTCAGTGCCAGCACAAAACAGCTCAAAGCAACACGGTTAATTTATCAGGCAGAGCAGTTAGTAGCAAAGCAAAAGAGTTTAACACAGCGCGATTAGTGTTAAAGCAGAGCAGTTTACAGCAGCGCAATCTGTGATCACAGCACAACCAAAAGAAACTTTATCTCTGGATCCTGGCCTTTTATAAATTTTCCTTAAAGCCAATTTTATACTCCGGAATTTATTAAGCGCTTTATCTTATCTAACTGACGCACTTCTTGCGTTTTTTTAAGCACTTCTTGCTTTATTTCGCACTTCCTGCGTTTCGCACTTCCTGCGTTTAGGCACTTCTTGCCTCTTAAGCACTTCTTGCTTTATTTCGCACTTCCTGCGTTTAGGCACTTCCTGCCTTTTAAGCACTTCTTGCTTTATTTCGCACTTCCTGCGTTTAGGCACTTCCTGCCTTTTAAGCACTTCTTGCTTTATTTCGCACTTCCTGCGTTTAGGCACTTCCTGCCTTTTAAGCACTTCTTGCTTTATTTCGCACTTCCTGCGTTTCGCACTTCCTGCGTTTAGGCACTTCTTGCCTTAGGCCTACTTACGCATGCGCTCCTTCTTGAGACCTGGAAACTACCCTCCTTTTGATTCCTTATCAATTTTAGGTTCTTTTTGGTGGGGTCTTTTTTTTTAAAGCCGTTAACAACCAGGCGCTAGCTTACCAGGAGCCACACAAAACAAATATAAGCAAAAATTGCTTACCTGATTTTATGGCGCGCCTTTGTTTTGTGAGGCCTCTGCCAGCGAGCTCCCCCGGTCACTCCTCGACCCCTTCGCCACTCCTGGCTGGCTCGCCAATTATGTTGTAGCAAATTCTAAGTCCTCAAATCGGGTCTCGAAGAAATCTCTCAAGAGTCGAATTTCCAGGTGTCAGAAGAAGTAACTTTATTGACTAGCAACAAAGTGAGATGCAGCTGTTCATCTGATCTGCAATGGTCAGAACCTCAGGTTTTATACCTTTTCTTATCACTAGGTAGCCAATCAACTATCGAGATCTCGCTACCGCTAGCGTCACCTTTGCGGAGACATTATTCTATTGGTGGAAAAATCTTTGGTCATACCCATTTTCTAGAACATCTTTGGTCACATGATTCAATGCACCTGCAGTGTTGTCATACCATCCATCATTTTTAATTGACGTTTTTAGTACCATCTTATCAGTTACCCATACACATCTTCTCTCTGAGCTTGTTAGGTACTCTTTCATCCTCACAGACCACTTGACCTAATTTGACCTGATGTATCCTGATTTAACCTGGGTTCTGACTGAGACACAGAAATACAGACTTTTACATGAGGCAAAGGAAAATCTCCAACACAAGATGTCAAAAGCTAGCCAAAACTAGGCAAAATATAGTCTGAAAATTCATATGAGTTCTATATTATCAGAAAAGGAATTATATAACAGTAAACAACTTACTCCGAACTTGTATCCTCGGCGGGATCAATTCACTCTTGAAAATGCTGTCGTTCGTCGCCTGAGTTGCAATCTTCCTCTGAGGAAAAGGTAAATTCTTCCTCGCTGTCCAGAATCATGTGAAGGGCGTCTTTACCGGAGTAACGTGCCATCTTCTCTAAGCGTGATGAACTCTCAGTGAAACTGACGAAGAAGCTTTGTGTTTTTATGGCATTGATCAAGGGGCGTGTGCGATGCAAATAGATCACCTAAACTATTTACCATGTGAATAGTGCTGGGGGCGTGGCTGCCTCAGCTCATTAAAGATAATGAAGGGAGAACGAAAAAACGGTACCTCTCCTTGCTTTCAAACGGATTACATAAGCTGAGAATATTTGTTTTTTATATAAATTACTTCATTTAAAAGAAGAGAATTCAAGCTTCATAAAGACATATCTCACGTGTCTGTGTGAGAAGTATTCGCTGAGTTACAGTTCATTTTCGGACGCATTTCAGAATGGACTTCACTGACAGAGAGAAGGCAGAACTCGCATCATGTTTATTTTTCTTTATTTGGCGAAAAGCACAACACTTTGTTTTTATTGTGAGTATGCACAAAAACAAATACACACTTAACAGGATTGAATGATGTATAACACAAGTATGTAAGATCAAAATCAACAGAGTATTTTTAGTCTCTTTTGCACTGATAAGGAAAAAAACGAGCCTATCGCGCCGGCGCGACAGCCGACCACAGGGGGTTAAAAGTACACTATTAATAAACAAACAGAAGAACGTCTCGGGTTACGACTGTAACCCTCAGGGAATGAGACGCTGCATCGAGAATTGACACATTGGGGAACGCCTTCAGCGTGATGCATCTGAAGCCTGTATGGAACTAGTCCAATCTTGATTGGTATTGCGTCATTATGTCACTTGTGACATCACATGTGATGGTGATGTGGAAGCTATAAAAGGCCGTCAGATCACAACAGCTTCATGCTGAAGGCGTTCCCCAGTGTGTCGATTCTCGACGCATTGGGGAACGCCTTCAGAGTGATGCGTCTGAACTTGTATGTAACTAGTCCAATCTTGATTGGTGTTGCGTCATTACATCACTCGTGATGTCGCATGTGACGGTGATGCGGAAGCTATAAAAGGACACTGGATCACAACAGCGTCAGCTTCTGATTGGTTGAAGCAAGTTGTTCTTAGAAGCGCAGGAAGTGTGGCCGAAGGACGCAGCGTCTCGTTCCCTGAGGTTTACAGTCGTAACCCGAGATGTTCCCTTTCGAGGGAACTCGCCCTGCGTTGAGAATCGACACATTGGGGAACGAAATGCCCACTGTGCCACACTGAGTAGTACACGCCCTGATGTGAAGCAATCTGGCACACTCAAGACGAGAGAACTTGTGAACTGTAGGATTGAGTGCGAAACAAACACAAATTAATCTTCCAGGTGAATTGTTCAAACATAATTCCACACAGAACTCAACATTACAGACACCAAATCACCAACCCCAGAGCCATAAAAGAAGGCTCCTGCCAGTCTACCTAACCAACGAAAAACCCCAGCTAAGAACTTTACGGCCATGCAAGCTTCAAAGAGATGAGCCAAACTAAAGGAAGAACTTGTCAATGTGAGATAGCTTGGAAAAGAATGATTGGTTCAGAGATGGCACAGTTCAGTGCTCGATCAAGATAACAGCAGAAGCTGCTCGACCCCCATGACAGAGATACAAAACAGACCATCTTCTTCTTAGGACCTCTGAATGACCAAACCAGAGTTCTAATCTCGTCAAACCACAAGAACTGAGATTTTACCTATAAATACATAAAACCATCCCAGAACAATTTTCGATGGACTTATAATCAAACATCATGCAACTACATAATTCTATGTTGTTTCTACAATATATGTGTGTATCTAATATGCTTAGATGCCATATAAGTCATTTAATGGTTATAACTGTTAGATGTTTGAATGAAGTGTGTTGTGTTTCAGTATGATCGTATGCTCTTGATTCAAAAGATGGTTTGATTGAAATCTGTGTAAAATGTTTTGTATTCTTATAATAGTAATAATGTCTAAACTGTGGCCTCTTTCCTCTCTGCTAGAGCTTAGAGAGTAAGGGGATCACAGATAAGCTTGATTTACGATAAGAAGTGAAGAGAACGCCACCTCCTAAATAAAGCCAGTGTCTAATTGGTCAGATTTCTTCCAGGAGGCCGGACAAACATGTGAGTTTAAAATCTTAGACCCGAACAAAGTTTTAGAAGAGCTCTCAACAAGGTTAGAAAAGTGCGCGAAGGTAGAAGAGACCAGACAGACTAGTAACCATGTAAACGCGCAGACAAAATAACCCAAATCAAGATCAGAAGAACATGGGTTAAACAACTTCATTCAAGCCATCATCTACTCTCGTCTCCATTTCCTTGCTTTTCCTAGTTTCCTTTCTTTTCCGTTGTGAGTCTTGGTTCTAAGTTAAGTTTTGCGGCAAGATTTCGGTCAACGTTTCTTCTGCAAAGCCAGCTTCAACAAAGACTTTCATTCACCCGCCAGCAAACCACGTGACTTCAGGACATCAGGCACAAGGAGACCAGCCAATGAACTCGGGAAAACCCCTTTTACGCAGACAAGGGAATCCCAAAAGCAAAGACACGCAAGTAGCCTCCAGACTTTTAAACTGAACTGGTGTATTTGATATAGATTTAATAACCCACCTAAGAAACGAAGGGTTAAATTAGTGCTTGATGGTTCGTTCAGGTTATGTCTTATAAGTGCATATAGAAACTTGGGATTTCATCATCTCACTCTTAAAACTCATTCTTTCCTCACTCTCTTTTTTTTTGCAACTCGTATAAATGTGCGTGCGTGTGTTTGTATTTTAAAGAGAAGTATTACTTGTGTTATGTGCTTACGAATTTAATGTCTTAAACTTCTGACTTAAGTTACCTTGCTAACTATAGTGTTTCACTATAGTTCGGATATTTATATCCGTTGCAGAGTTGATAGTTACAGCCAGTTCAAATGAACCGCGAACGAGTCATTTGCTCGGTTGTAATAAGTGACTCTTTCGAATTCCCTATAAATTAATTAATAATTCCTTTGAGCTAAATTGACGAATCACTACAAATACTAATATCTTACAGAACCCAATGTAGAGGGCAGATCCAGAGTGTACTGTTTTATGAAGATGTGTGGGGTGTCCAAAAGACAAACAGCACAGCTGCCACCTCCGCTCAACTAGGTCTGAACATCAACAAACAGAAGACAAAGATCCTTAATATCTTACATATAATTGGTGGAGAAAAATGCGGGAAGTTTAACCTAAATTGTAAGCATATACGAAGTAATTATCTTTTCATAGTATGCGGATGAGAGATCCGAACCTCTGAGAGTCTGTGTGTATGACGTATGCAGCGCGCCCCGTTTGAATGAATGCTGCTGCTTGAGTGATTACACAGAGAGAGCTGTTACTCTAGTCTAGTCTGCCTCCCTATTTTATTTTATTTTTTTAACTGCAGTAAATTAAGTTAAGATATAAAATCTCACACAACAATAAGGTAAGAATTGGGCGTGTTCCCCAATTTCTGAAATAATTATAGCTTAAGACGTCTGCGTGTTCCAGAGTCTTTCAAATAGCTATAACGTTATGTGTGTTTATATCAGTCAGAGAGCTGAATGAAATTAAAACTGCAGTAATTAAAATAACCATGTAAAGGACGGATGAGCGTGTTCCTCGTCTGTTTTATCTGATTGCCAGTGCGAGTTCCACTGCAAGGACGATTATTCTCCTCATTTAGTCTTTATTTCTCAGGTTGTCAGTGCGTGTCCCACGGTAATCCCTGTGATAAACTATAAGCTTATCTGTTTGTGTCTGTTCAATGAATTCTCGTGTAAACACTGCGTGTGTCCGAGTGTAAATGAATAGGAGTTATTTAAAGTTGTGTTCAAGTAAAGCTTGACGTTTAAACTCAACCAACAGTTAAGAACCCTGTTGTTTTTGTGTGCTCAGATAACATTGCACAGAGACGATCCGCCCGAGATCGCTATTGTTCCATCTATTACAGCACAAAGCTGTCCTTTAAAGTTAATCTCACTCCTAACAAACTGAGTGAAGCCCCACGTCGTAAAAACAGCTACGAGTGGTGTCTGTCCTTTATTTGTAGTTTTGAAATGCGCCGACATTTCACGTAATATGATCGACTGTATGTGCATATTCTTTAAACAGTGTTGTTATGTTGCAGTTATGTAACATAACTGTTTACAAACTGCAATTCACATGTTTGCCCACTAGCGTTTGTTTTGTCGCCATAGTTACAATCGTGACACGGAAGTCTTAACCACCGCTTCCGGGTGAACTCTGATCAACGCATGTAACGTTACAGTGTAAACAAACTGAAACAAACCATATGGCTAAGCTAAGCTAAGCTAAGCAGTTGTTTACATTGAGGCCTATATGCTAAAGCCTTAAGCATTATTTACGGTTGTCATTAGTATTAACATCAGTGTGTAGTGGGACGTATTGTGGCTCTGTAATGTGGCCCTGTAATTAAACTAATGTGCTTGGGGTAGTGCGGGTCCAATTACGAACAGGGTGGGACAGTATAAAAAGAACATGTAGTCACTTCTTGCATGTGCTTGCCGTTTGAGTGTCGCGTCATTGCCCGTGGGACCGCCCCTTGTTCCTGTAGCGCTTCCTCTTTGAGCTTCGGGATAGTTCGCGGCTGTTGGCGGCTCCGGCTCTCACGTTACATGCCTCTCTTGCAGTCCCGTGTCTCATGATGCTTTGAGCTGCGGGGATAGCTCGTGGTGTGAGCTTTGAGCGGCGGCTGCTCTCCCTTTGCATTTCCCTTTTGCATTCCCGTGCTTCGGGGATGTTGTGTCCCGTGTCCTGTGTATGCGTGGCTTGGATGGGCGACGGGTTTCTGAATTAAAGGAGGAATAGATGTTCTGCGACGCCTGGTGGGCAACGTTGATTTGACGCTGCTGTTTTATACCTTAAGATTATCTCGATAACAAACTCTCTTCCCAGCACACGTGTGTGTGCACAGCCTACGCGTCTTGTGTGACGCCCGCTCGTTCTCCAGTACGTGCCACCGTGATCGCTGGGTGTCTTCTGCACTATACTTTCAAATTGTTTTGTATTTGTTTTGTTTTTGGTATATTTGTTTTTTTTGGTATTTATTTTTCTCATATTTCCAGTATATTCATTTATCATTGTTTGTGCTACTGATTGTTCTGATTGGTTTACTTTGAGTGTTTTACAGTGTGGTATTTGTTTGATTTGTGATTTATTTCAAAGGTGCTGGTAGAAGGTCAGTGAGGGTAATACCCAGCGTTGGCACTAAACCTTGACTTCATATTTTTCATTTTTTTGTAGTATTGTTTTCTGGTTGACTAATTTAAATGTTTATTTTTTGTGCATGTTTGGAGTGAGTGTTGTTGCATATTGAGACCTGTAGTAATTGTTTGCTCTCGTTACAGGAGCCGAGGCTTCAGGGCAGGCCGCTAGTAGGCCCTTACGCGGTGGTGGAGGGCTCGTCACAGAGTGCTGTGTGGTTACTTCTTGACTTTATTGCAGTGTGTGTGCTGATACTTGTACACGGGGTGCTGAGAGTGATATAGAAGCCTTGTGCTTACTGAGTTCATGCATCTGCCGTTAAGCCTCGGCCTCCTTTATCTCATGGTCTCTTTTGTATTGTGAATGTTGATGACCCAGCTTTGATATCTTTTAAAATTATTGTGAGTATTTAAATAAAGCTTTTGTATTATTGGTATCCATGTCTCTAGCCCTTCTTGACAATCACGTTCCTGTGTGTCTTGGGTAAAATCTTAGATCCATAATATTAATATTTCCCTGGTAAACAGGGTGGCGTAGTCATGTTTAAGCTAGAGGTAGTGTTCCCATATTTGCTCCTCTTGTAGAAGAGGGAGTCCCGCTACAAGTGGTTAAATACAGTGTCTATTTGAACAATGTAAAAGTGATTTAACCATTTAAACACCTTGACTTTTACACCTGTTGGTATTTTCTTCTTTTTTATTTTACCTGTCTCATATTTTAATTACCCATATTTTCTGTGAAAAGGAAAATTTCGGTTCGCAATTATTAATTTTGTTTACCTGCATTTTATTTGAAAAAGAAAATACTGGGTTATGATTATTAATTGTCAAATTCTAATTTGATTTAAAAAAGGAAATATTAAATTAAAATTGAAATTCTATTTTTCTAAACAGGTAATTTCTAATGATTTCTAGTTTTTTTTAATAATTCTAATTTCATAATTTTCCTAATTTCTAAAATTCTCTTTTAGATCCAATCACTTCAGGTGAATGAGTCTTGAACTGTAAAAGTTAAGAACTTATTCCACCAACATTTTCCCTATTACAAAATGTTGTTAGACTCATACTTGCTCCTTATTGTTATTGCGTTGTATCCTCCTTTTCTCATTTCTTTCAGTTGTGGTTATAAACTTAACCAGTCTATTTTACTTATTCATTTACCTCTTTATTTAATTTCCCTTTTTCTTATTTTGTCCATTATCATTATTACTTTCTTTCATCTTTATTACCTTTTCCTTACCTTTTTTTTTATTCTAGCTTGGGAGTAACACACCTGAGCCTCAATAGGAGACATTGCTATCTCACTACGAGTTGCAAACAAATCAGAGATAATCCTCTTTTACCAAAGTTTTATTTTTGGGTGTTTAGTTGTTCGTCAACTATCAATTCTATACTCGTAGTTTGACACAAAGGCTTCAGAGCCATTTGTGGACCTAATCTCCTTCCTCTCCTTCCTCCTTCACACCTCTTTCCTGTTCTGTCCTGCTTTATTCCATCCCATTCTTCACATTTGTAGGGAACAAACCTGGAGAACCATCAGTCGATTCTAAAAGGAAGAGAAAGATAATCTTTCCAAAGAAATCATTAGGTATTTGATTTTTGATCAAACCCTCTCTGTTCTCCATACTCTCCCTGCATCTGTAAACGCAATTCACAATTTGACATCTCATCCAAGATCAATTAACAGAGACAAGTGTTGAGCAACCGTCGCCTTCAAAGCATCCCAGCTGTAAGCGGTCCAAACTGAAGGTGTGTGGTGTCAATCCTGTCAAACTCAGAAAAGAGGTATCAGCATTATTATTGTATTATTTTTCCTTGTAAACATAAACAATAATATTGTTTACCTTTCTGGAAACATATTCTCTGTGATAGGAAGCATTTGCGAGAAAAATAATATTTCTCCTAGTTAAGAATTTTCTTTCGTTTTTTTTTTTTAATTGAAATTGGTTTTTAACCTCTCTCTCTTTTTCCCTTACTCTGTTGAGTGACATAGTCCTCACATCACGAGTTGAAACCAGCTTTTCATTAATAGAAAATATTTATAAAAAATATTTCTCCCATTGAAAAAGAAAATTCCTTTCAATTGAGATTTGTTTTAACCTTTTTCTCTCTCTTTCCCTCACTCAGTTGAGTGACGAGGTTTCCACATCACTAACCTACCTGTCTACACTGAGACCAACACTTAGACATTACAATACTTCACTATTGGTGTACAGTCACTGAAACGACACTTAGCTGTTCAACCACATATAGGCTTACACCCCACACAGATCTGTGTCAGTCTCTTCACCCCAGCGTGCCAACATGTCGTGGACGACAAACCCCACTGACGACGTGGACGCCTGGCTCAGAGGCATTACAGACTGCCTCACACCAAAGACAATTGAACTGTTATTATTTGTAATAATAATCATAATTCTGAGAAGATTCCTGACACATGATTCAAGCCAGAACCACAACCACGTGGAACTAACCAAGATCACCTGTTCCCTAAGCAATGCCTTCACAGCCCAGCTGAAACTAAGCGACAAGCACATCACCCACCTTCAGGAGGAGCTGACACGTGCCCAGAGCCGCATAGACAAGCTGGAAGTGAAAGTCCAGGACGACTTCACGCGTCAGACCACTGAGTTCCTGAGAGAGCTGATGCACACTCAACGCTGCACAGACCAGCTCAAAGCGAAAGCCCAAGTGCCTGATGAAATGGAGCAAGAAACAAAGAAACAAGTTGACAAGCTCCAAGAAGCCCTTGCAGTCACTGAACGTGACAAACAAGAATTAAAGACTGTACAGAAGCACATGGTAAACCAACTCCAGTCTGCTGAACATCAGCTAGAGAAAGCCAAAGCTGACATCAAAGATAAGAACTCTGAAATTAATGCTCTGAAAGACCACCTGGAAAGGTGCAGCGCTGAAATGGACCATCTGACCCAACAGCGAGATGACGCCAACGACGAGCTCGACGCGGTCAGAGATGAACTCCATCATGTTTTCAAACAGAAACCAGAGCCAAGAAGGGAGAAACCTCCCTCAGCATCAACACTGCTGAGCAGAACAGAGTCTCCCATCCAAGAACTGCCATACAACAGAAGAGGTGAATGGCCACAACCCGAAATGTCACCAGCCTTCACCACAGAACGGTTCACTGCTAACAAACAAAGAGAGCTCATCCAGGCAGACTCCAAAGCTGCACAGGGGATGACCTTTAAAGATCTCGACAAGCTGTCTAAGAATATCACTCAGTTCAACCCGAACTCCACGGAGGGCCCCGACATCCAGGCCTACATCCGAGATATCAACTTCCACCTAGAGGTGAGACCTCATGTGACTGACAGAGACAGGTTATACCTCCTTCAATCCACATCCAGTCCAGAGGTACGAAGCTTCCTAGACCGACAACCTGTCCATGTAAAGTCAAACTACCAGCTACTATGTGAGACACTGATAAAAGAATTCACAGGCCCAGAGTCCGAACATGTTGTGTTAATCGCCTTGGAAACCAAGCAAGGTCGCCAAGAGACTCCCCAAGCCTACTACCACCGCTTTCGACAAGCTTACTTTGGTGCACATAACAAACCTGAACATGAAGAGGATGTGAACTTCAAAACCCTCTTCCTGAGAAACCTGCACCCTGGATTGAGTCATCATCTTGGCGTCATGGCCTGCACCAACACAATGACAATCCAACAGCTACGTGACCTGACACACAAGGCCTACATCAAGCAAAAGATGGCCTCAAAGAAAGGTTTGAAAACATCCACAGTGTCAAACTCCATCAGCCAAGACACAAGCCTTGCACTGGAAGACACCCAGTGGCATGACAACACCATGATGAAGATGACGACCACCTGCTCTATAACAACACAGAACAAAGGGGTCTCTCACAGCCAACCACTGACAAACACCCAGAGGTACCAGAAAACACCACACTTGCTTCCCATCACTCCCAAAGAAACTATCACACAAGCTCCAAACTCAAGAAACATGTGTGTGCTACAGTAACCACAGTAAGCACAGAAGGTCAGAAAGTCTGTCACAACCAGAAGGCACCACAAGAGGAATGCAACAATGGAGACAAAGTTTTGCACCACAGCTATATGCATCCATGCCAAACTGCCTCCCAATGTCTACCAGAGAACTTCCTGCCTTACTGGACTGACTCCCAGCAGATCACAGAAGATCCCTTCTCTAAGGCAAAGATGCAACAAGCCAATCTTCATCTAAGCTCATCAAAGCTAAGCCAAGAAGCACATGAGCAAGCCTTCAAGAAAAGGGGGGAGCAAAACAGACTGAGACAGATCTGACCATGCATACATGCATATATACATACATGCACTACACTACACCACTAACATGCTCACTAACACGTAGAAGTTAACCACATCTACCATGGAAAACATTCAACAAACATGTTCTCCCCACAGGTAGAAACTAACTTCAGAAACTAGCTTAACGACTTAGCTACACTTACCATAGGAAACATGGTAGCTATCCATCCAACAAGTAGAACACCTCTCATTACACTGTGATACCTGACACCTTAGCAGCGCAACAGTAGTTATAAGCCATACAACTGCGTTGTGGTAAAATGCATGTCTACCCCATGACCTTGACCATGGTAGTAGGATTGACGCACCATGCCTGATACTTGTAAGCCGCCTTAAAACGAATGTGAGCCAGAGAGCTCCATGCATGATGGGTCACATAATTGTTACCACAAATTATGTCACCAGAAAATAAAAGGTAAAACGTCTTAACGTAAAACAACTTAGAAGAGAAGATAACAAACAAAACAAACGTAATCACAGAATTTAATCAAAGAATCATCGTACCAAAACAAATTAGAATAACAATCCCAAAATTTGAACTATATCCAATGTAATAGAGAATTCTCTAACAGGGCTTTAGAGAATTCTGCCAGCTCCATTTGTGATCCCCATGTGTGCAGGCGCCGCGCTGCCTCAACAGACGCGGGACCTGACCCACAGGGAGTGCAAGCCTGGCCTGATTCTACGAACAGGCTCAGGCGGGAGCGAAGTGTTCTCAGTGGCAGCAGATCACAGTTTGCACAGACAGCGCCCTCAAGCGCTGCCCGTGCATGCTCCACTCCCAGACAAACAACACAGAGCGAGTGTGTGTCACCCTCGCTCAAATAGCGCAGGCAAGGGGATGCACACTGTCTGAATTGCTTCTCTTTATTCGCCATAGCTTTATATATGAGTGAGTTCTTAGACATACAACACCAAATTTCTTTATTTCTTTATTTTCAAGGATAACCCCTTGAGATGCACCATCTCATTTTCGAGGGGGTCCTTTACATTACAAAGTTCCATAATTTGGAACTAGTCGTTCCAAATAAGACAAACAGTCACACAGAACGCTTGCTGAAGACCAGAAAGCTGATGCTGTTGTGATCCGGCATCCTTTTATAGCTTCCGCATCACCGCCACATGCAACGTCACGAGTAACGTAATGACGCAACACCAATCAAGATTGAACTAGTTCCATACAGGCTTCAGACGCGTCATGCTGAAGGCGTACTCCAATGTGTCGATTCTCGATGCAGCGCCAGTTCCCTCGAAAGGGAACATTGTAACCTGAACTCTGTGTATGTACATGACAAGAATAAGACAAAAACAAGGTTTGGAAGATGGGTTTATAAAGTACTCACTCAAATTTTTAACCAAAAAAGTTACAAGAGAGAGAACCCAACTGCAGGTGAATAGTAAAGGTTTATTTGCAAAAGGCAAAACTCAGCAAAATCCAGCCCAAGAGGGTCAGAACAAAAACAATCCTTAGCCAGGAAAAAACAGACACTGAGTTGCAGGGGAAAAAATCAAGCATGCAAAACACCCAGAAGGGGCTGGTTGGTACTGATGTCGGGCAAGTTTTAGAACAAGGCAGGCAGACAGAACCAGTGAATGGTACCTTTAACATACAGCAGGCAAGCAGAGAGAGCTAACATAAGAGCAGTCGTGACTGAACATGGAAGGCCCTACGCCAAAAATAATTAAGTTCGGCTACCAGGATTATGTGCAAGACAGTGCTAAGAACAGAAGAACAGCAGTATGCAAGGCCTGCAACACGAAGATATGTGACACTTCGAATTTCATTCAACACTTCAAACCCCACAAAAAATTTTAAGTGACGAAGTCAGTCCCGCTGTTTTCAGCTGTCGACAACATCTTGGCTAGTCAAAGGTTATTATACTAGTTGTGGGATAGACTTAACGTTTTAGACAAGGCACTCGAATATTATTGAAAAAATACAAACAGCCTTTATTTCATCATGGCTTTGATATTTTAAAAACAGGTAACATGACTCTTTAATGGCTTTAAAGTAAGCACACTCAGGCTGAAACCTACCAAAACCTCCAGGATGAGTTCTGTGGTAGATTTTTCCCTAAACTTAACTATCTGGGTCTCGTCTACAAATCGACGTCCCCGAACGTCTACTGTCGATGTTTAGTCTATCTGGGTCTCACCTAACTAACTTGTTCCCTTAAACTAGCTTACTTCCTAAACTAGCTTCCTGCACAGGAATAATCGACAAACAGACTTAAGCAAATGTCCTTTAAATTAAGTTTTATGTAACAAAGTTCGGGAGGAGCATGTTCAGGTAATCATCCAATCAGCACAAGAAGAAGCCAGTATAAATAAAGCCTTCCCTTACCTCCTGTCTCATGACTAATTTCTCAGCATCCCGCCACCACCCCATCACCTCATATTCGGCTGGGTCTGCTCATAGATACCTATGATCTATACATTTATAGGGGGGAGTACTCTGGGGTCGGGCCGAATTCCGAGCTCGGAGCCCTCCCCCCGGACAGCAAGCCAAATACGCATTATAATATTACATCAGATTTCATTAACATGTGAACTCGTGAAATGCTTTAATCACGGCCAGGAGATCTTCCCGAGCAGTTCTCAGGGAATCTCTCCCAAGAAGCAAGGCCGGAGGATCTCAGACAAATTCCATTGAGAATCCCACCAGAAAACACGGATACAACAGTTTTTATAGAATCGAGAAAACAAATAAGACTAACATGTCACCTCCAATATGATTGGTTCAAAAGCCCCAACATTTTCCCTCTGTCACTGGCACAAGCAAACTCTGTTTTTGTGATTACTTATCACAAGGTTTGAGAACTAGTAATCTGTCTAGTTTCACTTCCCATAATTGTTATTTACACACACACACACAATCAAAGTCACAAGTTTTCCCCAGAGAGTTTGGAAACATTTAAAAGCATATCAATGTCGTTCCTGCAAGAAAAACGAATGTCAGTTGATTAATTTAAAGTTGATTAATTAAAAAAATCCATCACAGTTCCTTACTCCACACAAGTACCTCTTTCAAGGAGAACTTTGAGAAGGAGTTTGGAAGGAATCCCTGCCTCTGTTACCACACGCTGGAATTCCACACTGATGCAACTGAAAGCAGTGCTCAGTTGTGACCACCTAACACTATGTATGTTTCTTGAAAATGTGGGACACAAAGAGACAATATTCACAGCTCAAATATGTACAAGTCCTTCAACCCTTTGCAGAAGCCACAGCTCTTACACAAGGAGTACAAAATATTACCAGAAGCTGTGATTCCCTGTGTCCTTTCTCTTAATCACCACCTGGAAAATCAAAAGGAGTGTGCTATTTGGGTGGTTTGATCTGTAGCCTGCAAACATTCCTCAAAAGAAGATTTAGAGGGATTTTTGTTAATGTGAAGATGGCAGATGGCAGATGGAGAGAGTGATGGGCCATTATTGCCCTTCTCTGACCCTCTATACCGAAAAGCTGCTCTGCTGGATCCTTAATTTGGCACCATGTGGTTGACCCATGATCTCTTGGTCCCTGAAAATACCAAGGAGGCTGTGTCTGCCATGATTAAAGGTATGTTATACAATTTTACATCAACATGTCAGGACTAGGTTGTAAAATAAAATAAAAAATAGTGTATGGTATATTGTCATTATATGGGTGCTTATTTTAAATTAGCCATAACCTGTGTTATGTTGGTACTGTTTGTTCTCTCAGTATTCAACACATGTACATTTTGTGATTCCTATTTTTGCTTTTGCTTAATCAGACTTGATTCTCAAGGAGGCATACAGGACTATCCCAGTCCCTTCCACCACCCATGAGTAGGAGAATCAAATAGCAGTGGCAGGGCCAGAGCATCAGTCTGGACTGTTCACAGCTTACCGCAAGAAGCAGAAGAGAGAATCAATTTCCAGTTCCCTTATTCAGCTGAACCACTATTTGGATATTTGTGACGGACAGAACTCCTTGCAGTTTTGAACATGCACACCCTCCCCTCTTTGTTCAAGGTAGTGGGAAGAGTAATAGCCATTCCTGCATCAAGTGCACCTGGTGAACATTTATTCAGCCATGGTAGGGTGATAATGCGACCACATCGCTCACAATTGAGTGACAAAGTTTTATCAAATGTAATTTTTTGCAAGTACAATGCCTTGTAAATGGTTATTCACTGTTTATGAGGGAATGTCTGGTGTTTTTTTTTTTTTTTTTTTTTTGCAATAGCACTTAGCACGCATGTGTACAGTCAAGTCAAGTCATCTTCATTTATATAGCGCTTTTAACCCTCTGGGGTCTAAGGTGTTTTTGGGGTCCTTGAGATGTTTTGACATGCCCTGACATTTGTGCTTTTTTTCAGTTGCTTATAAACATATTAATGGCAAAGGTGTAATTACACCTAAATATGTGTCCACAAGACTTTTGACTAATGGATATTGTCGCCTAGAGTTTTTGCTTCAAAATGATCTGAAAATCATCCTGCCTAATCATTCGCATAAAACAATACATTGATTTAAATTTTGTAAGACACTTTTTGTTTGGAAAGGCAATATGTGTGGGGGTGTGAAAGATCATGAATAATGCTTTGATTCACACCTGAGAAGACAATGACCTGCATAATGAGCTGCATAATGAGCCTTTCATTCAGGTGTGTCACTAAGGCTCAATCCCAATTCACCCCTTGCCCCTACCCCTTGGCCCTACCCCTCCATTTTGCGCGTTCACATCTAGGGGTAGGGTGTCCCGATTCTTGTTGCGATAGAGGGGTAGGGCAAAGGGGTAGGGCTACATAGCCCTCGAAACAGAGATTTTTCAAAGGCACACTCCGAACGGAGGGCTACGAGAAAGTTCCCAGAATGCATAGCGAATCACCGGCGAGATGGCTTCACAAATGGCTAAAGAAAGTCACAAATGCAAGTATTTTCTTCGTAAAATGTACGATAACCATGGATGTAATGCTATGGTCCACCTTCGGCTACAACGTAGCCTAATATGCTGATTTTCTTCAAAACAATCATAAAAAAGAGATCGTTAATTCAGCCGCTAGCATGTTGTCTCAGTAGCCAGGCAGACAGGCTTGCTTGCTTCGCTACTAATTACCAGTTACAACTACCATTTACCTGCTAACGTTAATGAAGCTATGTTTTTAATTTTTAATTGGTGAGTTGTTAAATAGTATGATGTGTGACATAAGTTTAATGTAAATGCAAAGTCCTAGGTTCACTTCACTGGTATTAGCAGGAAAAATTGTTCTCACTCGTCACAGAAGTCAGTCAAAAATCCGTAAACAAGAGCGAGTTTAATCAAAACATAAAATTACAAAAATATACAAAATCCTGTTGGCTCCCGTAGCCTATCCTATGATTTCACTTGTTAAACCTTTAACTTGTGTTACCTTAAACGTTTAAACACAAGTTTTATCCATAAATGACAGACCAAACGGTAAGAAAACTGTTTCTCCTTTTTTCTGTGCACGGACTTCTTCAAGTTCAATATTCCGTCCCCCAGTGAAATTATACATCAGAAAACACAGGAAATATCAGAATTCAAAGAAAGATACAAATATGATACCTTCAGTTAGTGCTTGCAAAATTAACACTCCAAACAAACTATACTAATATACAAATTATTGAAATATTAAATTGGCTCTTACAGTAACCATTATTGTCACAGTATGGAGAAAAGGCAAGCACTGGCAACCGTTATTCTCAACAATGTCTACTTCCCATCATTCCAGGGACTCCACAGGAAACCAGACGGATCATCCGTTTCCGAGCAGAAAATGAGAACCGCTTTCTGAAGTCCAAAAGTTCTGCAAAATAACTTTGGGAGTAAGTCATTTGATCAGTATGCTTAACTGTATAAAAAAAATATATTATTGTTTTTATTCTGTTAAAATTACTCATTCATATCATCTTCTGCTACAATATTACACACACCAGGTCCCACCGTCTGTACATTGACCTGGTGTTTGTGTGTTGCAGTGTGTTTTTAATATTTTATTCATTTCTCTTTTGTCTAGTGATTCCAGGGAAGCGCCATTTCATTTTACCTGTACTACTGTGGTATGTGTGGTAAATGACAATAATATCTTATTTGTTATGATACAGAACATTGATCAAAGAACTTGGCCTGGAGGGACAGGTCTCCAAGAAGTGGGAAAATCTAAAAAAAAAAAAAAAAAAAAAGGTAAGCAGAGACCAGTGTGGTTCTAGCTTGGTTTATATGGAGGGATTCCAAACGGTCAAGGAAATCCATAAACGTTCAATGTAATCTTGTAAATGTAATGTAGACATTGTTTGTTTATATTCACTTCAGGACCTGAAAACCCCCAAAACAGGATCTGGAACGGATGCTGGCGAGGTAACAGCTGCCACATGGCAGTTTTTTGAGGACATGCACGAGGTGTTGGGTGCCAGGCCTTCAATGGACCCTCCTGTTGTGGTTGCATCTTTTGGTCCTGATGCTGATCCGATAACAGTTCTTATGGTAAGGTTTAAAGGTTAGCTGCAATTGCATTTGTAATTATTTTAACAATGCTATGTAGCCTGAAGTGTTATTGATTATTGATCACTTGATATGAGAATTGTAATGTACATAGTAATGTGATATTGTTATTAATGATACACCATTACCTTATTTCTTTGGTAGCACTCTATAATAAGGGTAAAGCTGAACTAATGTTATTCACTGCAGGAATTATTATAAAGTGTTTCCTATAATTTTTGTTTTGTTTTTGTTTTTTGGTTCTCTTAGCAGATTGTCGAGCCCAGCAGTCCAGACACCGCCTCAGACATGGCCAATACCTCTGTAGCCTCTCCTGTTGCAACCCCAAACCCCTCACCAAAAAAGAAGAGGAGGAAGTCTATTGTGGAGTTTCTATTAGAGGAAAGTGCTAAGGAGCAAAAGCGGCATGACGAGAGTGAGGCAAAAATGGATAGGTTCTTAGGCCTGTTTGAAAAACTCATAGATAAAATATAATTAGAATATAATATAAATTAAAATGTAATATAATTCTGTGCTGGTTTTGAAATAGTTTTTCCCTTTCATCACACAAGTTCCTGTTAGTGTGATGATAGATGTTTACAATGTGATTGCACTATCATCAATTGTTGTTTTGAAATGTTTTCCCCCCATCCTGTGTTGTATATTTCTTTTCTGTTAGTTAACAATAGACAAATTGAAATGAAATGACTTATTTATATACATTGTCAAAGTATACAAAGTATTTATTTTATATATACTTGTTATATATATTTATGTATATATATATATATATATAGTAATAAAGTGCAATATTGTCAATAAAAAGATTGTGTGAATAACATGCAAACTATTTGTGCTATTAGTATAAAAATAATTTGTAAAAACATTGTAAAATCACATATTCACATCCATGAGATGCTACTATAAGCAGCATCAGCAACAAAAAATACAATGGCAAATAGCCATTTTTCACATAGCTAACAAACTATATACACAATACATACATCCTTAAGGGTCTTGCACATGGCCTGAGACCAGGGCAGCCAGTCTGCCCCTTGTAGCATTCCCAGAGCTCTTGTTAACCGCTAGGGGCTCACGGGTTGGTTGGGGTTCAAGGATGTCCAAATCTGCATCTTCATCTGTAGAAATGCACAGGACGCAATAACCAGAGGTGCAAATGTGGGTTTAACCTCCAAGGCTCTGAAAAGGGTAGACCTCCATCTGGTTTTCATCATCCCAAAAGCTCTTTCGATTATGCTGCGGGCCCTGGCATGATAATAATTGAAGCGCCCTTGTATTTGCCCATTAACCCTCTACTGCATAGCGTTGCCCCCAGGCAACGGAAAGTTTTCTTAAGCCCTATGTTCAGTACATTTTTCTTTAAATGATTGCAACCAATTAGAATGTTTGAAAAAGTATCAAAGAACAGTCCAATAAGGTTTGGGAGTCACTATCACCATTTGAAGGCGGGACGTCCTTTTCTGACACATGGTCACTGGAGCACATGGTGTGAGATGAAAGCAAGATTATTTGCTTTAGTAATCTTATTTAAAATGACATGAACTGTACATAAAAAATATGTGTGTGTGTATGAAGGTGTAGAGAAGCCTTTTGGCAGGTTTTGTGAAGTTTTTTTTATTTTGCATGTTCACAAATTCAGTTTTTCTTTTTGTTGCCTCAGGGCAACGTTGTGTGATAAGGGGTACTTTTCAAGGATGTCTTGGACAAGACCTCACAATGGCAAATAATGTGTTACAAGTAGGGAAGATGTAGGGTTCCTGGGTGCACAGGAACACCCAAAGTCACCAAAGTGACACCAATGTGCAGCATCCACCTGGATGATGCGAAGGCAGCCATATTGCGCCAGAACGCCCACAACACACCAGCTTATTGGTGGAGAGGAGACAGAGTGATAGATGGCTCGCAGTCTCTGCTCTAATTCATCCCAAAGGTGTTCTATCAGGTTGAGGTCAGGACTGGTGCGCAGTCATGTTAGAACAGAAAGGGGCCATCTACAAACTGTTCCCACAAAATTGGGAGCATGAAATTGTCCAAATTGTCTTGGTATGCTAAAGCATTAGGAGTTCCTTTCACTGGACCTAAGGGGCAAAGCCCAACCCCTGAAAAACAACCCCACACCCTAATCCCCCCTCCACCAAAAAACCCCACACCATAATCCCCCCTCTACAAAACTTTACACTTGGCACAATGCAGTCAGGCAAGTATCGTTTTCCTGGCAACCACCAAACCCAGACTCGTCCATTGGATTGCCAGTCAGAGAAGCGTGATTGGTCACTCCAGAGTCCAGTGGCGGCGTGCTTTACACCACTGCATCCCATGCTTTGCATTGCACTTGGTGATGTAAGGCTTGGAAGCAGCTGCTCAGCCATGGAAACCCATTCCATGAAGCTCTCTACAAAGTTTGGAGGTCTGTAGCTATTGACTCTGCAGAAAGTTGGCAACTTCTGTGCGCCTCAGCATGTACTGACCCCACTCTGTGGCCTAGTTGCTGTTGTTCCCAATTGCTTCCACTTTGTTATAATACCACTAACAGTTGACCGTGGAATATTTTGTAGTGAGGAAATTTCACGAATGGACTTATTGCACAGGTGGCAACCTATCACCGCGCTTGAATTCACTGAGCTCCTGAGAGTGTTTGTTGAAGCGTCTGTATGCCTAGGTTCTTGATTTTATACAACTGTGGCCATGGAAGTGATTGGAACACCTGAATTCAATGATTTGGATACAGTAGTGTATATGGGGATGATTAGGATACATGAAGTACATAATATGACATGACGCACTACATGATACAAACCTATGTCTGTATCAAATCAAATATATTGATGTGTTTCAAGTGTTTTTCCCTTTTTACTTAAATGATTTCTTGACATTTTTGTATTTATTTTCTTATTTTTGTATTGCTCTCTGAGAATTGTATAATGATAATTTTCTCTATGATTCTTTACCATTGTTGCACAACGTTGCCCTTAGGCAACAAAAAAATATTTTGGGGTGGGGGGGTTGAGGGAGGGAAATTTTTCAATAAATCAATAAAATGTTCCCAAATGAGCCAAGAAATGATGTGGAATAATTTTTATCATGTGCCATCAAAATGCATGCAGTCGAGGGTTAACTGGCTCCTTGTAAGATGTGATTAGGCAGACAGGTGTGTCCAAACAGGGATAGCCACCATCACCCAGAAGGATGTAACCTGTGGGAGGATACTATCTTGCCCTGTAAAAGCTGCTGTTCTTCATGATGCGTGTGTCATGAACTGATCCTGGGTAACCAACAAAGATATCTAGAAACCTGCCATTAGAATCACATATTGCTTGCATGTTAAGTGAATAGAATCCTTTGTAATTCAGGTAGTCTAATCTGTACTGTTGAGGAGGTTTAATTCTGACATGGCTGCCATCTATTGCTCCCACAACATTGCTGAATGCAGGGCTTCCTGATAGCTGGACAAATCCTTGACCAACTGCATGAAGCTCTCCTGCCTGTGGGAAAGAAATGGCTCACTTCAGGTTGGTCATTATATTTCGTGCAACTCTGTGGATGCTGCGATGGACTGTAGACTTGGGCACATTGAAAACCCAGGATACAACTGAGTAGGACAGTCCATGAGCCAGCCAGTAAACATAGATCAGGACTTCCAGTTGGTTACCCCAGCCATGGTCCTGTTCCCTCTGTAGGAGCCTCTGCAGACCATGCATGGCTCTTCTGCTGAGACGAAAGTCCTGCTTCAGCTCAGCCTCTACATTAAACCACAAACGCAGGATGGGCATGTTGTTGTTGAGTCTGCAGTATGACTTAGGATGACCAGTCTGAAAAAAGGAATTAAGTTCACGTCATTAGTTTTAAAAGAAGGATCTCTACTAGTTAAAACTGCAGGAAAATTGTTGAAATTTGGCTTCTCCTCATGAATAACGTTAGTTATATACGTTTATAGCAGCAAACAAAACAGTACATGTTCACGGTCAGGGATGGGCAGTATTTCAGATACATGTATTTAAAACATTGTTTTAAATGTATAAAAAAAAAAAAAAGCCTGAACAGAGTTTGAAATTCAGCTTTTGCTGTTGTATCAAAACTGATATTGAGAATTGTGAAACCATGATATATATTGTTACTGTGAAGTAAAAAAAAAAAGATTTTGGGTCATATTCTTTGCTAGATAGAAGAAAAGGTTCCCACAGTTTTACATACAGTATGAATTTTTAATAGTTATATTTTATATTTTAATAAATTAATAGTGTTCACCACAAGTAATCGACTACATTGTAGCCTGGTCAGAAATAAGTATATAAATGGCTGCTATTTTACACAGGTTTATTTGTAATGGCCAGCAATAGGCCTATGTAGTTTCTAGGGCTGGTCTGAATACCATTTTTTGAGCTTCGAAGCTTCGGTAGTAATGAACATCGAATATTCGAAGCTTCGGAGAGAGGGGGCTGAACATATTCTTCTCTCTAATAAAGGCAGGAATCTCTATGTGTCGGTATGTCCGTTTGCATTTTTATTATTTCGAGAACCGTTCATCCAATCGACTTCACAAGGGAGTGCAGTGTCGCATTTGGTGCAATATAGATGGACACGCGAGACGCGACACATTCAGAATGAATAAACTTTTAGTAAACTAAACAGAACAGCGCGAGCAGGAAGCGGCGCTCCGAGAAGGGACACTGCACTAGTGCTATAAAACGCACACACACAGGTCTGTTAAATTAAGCAATACTTTTAAGGTAGTCTAATATTTTTCTGACTCCAACCTGTTAACATGGGAGCTGAAATAAAAACGGACACGCCACGCAGCCAGTGTGGCCGGCCTTATTCAAGCGTGAATGAGAACCGTTTCGCGGGGGATCCCAGGTGTGCAAAAAAAAAAAAAAAAAAAAAAAAAAAAAAATATTCGAATGTCAAATTTTCAAATCGAATACCAACCCACCGAACGAATATTTGAATATTCGGGTCCAGCCCTAGTAGTTTCTTCATTCACTGTGACTTATACCTGCACTGGATGGCCAATTTCACGTGTATTTAGTGTATTTACAAAATACTGTATTTGTATTTAAATAAAAATTTTCACACAGTATTTTGTATTTGTATGTAAATACATTTTTCCACACAGTATTTTGTATTTGTATTTTAAATGAATTTCCATGTATTTATGCCCATCTCTGTTCACGGTATTCCATCTTATCAGACCAGCACACATATCACACAGTCTAGCTAGGCTAACTGCAACAAAATATGTTAATATGTTTGCTGTCCATCCTACATACCACAGACGTATCCATCAGCATTCGCAGGCGTTGAAGACGTCTCCGTTTTCTTGTCCGAGTTGTGGCAGACAAGTGCAGAAAGATGCATACAGCCCATACGACAGAGATTGCCACAGCGGAGGACGGCATATTGGTATCGTTGTCAGTCGTTGTCATGGAGAAATCCTGTAAAAACTCGTTGTTTCTGTAACGTCAGAGCCATCGTCGACGACTGATGACGTATCGTGTTCATGAAGGGTTGTTCCATTTCATAGGGGAATATTTCAACCCCTTGGCCATTGTAACTGTTTTAAGGGCCAAGGGGTACACTCGAAAATAAGGGGTAGGGGCAAGGGGTGAATTGGGATTAAGCCAGGGGCGGATCTAGAAAAATATTTATGGGGTGGCGAGAGGGAGGCAGGAATTTTTGAGGGGTGCCAACATATGGCAGACGTATATATACTGAATTTAATCACAGTTAAATTGGCCATAACTTTTAATTCGTTGCTGCCAATAGGGATGGGTATCGTTAAGGTTTTAATGGTATTACTACTCTTACCAATACTCCTTATCGATCCGGTACTTTTACGGTATTCTTATCGGTTCTTTTTGTTATATTAAAAAAAAGGGGAAAAAATAATTTAGAACATAATTAATATTGTATTATATTTTGAAATGTAAAATAAATATCTATAGCAAAATAAAAAGCAATGCTTTAACAAAACAAATAAAACATGTATGTTATGCAGAAGGGTGCAGGCTTTTGTGTTTTATATACAGAAGACATAGGACACCAAAAACAAAGTACAAACACATGGTCAAACAAAACAAGTATACAATTAAACAAATATGCAAATTACTGTATATACCCAGTGCTTTAATTTCGGTAATGTCTACTGACGTTACTGTTCAGGAGTAATATGGGCTAAAAAGACATCTAATAAAGTCAGATTTAAAATATCACTGCATAGTTTATCATAGATAGGTTAAAGCTTATAAAAGCCAAAACTAGAAAAAAA
This sequence comes from Abramis brama, assembly GCF_963993115.1. Taxonomy (NCBI): domain Eukaryota; kingdom Metazoa; phylum Chordata; class Actinopteri; order Cypriniformes; family Leuciscidae; genus Abramis; species Abramis brama. Next base: position 18,501,979 of record NC_139971.1, read on the forward strand.
AGTTTGTTGAGACAAACTTTAAGTTGGCTTGAGAAAGCCGGACCAGAGAGTTTGAAGTTAAAAGTAGTTAGAAGTTTTAAGTAGTTTGAAGTTTAAAGTAGTTTAAATTTTGATTGATAAATTAGTTAGAAAGAAAGAATAGTTAGAAAGAAAGAAAAAAAGATTAGTTAGAAAGAAAGAAAGATTAGTTAGAAAGAAAGATAGATTAGCTAGAATGAAAGAAATAATAAATGGTGGATTAGTTGGTTAGAAAAAAAGATGTATTAGTAAGAAAGAAAGATGGATTAGTTAAAAAGAAAGAAAGATAGATTAGTTAGAAAGAAAGAAAGATGGATTAGTTAAAAAGAAAGAAAGATAGATTAGTTAGAAAGAAAGAAAGATGGATTAGTTAAAAAGAAAGAAAGATAGATTAGTTAGAAAGAAAGAAAGATGGATTAGTTAAAAAGAAAGAAAGATAGATTAGTTGGCAAGAAAGAAAGATGGATTAGTTAAAAAGAAAGAAAGATAGATTAGTTGGCAAGAAAGATAGATGGATTAGTTAAAAAGAAAGACTGATTAATTAGAATGAAAGAAAGACAGATTAGTTAGAAAGAAAGCAAGAAAGATTAGTTAGAAATAAAAAAGAAAGATTAGAAAGAAATAAAAAAGAAAGAAAGATTAGTTAGAAAGAAAGAAAAAGAAAGAAAGCAAGCAAGAAAGAAAGATTAGTTAGAAAGAAAAAAGAAAGATTAGAAAGAAAGAAATAAAAAAGAAAGAAAGATTAGGTAGAAAGAAAAAGAAAGAAAGAAAGAAAGAAAGAAAGATATATTAGTTAGAAAGAAAGATGGATTAGTTAGTTAAAAAGAAAGATAGATTAGATGGAAGGATAAATAGACAGATTAGTTGGAAAGAGATTAGTTAGAAAGAAAGAAAGAAAGAAAGATAGATTAGTTAGAAAGAAAGAAAGAAAGAAAGAAAGAAAGAAAGAAAGATATATTAGTTAGAAAGAAAGATGGATTAGTTAGTTAAAAAGAAAGATAGATTAGATGGAAGGATAAATAGACAGATTAGTTGGAAAGAGATTAGTTAGAAAGAAAGAAAGAAAGAAAGATAGATTAGTTAGAAAGAAAGAAAGAAAGAAAGAAAGAAAGATAGATTAGATAGAAAGAAAGAAAGATATATTAGTTAGAAAGAAAGAAAGATAGATTAGTTAGAAAGAAAGATAGATTAGTTAAAATGAAAGAAAGATGGATTAGTTAGAAAGAAAAAAAGATGGATTAGTTAGTTAAAAAGAAAGATAGATTAGATAGAAGGATAAATAGATAGATTAGTTAGAAAGATAGATTAGATAGAAAGATAGATTAGTTAGAAAGAAAGAAAGATAGATTAGTTAGAAAGAAAAAAAGATGGATTAGTTAGTTAAAAAGAAAGATAGATTAGATAGAAGGATAAATAGATAGATTAGTTAGAAAGATAGATTAGATAGAAAGATAGATTAGTTAGAAAGAAAGAAAGATAGATAGATTAGTTAGAAAGAAAGATGGATTAGTTAGAAAAAAAGATGGATTAGTTAGTTAAAAAGAAAGATAGATTAGATAGAAGGATAAATAGATAGATTAGTTAGAAAGATAGATTAGATAGAAAGATAGATTAGTTAGAAAGAAAGAAAGATAGATTAGTTAGAAAGAAAGATGGATTAGTTAGTTAAAAAGAAAGATGGATTAGTTAGTTAAAAAGAAAGATAGATTAGATAGAAGGATAAATAGATAGATTAGTTAGAAAGATAGATTAGATAGAAAGATAGATTAGTTAGAAAGAAAGAAAGATAGATTAGTTAGAAAGAAAAAAAGATGGATTAGTTAGTTAAAAAGAAAGATAGATTAGATAGAAGGATAAATAGATAGATTAGTTAGAAAGATAGATTAGATAGAAAGATAGATTAGTTAGAAAGAAAGAAAGATAGATAGATTAGTTAGAAAGAAAGATGGATTAGTTAGAAAAAAAGATGGATTAGTTAGTTAAAAAGAAAGATAGATTAGATAGAAGGATAAATAGATAGATTAGTTAGAAAGATAGATTATATAGAAAGATAGATTAGTTAGAAAGAAAGAAAGATAGATAGATTAGTTAGAAAGAAAGATGGATTAGTTAGAAAAAAAGATGGATTAGTTAGTTAAAAAGAAAGATAGATTAGATAGAAGGATAAATAGATAGATTAGTTAGAAAGATAGATTAGATAGAAAGATAGATTAGTTAGAAAGAAAGAAAGATAGATTAGTTAGAAAGAAAGATGGATTAGTTAGTTAAAAAGAAAGATGGATTAGTTAGTTAAAAAGAAAGATAGATTAGATAGAAGGATAAATAGATAGATTAGTTAGAAAGATAGATTAGATAGAAAGATAGATTAGTTAGAAAGAAAGAAAGATAGATTAGTTAGAAAGAAAGATGGATTAGTTAGTTAAAAAGAAAGATGGATTAGTTAGTTAAAAAGAAAGATAGATTAGATAGAAGGATAAATAGATAGATTAGTTAGAAAGATAGATTATATAGAAAGATAGATTAGTTAGAAAGAAAGAAAGATAGATAGATTAGTTAGAAAGAAAGATGGATTAGTTAGAAAAAAAGATGGATTAGTTAGTTAAAAAGAAAGATAGATTAGATAGAAGGATAAATAGATAGATTAGTTAGAAAGATAGATTATATAGAAAGATAGATTAGTTAGAAAGAAAGAAAGATAGATAGATTAGTTAGAAAGAAAGATGGATTAGTTAGAAAAAAAGATGGATTAGTTAGTTAAAAAGAAAGATAGATTAGATAGAAGGATAAATAGATAGATTAGTTAGAAAGATAGATTAGATAGAAAGATAGATTAGTTAGAAAGAAAGAAAGATAGATTAGTTAGAAAGAAAGATGGATTAGTTAGTTAAAAAGAAAGATGGATTAGTTAGTTAAAAAGAAAGATAGATTAGATAGAAGGATAAATAGATAGATTAGTTAGAAAGATAGATTAGATAGAAAGATAGATTAGTTAGAAAGAAAGAAAGATAGATTAGTTAGAAAGAAAGATGGATTAGTTAGTTAAAAAGAAAGATGGATTAGTTAGTTAAAAAGAAAGATAGATTAGATAGAAGGATAAATAGATAGATTAGTTGGAAAGATAGATTAGTTAGAAAGAAAGAAAGAAAGAAAGAAAGAAAGAAAGAAAGAAAGAAAGAAAGAAAGAAAAGATTAGTTAGAAAGAAAGAAAGATATATTAGTTAGAAAGAAAGATAGATTAGTTAGAAAGAAAGATAGATTAGATAGAAGGATAAATAGATAGATTAGTTGGAAAGATAGATTAGTTAGAAAGAAAGAAAGAAAGAAAGAAAGAAAGAAAGAAAGAAAGAAAGAAAGAAAGAAAGAAAGAAAAGATTAGTTAGAAAGAAAGAAAGATATATTAGTTAGAAAGAAAGAAAGATCGATTAGTTAAAATGAAAGAAAGATGGATTAGTTAGAATGAAAGAAAGATGGATTAGTTAGAAAGAAAAAAAGATGGATTAGTTAGTTAAAAAGAAAGATAGATTAGATAGAAGGATAAATAGATAGATTAGTTAGAAAGATAGATTAGTTAGAAAGAAAGATGGATTAGTTAGAAAGAAAGAAAGATAGATAGATTAGTTAGAAAGAAAGAAAGATAGATAGATTAGTTAGAAAGAAAGAAATATAGATAGATTAGTTAGAAAGAAAGAAAGATATATTAGTTAGAAAGAAAGAAAGAAAGATACATTAGTTAGAAAGAAAGATGGATTAGTTAGAAATAAAGATGGATTAGTTAGAAAGAAAAAAGATGGATTAGTTAGTTAAAAAGAAAGATAGATTAGTTAGAACGAAATATGGATTAGTTAGAAAGAACGATGGATTGGTTAGTTAGAAAGAATGAAAAATGGATTAGTTAGAAAGAAAGAAAGATATATTAGATAGAAGGATAAATAGATAAATTAGTTGGAAAGATAGATTAGAAAGAAAGAAAGAAAGAAAGAAAGAAAGAAAGAAAGAAAGAAAGAAAGAAAGAAAAGATTAGTTAGAAAGAAAGAAAGATATATTAGTTAGAAAGAAAGATTAGTTAGAAAGAAAGAAAGATCGATTAGTTAAAATGAAAGAAAGATGGATTAGTTAGAATGAAAGAAAGATGGATTAGTTAGAAAGAAAAAAGATGGATTACTTAGTTAAAAAGAAAGATAGATTAGATAGAAGGATAAATAGATAGATTAGTTAGAAAGATAGATTAGTTAGAAAGAAAGATAGATTAGTTAGAAAGAAAGAAAGATAGATAGATTAGTTAGAAAGAAAGAAATATAGATAGATTAGTTAGAAAGAAAGAAAGATAGATTAGTTAGAAAGAAAGATAGATTAGTTAGAAAGAAAGAAAGAAAGAAAGAAAGAAAGAAAGAAAGATAGATTAGTTAGAAAGAAAGATGGATTAGTTAGAAATAAAGATGGATTAGTTAGAAAGAAAAAAGATGGATTAGTTAGTTAAAAAGAAAGATAGATTAGTTAGAACGAAATATGGATTAGTTAGAAAGAAAGAAAGAAAGATAGATTAGTTAGAATGATAGATAGATAGATAGATAGATAGATAGATAGATAGATAGATAGATAGATAAGTGTATAAGTACACTGAATGGTAGTTTAATTGAGTCTAGGGCTTCAGAGAATTTAGATTTGAGTTTTTGGCTTGTGCACTAATGGGCCACCGTAGTCTTGGCTCAATTTGAGCAGTCTGCAATGAAAGTCAATGGGGTTTTTATGATTTTTAATATTAATTTTTAAGAAAACTGAAAGTCAAATCAGTCTGAAAAAATATATCAACTCAAGTCAGAACAGTATGAAGGTCTGACCCGAGTTTGGAGTATGCAGCTTGAACGGTCTAGGAGGAGTTAGTGTCTAAAAATTTGCGGTCAGAAAAAGAAGAATAACTAGATTAAAAAGTTTGTCGAGACAAACTTTAAGTTGGCTTGAGAAAGCCGGACCAGAAAGTTTGAAGAAGTATAAAGTAGTTTGGAGTTTAAAGTAGTTTGAAGTTAGGGTAGGTTTGAAGTTTAAATTAGTTTAAAGTTTAAATTAGTTTAAAGTTTAAATTAGTTTAAAGTTTAAATCAGTTTGAAGTTTAAAGTAGTTTAAAGTTTAAAGTAGTTTACAGTTAAAAAGTTGTTGGGGGTTTTCTAGTGGGTTGCTAGGGTGTTCTGGGTGGTTGCTATGGTGTTGCTAGGCGGTTGCTAGGGCATTCTGACTGGTTGCTAGGCGGTTGCTAGGGTGTTATGGGTGGTTGCTATGGTGTTGCTAGGCGGTTGCTAGGGTGTTTTGGTGGTTGCTATGGTGTTGCTAGGAGGTTGCTAGGTTGTTCTGGGTGGTTGCTACGGTGTTGCTAGGCGGTTGCTAGGGTGTTCTGGGTGGTTGCTATGCTGTTGCTAGGTGGTTGCTAGGGTATTCTGGTTGGTTGCTAGGGTGTTCAGAGTGGTTGCTAGGCGGTTGCTAGGGTGTTCTGGGTGGTTGCTATGGTGTTGCTAGGCGGTTGCTAGGGTATTCTGGGTGGTTGCTAGGCGGTTGCTAGGGTGTTTTGGGTGGTTGCTAGGCGGTTGCTAGGGTGTTCTGGGTGGTTGCTATGGTGTTGCTAGGCGGATGCTAGGGTGTTCTGGGTGGTTGCTAGGGTGTTGCTAGGCTGTTGCTAGGGTGTTCTGGGTGGTTGCTATGCTGTTGCTAGGATGTTGCTAGGGTGTTTTGGTGGTTGCTAGGGTGTTGCTAGGCGGTTGCTAGGTTGTTCTGGGTGGTTGCTATGCTGTTGCTAGGATGTTGCTAGGGTGTTTTGGTGGTTGCTAGGGTGTTGCTAGGCGGTTGCTAGGTTGTTCTGGGTGGTTGCTATGCTGTTGCTAGGCGGTTGCTAGGGTGTTTTGGTGGTTGCTAGGGTGTTTTGGTGGTTGCTATGGTGTTGCTAGGGTATTCTGGGTGGTTGCTAGGTTGTTGCTAGGTGGTTGCTAGGGTGTTCTGGGTGGTTGCTATGGTGTTACTAGGTGGTTGGTAGTTGTCACAGATGGTTACTATGGAGTTTTTATAGAGTTCTTAGCATGATCTTGGCATGATTTAACACTTAACTAATCGCTATTAGCATGTAGCTATTCACTGCTAGCATGTGTAGCATGTTGGAAGTGCTGTTTGCTAGCATGAGTCAAAAGAGCCAAACCTCATCTCTATACGATGTTCTGATGCAGAGATATAGGTCTTATAAAACGGTTGCTAGGGTACTCAAGTTTGGATGCTATGGAGTTGCTTGGGAGCTGGGAGCTTTAAACTTAAGAAGTTTAAAGTGGTTTGAAGTTTAAAGTAGTTTACGAGTTTTTGAGTTTTGAGTTTATAAGTTTAAATGAGTTTAGAGTTTATAAGTTTAAATGAGTTTAGAGTTTATAAGTTTAAATGAGTTTAGAGTTTAAGTTTAAATGAGTTTAGAGTGTGTGTGTGTGTGTTCACACACACACACACACACACACACTCAGAGTTTATGAGTTTAGAGTTTATAAGTGTATAAATGGATGAGTTTATAAGTGTACAAGTTTTTGAGTTTAGTTTATAAGTTTAAATGAGTTTTGAGTTTATAAGTTTAAATGAGTTTACAGTTTATAAGTTTAAATTAGTTAAAGCTTAAGTTTGAAGTTTAAAGTAGTTTCAAGTTTATATTAGTTTGAAGTTTAATTTAGTTTAAAGTTTAAAGTAGTTTAAAGTTTAAAATAGTTTGAAGTAGATAGATAGATGAGTTTATTAGTTTAATTGAGTCTCAATGGCTTATATAGTATATAGAACAGCAGTTTGAATTAAAGCTGCAAGCAGCGATGAAAGGGCCCTCGCACCCGTGCCATCGTCACTCGGTGGCTTTAGGAAGACAGAGCATGGTTGGGCAATGTGCATTTAAGGAGGTATAGTAGTTGCTAGCATGTTTAGTATGTTTCTAGCATGCTTAGTACACAATAGTTATGTGGTTAGTTCTGCATTACTGTGTTAACCATGTCAGTTTTTGTTGCCAGTAGGTGGGGCTATGTCTATATCTGAATATCTCTATGTAGATGTGTTCAGTGCAGGACTTTTATCAAAAATGTGAAGTTTGGGGCAGATTGGACATTGTATGCTTGAGTTACAGCAAATTCCTATTTAATTGCAGTAATAGCATGCTTTAGCACTTAGCTAAGTGTTTGCTAGCATGTTTTATCATGTTTCTAGTATGTTGTTAGCATGTTTAGCACTTGCTGGCACTTTTTTATATGTTATCAGGAGTTCACAACAGGGTTAAACATGCCATTTCCTGTTGCCAGCAGGTGGCGCTATGACTGTAACTGAATATGTGCATGGTCATGTGTTCAGGACAAAACGCTTATCAAAAGTTTGAAGTTTGGCGCAGATTGGACATTGCCTTCTTGAGTAACAAGAACATCCTGTTTCATTGAATTAGCATGCTTTAGCACTTAGCTAAGTATTGCTAGCATGTTTTAACATGTTTCTAGCATGTTTAGAAGTCAATGGCATTTTTAACATGTTGCTAGAACGGCATCAACGTGTTAAACATGACACTTCCTGTTACCAGTAGGTGGCGCTATTACTATATATATAACTGAATATTCTCATGTAGATGTGTTCAGGCCATGACTCTTATCAAACGTGTGAAGTTTGGGGCAGATTGGACATTCCGTGCCTGAGTTACAGCAAATTCCTATTTAATTGCAGTAATAGCATGCTTTAGCACTTAGTTAAGTGTTTGCTAGCATGTTTTAGCTTCTAGTATGTTGTTAGCATGTTTAGCACTTGCTGGCACTTTTTTATATGTTATCAGGAGTCCACAACAGTGTTTAACATGTCACTTCCTGTTGCCAGCAGGTGGCGCTATAAATGTAACTGAATATGAGCATGGTCATGTGTTCAGGCCATGATTCTTATCAAACGTGTGAAGTTTGGGGCAGATTGGACATTCCATGCCTGAGTTACAGCAACTTCCTGTTTCATGGCGAAACATCGAAATTTGTCAGGCCGCCGAGGACCCGCCCTTCGGCGAAAACTCAAGATCTTCGCAATTTAACGTCGCAAAGGCCTTAAGATTACACTCACCAAATTTGAAGATGATCAGATTAAAACTGTAGGAGGAGTTCGTTAAAGTACGAGGCCTGAAAATGGCAAAAACTGCACAAAAATCTGAGAGGAAGTTCAAAATGGCTGACTTCCTGTTGGGTTTAGGGCTACGCTCCAAGAGACTTTTTTGTAGGTATTAGGTCATTACATATATGTACCGAATTTCGTACACGTACGTGGAACACAGTGGGAGGCGCACTCAGTTGAACTTTTATAGGTGGCGCTATCGAGCCATTTTGCCCCGCCCAATTCTGAAACCTATATCAGATGTAAATTTTCGCCAGTTCTGACACGTGTGCAAAGTTTCGTGAGTTTTCGAGCATGTTTAGGCCCTCAAAAATGCGATTAAATGCAGAGAAGAATAATAATAATTAAAGCTGCAAGCAGCGATGAAAGGGCCCTCGCACCCGTGCCATCGTCACTCGGTGGCTTTAGGAAGACAGAGCATGGTTGGGCAATGTGCATTTAAGGAGGTATATATAGTAGTTGCTAGCATGTTTAGTATGTTTCTAGCATGCTTAGTACACAATAGTTATGTGGTTAGTTCTGCATTACTGTGTTAACCATGTCAGTTTTTGTTGCCAGTAGGTGGGGCTATGTCTATATCTGAATATCGCTATTTAGATGTGTTCAGTGCAGGACTTTTATCAAACATGTGAAGTTCGGGGCAGATTGGACATTGTATGCTTGAGTTACAACAACTTCCTTTAGCATTTCTAGCATGTTTTAGAACTTAGCTATGTGTTGCTAGCATGGTTCTTGCATGTTACATATTAAGTTTGGGGCAGATTGGACATTCCATGCCTGTGTTACAGCAAATTCCTATTTAATTGCAGCAATAGCATGCTTTAGCACTTAGCTAAGTGTTTGCTAGCATGTTTTAGCATGTTTCTAGTATGTTGTTAGCATGTTTAGCACTTGCTGGCACTTTTTTATATGTTATCAGGAGTTCACAACAGGGTTAAACATGCCACTTCCTGTTGCCAGCAGGTGGCGCTATGACTGTAACTGAATATGTGCATGGTCATGTGTTCAGGACAAAACGCTTATCAAAAGTGTGAAGTTTGGCGCAGATTGGACATTGCCTTCTTGAGTAACAAGAACATCCTGTTTCATTGAATTAGCATGCTTTAGCACGTAGCTAAGTATTGCTAGCATGTTTTAACATGTTTCTAGCATGTTTAGAAGTCAATGGCATTTTTAACATGTTGCTAGAACGGCATCAACGTGTTAAACATGACACTTCCTGTTACCAGTAGGTGGCGCTATTACTATAACTGAATATTCTCATGTAGATGTGTTCAGGCCATGACTCTTATCAAACGTGTGAAGTTTGGGGCAGATTGGACATTCCGTGCTTGAGTTACAGCAAATTCCTATTTAATTGCAGTAATAGCATGCTTTAGCACTTAGTTAAGTGTTTGCTAGCATGTTTTAGCTTCTAGTATGTTGTTAGCATGTTTAGCACTTGCTGGCACTTTTTTATATGTTATCAGGAGTCCACAACAGTGTTTAACATGTCACTTCCTGTTGCCAGCAGGTGGCGCTATAAATGTAACTGAATATGAGCATGGTCATGTGTTCAGGCCATGATTCTTATCAAACGTGTGAAGTTTGGGGCAGATTGGACATTCCATGCCTGAGTTACAGCAAATTCCTATTCAATTGCAGTAATAGCATGCTTTAACACTTAGCTAAGTGTTTGCTAGCATGTTTTAGCATGTTTCTAGTATGTTGTTAGCATGTTTAGCACTTGCTGGCACTTTTTTATATGTTATTAGGAGTCCACAACAGTGTTAAACATGTCACTTCCTGTTGCCAGCAGGTGGCGCTATAAATGTAACTGAATATGAGCATGGTCATGTGTTCAGGCCATGATTCTTATCAAACGTGTGAAGTTTGGGGCAGATTGGACATTCCATGCCTGAGTTACAGCAAATTCCTATTCAATTGCAGTAATAGCATGCTTTAACACTTAGCTAAGTGTTTGCTAGCATGTTTTAGCATGTTTCTAGTATGTTGTTAGCATGTTTAGCACTTGCTGGCACTTTTTTATATGTTATTAGGAGTCCACAACAGTGTTAAACATGTCACTTCCTGTTGCCAGCAGGTGGCGCTATGACTATAAATGAATATGAGCATGGTCATGTGTTCAGGACAGAATGCTTATCAAACGTGTGAAGTTTGGGGCAGATTGGACATTCCATGCCTGAGTTACAGCAACTTCCTGTTTCATGGCGAAACATCGAAATTTGTCAGGCCGCCGAGGACCCGCCCTTCGACGAAAACTCAAGATCTTCGCAATTTAACGTCGCAAAGGCCTTAAGATTACACTCACCAAATTTGAAGATGATCAGATTAAAACTGTAGGAGGAGTTCGTTAAAGTACGAGGCCTGAAAATGGCAAAAACTGCACAAAAATCTGAGAGGAAGTTCAAAATGGCTGACTTCCTGTTGGGTTTAGGGCTACGCTCCAAGAGACTTTTTTGTAGGTATTAGGTCATTACATATATGTACCGAATTTCGTACACGTACGTGGAACACAGTGGGAGGCGCACTCCGTTGAACTTTTATAGGTGGCGCTATCGAGCCATTTTGCCCCGCCCAATTCTGAAACCTATATCAGATGTAAATTTTCGCCAGTTCTGACACGTGTGCAAAGTTTCGTGAGTTTCCGAGCATGTTTAGGCCCTCAAAAATGCGACTAAATGCAGAGAAGAATAATAATAATTAAAGCTGCAATCAGCGATGAAAGGGCCCTCGCACCCGTGCCATCGTCACTCGGTGGCTTTAGGAAGACAGAGCATGGTTGGGCAATGTGCATTTAAGGAGGTATAGTAGTTGCTAGCATGTTTAGTATGTTTCTAGCATGCTTAGTACACAATAGTTATGTGGTTAGTTCTGCATTACTGTGTTAACCATGTCAGTTTTTGTTGCCAGTAGGTGGGGCTATGTCTATATCTGAATATCGCTATGTAGATGTGTTCAGTGCAGGACTTTTATCAAACATGTGAAGTTTGGGGCAGATTGGACATTGTATGCTTGAGTTACAGCAAATTCCTATTTAATTGCAGTAATAGCATGCTTTAGCACTTAGCTAAGTGTTTGCTAGCATGTTTTAGCATGTTTCTAGTATGTTGTTAGCATGTTTAGCACTTGCTGGCACTTTTTTATATGTTATCAGGAGTTCACAACAGGGTTAAACATGCCACTTCCTGTTGCCAGCAGGTGGCGCTATGACTGTAACTGAATATGTGCATGGTCATGTGTTCAGGACAAAACGCTTATCAAAAGTGTGAAGTTTGGGGCAGATTGGACATTGCCTTCTTGAGTAACAAGAACATCCTGTTTCATTGAATTAGCATGCTTTAGCACTTAGCTAAGTATTGCTAGCATGTTTTAACATGTTTCTAGCATGTTTAGAAGTCAATGGCATTTTTAACATGTTGCTAGAACGGCATCAACGTGTTAAACATGACACTTCCTGTTACCAGTAGGTGGCGCTATTACTATAACTGAATATTCTCATGTAGATGTGTTCAGGCCATGGCTCTTATCAAACGTGTGAAGTTTGGGGCAGATTGGACATTCCGTGCCTGAGTTATAGCAAATTCCTATTTAATTGCAGTAATAGCATGCTTTAGCACTTAGCTAAGTGTTTGCTAGCATTTTTTAGCTTCTAGTATGTTGTTAGCATGTTTAACACTTGCTGGCACTTTTTTATATGTTATCAGGAGTCCACAACAGTGTTTAACATGTCACTTTCTGTTGCCAGCAGGTGGCACTATAAATGTAACTGAATATGAGCATGGTCATGTGTTCAGGACAGAACGCTTATCAAAAGTGTGAAGTTTGGCGCAGATTGGACATTGCCTTCTTGAGTAACAACAACATCCTGTTTCATTGAATTAGCATGCTTTAGCACTTAGCTAAGTATTGCTAGCATGTTTTAACATGTTTCTAGCATGTTTAGAACTCAATGGCATTTTTAACATGTTGCTAGAACAGCATCAGCGTGTTAAACATGTCACTTCCTGTTGCCAGTAGGTGGTGCTATTACTATAACTGAATTTGAGCATGGACATGTGTTCAGGCCATGATTCTTATCAAACGTGTGAAGTTTGGGGCAGACTGGACATTCCATGCCTGAGTTACAGCAAATTCCTATTCAACTGCAGTAATAGCATGCTTTAACACTTAGCTAAGTGTTTGCTAGCGTGTTTTAGCATGTTTCTAGTATGTTGTTAGCATGTTTAGCACTTGCTGGCACTTTTTTATATGTTATTAGGAGTCCACAACAGTGTTAAACATGTCACTTCCTGTTGCCAGCAGGTGGCGCTATGACTATAAATGAATATGAGCATGGTCATGTGTTCAGGACAGAATGCTTATCAAACGTGTGAAGTTTGGGGCAGATTGGACATTCCATGCCTGAGTTACAGCAACTTCCTGTTTCATGGCGAAACATCGAAATTTGTCAGGACGCCGAGGACCCGCCCTTCGACGAAAACTCAAGATCTTCGCAATTTAACGTCGCAAAGGCCTTAAGATTACACTCACCAAATTTGAAGATGATCAGATTAAAACTGTAGGAGGAGTTCGTTAAAGTACGAGGCCTGAAAATGGCAAAAACTGCACAAAAATCTGAGAGGAAGTTCAAAATGGCTGACTTCCTGTTGGGTTTAGGGCTACGCTCCAAGAGACTTTTTTGTAGGTATTAGGTCATTACATATATGTACCGAATTTCGTACACGTACGTGGAACACAGTGGGAGGCGCACTCCGTTGAACTTTTATAGGTGGCGCTAGCGAGCCATTTTGCCCCGCCCAATTCTGAAACCTATATCAGATGTAAATTTTCGCCAGTTCTGACACGTGTGCAAAGTTTCGTGAGTTTTCAAGCATGTTTAGGCCCTCAAAAATGCGATTAAATGCGGAGAATAATAATAATAATAATAAACAGAGCAATTCCAAGAGGGTCCTCACACCATCGGTGCTCGGGCCCTAATTAAAGCTGCAAGCAGCGATGAAAGGGCCCTCGCACCCGTGCCATCAACACTCGGTGGCTTTAGGAAGACAGAGCATGGTTGGGAAATGTACATTTAAGGAGGTATATATAGTAAGAGTATGTCAAAGTCAGTTACAAAATGTTTTGTATAATGGTGATAATAGCATGCTTCATGACTCAGCTAAGTGTTGCTAGCATGTTTAGTCTGTTTCTAGCATGCTCAGTACACAATAATTATGTGGTTAGTACTGCATTACTGTGTTAACCATGTCAGTTTCTGTTGCCAGTAGGTGGCGTTATGACTATAACTGAATATGAGCATGGATATGTGTTCAGGACAGAACTCTTATCAAACATGTGAAGTTTGGTGCAAATTGGACATTGCCTTCTTGAGTAACAACAAAGTCATGTTTCATTGAATTAGCATTCTTTAGCACTTAGCTAAGCATTGTTAGCATGTTTTAACATGTTTCTAGCATGTTTAGAACTCAATGGCATTTTTAACATGTTGCTAGAACGGCATCAACGTGTTAAACATGTCACTTCCTGTTGCCAGTAGGTGGCGCTATTACTATAACTGAACATTCTCATGTAGATGTGTTCAGGCCATGACTCTTATCAAAAGTGTGAAGTTTGGGGCAGATTGGACATTCCATGCCTGAGTTACAGCAAATTCCTATTTAATTGCAATAATAGCATGCTTTAGAACTTAGCTAAGAGTTTGCTAGCATGTTTTAGCATGTTTCTAGTATGTTGTTAACATGTTTAACACTTGCTGGCACTTTTTTATATGTTATTAGGAGTCCATAACAGTGTTAAACATGTCACTTCCTGTTGCCAGCAGGTGGCGCTATGACTGTAACTGAATATAAGCATGGTCATGTGTTCAGGACAGAACGCTTATCAAAAGTGTGAAGTTTGGGGCAGATTGGACATTCCATGCCTGAGTTACAGCAAATTCCTATTTAATTGCAGTAATAGCATGCTTTAGCACTTAGCTAAGTGTTTGCTAGCATGTTTCTAGTATGTTGCTAACCTGTTTAGCACTTGCTGGCTCTTTTTTATATGTTATTAGGAGACCACAACAGTGTTAAACATGTCACTTCCTGTTGACAGCAGGTGGCGCTATTACTATAACTGAATATTCTCATGTAGATGTGTTCAGGCCATGACTCTTATCAAACGTGTGAAGTTTGGGGCAGATTGGACATTCCATGCCTGTGTTACAGCAAATTCCTATTTAATTGCAGCAATAGCATGCTTTAGCACTTAGCTAAGTGTTTGCTAGCATGTTTTAGCATGTTTCTAGTATGTTGTTAGCATGTTTAGCACTTGCTGGCACTTTTTTAATATGTTTTTATATGTCCACAACAGTGTTTAACATGTCACTTCCTGTTGCCAGCAGGTGGCACTATGACTGTAACTGAATATGAGCATGGTCATGTGTTCAGGACAGAACGTTTATTAAAAGTGTGAAGTTTGGCGCAGATTGGACATTGCCTTCTTGAGTAACAACAACATCCTGTTTCATTGAATTAGCATGCTTTAGCACTCAGCTAAGTTTTGCTAGCATGTTTTAACATGTTTCTAGCATGTTTAGAAGTCAATGGCATTTTTAACATGTTGCTAGAATGGCATCAACGTGTTAAACATGACACTTCCTGTTACCAGTAGGTGGCGCTATTACTATAACTGAATATTCTCATGTAGATGTGTTCAGGACAGAATGCTTATCAAAAGTGTGAAGTTTGGGGCAGATTGGACATTCCATGCCTGAGTTACAGCAAATTCCTATTTAATAGCATTAATAGCATGCTTTAGCACTTAGCTAAGAGTTTGCTAGCATGTTTTAGCATGCTTCTAGTATGTTGTTAGCATGTTTAGCACTTGCTGGCACTTTTTTATATGTTATTAGGAGTCCATAACAGTGTTAAACATGTCACTTCCTGTTGCCAGCAGGTGGCGCTATGACTATAACTGAATATGAGCATGGTCATGTGTTCAGGACAGAACTCTTATCAAACGTGTGAAGTTTGGGGCAGATTGGACATTCCATGCCTGAGTTACAGCAACTTCCTGTTTCATGGCGAAACATCGAAATTTGTCAGGCCGCTGAGGACCCGCCCTTCGACGAAAACTCAAGATCTTCGCAATTTAACGTCGCAAAGGCCTGAAGATTACACTCACCAAATTTGAAGATGATCAGATTAAAACTGTAGGAGGAGTTCGTTAAAGTACGAGGCCTGAAAATGGCAAAAACTGCACAAAAATCTGAGAGGAAGTTCAAAATGGCTGACTTCCTGTTGTGTTTAGGGCTATGCTGCAAGAGACTTTTTTGTAGGTATTAAGTCATTACATGTATGTACCGAATTTCGTGCACGTACGTGGAACGTTGCGGGAGGCGCACTCCGTTGAACTTTTATAGGTGGCGCTATCGAGCCATTTTGCCCCGTCCAATTCTGAAACCTATATCAGATGTAAATTGTCGCCAGTTCTGATGCGTGTGCAAAGTTTTGTGAGTTTTCGAGCATGTTTAGGCCCTCAAAAATGCAATTAAATGCGGAGAAGAATAATAATAATAATAATTAAAGCTGCAAGCAGCGATGAAAGGGCCCTCGCACCCGTGCCATCGTCACTCGGTGGCTTTAGGAAGACAGAGCATGGTTGGGCAATGTGCATTTAAGGAGGTATATATAGTAGTTGCTAGCATGTTTAGTGTGTTTCTAGCATGCTTAGTACACAATAGTTATGTGGTTAGTTCTGCATTACTGTGTTAACCATGTCAGTTTTTGTTGCCAGTAGGTGGGGCTATGTCTATATCTGAATATCGCTATGTAGATGTGTTCAGTGCAGGACTTTTATCAAACATGTGAAGTTTGGGGCAGATTGGACATTGTATGCTTGAGTTACAACAACTTCCTTTAGCATTTCTAGCATGTTTTAGAACTTAGCTCTGTGTTGCTAGCATGGTTCTTGCATGTTACATATTAAGTTTGGGGCAGATTGGACATTCCATGCCTGTGTTACAGCAAATTCCTATTTAATTGCAGTAATAGCATGCTTTAGCACTTAGCTAAGTGTTTGCTAGCATGTTTTAGCATGTTTCTAGCATGTTTAGCACTTGCTGGCACTTTTTTATATGTTATCAGGAGTCCACAACAGTGTTTAACATGTCACTTCCTGTTGCCAGCAGGTGGCGCTATAAATGTAACTGAATATGAGCATGGTCATGTGTTCAGGACAAAACGCTTATCAAAAGATTGAAGTTTGGCGCAGATTGGACATTGCCTTCTTGAGTAACAACAACATCCTGTTTCATTGAATTAGCATGCTTTAGCACTTAGCTAAGTATTGCTAGCATGTTTTAACATGTTTCTAGCATGTTTAGAAGTCAATGGCATTTTTAACATGTTGCTAGAACGGCATCAACATGTTAAACATGACACTTCCTGTTACCAGTAGGTGGTGCTATTACTATAACTGAATATTCTCATGTAGATGTGTTCAGGCCATGACTCTTATCAAACGTGTGAAGTTTGGGGCAGATTGGACATTCCGTGCCTGAGTTACAGCAAATTCCTATTTAATTGCAGTAATAGCATGCTTTAGCACTTAGTTAAGTGTTTGCTAGCATGTTTTAGCTTCTATTA
Organism: Abramis brama; assembly: GCF_963993115.1. Classification (NCBI taxonomy): domain Eukaryota; kingdom Metazoa; phylum Chordata; class Actinopteri; order Cypriniformes; family Leuciscidae; genus Abramis; species Abramis brama. The sequence continues at coordinate 18,518,760 of NC_139971.1, forward strand.
TGTTGTTAGCATGTTTAGCACTTGCTGGCACTTTTTTATATGTTATCAGGAGTCCACAACAGTGTTTAACATGTCACTTCCTGTTGACAGCAGGTGGCGCTATAAATGTAACTGAATATGAGCATGGTAATGTGTTCAGGACAGAACGCTTATCAAAAGTGTGAAGTTTGGCGCAGATTGGACATTGCCTTCTTGAGTAACAACAACATCCTGTTTCATTGAATTAGCATGCTTTAGCACTTAGCTAAGTATTGCTAGCATGTTTTAACATGTTTCTAGCATGTTTAGAACTCAATGGCATTTTTAACATGTTGCTAGAACAGCATCAACGTGTTAAACATGTCACTTCCTGTTGCCAGTAGGTGGCGCTATTACCATAACTGAATTTGAGCATGGACATGTGTTCAGGCCATGATTCTTATCAAACGTGTGAAGTTTGGGGCAGATTGGACATTCCATGCCTGAGTTACAGCAAATTCCTATTCAATTGCAGTAATAGCATGCTTTAACACTTAGCTAAGTGTTTGCTAGCATGTTTTAGCATGTTTCTAGTATGTTGTTAGCATGTTTAGCACTTGCTGGCACTTTTTTATATGTTATTAGGAGTCCACAACAGTGTTAAACATGTCACTTCCTGTTGCCAGCAGGTGGCGCTATGACTATAAATGAATATGAGCATGGTCATGTGTTCAGGACAGAATGCTTATCAAACATGTTAAGTTTGGGGCAGATTGGACATTCCGTGCCTGAGTTACAGCAAATTCCTATTTAATTGCAGTAATAGCATGCTTTAGCACTTAGTTAAGTGTTTGCTAGCATGTTTTAGCTTCTAGTATGTTGTTAGCATGTTTAGCACTTGCTGGCACTTTTTTATATGTTATCAGGAGTCCACAACAGTGTTTAACATGTCACTTCCTGTTGCCAGCAGGTGGCGCTATAAATGTAACTGAATATGAGCATGGTCATGTGTTCAGGACAGAACGCTTATCAAAAGTGTGAAGTTTGGCGCAGATTGGACATTGCCTTCTTGAGTAACAACAACATCCTGTTTCATTGAATTAGCATGCTTTAGCACTTAGCTAAGTATTGCTAGCATGTTTTAACATGTTTCTAGCATGTTTAGAACTCAATGGCATTTTTAACATGTTGCTAGAACAGCATCAACGTGTTAAACATGTCACTTCCTGTTGCCAGTAGGTGGCGGCGCTATTACTATAACTGAATTTGAGCATGGACATGTGTTCAGGCCATGATTCTTATCAAACGTGTGAAGTTTGGGGCAGATTGGACATTCCATGCCTGAGTTACAGCAAATTCCTATTCAATTGCAGTAATAGCATGCTTTAACACTTAGCTAAGTGTTTGCTAGCATGTTTTAGCATGTTTCTAGTATGTTGTTAGCATGTTTAGCACTTGCTGGCACTTTTTTATATGTTATTAGGAGTCCACAACAGTGTTAAACATGTCACTTCCTGTTGCCAGCAGGTGGCGCTATGACTATAAATGAATATGAGCATGGTCATGTGTTCAGGACAGAATGCTTATCAAACGTGTGAAGTTTGGGGCAGATTGGACATTCCATGCCTGAGTTACAGCAACTTCCTGTTTCATGGCGAAACATCGAAATTTGTCAGGCCGCCGAGGACCCGCCCTTCGACGAAAACTCAAGATCTTCGCAATTTAACGTCGCAAAGGCCTTAAGATTACACTCACCAAATTTGAAGATGATCAGATTAAAACTGTAGGAGGAGTTCGTTAAAGTACGAGGCCTGAAAATGGCAAAAACTGCACAAAAATCTGAGAGGAAGTTCAAAATGGCTGACTTCCTGTTGGGTTTAGGGCTACGCTCCAAGAGACTTTTTTGTAGGTATTAGGTCATTACATATATGTACCGAATTTCGTACACGTACGTGGAACACAGCGGGAGGCGCACTCCGTTGAACTTTTATAGGTGGCGCTATCGAGCCATTTTGCCCCGCCCAATTCTGAAACCTATATCAGATATCAATTTTCGCCAGTTCTGACACGTGTGCAAAGTTTCGTGAGTTTTCGAGCATGTTTAGGCCCTCAAAAATGCGATTAAATGCGGAGAAGAATAATAATAATAATAAACAGAGCAATTCCAAGAGGGTCCTCACACCATCGGTGCTCGGGCCCTAATAATAATAATAATAATTAAAGCTGCAAGCAGCGATGAAAGGGCCCTCGCACCCGTGCCATCAACACTCGGTGGCTTTAGGAAGACAGAGCATGGTTGGGAAATGTACATTTAAGGAGGTATATATAGTAAGAGTATGTCAAAGTCAGTTGCAAAATTTTTTGTATAATGGTGATAATAGCATGCTTCATGATTCAGCTAAGTGTTGCTAGCATGTTTAGTCTGTTTCTAGCATGCTTAGTACACAATAATTATGTGGTTAGTACTGCATTACTGTGTTAACCATGTCAGTTTCTGTTGCCAGTAGGTTGTGTTATGACTATAACTGAATATGAGCATGGATGTGTGTTCAGGACAGAACACTTATCAAACGTGTGAAGTTTGGTGCAAATTGGACATTGCCTTCTTGAGTAACAACAAAGTCATGTTTCATTGAATTAGTATTCTTTAGCACGTAGCTAAGCATTGTTAGCATGTTTTAACATGTTTCTAGCATGTTTAGAACTCAATGGCATTTTTAACATGTTGCTAGAACGGCATCAACGTGTTAAACATGTCACTTCCTGTTGCCAGTAGGTGGCGCTATTACTATAACTGAACATTCTCATGTAGATGTGTTCAGGCCATGACTCTTATCAAAAGTGTGAAGTTTGGGGCAGATTGGACATTCCATGCCTGAGTTACAGCAAATTCCTATTTAATTGCAATAATAGCATGCGTTAGCACTTAGCTAAGAGTTTGCTAGTATGTTTCAGCATGTCTCTAGTATGTTGGTAGGATGTTTAGCACCTACTGGCATTTTTTTATATGTTATTAGGAGTCCATAACAGTGTTAAACATGTCACTTCCTGTTGCCAGCAGGTGGCGCTATGACTGTAACTGAATATAAGCATGGTCATGTGTTCAGGACAGAACGCTTATCAAAAGTGTGAAGTTTGGGGCAGATTGGACATTCCATGCCTGAGTTACAGCAAATTCATATTTAATTGCAGTAATATCATTCTTTAGCACTTAGGTAAGTGTTTGCTAGTATGTTTCAGCATGTCTCTAGTATGTTGGTAGGATGTTTAGCACCTACTGGCATTTTTTTATATGTTATTAGGAGTCAAGGACAGTGTTAAACGTCACTTCCTGTTGCCAGCAGGTGGCGCTATGACTATAACTAAATATGAGCATGGACATGTGTTCAAGAGATAACTCTTATCAAACGTGTGAAGTTTGGGGTAGATTGTACATTGCCTTCTTGAGTAACAACAAAGTCCTGTTTCATTGAATTAGCATGCTTTAGCATTTAGCTAAGTATTGCTAGCATGTTTTAACATGTTTCTAGCATGTTTAGAACTCAATGGCATTTTTAACATGTTGCTAGAACGGCATCAACGTGTTAAACATGTCACTTCCTGGTGCCAGTAGGTGGCGCTATTACTATAACTGAATTTGAGCATAGACATGTGTTCAGGCCATGATTCTTATCAAACATGTGAAGTTTGGGGCAGATTGGACATTCCATGCCTGAGTTACAGCAAATTCCTATTTAATTGCAGTAATAGCATGCTTTAACACTTAGCTAAGTGTTTGCTAGCATGTTTCTAGTATGTTGCTAACCTGTTTAGCACTTGCTGGCTCTTTTTTATATGTTATTAGGAGACCACAACACTGTTAAACATGTCACTTCCTGCTGACAGCAGGTGGCGCTATTACTATAACTGAACATTCTCATGTAGATGTGTTCAGGCCATGACTCTTATCAAAAGTGTGAAGTTTGGGGCAGATTGGACATTCCATGCCTGAGTTACAGCAAATTCCTATTTAATTGCAGCAATAGCATGCTTTAGCACTTAGCTAAGTGTTTGATAGCATGTTTTAGCATGTTTCTAGTATGTTGTTAGCATGTTTAGCACTTGCTGGCACTTTTTTTATGTTTTTATATGTCCACAACAGTGTTTAACATGTCACTTCCTGTTGCCAGCAGGTGGCACTATGACTGTAACTGAATATGAGCATGGTCATGTGTTCAGGACAGAACGTTTATTAAAAGTGTGAAGTTTGGCGCAGATTGGACATTGCCTTCTTGAGTAACAACAACATCCTGTTTCATTGAATTAGCATGCTTTAGCACTTAGCTAAGTATTGCTAGCATGTTTTAACATGTTTCTAGCATGTTTAGAAGTCAATGGCATTTTTAACATGTTGCTAGAATGGCATCAATGTGTTAAACATGACACTTCCTGTTACCAGTAGGTGGCGCTATTACTATAACTGAATATTCTCATGTAGATGTGTTCAGGACAGAACGCTTATCAGAAGTGTGAAGTTTGGGGCAGATTGGACATTCCATGCCTGAGTTACAGCAAATTCCTATTTAATTGCAATAATAGCATGCTTTAGCACTTAGCTAAGAGTTTGCTAGCATGTTTTAGCATGCTTCTAGTATGTTGTTAGCATATTTAGCACTTGCTGGCACTTTTTTATATGTTATTAGGAGTCCATAACAGTGTTAAACATGTCACTTCCTGTTGCCAGCAGGTGGCGCTATGACTATAACTGAATATAAGCATGGTCATGTGTTCAGGACAGAACTCTTATCAAACGTGTGAAGTTTGGGGCAGATTAGACATTCCATGCCTGAGTTACAGCAAATTCCTATTTAATTGCAATAATAGCATGCTTTAGCACTTAGCTAAGAGTTTGCTAGCATGTTTTAGCATGCTTCTAGTATGTTGTTAGCATGTTTAGCACTTGCTGGCACTTTTTTATATGTTATTAGGAGTCCATAACAGTGTTAAACATGTCACTTCCTGTTGCCAGCAGGTGGCGCTATGACTATAACTGAATATAAGCATGGTCATGTGTTCAGGACAGAACTCTTATCAAACGTGTGAAGTTTGGGGCAGATTGGACATTCCATGCCTGAGTTACAGCAACTTCCTGTTTCATGGCGAAACATCGAAATTTGTCAGGCCGCCGAGGACCCGCCGTTCGACGAAAACTCAAGATCTTCGCAATTTAACGTCGCAAAGGCCTTAAGATTACACTCACCAAATTTGAAGATGATCAGATTAAAACTGTAGGAGGAGTTCGTTAAAGTACGAGGCCTGAAAATGGCAAAAACTGCACAAAAATCTGAGAGGAAGTTCAAAATGGCTGACTTCCTGTTGTGTTTAGGGCTATGCTCCAAGAGACTTTTTTGTAGGTATTAGGTCATTACATGTATGTACCGAATTTCGTGCACGTACGTGGAACGTTGCGGGAGGCGCACTCCGTTGAACTTTTATAGGTGGCGCTATCGAGCCATTTTGCCCCGTCCAATTCTGAAACCTTTATCAGATGTAAATTTTCGCCAGTTCTGACGCGTGTGCAAAGTTTTGTGAGTTTTCGAGCATGTTTAGGCCCTCAAAAATGCAATTAAATGCGGAGAAGAATAATAATAATTAAAGCTGCAAGCAGCGATGAAAGGGCCCTCGCACCCGTGCCATCGTCACTCGGTGGCTTTAGGAAGACAGAGCATGGTTGGGCAATGTGCATTTAAGGAGGTATAGTTGTTGCTAGCATGTTTAGTATGTTTCTAGCATGCTTAGTACACAATAGTTATGTGGTTAGTTCTGCATTACTGTGTTAACCATGTCAGTTTTTGTTGCCAGTAGGTGGGGCTATGTCTATATCTGAATATCGCTATGTAGATGTGTTCAGTGCAGGACTTTTATCAAACGTGTGAAGTTTGGGCCAGATTGGACATTGTATGCTTGAGTTACAGCAGTTCCTATTTAATTGCAGTAATAGCATGCTTAGCACTTAGCTAAGTGTTTGCTAGCATGTTTTAGCATGTTTCTAGTATGTTGTTAGCATGTTTAGCACTTGCTGGCACTTTTTTATATGTTATCAGGAGTTCACAACAGGGTTAAACATGCCACTTCCTGTTGCCAGCAGGTGGCGCTATGACTGTAACTGAATATGTGCATGGTCATGAGTTCAGGACAAAACGCTTATCAAAAGTGTGAAGTTTGGCGCAGATTGGACATTGCCTTCTTGAGTAACAACAACATCCTGTTTCATTGAATTAGCATGCTTTAGCACTTAGCTAAGTATTGCTAGCATGTTTTAACATGTTTCTAGCATGTTTATAAGAGAATGGCATTTTTAACATGTTGCTAGAACGGCATCAACGTGTTAAACATGACACTTCCTGTTACCAGTAGGTGGCGCTATTACTATAACTGAATATTCTCATGTAGATGTGTTCAGGCCATGACTCTTATCAAACGTGTGAAGTTTGGGGCAGATTGGACATTCCGTGCCTGAGTTACAGCAAATTCCTATTTAATTGCAGTAATAGCATGCTTTAGCACTTAGTTAAGTGTTTGCTAGCATGTTTTAGCTTCTAGTATGTTGTTAGCATGTTTAGCACTTGCTGGCACTTTTATATATGTTATCAGGAGTCCACAACAGTGTTTAACATGTCACTTCCTGTTGCCAGCAGGTGGCGCTATAAATGTAACTGAATATGAGCATGGTCATGTGTTCAGGACAGAACGCTTATCAAAAGTGTGAAGTTTGACGCAGATTGGAAACGTGTTAAACATGACACTTCCTGTTACCAGTAGGTGGCGCTATTACTATAACTGAATATTCTCATGTAGATGTGTTCAGGCCATGACTCTTATCAAACGTGTGAAGTTTGGGGCAGATTGGACATTCCGTGCCTGAGTTACAGCAAATTCCTATTTAATTGCAGTAATAGCATGCTTTAGCACTTAGTTAAGTGTTTGCTAGCATGTTTTAGCTTCTAGTATGTTGTTAGCATGTTTAGCACTTGCTGGCACTTTTATATATGTTATCAGGAGTCCACAACAGTGTTTAACATGTCACTTCCTGTTGCCAGCAGGTGGCGCTATAAATGTAACTGAATATGAGCATGGTCATGTGTTCAGGACAGAACGCTTATCAAAAGTGTGAAGTTTGACGCAGATTGGAAACGTGTTAAACATGACACTTCCTGTTACCAGTAGGTGGCGCTATTACTATAACTGAATATTCTCATGTAGATGTGTTCAGGCCATGACTCTTATCAAACGTGTGAAGTTTGGGGCAGATTGGACATTCCGTGCCTGAGTTACAGCAAATTCCTATTTAATTGCAGTAATAGCATGCTTTAGCACTTAGTTAAGTGTTTGCTAGCATGTTTTAGCTTCTAGTATGTTGTTAGCATGTTTAGCACTTGCTGGCACTTTTTTATATGTTATCAGGAGTCCACAACAGTGTTTAACATGTCACTTCCTGTTGCCAGCAGGTGGCGCTATAAATGTAACTGAATATGAGCATGGTCATGTGTTTAGGACAGAACGCTTATCAAAAGTGTGAAGTTTGACGCAGATTGGACATTGCCTTCTTGAGTAACAACAACATCCTGTTTCATTGAATTAACATGCTTTAGCACTTAGCTAAGTATTGCTAGCATGTTTTAACATGTTTCTAGCATGTTTAGAACTCAATGGCATTTTTAACATGTTGCTAGAACAGCATCAACGTGTTAAACATGTCACTTCCTGTTGTCAGTAGGTGGCGCTATTACTATAACTGAATTTGAGCATGGACATGTGTTCAGGCCATGATTCTTATCAAACGTGTGAAGTTTTGGGCAGATTGGACATTCCATGCCTGAGTTACAGCAAATTCCTATTCAATTGCAGTAATAGCATGCTTTAGCACTTAGCTAAGAGTTTGCTAGCATGTTTTAGCATGCTTCTAGTATGTTGTTAGCATGTTTAGCACTTGCTGGCACTTTTTTATATGTTATTAGGAGTCCATAACAGTGTTAAACATGTCACTTCCTGTTGCCAGCAGGTGGCGCTATGACTGTAACTGAATATGAGCATGGTCATGTGTTCAGGACAGAACTCTTATCAAACGTGTGAAGTTTGGGGCAGATTGGACATTCCATGCCTGAGTTACAGCAACTTCCTGTTTCATGGCGAAACATCGAAATTTGTCAGGCCGCCGAGGACCCGCCCTTCGACGAAAACTCAAGATCTTCGCAATTTAACGTCGCAAAGGCCTTAAGATTACACTCACCAAATTTGAAGATGATCAGATTAAAACTGTAGGAGGAGTTCGTTAAAGTACGAGGCCTGAAAATGGCAAAAACTGCACAAAAATCTGAGAGGAAGTTCAAAATGGCTGACTTCCTGTTGTGTTTAGGGCTATGCTCCAAGAGACTTTTTTGTAGGTATTAGGTCATTACATGTATGTACCGAATTTCATGCACGTACGTGGAACGTTGCGGGAGGCGCACTCCGTTGAACTTTTATAGGTGGCGCTATCGAGCCATTTTGCCCCGTCCAATTCTGAAACCTATATCAGATGTAAATTTTCGCCAGTTCTGACACGTGTGCAAAGTTTTGTGAGTTTTCAAACATGTTTAGGCCCTCAAAAATGCAATTAAATGCGGAGAAGAATAATAATAATAATAATAATTAAAGCTGCAAGCAGCGATGAAAGGGCCCTCGCACCCGTGCCATCGTCACTCGGTGGCTTTAGGAAGACAGAGCATGGTTGGGCAATGTGCATTTAAGGAGGTATAGTAGTTGCTAGCATGTTTAGTATGTTTCTAGCCTGCTTAGTACACAATAGTTATGTGGTTAGTTCTGCATTACTGTTTTAACCATGTCAGTTTTTGTTGCCAGTAGGTGGGGCTATGTCTATATCTGAATATCGCTATGTAGATGTGTTCAGTGCAGGACTTTTATTAAACGTGTGAAGTTTGGGGCAGATTGGACATTGTATGCTTGAGTTACAGCAAATTCCTATTTAATTGCAGTAATAGCATGCTTTAGCACTTAGCTAAGTGTTTGCTAGCATGTTTTAGCATGTTTCTAGTATGTTGTTAGCATGTTTAGCACTTGCTGGCACTTTTTTATATGTTATCAGGAGTTCACAACAGGGTTAAACATGCCACTTCCTGTTGCCAGCAGGTGGCGCTATGACTGTAACTGAATATGTGCATGGTCATGAGTTCAGGACAAAACGCTTATCAAAAGTGTGAAGTTTGGCGCAGATTGGACATTGCCTTCTTGAGTAACAACAACATCCTGTTTCATTGAATTAGCATGCTTTAGCACTTAGCTAAGTATTGCTAGCATGTTTTAACATGTTTCTAGCATGTTTATAAGACAATGGCATTTTTAACATGTTGCTAGAACGGCATCAACGTGTTAAACATGACACTTCCTGTTACCAGTAGGTGGCGCTATTACTATAACTGAATATTCTCATGTAGATGTGTTCAGGCCATGACTCTTATCAAACGTGTGAAGTTTCGGGCAGATTGGACATTCCGTGCCTGAGTTACAGCCAATTCCTATTTAATTGCAGTAATAGCGAGCTTTAGCACTTAGCTAAGTGTTTGCTAGCATGTTTTAGCATGTTTCTAGTATGTTGTTAGCATGTTTAGCACTTGCTGGCACTTTTTTATATGTTATCAGGAGTTCACAACAGTGTTAAACATGCCACTTCCTGTTGCCAGCAGGTGGCGCTATGACTGTAACTGAATATGAGCATGGTCATGTGTTTAGGACAGAACGCTTATCAAAAATGTGAAGTTTGGCGCAGATTGGACATTGCCTTCTTGAGTAACAACAACATCCTGTTTCATTGAATTAGCATGCTTTAGCACTTAGCTAAGTATTGCTAGCATGTTTTAACATGTTTCTAGCATGTTTAGAAGTCAATGGCATTTTTAACATGTTGCTAGAACGGCATTAACGTGTTAAACACTAGGTGGCGCTATTACTATAACTGAATATTATCATGTAGATGTGTTCAGGCCTTGACTCTTATCAAATGTGTGAAGTTTGGGGCAGATTGGACATTCCGTGCCTGAGTTACAGCAAATTCCTATTTAATTGCAGTAATAGCATGCTTTAGCACTTAGTTAAGTGTTTGCTAGCATGTTTTAGCTTCTAGTATGTTGTTAGCATGTTTAGCACTTGCTGGCACTTTTTTATATGTTATCAGGAGTCCACAACAGTGTTTAACATGTCACTTCCTGTTGCCAGCAGGTGGCGCTATAAATGTAACTGAATATGAGCATGGTCATGTGTTCAGGACAGAACGCTTATCAAAAGTGTGAAGTTTGGCGCAGATTGGACATTGCCTTCTTGAGTAACAACAACATCCTGTTTCATTGAATTAGCATGCTTTAGCACTTAGCTAAGTATTGCTAGCATGTTTTAACATGTTTCTAGCATTTTTAGAACTCAATGGCATTTTTAACATGTTGCTAGAACAGCATCAACGTGTTAAACATGTCACTTCCTGTTGCCAGTAGGTGGCGCTATTACAATAACTGAATTTGAGCATGGACATGTGTTCAGGCCATGATTCTTATCAAACGTGTGAAGTTTGGGGCAGATTGGACATTCCATGCCTGAGTTACAGCAAATTCCTATTCAATTGCAGTAATAGCATGCTTTAACACTTAGCTAAGTGTTTGCTAGCATGTTTTAGCATGTTTCTAGTATGTTGTTAGCATGTTTAGCACTTGCTGGCACTTTTTTATATGTTATTAGGAGTCCACAACAGTGTTAAACATGTCACTTCCTGTTGCCAGCAGGTGGCGCTATGACTATAAATGAATATGAGCATGGTCATGTGTTCAGGACAGAATGCTTATCAAACGTGTGAAGTTTGGGGCAGATTGGACATTCCATGCCTGAGTTACAGCAACTTCCTGTTTCATGGCGAAACATCGAAATTTGTCAGGCCGCCGAGGACCCGCCCTTCGACGAAAACTCAAGATCTTCGCAATTTAACGTCGCAAAGGCCTTAAGATTATACTCACCAAATTTGAAGATGATCAGATTAAAACTGTAGGAGGAGTTCGTTAAAGTACGAGGCCTGAAAATGGCAAAAACTGCACAAAAATCTGAGAGGAAGTTCAAAATGGCTGACTTCCTGTTGTGTTTAGGGCTATGCTCCAAGAGACTTTTTTGTAGGTATTAGGTCATTACATGTATGTACCGAATTTCGTGCACGTACGTGGAACGTTGCGGGAGGCGCACTCCGTTGAACTTTTATAGGTGGCGCTATCGAGCCATTTTGCCCCGTCCAATTCTGAAACCTTTATCAGATGTAAATGTTCGCCAGTTCTGACGCGTGTGCAAAGTTTTGTGAGTTTTCGAGCATGTTTAGGCCCTCAAAAATGCAATTAAATGCGGAGAAGAATAATAATAAATATAGCTGCGAGCAGCGATTGCGGGCCCAAGCCGGTGGCACCGCCACCCTGGTGCCTTTAGTTACACTAAAGCCACCGGGGTGGCGGTGTCACCGGCTTGGGCCCTCCATCGCTGCTCGCAGCTATATTTATATATATATATATATATATATATATATATATATATATGTATATATGCCAGTTGGTGGCGCTATAACTTTGACTCCCAATAGTTACATCCATCTGATCGGCCTCTTACCACGAACACACTGCTGAAGTTTCATCAAGATCAGTTAACTTATGCAGAAGTTATATTACTTTGTGTTTCTCTTTTCTCGCCATTGTTTCCTCGCCACGGCCAAACCGTTCGAGATATCAAAAATCCGTCCGGAATTTATCATCCTCAATGTCTTGACTTCATGCTGACCGAGTTTGGAGGCGATTGGATGAATTCTCTAGGATGAGTACATCAAATTCCACAGCATGCGTTTTTCAAACAACCCATAATAGCCGACTTCCTGTTGGGCGGAGCTAATAACTTAGAGTGCGGAAGTTTTTTGGCCCGATGAGATCTATATGTGTACCGAGTTTCATATTAATTCATGCAAGCGTGTTTGATATATGGACCAAGTTTTTAGACCGTGTCCAAGGGGGCGCTGTTGAGCCCCCCTGCCACGCCCGGGTACCAGCTTCAGCCCGGCTCTGATGACTGTGGGTTCTGACCTGTGTGGAAAGTTTCAAGAGTTTTTGAGCACGTTAAGGGCCCCAAAAGCCCCTGAAACCTTGAAGAACAAAGATTAAATGGAATAGACAAATCCCCCCCCCACCCCCCCCCACACACACACAGACACACAGAGAGAGAGAGAAAATTCTCCATAAAATCCACATTCAAACCTAAATATCTGACTTCCTGTGGGTCTGAGGTAATGACTGTAAATTAGAAAGGTGTCCTGCTTGATGAGAACAATACACCTACCAAGTTTTGTGATTCTAGGAAAAACTAAGCCCCCATTTTTGACTAAAGGTGGCGCTACTGAGCCATTCCACCACGCCCATTTCTGAAACTTTGCACATGTCTACTGTATAATAAATGTGATGTGTCTGTCGAGTTTCATGCATTTTCAAGCATGTGAAGAGTCTCAAAAGCATCCGAAAAGAATATTAAAGTTTGATGCGTTGCCACGGCAACAGTATCTAAGATATCAATAATCCTTTCACAGGTCTACATCTGCCGTGTGTCTACATTATACACATAAAGTTTTAAGCAAATCGGGTAAAAATAAGAAAGTGATTTCAAAGCATTTTGAAAGTGACACACTTCCTGTTGCCAGTTGGTGGCACTATAACTTTGACTCACAAAGGTCACATCCATGTGATCGGCCTCTTACAACGAACACACTGCTGAAGTTTCAGCAAGATCAGATAATGTATGCAGAAGTTATAACACACTTCCTGTGTCCCATTATTCGCCATAAATTCGTTTCCTCGCCACGGCCAAACCGTTCGAGATATCAAAAATCTGTTCGCAAGAATTCATCCTCAATGTCTTGACTTCATTCACACCGAGTTTGGCGGCGATCGGATGAATTCCCTAGGAGGAGTATTTCACATTCCATTGTATGCGTTTTCCAAACAACGTATAATAACCGACTTCCTGTTGGGCTTTTGTAAAACTTAGAGCACGAAAGTTGTTCGGCCCGATGAGATCTATATGTGTACTGAGTTTCATATTATTACATGCAGGCGTGTTTGATATATGGACCAAGATTTCGGACCCCATTCCAGGGGGCGCTGTTGAGCCCCCCTGCCACGCCCGGGTACCAGCTTCAGTCCGGCCCTGATGGCCGCGGGTTCTGACCTGTGTGCAAAGTTTCAAGAGTTTTTGAGCATGTTAAGGGCCCCAAAAGTGGCAAAAAGGCAAAAGAAAAAATAATGAAGAAAAAAAATAAATAAATAAATAAATAATAATCCTTACGAAAACAATAGGGCCTCCGCCCTTTCAGGGCTTGGGCCCTAATAAATAATCCTACCGAAAACAATAGGGCCTTCGCCCTTTCAGGGCTTGGGCCCTAAATATAGCTGCGAGCAGCGATTACGGGCCCAAGCCGGTGGCCCTTCATCGCTGCTCGCAGCTATATTTATATATATATATATATATATATATATATTTATATATATATATATATGAGTCCGGTTCGATGAGACCAATATAAGTACTGATTTTTGTAACTGTGGGTAAAAGTAACCCCCCCACTTTTGTCAAAACCATTTTGAAAGTGACACACTTCCTGCTGCCAGTTGGTGGCGCTATAACTTTGACTCACAATAGTTACATCCATCTGATCGGCCTCTTACCACGAACACACTGCTGAAGTTTCATCAAGATCAGTTAATGTATGCAGAAGTTATAACACTTCGTGTTTCTCTTTTCTCGCCATAAATTCGTTTCCTCGCCACGACCAAACCGTTCGAGATATCAAAAATCCGTCCGCAATTTAGCATCCTCAATGTCTTGACTTCATGCACACCGAGTTTGATGGGGATTGAGTTAATTCTCTAGGAGGAGTGTTTCAAATTCCACAGCAAGCGTTCTCCAAACAACCCATAATAGCCGACTTCCTGTTGGGCTGGCGTAAAACTTGACTGAGGGAAAGTTGTTTGGCCCGATGAGATCTATATGTGTACCGAATTTCATATTAATTCATGCAAGCGTCTTTGATATATGGACCAAGTTTTCAGACCCCGTTCAAGGGGGTGCTGTTGAGCCCCCCTGCCACGCCCGTTTCTGAAACTTTTCACATGTCTACTGGCTAATAAGTGTGATGTATCTGTTGAGTTTCATCCAATTTCAAGTATGCTAAGAGTCTCAAAAGCATCCGAAAAGAATATTAAAGTTTGATGCGTTGCCACGGCAACAGTATCTAAGATATCAATAATCCTTTCACAGGTCTACATCTGCCGTGTATCTACATTATACACATAAAGTTTTAAGCAAATCGGGTAAAAATAAGAGAGTGATTTCAAAGCATTTTGAAAGTGACAAACTTCCTGCTGCCAGTTGGTGGCGCTATAACTTTGACTCACAATAGTTACATCCATGTGATCGGCCTCTTACAACGAACACACTGCGGAAGTTTCATCAAGATCAGTTAATGTATGCTGAAGTTATAATACTCTTCCTGTGTCCCTTATTCGCCATAAATTCGTTTCCTCGCCACGGCCAAACCGTTCGAGATATCAAAAATCCATCCGCAATTTAGCATCCTCAATGTCTTGACTTCATGCCCACCGAGTTTGATGGTGATTGAATTAATTCTCTAGGAGGAGTGTTTCAAATTCCACAGCAAGCGTTCTCCAAACAACCCATAATAGCTGACTTCCTGTTGGGCTGGCATATAACTTAAGAGTGTGAAAGTTGTTCGGCCCGATGAGATCTATATGTGTACCAAGTGTCATATTAATTCATGCAAGCTAGTTTGATCTATGGACCAAGTTTTCAGACCCCATTCAAGGGGGCGCTGTTGAGCCCCCCTGCCACGCCCGGGTACCAGCTTCAGCCTGGCCCTGATGGCCGCAGGTTCTGACCTGTGTGCAAAGTTTCAAGAGTTTTCGAGCACGTTAAGGGCCCCAAAAGCCCCTGAAACCTTGAAAAACAATTATAAAAGCAAATCTCTCCTAACAGACAAATCCCCCACACCCCACACACACACAGAGAGACACAGATACAGAGAGAGAGAGAGAGAGAGAGAATTCTCCAAAAAAATCACATTCAAACCAAAATATCTGACTTCCTGTTGGGCGGAGTTAATAACTGTAAATTAGAAAGTTGTCCGGCTCGATGAGAACAATATACATACCGATTTTTGTGATTCTAGGAAAAACTAAGCCCCCATTTTTGACTAAAGGTGGCGCTACTGAGCCCCTTACCATGCCCGTTTCTGAAACTTTGCACATGTCTACTGGATCATAAATGTGATGTGTCTGTCGAGTTTCATGCATTTTCAAGCATGTGAAGAGTCTCAAAAGCATCAAAAAAGAATATTAAAGTTTGATGCGTTGCCACGACAACAGTATCTAAGATATCAATAATCCTTTCACAGGTCTACATCTGCCGTGTGTCTACATTATACACATAAAGTTTGAAGCAAATTGGGTAAAAATAAGAGGGTGATTTCAAAGCATTTTGAAAGTGACACACTTCCTGCTGCCAGTTGGTGGCGCTATAACTTTGACTCACAATAGTCACATCCATGTGATCGGCCTCTTACAACGAATACACTGCTGAAGTTTCATCAAGATCAGTTAATGTATGCTGAAGTTATAATACACTTCCTGTGTCCCTTATTCGCCATAAATTCGTTTCCTCGCCACGGCCAAACCGTTCGAGATATCAAAAATCCGTCCGCAATTTAGCATCCTCAATGTCTTGACTTCATGCTGACCGAGTTTGGAGGCGAATGGATGAATTTCCTAGGAGGAGTACATCAAATTCCACAGCATGCGTTTTCAAACAACCCATAATAGCCGACTTCCTGTTGGGCTGGCGTAAAACTTAGAGCACGAAAGTTGTTCGGCCCGATGAGATCTATATGTGTACCGAGTTTCATATTATTACATGCAAGCGTGTTTGATTTATGGACAAGTGTTCGGATCCCGTTCCAGGGGGCGCTGTCGAGCCCCCCTGCCACGCCCGGGTACCAGCTTCAGTCCGGCCCTGATGGCCGCGGGTTCTGACATGTGTGCAAAGTTTCAAGAGTTTTTGAGCATGTTAAGGGCCCCAAAAGTGCCCGAAAGGTTGACAAAATAATAATAATAAATATATATATATATATATATATATATATATATATATATATATATATATAAATATAGCTGCGAGCAGCGATTACGGGCCCAAGCTGGTGGCACCGCAACCCCGGTGCCTTTAGTTACCTAAAGGCACCGGGGTGGCGGTGCCCCCGGCTTTGGCCCTTCATCGCTGCTTGCAGCTATATTTATATATATATATATATATATATATATATATATATATATATATATATATATATATATCTTTAATGTATTTTTATCATGTTGAAAAAGTTTGGTGTGCATAAAATAAACCACTTAGGAGGAGTAGCTAAAAACTCAAGAGTCTGACATATCCAAAAAATCCACATTCAAACCAATATATCTGACTTCCTGTTGCTCGGAGCTAATGACTGTAAATTAGAAAGTTGTCCGGCTCGATGAGACCAATATAAGTACTGATTTTTGTAACAGTGGGTAAAGGTAACCCCCCCACTTTTGTCAAAAGCATTTTGAAAGTGACACACTTCCTGCTACCAGTTGGTGGCGCTATAACTTTGACTCACAATAGTTACATCCATCTGACCGGCCTCTTACCACGAACACACTGCTGAAGTTTCATCAAGATCAGTTAATGTATGCAGAAGTTATAACACTTCATGTTTCTCTTTTCTTGCCATAAATTCGTGTCCTCGCCATGGCCAAACCGTTTGAGATATCAAAAATCCATCCGCAATTTAGAATCCTCAATGTCTTGACTTCATGCTGACCGAGTTTGGAGGCGAGTGGATGAATTATGTAGGAGGAGTACATCAAATTCCACAGCATGCGTTTTTCAAACAACCCATAATAGCCGACTTCCTGTTGGGCGGAGCTAATAACTTAGAGTGCGGAAGTTGTTCAGCCCCATGAGATCTATATGTGTACCGAGTTTCATATTAATTCATGCAAGAGTTTTTGATATATGGACCAAGTTTTCAGACCGTGTTCAAGGGGGCGCTGTTGAGCCCCCCTGCCACGCCCGGGTACCAGCTTCAGCCTGATGACCGTGGGCTCTGACCTGTGTGCAAAGTTTCAAGAGTTTTTGAGCATGTTAAGGGCCCCAAAAGCCCCTGAAACCTTGAAAAACAAATATTAAATGGAATAGACAAATCCCCCCCACCCACTCCACACACACACACATAGAGACAGAGAGAGAGAGAGAAAATTCTCCAGAAAATCCACATTCAAACCAAAATATCTGACTTTCTGATGGTCTGAGCTAATGACTGTGAATTAGAAAGTTGTCCGGCTCGATGAGAACAATATACATACCGATTTTTGTGATTCTAGGAAAAACTAAGCCCCCATTTTTGACTAAAGGTGGCGCTACTGAGCCCCTCACCACGCCCATTTCTGAAACTTTGCACATGTCTACTGGCTAATAAATGTGATGTGTCTGTCGAGTTTCATGCATTTTCAAGCATGTGAAGAGTCTCAAAAGCATCCGAAAAGAATATTAAAGTTTGATGCATTGCCACGGCAACAGTATCTAAGATATCAATAATCCTTTCACAGGTCTACATCTGCCGTGTGTCTACATTATACACATAAAGTTTGAAGCAAATCGGATAAAAATAAGAGGGTGATTTCAAAGCATTTTGAAAGTGACACACTTCCTGCTGCCAGTTGGTGGCGCTATAACTTTGACTCACAATAGTCACATCCATGTGATCGGCCTCTTACAACGAACACACTGCTGAAGTTTCATCAAGATCAGTTAATGTATGCAGAAGTTATAACACACTTCCTGTTTCCATTATTCGCCATAAATTCGTTTCCTCGCCACGGCCAAACCGTTCGAAATATCAAAAATCCCCTGGCAATTTTTCATCCTCAATGCCTTGACTTCATGCACACCGAGTTTGGTGGCGATCGGGTGAATTCCCTAGCAGAAGTGTTTCAAATACCAGACCATGCGTTTCCAAACAACCCTTAATAGCTGACTTCCTGTTGGGCTGGCGTAAAAAGTAAAAGTACGAAAGTTGTTCGGCCCGATGAGATCTATATATGTACCGAGTTTCATATTATTAGATGCAAGCGTGTCTGATTTATGGACCAAGTTTTCGGACCCCGTTCAAGGGGGCGCTGTTGAGCCCCCCTGCCACGCCCGGGTACCAGCTTCAGCCCGGCCCTGATGGCCGCGGGTTCTGACCTGTGTGCAAAGTTTCAAGAGTTTTCGAGCACGTTAAGGGTCTCAAAAGTGCCCGAAAGGTTGACAGAAAAATAAGAATAATAATAATAAATATAGCTGCGAGCAGCGATTACGGGCCCAAGCCGGTGGCACCGCAACCCCGGTGCCTTTGGGTGGCGGTACCGCCGGCTTTGGCCCTTCATCGCTGCTCGCAGCTATATTTATATATATATATATATATATATATATATATATATATATAAAAAAGACAGAAAATATTACTTGACTTACCTTATTCTGATTTTATGATACACTCAAAATATTCCACAACAAATCCTTTAAATTTAATGTAAAAATAAAAATGAAAGTAAGCAGTGTTGGGCTCTCGTAACCCTCTCATTAGAATCAAAATGTTTCAACATTTGCTTTGTATTTGGATGCTAAACTATTCTTTATTATAGGCTTTGTTCTTCACTCGTGTTCCAATATCGATGGAAAAAATCGTCCTCTTCACACGCGCAAAAATGTGCTTGGAAACATCACAGTGGAGCGGTGCTTACTGTGAATGTACGAATTGTACTACTGACTATTTAGAGCAGTGTAATTTTTATATGTTAGGTTGACTATTTTATTATTATATTTTATTAAGGCTATAATGAACAGGCTGCGATGTCAAGATTGCAATGCTGGAATGTGTGTGTGTGTGTGTGTGTGTGTGCATGTGTGTTCATGTTTTTCTATCCCGGTGGGGACTTCAGCCTGAATGCACACAGACTCATGGGGACTCGTGTCACAGTGGGGACCTAAATAGAGGTCCCCATGGGTAAACAAGCTTATAAATCATACAGAATGAGTTTTTTTGGAAATGTAAAAATGCAGAAAGTTTTCTGGGATAGGTAGGTTTAGGGGTAGGGTTAGTGTGAGGAGATAGAATACACAGTTTGTACAGTATAAAAACCATTAAGTCTATGGAGAGTCCCCACAAAGATAGTAAACCGTGTGTGTGTGGTGTGGGCGCGATTGAACAGTGGACACATAAAAACATACTCCGTCATTATACAGGACGACATTCAAACTGCAAAGTATTAACTTATATTTGTGTACAGTCGCAATAAAACACAACATTGTGCTTTTGTAAAATAATTTCAAGCAATCCACCCCCCGAAAGGTGCTAATTTTAAAATTAAACTAAAATGCTCATGGCTGCACGGGCATTCATAACGGTGCGCATCCACGGCGAGGAACGAGCAGAACAGAGTGAACGTTTTTCAGTTAATTCCTACTTCCATAGGAATTCATTTGAAACGCTCGCTCAACCACTATCAATGTCAGTGCGGACGACCATATTTTACTTTCGTTTTTAAGTTGGCGATTCAAAAGCCCCCAGCAGTGTCACACGTCGATTAACCGGTAGTAAAATATTCTCACCGTCACATACCTAGTATATTTTTATGTAGATACAATAGGCCTACCTGATTTTGAACACAAGAGGGCAGTATAGCCCTATGCATGACTTGACTTTTATGGGACTAAATAGTACAATTACTATTTTTTAAACTTATAAATAATTATTGAATTGAAAAAAAAAAGAATAAAATGGGTTTGGTTGTGATATTTGTATACTTTTATATAGAAATAAATGGTGTTTAATTACATTTTTAGAAGATGAGGCTTTTAGTGTTTCCTTTTTGTACATTACTTTAGTCCCTCACTATAGCAAAACTGTTTGAGATGTTTAATATCCGTTCACAATTTAGCATCTTTAATGTATTTTCATCATTTTGAAAAAGTTTGGTGTGAATAAAATAAACCAGTTAGGAAGAGTAGCTAAAAACTCAGAGTCTGAAATATCCAAAAAATCCACATTCAAACCAAAATATCTGACTTCCTTTTGCTTGGAGCTAATGACTGTAAATTAGAAAGTTGTCCGGCTCAGTGAGACCAATATATATAGTGATTTTTGTAACTGTTGGTAAAACTAAGCCCCCCACTTTTGTCAAAAGCATGTTGAAAGTGACACACTTCCTGCTGCCAGTTGGTGGCGCTATAACTTTGACTCACAATAGTCACATCAATGTGATCGGCCTCTGACCACGAACACACTGCTGAAGTTTTATCAAGATCAGTCAATGTATGCAGAAGTTATAATACACTTCCTGTGTCCCATTATTCGCCATAAATTCGTTTCCTCGCCTTGGCCAAACCGTTCGAGATATCAAAAATCCGTCCGCAATTTATCATCCTCAATGTCTTGACTTCATGCACACCGAGTTTTGAGGCGAATGGATGAATTTCCTAGGAGGAGTACATCAAATTCCACAGCATGCGTTTTCCAAACAACCCATAATAGCCGACTTCCTGTTGGGCTGGCGTAAAACTTAGAGCACGAAAGTTGTTCAGCCCAATAAGATCTATATGTGTACCGAGTTTCATATTAATTCATGCAAGAGTGTTTGGTATATGGACCAAGTTTTCGGACCGCACTCGGACCCCATTCAAGGGGGCGCTCGAGGGCGTACCTGGGCGTGGCCCCCCTGCCACGCCCAGGTACGCCCTAATGGCCGCAGCTTCTGACCTGTGTGCAAAGTTTCATGAGTTTTTGAGCACGTTAAAGGCCCCAAAAGCCCCCGAACCCTTGAACAATAATAATAATAATAATAATAATAATAATAAATATAGCTGCGAGCAGCGATTACGGGCCCAAGCCGGTGGCACCGCAACCCCGATGCCTTTAGTTACCTAAAGGCACCGGGGTGGCGGTGCCGCCGGCTTGGGCCCTCCATCGCTGCTCGCAGCTATATTTATATATATATATATATATACTGTATATATATATATATATATATATATATATATATATATATACTGTATATATATATATATATATATATATATATATATATATATATACATATACAGTATATATATAACAAAAGATATATACATTATATATATATCAGACAAGTAATATTCTCTGTCTTGTCACTTCACAAAAAAATGGTACAAATTGTACTACTGACTATATAAAGAGAGCAGTGTAATTTTGATAAGTTAGGTTGACTATTTTATAATTATATTTTATTAGGGCTATAATGAACAGGCTGCGATGTCAAGATTGCAATGCTGGTGTGTGTGTTTGTGTGTGTGTGTCGTGGGCGTGATTTAACAGTGGAGACATAAAAATATACTTTATGGTGCTAACTTTAAAATTGAAATAAAATGCTCACGGCTGCACGGGCATTCATTCCTACTTCCATAGGAATTCATTGAAAAAGCTCGCTCTGCTCCCAACCATAATCAATGTCAGTGCGGATGAACATATTTTACTTTCGTTTTTAAGTTAGCGATTCAAAAGCCCCCAGCGGTGTCACACGTTGATTAACCGGTGGTAAAATTATATTTTCACTGTCACATACATAGTATAGGCCGCCTACCTGAAAGAGAGTTTAGCTTGCCCGACCATAGTAGCCTGATTAGAACGTCAATGACAAAAAAATAACTTGGGAATCACTAAAACGAGAGATTATTCTAATTATATTACATTAATTTTAAGTTGCAATCAACAGTTGATAATAAATGTATTACTGATCAATGGTAACAAGGTTGCGCTGCTGAGGCTCGTGCAGCTTCTCCAGGAGAAACGTAAACAACTGAGCGCAGCACACAAAAAAGAAACCCAGTTAACAACATACTGACTATAAAAATTACAAATATGGAGTTTTTATATATTTTATAACATATGATAAGAGCAACCTCACTTGACGAGTAGGCTGTGTTTCCTGAATACAATCACGATTGAAACTGTGACATTGATTTCATCAACAGGTTAATAAACAGTTACAATTAAGTCACTTACATTTAAGATGCAATATTGACTGTTTTTGTTCTGTTTCAGCAGCAAAAATAGTTAAACCAAGATCACAGCAGAACCATCGCGCATCTCACAGCAACTTGTTTTCTCATTTCTGAATGATTCAGCATTTTGAACGAATCGGTTGACTCAAAGATTCAATGACCAATCCATAAACATCTGTCTCAATCATGAATGACTCAGTCATTCGAACGAATCGTTTGAACAAATTAATTAATGACTCGCTCATTAAGACGATCGCCTGGCGACACCTAATGGCGGTTTAGTGTTATGTTTAAAAGTATCATTCTTTCCAACGTGTGTGCACCATTATCAATGTCTGTGCGGACGTCTTTACTTTCACTTTTATATTAGCGATTTAAAAGCACCCGCTCGTGTCACACATCGATTAACCAATGGGAAAATATCCTCACAGTCATATACCTAATAAATTTATATTTAAATACAATAGGCCTACCTAGTAAAACGTTTTATATACTATTTGGATATCCTTTTGGACACAAGAGGGCAGTATAGCCCTATGTTTGCTTTTTTGTTGAACCAAATAGCACTAAATAGCCTGTTCATAACTTCTTTATACTTCTTGAATTGCAAAAACAGAATAAAATGGGTTTAGTTCTAATATTTGTATAATTTTATATAAAAATAAATGGTGTATAATTACATTTTTAGAAGTTATGAGATGTTTCCTGCTTCCTTTTTGACATTAATTTAATCCCTCGCCATAGCAAAACCGTTTGAGATATTCAATATCCGTTCACAATTTAGCATCTTTAATGTATTTTCATCATGTTGAAAAAGTTTGGTGGGAATAAAATAAATAGTTTAAGAGGAGTGGCTAAAAATTCAGAGGCTGATTTTGCAAAAAAATCCACATTCAGACCAAAATATCTGACTTCCTGATGGCTGGAGCTAATGAATGTAAATTAGAAAGTTGTCCAGCTTTATAAGAACAATATACAAACATTTTTTTTTTTACTGTAGTTAAAACTTACCCCCCCACTTTTGTCAAAAGCATGTTGAAAGTGACACACTTCCTGCTGCCAGTTGGTGGCACTATAACTTTGACTCACAATAGTTACATCCATCTGATCGGCCTCTTACCACGAACACACTGCTGAAGTTTCATCAAGATCAGTTAATGTATGCAGAAGTTATTCCACTTCGTGTTTCTCTTTTCTCGCCATAAATTTGATTCCTCGCCACGGCCAAACCGTTCGAGATATCAAAAATCCGTCCGCAATTTAGCATCCTCAAAGTCTTGACTACATGCACACCGAGTTTGGAGGGGACACAGTGAATTTTCTAGGAGGAGTATTTCACATTCCACAGCAAGCATTTTCCAAACAACCCATAATAGCCGACTTCCTGTTGGGCTGGCGTAAAACTTGACAAGGACAAAGTTGTTTGGCCCGATGAGATCTATATGTGTACCGAGTTTCATATTAATTTATGCAAGCGTGTTTGATTAATGGACCAAGTTTTCAGACCCCGTTCAAGGGGGCGCTGTTGAGCCCCCCTGCCACGCCCGTTTCTGAAACTTTGCACATGTCTACTGGCTAATAAGTGTGATGTGTCTGTCGAGTTTCATCCAATTTCAAGCATGCTAAGAGGTTTAAAAGCATCCAAAAAAAATATTAAAGTTTGATACGTTGCCACGGCAACAGTATCTAAGATATCAATAATCCTTTCACAGGTCTACATCTGACGTGTGTCTACATTACACACATAAAGTTTGAAGCAATTCGGGTAAAACTAAGAGGGTGATTTCAAAGCATTTTGAAAGTGACAAACTTCCTGCTGCCAGTTGGTGGCGCTATAACTTTGACTTACAATAGTTACATCCATCTGATCGGCCTTTTACCATGAACACACTGCTGAAGTTTCATCAAGATCAGTTAATGTATGCAGAAGTTATAACACACTTCCTGTGTCCCATTATTCGCCATAAATTTGTTTCCTCGCCACGGCCAAACCGTTCGAGATATCAAAAATCTGTTCGCAATTTAGTATCCTCAATGTCTTGACTTCATTCACACCGAGTTTGGTGGCGATCGGATGAATTCCCTAGGAGGAGTATTTCACATTCCATTGTATGCGTTTTCCAAACAACGTATAATAACCGACTTCCTGTTGGGCTGGTGTAAAACTTAGAGCACGAAAGTTGTTCGGCCCGATGAGATCTATATGTGTACTGAGTTTCATATTATTACATGCAAGCGTGTTTGATTTATGGACCAAGTTTTCAGACACCATTCCAGGGGGCGCTGTCGAGCCCCCGTGCCACGCCCGGGTACCAGCTTCAGTCCGGCCCTGATGGCCGCAGGTTCTGACATGTGTGCAAAATTTCAAGAGTTTTTGAGCATGTTAAGGGCCCCAAAAGTGCCCGAAAGGTTGACAAAATAATAATAATAATAATAAAATATAGCTGCGAGCAGCGATTACGGGCCCAAGCCGGTGGCACCGCAACCCCGGTGCCTTTAGTTCCCTAAAGGCACCGGGGTGGCGTTGCCACCGGCTTTGGCCCTTCATCGCTGCTCGCAGCTATATTTATATATATATATATATATATATGTACATACATACATATACATATATATATATATATATATATATATATATATATATACATACGTATATATATATGTAGAAGACAGAAAATATTACTTGTCTTACTTTATTCTGATTTTATGATACACTCAAAATATTCCACAACATTGATTAATGTTGATTAACCCGTTGATTAACCGGTGGTAAAATATTCTCACCGTCACATACCTAGTATATTTTTATATAGATACAATAGGCATACCTGATTTTGAACACAAGAGGGCAGTATAGCCCTATGTATGACTTGACTTTTATGGGACTAAAGAGTACAATTGCTATTTTTAAACGTATAAGTAATGCTTAAATTGAAAAAAAAAATAATAATAAAATGGGTTTAGTTGTGATATTTGTATACTTTTATATAGAAATAAATGGTGTATAATTACATTTTTAGAAGATGAGGCTTTTAGCGTTTCCTTTTTGTACATTACTTTAATCCCTCACTATATCAAAACTGTTTGAAATATTTAATATCCGTTCACAATTTAGCATCTTTAATGTATTTTCATCGTGTTGAAAAAGTTTGGTGTGAAAAAAATAAACCAGTTAGGAGGAGTAGGTAAAAACTCAGAGTCTGAAATATCCCAAAAATCCACATTCAGACCTAAATATCTGACTTCCTGTTGGTCGGAGCAAATTACTTTAAATTAGAAAGTTGTCCGGCTCGATGAGACCAATGTACGTACTGATTTTTGTTACTGTATATACAACTAACCCCCCCACTTTTGTCAAAGGCATTTTGAAAGTGACACACTTCCTGCTGCCAGTTGGTGGTGCTATAACTTTGACTCACAATAGTTACATACATCTGATCGGCCTCTTACCACGAACACACTGGTGAAGTTTCATCAAGATCAGTTAATGTATGCAGAAGTTATACCGCTTCGTGTTTCTCTTTTCTCGCCATAAATTTGTTTCCTCGCCACGGCCAAACCGTTCGAGATATCAAAAATCCTTCCGCAATTTAGCATCCTCAATGACTTGACTTCATGCACACCGAGTTTGGTGGGGATTGGATGAATTCTCTAGGAGGAGTACTTCGCATTCCACAGCAAGCGTTTTCCAAACAACCCATAATAGCCGACTTCCTGTTGGGCTGGCGTAAAACTTGACGGGGGAAAAGTTGTTTGGCCCGATGAGATCTATATGTGTACCGAGTTTCATATTAATTCATGCAAGCGTGTTTGATCTATGGACCAAGTTTTCAGACCCAGTTCAAGGGGGCGCTGTTGAGCCCCCCTGCCACGCCCGGGTACCAGCTTCAGCCCGGCCCTGATGCCAGGGGGTTCTGACTTGTGTGCAAAGTTTCAAGAGTTTTTGAGCATGTTAAGGACCCCAAAAGCCCCTGAAACCTTGATTAACAATATAAAAGCAATAGTCAAATCCCCCCCTCCCCTCACACACACAGAGACACAGAGAGAGGGAGAGAAAATTCTCCAGAAAATCCACATTCAAACCAAAATATCTCTCTTCCTCTTGGTCCGAGCTAGTTACTGTAAATTAGAAAGTTGTCCGTCTTGATGAGAACAATGCACATACCAAGTTTTGTTGCTGTTGATAAAACTAACCCCCCCACTTTTGACTAAAGGTGGCGCTACTGAGCCATTTCACCACGCCCGTTTCTGAAACTTTGCACATGTCTACTGGATAATAAATGTGATGTGTCTGTCGAGTTTCATCCAATTTCAAGCATGCTAAGAGTCTCAAACGCATCCGAAAAGAATATTAAAGTTTGATGCGTTGCCACGGCAACAGTATCTAAGATATCAATAATCCTTTCACAGGTCTACATCTGCCGTGTGTCTACATTATACACATAAAGTTTGAAGCAGATCGGGTAAACCTAAGAGGGTGACATCAAAGAATTTTGAAAGTGACACACTTCCTGCTGCCAGTTGGTGGCGCTATAACTTTGACTCACAATAGTCACATCAATGTGATCGGCCTCTGAAAACGAACACACTGCTGAAGTTTTATCAAGATCAGTTAATGTATGCAGAAGTTATAACACACTTCCTGTTTCTCTTTTCTCGCCATAAATTCGTTTCCTCGCCACGGCCAAACCGTTCGAGATATCAAAAATCCGTCCGCAATTTAGCATCCTCAATGTCTTGACTTCACGCTGACCGAGTTTGGTGGGGATCGGATGAATTCTGTAGGAGGAGTACATTAAATTCCACAGCATGCGTTTTTCAAACAACCCTGAATAGCCGACTTCCTGTTGGGCTGGCATAAAACTTAGAGCATGAAAGTTGTTCGGCCCAATGAGATCTATATGTGTACCGAGTTTCATATTATTACATGCAAGCGTGTTTGATTTATGGACCAAGTTTTTGGATGCTGTTCCAGGGGGCGCTGTTGAGCCCCCCTGCCACGCCCGGGTACCAGCTTTAGCCCGGCCCTGATGGCCGCGGGTTCTGACCTGTTTGCAAAGTTTCAAGAGTTTTCGAGCATGTTAAGGGCCCCAAAAGTGCCCGAAAGGTTGACAAAAAAATAAGAATAATAATAAATAATCCTACCGGAAACAATAGGGCCTTCGCCCTTTCAGGGCTTGGGCCCTAATAATAAACGGAGCAATTCCAAGAGGGTCCTCACACCATCGGTGCTCGGGCCCTAATAAATATAGCTGCGAGCAGCGATTACGGGCCCAAGCCGGTGGCACCGCAACCCCGGAGCCTTTACCTAAAGGCACCGGGGTGGCGGTACCGCCGGCTTTGGCCCTTCATCGCTGCTCGCAGCTATATTTATATATATATATATATATATATATGTATATATATATATATATATATATATATATATATATATATATGGCTATAATGAACAGGCTGCGATGTCAAGATTGCAATGCTGGAATGTGTGTGTGTGTGTGTGTGTGTGTGTGTGTGCATGTGTGTTCATGTTTTTATATCCCGGTGGGGACTTCAACCTGAATGCACACAGACTCATGGGGACTCGTGTCACAGTGGGGACCTAAATAGAGGTCCCCATGGGTAAACAAGCTTAGAAATCATACAGAATGAGTCTTTTTGGAAATGTAAAAATGCAGAAAGTTTTCTGTAATGGGTAGGTTTAGGGGTAGTGTTAGTGTGAGGAGATAGAATATACAGTTTGTAAAGTATAAAAACCATTAAGTCTATGGAGAGTCCCCACAAAGATAGTAAACCGTGTGTGTGTGTGTGTGTGTGTGTGTGTGTGTGTGTGTGTGTGTGTGTGTGTGTGTGTGGCGTGGGCGCGATGGAACAGTGGACACATAAAAACATACGTCATTATACAGGACCACATTCAAACTGCAAAGTGTAAACTTATATTTGTGTACTGTCGCAATAAGACACAACATTGTGCTTTTGTAAAATAATTTCAAGCAATCCACCCCCTGAAAGGCGCTAATTTTAAAATTAAACTAAAATGCTCATGGCTGCACGGGCATTCATGGTGCGCATCCACGACAAGGAACGAGCAGAACAGAGTGAACGTTTTTCAGTTTATTCCTACTTCCATAGGAATTCATTTGAAACGCCCGCTCAACCGCTCACCCTGTAGTCTGTGTGAGTCCTAATGCCCCAGTGTAGTGACGGGGACCCTATACTGCCAAAAGAGCACCGTCCTTCGGATGAGACGTTAAACCGAGGTCCTGACTCTCTGTGGTCATTAAAAATCCCAGGATGTCCTTCGAAAAAGAGTAGGGGTGTAACCCCGGCATCCTGGCCAAATTTGCCCCTTGGCCTCTATCCATCATGGCCTCCTAATCATCCCCATGTACTGATATACTGATTGGCTTCATCACTGTCTCCTCTCCACCAGTAAGCTGGTGTGTGGTGGGCGTTCTGGCGCAATATGGCTGCCGTCGCATCATCCAAGTGGATGCTGCACATTGGTGGTGGTTGAGGAGATTCCCCCCATCTATGTAAAGCGCTTTGAGGTCTCAGAAAAAGCGCTATATAAATGTAACAAATTATTATTATTATTATCAACCACTATCAATGTCAGTGCGGACGAAAATATTTTACTTTCATTTTTAATTTTGCGATTCAAAAGCCCCCAGTGGTGTCACACGTCGATTAACCGGTGGTAAAATATTCTCACCGTCACATACCTAGTATATTTTTATGTAAATACAATAGGCCTACCTGATTTTGAACACAAGAGGGCAGTATAGCCCTATGTATAACTTGAATTTATGAGAATAAATAGTACAATTACTATTTTTAAACTTATAAATAATTATTAAATAAAAAAAAAAAGAATAAAATGAGTTTGGTTGTGATATTTGTATACTTTTATAGAAATAAATGGTGTATAATTACATTTTTAGAAGATGAGGCTTTTAGTGTTTAATTTTTGTACATTACTTCAGTCCCTCACTATAGCAAAACCATTTGAGATGTTTAATATCCATTCACAATTTAGCATCTTTAATGTATTTTCATCATTTTGAAAAAGTTTGGTGTGAATAAAATAAGCCAGTTTGGAAGAGTAGCTAAAAACTCAGAGTCTGAAATATCCAAAAAATCCACATTCAAACCTAAATATCTGACTTTCTTTTGCTCTGAGCTAATGACTGTTAATTAGAAAGTTGTCCGGCTCGGTGAGACCAATATATATACTCATGTTTGTAACTGTTGGTAAAACTAACCCCCCCACTTTTGTCAAAAGCATGTTGAAAGTGACACACTTCCTGCTGCCAGTTGGTGGCGCTATAACTTTGACTCACAATAGTTACATCCATCTGATCGGCCTCTTACCACAAACACACTGCTGAAGTTTCATCAAGATCAGTTAATGTATGCAGAAGTTATAACACTTCGTGTCTCTCTTTTCTCGCCATAAATTAATTTCCTCGCCACGGCCAAACCGTTCAAGATATAAAAAATCCGTCCGCAATTTAGCATCCTCAATGCCTTGACTTCACGCTGACCGAGTTTGGAGGCGAATCAATGTATTTCCTAGGAGGAGTACATTAAATTCCACAGCAAGCGTTTTCCAAACAACCCTAAATAGCCGACTTCCTGTTGGGCTGGCGTAAAACTTAGAGCACGAAAGTTGTTCGGCCCGATGAGATCTATATGTGTACCAAGTTTCAAATTAATTCATGCAAGCGTGTTTGATATATGGACCAAGTTTTAGAACCCCGTTCAAGGGGGCGCTGTTGAGCCCCCCTGCCACGCCCGGCTACCAGATTCAGCCCCGTCCTGATGGCCGCGGGTTCTGACCTGTGTGCAAAGTTTCAAGAGTTTTCGAGCACGTTTAGGGACCCAAAAGCCCCAGAAACCTTGAAAAACAAATGAAAAAGTAAAATCTCACTCAACTGACAAATCACCCCCACCCCTCACACACACAGAGACAGAGAGAGAGAGAAAATTCTCCAAAAAAATCACATTCAAACCAAAATATCTGACTTTCTGTTGCTTTGAGCTATTAAGTGTAAATTAGAAAGTTGTCCGGCTCGATGAGAACAATATACATACCGATTTTTGTGATTCTAGGAAAAACTAAGCCCCCATTTTTGACTAAAGGTGGCGCTACTGAGCCATTCCACCACGCCCGTTTTTGAAACTTTGCACATGTCTACTGTCTAATAAGTGTGATGTGTCTGTCGAGTTTCATGCAATTTCAAGTATATTAAGAGTCTCAAAAGCATCAAAAAAGAATAATAAAGTTTGATGCGTTGCCACGGCAACAGTATCTAAGATATCAATAATCCTTTCACAGGTCTACATCTGCCGTGTGTCTACATTATACACATAAAGTTTGAAGCAAATCGGATAAAAATAAGAGGGTGATTTCAAAGCATTTTGAAAGTGACACACTTCCTGCTGCCAGTTGGTGGCGCTATAACTTTGACTCAAAATAGTCACATCCATGTGATCGGCCTCTTACAACGAACACACTGCTGAAGTTTCATCAAGATCAGTTAATGTATGCAGAAGTTATAACACACTTCCTGTTTCCATTATTCGCCATAAATTCGTTTCCTCGCCACGGCCAAACCGTTCGAGATATCAAAAATCCCCTGGCAATTTTTCATCCTCAATGCCTTGACTTCATGCACACCGAGTTTGGTGGCGATCGGGTGAATTCCCTAGGAGAAGTGTTTAAAATACCAGACCATGCGTTTCCAAACAACCTTTAATAGCTGACTTCCTGTTGGGTTGGCGTAAAAAGTAAAAGTACGAAAGTTGTTCGGCCCGATGAGATCTATATATGAACCGAGTTTCATATTATTACATGCAAGCGTGTCTGATTTATGGACCAAGTTTTCGGACCCCGTTCAAGGGGGCGCTGTTGAGCCCCCCTGCCACGCCCGGGTACCAGCTTCAGCCCGGCCCTGATGGCCGCGGGTTCTGACCTGTGTGCAAAGTTTCAAGAGTTTTCGAGCACGTTAAGGGTCTCAAAAGTGCCCGAAAGGTTGACAGAAAAATAAGAATAATAATAATAATAATAATAATAATAAATAATCCTACCGAAAACAATAGGGCCTTCGCCCTTTCAGGGCTTGGGCCCTAAATATAGCTGCGAGCAGCGATGGAGGGCCCAAGCCGGTGGCACCGCAACCCCGGTGCCTTTAGTTACCTAAAGGCACCGGGTTGGCGGTACCGCCGGCTTCGGCCCTCCATCGCTGCTCGCAGCTATATTTATATATATATATATATATATATATATATATATATACATACATACACACACATACATACATATATATATATATATATTACCGTTCAAAAGTTTGGGGTCAGTAAGATTTTTAATGTTTTTAGGAGAAGTCTCTTCTGCTCACCAAGGCTGCATTTATTTGATTAAAAATACAAACAAAAACTGTAATATTGTGAAATATTATTCCAATTTAAAACAGCTGTTTTCAATTTTAAAATATTTTACATAGCAATTAATTTCTGTGATCAAAGTTGAGTTTTCAGCATCATTACTCCAGTCTTCAGTGTCACATGATCCTTCAGAAATCATTCTAATATGATGATTGATGCTCCGTCAATATTTCAATATTACTCCGTTGCGTTCCGTCAATATTACGTTATTAGAAAAATATTTTTTTAGAGAATCGATTTTTTGACATTTGTGAATTGATTCAGAATCGTCCACGTCCGCATCGCGATGCATCTAAGAATCAATTTTTTCTCCCACCCCTAGATTTCATACAACAGGTTAATAAACAGTTACAATTAAGTCACTTACATTTTAGATGCAGTATTGATTGTTTTTGTTCTATTTCAGCAGCGAAAATAGTTAAAGATCACAGCAGAACCATCACGCATCACGTGTTTTCTCATAACTGAACGATTCAGCATTTTTAAGGAATCGGTTGACTCAAAGTTTGAATGATCAATCCATAAACATCTGTCTTAATCATGATCGACTCATTCGAACGAATCGTTTGAACGAATGAATCAATGACTCGCTTATTAAGATGGATGCCTGGCGACACCTAATGGCGGTTTAGTGTTGTTTAAAAGCATCATTCTTTCCAACTTGTGTGATTTGTGTGTGCAACATTATCAATGTCAGTGTGGAAGTCTGTATTTTTCTTTTATTTTTATATTAGCAATTTAAAAGCACCCGCTTGTGTCACACGTCGAATAACCGGTGGGAAAATATCCTCAGACACATACCTAATAAATGTATCTTTAAATAGAATATTGGCCTACCTGGTAAAAAGTTTTATATACTATTTTGATGTGCTTTTGGACACAAGAGGGCAGTATAGCCCTATGTATGACTTGTTTTTTTTTTTTTTACTTTAACGTTTTTAATTTTAGAATAAAATTAGAATAAAATTCTTTTTAAAAACAGGATAAAATGGGTTTAGTTGTGATATTTGTATACTTTTATATAGAAATAAATGGTATATAATTACATTTTTAGAAGATTTTAGGCTTTTAGTGTTTCCTTTTTGGACATTATTTTAATCCCTCGCCATAGCAAAACCGTTTGAGATATTTATTATTCTTTCACAATTTAGCATATTTAATGTATTTTCATCACGTTGAAAAAGTCTGGTGGGAATAAAATAAATAGTGTAAGAGGAGTGGCTAAAAATTCAGAGGCTGATTTTGCAAAAAAAATCCACATTCAGACCAAAATATCTGACTTCCTGATGGCCAGAGCTAATGAATGTAAATTAGAAAGTTGTCCGGCTTGATGAGAACAATATAAAAACTATTTTTTTTTTTACTGTACTTAAAAATAAC
Source organism: Abramis brama (assembly GCF_963993115.1). Classification (NCBI taxonomy): domain Eukaryota; kingdom Metazoa; phylum Chordata; class Actinopteri; order Cypriniformes; family Leuciscidae; genus Abramis; species Abramis brama. Next base: position 18,551,772 of record NC_139971.1, read on the forward strand.
CCCCCCACTTTTGTCAAAAGCATGTTGAAAGTGACATACTTCCTGCTGCCAGTTGGTGGCGCTATAACTTTGACTCACAATAGTTACATCCATCTGATCGGCCTCTTACCACAAACACACTGCTGAAGTTTCATCAAGATCAGTTAATGTATGCAGAAGTTATTCCACTTCGTGTTTCTCTTTACTCGCCATAAATTCGATTCCTCGCCACGGCCAAACCATTCGAGATATCAAAAATCCGTCCACAATTTAGCATCCTCAAAGTCTTGACTACATGCACACCGAGTTTGGAGGGGACACGGTGAATTTTCTAGGAGGAGTATTTCACATTCCACAGCAAGCGTTTTCCAAACAACCCATAATAGCCGACTTCCTGTTGGGCTGGTGTAAAACTTGACCAGGGGAAAGTTGTTCGGCACGATGAGATCTATATGTGTACCGAGTTTCATATTAATTCATGCAAGCGTGTTTGATATATGGACCAAGTTTTAGAACCCCGTTCAAGGGGGCGCTGTTGAGCCCCCCAGCCATGCCCGGGTACCAGCTTCTGCCCGTCCCTGATGGCAGGGGGTTCTGACTTGTGTGCAAAGTTTCAAGAGTTTTTGAGCACGTTAAGGACCCCAAAAGCCCCTGAAACCTTGATTAACAATATAAAAGCAATAGTCAAATCCCCCCCTCCCCTCACACACACAGAGACACAGAGAGAGGGAGAGAAAATTCTTCAGAAAATCCACATTCAAACCAAAATATCTCTCTTCCTGTTGGTCGGACATAGTTAATGTCAATTAGAAAGTTGTCCGTCTTGATGAGAACAATACACATACCAAGTTTTGTTGCTGTTGATAAAACTAACCCCCCCACTTATGACTAAAGGTGGCGCTACTGAGCCCCTCACCACGCCCGTTTCTGAAACTTTGCACATGTCTACGGGCTAATAAATGTGATGTGTCTGTCGAGTTTCATCCAATTTCAAGTATGTTAAGAGTCTCAAAAGCATCAAAAAAGAATATTAAAGTTTGAAGCGTTGCCATGGCAACAGTATTAAAGATATCAAAAATCCTTTCACAGGTCTACATCTGCCGTGTGTTTACATTATACACATAAAGTTTGAAGCAAATCGGGTAAAAATAAGAGGGTGATTTCAAAGAATTTTTAAAGTAACACACTTCCTGCTGCCAGTTGGTGGCGCTATAACTTTGACTCACAATAGTCACATCAATGTGATCGGCCTCTGACAACGAACACACTGCTGAAGTTTCATCAAGATCAGTCAATTTATGCAGAAGTTATAACACATTTCCTGTTTCCATTATTCGCCATAAATTCGTTTCCTCGCCACGGCCAAACCGTTCGAGATATCAAAAATCCGTCCGCAATTTAGCATCCTCAATGTCTTGACTTCATGCTGACCGAGTTTGGAGGCGATTGGATGAATTCCCTAGGAGGAGTACATTAAATTCCACAGCATGCGTTTCCAAACAACCTATAATAGCCGACTTCCTGTTGGGCTGGCGTAAAACTTAGAGCACGAAAGTTGTTCGGCCCGATGAGATCTATATGTGTTCCGAGTTTCATATTATTACATGCAAGTGTGTTTGATTTATGGACAAGTGTTCGGATTCCGTTCCAGGGGGCGCTGTTGAGCCCCCCTGCCACGCCCGGGTACCATCTTCAGCCCGGCCCTAATGGCCGCGGGTTCTGACCTGCGTGCAAAGTTTCATGAGTTTTTGAGCACGTTAAAGGCCCCAAAAGCCCCCGAACCCTTGAAGAACAATAATAATAATAATAATAATAATAATAATAATAATCCTAACGAAAACAATAGGGCCTTCGCCCCTTCAGGGCTTGGGCCCTAATTAAAGCTGCAAGCAGCGATGAAAGGGCCCTCGCACCCGTGCCATCAACACTCGGTGGCTTTAGGAAGACAGAGCATGGTTGGGAAATGTACATTTAAGGAGGTATATATAGTAAGAGTATGTCAAAGTCAGTTGCAAAATTTTTTGTATAATGGTGATAATAGCATGCTTCATGATTCAGCTAAGTGTTGCTAGCATGTTTAGTCTGTTTCTAGCATGCTTAGTACACAATAATTATGTGGTTAGTACTGCATTACTGTGTTAACCATGTCAGTTTCTGTTGCCAGTAGGTTGTGTTATGACTATAACTGAATATGAGCATGGATGTGTGTTCAGGACAGAACACTTATCAAACGTGTGAAGTTTGGTGCAAATTGGACATTGCCTTCTTGAGTAACAACAAAGTCATGTTTCATTGAATTAGTATTCTTTAGCACGTAGCTAAGCATTGTTAGCATGTTTTAACATATTTCTAGCATGTTTAGAACTCAATGGCATTTTTAACATGTTGCTAGAACGGCATCAACGTGTTAAACATGTCACTTCCTGTTGCCAGTAGGTGGCGCTATTACTATAACTGAACATTCTCATGTAGATGTGTTCAGGCCATGACTCTTATCAAAAGTGTGAAGTTTGGGGCAGATTGGACATTCCATGCCTGAGTTACAGCAAATTCCTATTTAATTGCAATAATAGCATGCGTTAGCACTTAGCTAAGAGTTTGCTAGCATGTTTTAGCATGTTTCTAGTATGTTGTTAGCATGTTTAACACTTGCTGGCACTTTTTTATATGTTATTAGGAGTCCATAACAGTGTTAAACATGTCACTTCCTGTTGACAGCAGGTGGCGCTATGACTGTAACTGAATATAAGCATGGGCATGTGTTCAGGACAGAACGCTTATCAAAAGTGTGAAGTTTGGGGCAGATTGGACATTCCATGCCTGAGTTACAGCAAATTCATATTTAATTGCAGTAATATCATTCTTTAGCACTTAGCTAAGTGTTTGCTAGTATGTTTCAGCATGTCTCTAGTATGTTGGTAGGATGTTTAGCACCTACTGGCATTTTTTTATATGTTATTAGGAGTCAAGGACAGTGTTAAACGTCACTTCCTGTTGCCAGCAGGTGGCGCTATGACTATAACTAAATATGAGCATGGACATGTGTTCAAGAGATAACTCTTATCAAACGTGTGAAGTTTGGGGTAGATTGTACATTGCCTTCTTGAGTAACAACAAAGTCCTGTTTCATTGAATTAGCATGCTTTAGCATTTAGCTAAGTATTGCTAGCATGTTTTAACATGTTTCTAGCATGTTTAGAACTCAATGGCATTTTTAACATGTTGCTAGAACGGCATCAACGTGTTAAACATGTCACTTCCTGGTGCCAGTAGGTGGCGCTATTACTATAACTGAATTTGAGCATAGACATGTGTTCAGGCCATGATTCTTATCAAACATGTGAAGTTTGGGGCAGATTGGACATTCCATGCCTGAGTTACAGCAAATTCCTATTTAATTGCAGTAATAGCATGCTTTAACACTTAGCTAAGTGTTTGCTAGCATGTTTCTAGTATGTTGCTAACCTGTTTAGCACTTGCTGGCTCTTTTTTATATGTTATTAGGAGACCACAACACTGTTAAACATGTCACTTCCTGCTGACAGCAGGTGGCGCTATTACTATAACTGAACATTCTCATGTAGATGTGTTCAGGCCATGACTCTTATCAAAAGTGTGAAGTTTGGGGCAGATTGGACATTCCATGCCTGAGTTACAGCAAATTCCTATTTAATTGCAGCAATAGCATGCTTTAGCACTTAGCTAAGTGTTTGATAGCATGTTTTAGCATGTTTCTAGTATGTTGTTAGCATGTTTAGCACTTGCTGGCACTTTTTTTATGTTTTTATATGTCCACAACAGTGTTTAACATGTCACTTCCTGTTGCCAGCAGGTGGCACTATGACTGTAACTGAATATGAGCATGGTCATGTGTTCAGGACAGAACGTTTATTAAAAGTGTGAAGTTTGGCGCAGATTGGACATTGCCTTCTTGAGTAACAACAACATCCTGTTTCATTGAATTAGCATGCTTTAGCACTTAGCTAAGTATTGCTAGCATGTTTTAACATGTTTCTAGCATGTTTAGAAGTCAATGGCATTTTTAACATGTTGCTAGAATGGCATCAACGTGTTAAACATGACACTTCCTGTTACCAGTAGGTGGCGCTATTACTATAACTGAATATTCTCATGTAGATGTGTTCAGGACAGAACGCTTATCAGAAGTGTGAAGTTTGGGGCAGATTGGACATTCCATGCCTGAGTTACAGCAAATTCCTATTTAATTGCAATAATAGCATGCTTTAGCACTTAGCTAAGAGATGGCTAGCATGTTTTAGCATGCTTCTAGTATGTTGTTAGCATATTTAGCACTTGCTGGCACTTTTTTATATGTTATTAGGAGTCCATAACAGTGTTAAACATGTCACTTCCTGTTGCCAGCAGGTGGCGCTATGACTATAACTGAATATAAGCATGGTCATGTGTTCAGGACAGAACTCTTATCAAACGTGTGAAGTTTGGGGCAGATTAGACATTCCATGCCTGAGTTACAGCAAATTCCTATTTAATTGCAATAATAGCATGCTTTAGCACTTAGCTAAGAGTTTGCTAGCATGTTTTAGCATGCTTCTAGTATGTTGTTAGCATGTTTAGCACTTGCTGGCACTTTTTTATATGTTATTAGGAGTCCATAACAGTGTTAAACATGTCACTTCCTGTTGCCAGCAGGTGGCGCTATGACTATAACTGAATATAAGCATGGTCATGTGTTCAGGACAGAACTCTTATCAAACGTGTGAAGTTTGGGGCAGATTAGACATTCCATGCCTGAGTTACAGCAAATTCCTATTTAATTGCAGTAATAGCATGCTTTAACACTTAGCTAAGTGTTTGCTAGCATGTTTCTAGTATGTTGCTAACCTGTTTAGCACTTGCTGGCTCTTTTTTATATGTTATTAGGAGACCACAACACTGTTAAACATGTCACTTCCTGCTGACAGCAGGTGGCGCTATTACTATAACTGAACATTCTCATGTAGATGTGTTCAGGCCATGACTCTTATCAAAAGTGTGAAGTTTGGGGCAGATTGGACATTCCATGCCTGAGTTACAGCAAATTCCTATTTAATTGCAGCAATAGCATGCTTTAGCACTTAGCTAAGTGTTTGATAGCATGTTTTAGCATGTTTCTAGTATGTTGTTAGCATGTTTAGCACTTGCTGGCACTTTTTTTATGTTTTTATATGTCCACAACAGTGTTTAACATGTCACTTCCTGTTGCCAGCAGGTGGCACTATGACTGTAACTGAATATGAGCATGGTCATGTGTTCAGGACAGAACGTTTATTAAAAGTGTGAAGTTTGGCGCAGATTGGACATTGCCTTCTTGAGTAACAACAACATCCTGTTTCATTGAATTAGCATGCTTTAGCACTTAGCTAAGTATTGCTAGCATGTTTTAACATGTTTCTAGCATGTTTAGAAGTCAATGGCATTTTTAACATGTTGCTAGAATGGCATCAACGTGTTAAACATGACACTTCCTGTTACCAGTAGGTGGCGCTATTACTATAACTGAATATTCTCATGTAGATGTGTTCAGGACAGAACGCTTATCAGAAGTGTGAAGTTTGGGGCAGATTGGACATTCCATGCCTGAGTTACAGCAAATTCCTATTTAATTGCAATAATAGCATGCTTTAGCACTTAGCTAAGAGTTTGCTAGCATGTTTTAGCATTCTTCTAGTATGTTGTTAGCATATTTAGCACTTGCTGGCACTTTTTTATATGTTATTAGGAGTCCATAACAGTGTTAAACATGTCACTTCCTGTTGCCAGCAGGTGGCGCTATGACTATAACTGAATATAAGCATGGTCATGTGTTCAGGACAGAACTCTTATCAAACGTGTGAAGTTTGGGGCAGATTAGACATTCCATGCCTGAGTTACAGCAAATTCCTATTTAATTGCAATAATAGCATGCTTTAGCACTTAGCTAAGAGTTTGCTAGCATGTTTTAGCATGCTTCTAGTATGTTGTTAGCATGTTTAGCACTTGCTGGCACTTTTTTATATGTTATTAGGAGTCCATAACAGTGTTAAACATGTCACTTCCTGTTGCCAGCAGGTGGCGCTATGACTATAACTGAATATAAGCATGGTCATGTGTTCAGGACAGAACTCTTATCAAACGTGTGAAGTTTGGGGCAGATTAGACATTCCATGCCTGAGTTACAGCAAATTCCTATTTAATTGCAATAATAGCATGCTTTAGCACTTAGCTAAGAGTTTGCTAGCATGTTTTAGCATGCTTCTAGTATGTTGTTAGCATATTTAGCACTTGCTGGCACTTTTTTATATGTTATTAGGAGTCCATAACAGTGTTAAACATGTCACTTCCTGTTGCCAGCAGGTGGCGCTATGACTATAACTGAATATAAGCATGGTCATGTGTTCAGGACAGAACTCTTATCAAACGTGTGAAGTTTGGGGCAGATTAGACATTCCATGCCTGAGTTACAGCAAATTCCTATTTAATTGCAATAATAGCATGCTTTAGCACTTAGCTAAGAGTTTGCTAGCATGTTTTAGCATGCTTCTAGTATGTTGTTAGCATGTTTAGCACTTGCTGGCACTTTTTTATATGTTATTAGGAGTCCATAACAGTGTTAAACATGTCACTTCCTGTTGCCAGCAGGTGGCGCTATGACTATAACTGAATATAAGCATGGTCATGTGTTCAGGACAGAACTCTTATCAAACGTGTGAAGTTTGGGGCAGATTGGACATTCCATGCCTGAGTTACAGCAACTTCCTGTTTCATGGTGAAACATCGAAACGACGAAAACTCAAGATCTTCGCAATTTAACGTCGCAAAGGCCTTAAGATTACACTCACCAAATTTGAAGATGATCAGATTAAAACTGTAGGAGGAGTTCGTTAAAGTACGAGGCCTGAAAATGGCAAAAACTGCACAAAAATCTGAGAGGAAGTTCAAAATGGCTGACTTCCTGTTGTGTTTAGGGCTATGCTCCAAGAGACTTTTTTGTAGGTATTAGGTCATTACATGTATGTACCGAATTTCGTGCACGTACGTGGAACGTTGCGGGAGGCGCACTCCGTTGAACTTTTATAGGTGGCGCTATCGAGCCATTTTGCCCCGTCCAATTCTGAAACCTTTATCAGATGTAAATTTTCGCCAGTTCTGACGCGTGTGCAAAGTTTTGTGAGTTTTCGAGCATGTTTAGGCCCTCAAAAATGCAATTAAATGCGGAGAAGAATAATAATAATAATTAAAGCTGCAAGCAGCGATGAAAGGGCCCTCGCACCCGTGCCATCAACACTCGGTGGCTTTAGGAAGACAGAGCATGGTTGGGAAATGTACATTTAAGGAGGTATATATAGTAAGAGTATGTCAAAGTCAGTTACAAAATGTTTTGTATAATGGTGATAATAGCATGCTTCATGACTCAGCTAAGTGTTGCTAGCATGTTTAGTCTGTTTCTAGCATGCTTAGTACACAATAATTATGTGGTTAGTACTGCATTACTGTGTTAACCATGTCAGTTTCTGTTGCCAGTAGGTGGCGTTATGACTATAACTGAATATGAGCATGGATGTGTGTTCAGGACAGAACTCTTATCAAACGTGTGAAGTTTGGTGCAAATTGGACATTGCCTTCTTGAGTAACAACAAAGTCATGTTTCATTGAATTAGCATGTGGCGCTATTACTATAACTGAACATTCTCATGTAGATGTGTTCAGGCCATGATTCTTATCAAAAGTGTGAAGTTTGGGGCAGATTGGACATTCCATGCCTGAGTTACAGCAAATTCATATTTAATTGCAGTAATATCATTCTTTAGCACTTAGCTAAGTGTTTGCTAGTATGTTTTAGCATGTCTCTAGTATGTTGGTAGGATGTTTAGCACCTACTGGCATTTTTTTATATGTTATTAGGAGTCAAGAACAGTGTTAAACGTCACTTCCTGTTGCCAGCAGGTGGCGCTATGACTATAACTAAATATGAGCATGGACATGTGTTCAAGAGATAACTCTTATCAAACGTGTGAAGTTTGGGGTAGATTGTACATTGCCTTCTTGAGTAACAACAAAGTCCTGTTTCATTGAATTAGCATGCTTTAGCACTTAGCTAAGTATTGCTAGCATGTTTTAACATGTTTCTAGCATGTTTAGAACTCAATGGCATTTTTAACATGTTGCTAGAACGGCATCAACGTGTTAAACATGTCACTTCCTGTTGCCAGTAGGTGGCGCTATTACTGTAACTGAATTTGAGCATAGACATGTGTTCAGGCCATGATTCTTATCAAACGTGTGAAGTTTGGGGCAGATTGGACATTCCGTGCCTGAGTTACAGCAAATTCCTATTTAATTGCAGTAATAGCATGCTTTAGCACTTAGCTAAGTGTTTGCTAGCATGTTTCTAGTATGTTGATAACCTGTTTAGCACTTGCTGGCTCTTTTTTATATGTTATTAGGAGACCACAACACTGTTAAACATGTCACTTCCTGTTGACAGCAGGTGGCGCTATTACTATAACTGAATATTCTCATGTAGATGTGTTCAGGCCATGACTCTTATCAAACGTGTGAAGTTTGGGGCAGATTGGACATTCCATGCCTGTGTTACAGCAAATTCCTATTAAATTGCAGCAATAGCATGCTTTAGCACTTAGCTAAGTGTTTGCTAGCATGTTTTAGCATGTTTCTAGTATGTTGTTAGCATGTTTAGCACTTGCTGGCACTTTTTTATATGTTTTTATATGTCCACAACAGTGTTTAACATGTCACTTCCTGTTGCCAGCAGGTGGCACTATGACTGTAACTGAATATGAGCATGGTCATGTGTTCAGGACAGAATGTTTATTAAAAGTGTGAAGTTTGGCGCAGATTGGACATTGCCTTCTTGAGTAACAACAACATCCTGTTTCATTGAATTAGCATGCTTTAGCACTTAGCTAAGTATTGCTAGCATGTTTTAACATGTTTCTAGCATGTTTAGAAGTCAATGGCATTTTTAACATGTTGCTAGAATGGCATCAACGTGTTAAACATGACACTTCCTGTTACCAGTAGGTGGCGCTATTACTATAACTGAATATTCTCATGTAGATGTGTTCAGGACAGAACGCTTATCAAAAGTGTGAAGTTTGGGGCAGATTGGACATTCCATGCCTGAGTTACAGCAAATTCCTATTTAATTGCAATAATAGCATGCTTTAGCACTTAGCTAAGAGTTTGCTAGCATGTTTTAGCATGCTTCTAGTATGTTGTTAGCATGTTTAGCACTTGCTGGCACTTTTTTATATGTTATTAGGAGTCCATAACAGTGTTAAACATGTCACTTCCTGTTGCCAGCAGGTGGCGCTATGACTATAACTGAATATGAGCATGGTCATGTGTTCAGGACAGAACTCTTATCAAACGTGTGAAGTTTGGGGCAGATTGGACATTCCATGCCTGAGTTACAGCAACTTCCTGTTTCATGGCGAAACATCGAAATTTGTCAGGCCGCCGAGGACCCGCCCTTTGACGAAAACTCAAGATCTTCGCAATTTAACGTCGCAAAGGCCTTAAGATTACACTCACCAAATTTGAAGATGATCAGATTAAAACTGTAGGAGGAGTTCGTTAAAGTATGAGGCCTGAAAATGGCAAAAACTGCACAAAAATCTGAGAGGAAGTTCAAAATGGCTGACTTCCTGTTGTGTTTAGGGCTACGCTCCAAGAGACTTTTTGGTAGGTATTAGGTCATTACATGTATGTACCGAATTTCGTGCACATACGTGGAACGTTGCGGGAGGCGCACTCCGTTGAACTTTTATAGGTGGCGCTATCGAGCCATTTTGCCCTGTCCAATTCTGAAACCTATATCAGATGTAAATGTTCGCCCGTTCTGACGCGTGTGCAAAGTTTCGTGAGTTTTCGAGCATGTTTAGGCCCTCAAAAATGCAATTTAATGCGGAGAATAATAATAATAATAATAATAATAATAATAATAATTAAAGCTGCAAGCAGCATTTATCGGGGTTCAAGCATTTAAGGCCTTTAAGCACATAAGCATTTAAGACATTAAGATTTATTTAGAAAGCTTTTAACCACTGAAAAAATAGATGGAAAAGTCCATTTACAGCCAATACAGGAAATTTACCATAGGAAATATATGGTTTTCAAAGCTTTTTAACAGTTATAGCGCCACCTATGGTCCGATCTCCATAAAAATTTCCATGCTTCTTTAGCATGTTATTTCACATATGCCCATCAATTTTTGTGAAGTTCTGAGTTTTTATTTAGGCTTTATAGACGTTTGAGTGTATTTGGACACGCCTATTTTATAAATGATCCTCTTATAGCCAACCAAAAGCAAAATTTTAACTTTTTTTTGATAATTATTGATCTAGAGAGTCCAGAGAATTGTCCTAGACTGGTCTGGTTCCGATCGGGCGAAAAACCAGGGACTAGTTCGCAAAAGTAGGTTTTTAACATATTCGTGAATAATTAATAAACTGTTTGATTGACAGCAATGGTTCTAGAGGCAAAGTTGTTCAGCATGAGCAGGTCTATCAAATGATATGCATTTTGTGATGATAAGTGTAACACCACGTGATTACAGAGCCATAAAACTCGTTAGCGCCAACTAGTGGCCGATTTCTTTCAAAATTCTTACAGACCTCTTGGGCCATGAGTCGAACATGCCCATCGAGTTTCGTTCCGATCGGCCTCCATTAACCTTGTCTAATAGGTGCTCAAACTTCATTGGCCGATGGCGGCCATGTTTTTTGAGATACGCCAATGTCCTCATAGGCATACATGGCACCTTGGACCAAGACACTGCATACCAATTTTCAAGTCAATCGGACAAACGGTCAGGTGGTTACAGCCTGATTTATGTTTTTTTAATGTTATAGCGCCACCATGTGGCCAATCGCCGCAATCTTTTTACTATGACCTCAGATTGACCTCTTACACAGGTGTACCGAGTTTGGTGAAGATACCTCATTTACTTCTGGAGTTATAGCCATTTTAGTAAAATAGGCTCCGCCTTCTTTAAACATTTTGGCGCCCCTTAGCGACCGTCAATCGAAATTTCAACTTTTTTTCGATAATTATTGATATTCTGACTCCAGAGAACATTTCTGCACTGGTTTGGTTCCAATCGGACACAAAACCAGGGACTACTTCGCAAAAGTAGGTTTTGGACATAATTCAAAATGGCGGAAAATTTGCATACCGGAAATGAAATCCTTGAGGCCTTTTTTGTTCGGCTTGACCCAAGGATTCCAATGATATAAGACACTTGAGTCTGTGACAAACGGTTAATGAGATTTAAGCAAAAATATGATTTTTTTTTGTTTTTTGTACTGTAGCGCCACCTATGGGCCAATCGGGGTCATATTTTGATAACCTCTCCTCGATTTTTGTACTACCATCTGGCAAAGTTTCAAGTCTCTAGCACTTACGGTTTGGGCTGCACGATGCGTTTTACGGCAGAAGAAAAATAATAATAATTAAAGCTGCAAGCAGCATTTATCGGGGTTCAAGCTATTAAGGCCTTTAAGGATTTTTAAGCACAAAAGCATCAAAAGTTATTATGTTTTATTTAGCAAGCATGTAACCACTGACATAATAGATGGAAAAGACCATTTACAGCCAATACAGGCAATGTACCATAGGAAATATATGGTTTTAAAGCTTTTTAACAGTTATAGCGCCACCTATGGTCAGATCTCCATAAAATTGTTTACTGTGACTTCAAATTGAACCCATACACATGTGTACTGAGTTTGGTGAAGATATCTCATTTTGAAGATATCTCATTTACTTCTTGAGTTATAGCCATTTTAGTAAAATAGGATCCTCCCACAACAATTTACCACATTCTAGTATTATTTACTGTGATTCTAGCATGATTTGCCATATTCTAGCATGATTTACCATGATATACTACATTCTAGTATGATTTAACATTGTTTACTGTGATTCTAGCATGGTTTACCATAGTTTATTATGATTTATCATAGTTTATCATGATTTATCATAGTTTACCATGATTTACCCTGTTCTAGCGTAGTTTACCATGATTTACCATGTTCTAGCATGATTTACCATGATATACCACATTCTAACATGATTTACCATAGTTTATCCTGATTTATCATGGCTTACCATGATTTATCCTGTTCTTGTCATGATCCTGGTTCTGTCCTTCTCTTTTTCTTTCCTTTGTCTCCCTCTGCTGGCTGTTTTACGTCTCACTACCTCCTCTCTCACACATTTACGCACACACTCATTAACGCATCACCTCATCTCTATCAGCTGGTTCTCATTCACATCCCTCTTACACACCTGTTCTCAATCTTTCTCTTTTGTCTTCGCTATATCTAGCTTTCTCTTTCTTGTTTGTGTTGTCGGATTATTGTTTGACTGTGATGCACGTCGATTGTTATAGCTCTGAAAAGAAACCTAAGTCCTGTCCTGTCCAGTCCTGTCGGGTCCTGCTGTTAACTGTGCAACTGTTATCATTTGCTGTGAGTTACCTATTCTGTGCTGTACCCAGTGTTCTCCATGGAGAATAGCAGAGGGTTCCACTGCTCACCTGCTTCCCAGTCCTCGCTGCCCAGGAGTGGCCAGATCGACAGTATCCTCAGTTTCTTCATTCAATGAGTTGATCTACAGCATCCTCTGTTTATTCATATTCTGAGAGAAGCAACGAACTAAGTCTTTGTTTCATTGTCTGAGAAGTGACTTTCTGTTATCAGCCTGCACGGCGTTATCTTGTTTCAATTAAAAGAGAACATTACCTGCTTTTCGTCTCTGGACCTCTCTCTGTTTTATCACAGTTCTAGCATAGTTTACCATGATTTACCATGTTCTAGCATGATGTACCATGATATGCCATGTTCTAGAATGATGTACCAGGATTGTAGTGTGATTTACCTTGATACACCACATTCTAGTATTATTTATTATGATTTACCATGTTTTAAGTGTGATTTACCATGATTTACCACATTACTAGCAATTATGTGAAGTATCAGTAAAAATGAAGTGATAAACTCTGACAAAATATGTTTGTGCTACAATAGTAATTGTTATATAAGTGATTTTTTGTGTTTTATTGTTATATAAGTGATTTTTAGTGTCTAATGAATGCAAAAGCATATGTGAGTAGACTTCATTAATGAGTAGAATGGCCAGCAGAGGGCAGTAGAAGACCACATATTGGCTCACTTTCACTTTAAACTTCTTGATTTTCACCATTTTTCTGCACTAAAGCAAACCAGTTTTTCCATTTTAACTCCATAATGCATGTTTACATACACACACACACACACACACACACACACACACACACACACACACACACACACACACACAAAGACAAATGTTGTTGTTGTTTTTTCAATGCTATTGGGATATGTCATTATGAAAATATATTTGAGTGGTCTATAAACATTTCACAAAGTCTTTGCAAGCTATTAATCAGATGATTCAGAATTTATTCAGAAACCTAAGACTACACACACACATTATGTTGTAGATACAGACATTTGAACTGTATGATGTGATCAAACTGTCAATACTAATACTTTAACAGATGGATTTTGACTAAATGTAATTGTAAATGTTAAAATAGTGATTTTATAAAGTCTAAATATAAATTATAGAACAATATGACAAAATGACTATTTTGAACAGCAGGGGGCAGTAAAATACCACTTATTGGCTTAACATGCCATTATAATCATATCATTTTCACCTTTTCAACTGTTATAGAGGCAAATTTTGTCAGATCTGTCTGAAAATTTTCATGCATGTTCAGAGTGATATTTCACATGTTCTGACTTGTTTTTATGAAGGTTTGAACATTCATTAAAGAGATATAGGCTTTCGGGGACACTTGGTAAAGGCTACATTTTGAAGTGAACCTATTATAGCTATCCAAATGAAGTAGTTCAACTTTTTCTGACAATTATTGATCTAGTGAGTCCAGAGAATTCTATTGCACTAGTTTTGAACATTATGATATGAAAATTATATGATCAGAGATGGAAAAGACCATTTACAGCCAATACAGGCAGTTTACCATAGGAAATATATGGTTTTAAAGCCTTTTAACTGTTATAGCGCCACCTTTGGTCCAATCTCCATAAAATTGTGCATGCTTGTTTGTGATGTTATGTCACATATGCTCACCAATTTTTGTGAAGTTCTGAGTTTTCATTTAGGATTTATAGGCTTTTTAGTGTATTTTGCCACGCCCATTTTATAAATGACCCTATTACAGCCATACAAATACAAAAGTTCAACTTTTTTTTGATAATTATTGATCTAGAGAGTCCAGCGAATTGTCCTAGACTGGTCTGGTTCCGATCGGGCGAAAAACCAGGGACTAGTTCGCAAAAGTAGGTTTTGAACATATTCATGAATATTTAATGAACTGTTTGATTGACAGCAATGGTTCTAGAGGCAAAGTTGTTCAGCATGAGCAGATCTATCAAATGATATGCATTTTGTGATAATATGTGTAACACCACGTGATTACAGAGCCATAAAACTCGTTAGCGCCAACTAGTGGCCGATTTCTTTTAAAATTCTTACAGACCTCCAGGGCCATGAGTCGAACATGCCCATCGAGTTTCGTTCCGATCGGCCTCCGTTAACCTTGTCTAATAGGTGCTCAATTTCATTGGCCAATGGCGGCCATGTTTTTTGAGATACGCCAATGTCCTCATAGACATACATGGCACCTTGGACCAAGACACTGCATACCAATTTTCAAGTCAATCGGACTAACGGTCAGGTGGTTATAGCCCTTTTCATGTTTTTTTCATATTATAGCGCCACCTAGTGTTTAATCGCCGCGATTTTTTTACTGTGACCCCAGACTGAACCCATACACATGTGTACCGAGTTTGGTGAAGATATCTTATTTACTTTTTAAGTTATAGCCATTTTAGTAAAATAGGCTCCTCCCACAATGTTTATTTTGCGCCCCCTAGCGACCAGGAATCGAAATTTCAACTTTTTTTCGATAATTATTTATCTTCAGACTCCAGAGAACATTTCTGCACTGGTTTTGTTCCGATCGGACAAAAAACCACGGACTAGTTCGCAAAAGTAGATTTTCGACAAAATTCAAAATGGCGGAAAATCTATCATGACGGAAATGAAATCGGAGATATACGTTTTGTTCGTCGGGCTTCCAGCTTTCCAATGATATAAGACACTTGAGTCTACGACATACGGTCTAGGAGTTATGAGCTGTTTTGCGCTTTTGGTTGCTATAGCGCCACCTATGGGCCAATCGGGGTCATAATCTCTGAACCTCTCCTCGATTTTTGTACTACCATCTGGCAAAGTTTCAATGCTCTAGCCCTTACGGTTTGGGCTGCACGATGCGTTTTACGGCAGAAGAATAATAATAATAATAATAATTAAAGCTGCAAGCAGCATTTATCGGGGTTCAAGCATTTAAGGCCTTTAAGCACATAAGCATTTAAGACATTAAGATTTGTTTAGAAAGCTTTTAACCACTGAAATAATAGATGGAAAAGTCCATTTACAGCCAATACAGGCAAGCTTTTTAACAGTTATAGCGCCACCTATAGTCCGATCTCCATGATATTTTGCATGCTTGTTAATGATGTTGTGGCACATATGCTCACCAATTTTCGTGAAGTTCTGAGTTTTCGTTTAGGATTTATAGGCTTTTGAGTGCATTTTACCACGCCCATTTTCTTTATGACCCAATTATACCCATGCGAAAAATGCAAAAGTTCAACTTTTTTTCGATAATTATTGATCTAGAGAGTCCAGAGAATTGTCCTAGACTGGTCTGGTTCTGATCGGGCGAAAAACCAGGGACTAGTTCGCAAAAGTAGGTTTTTAACATATTCATGAATATTTAATGAACAGTTTGATTGACAGTGATGGTTCTTGAGGCAAAGTTGTTCAGCATGAGCAGATCTATCAAATGATATGCATTTTGTGATGATAAGTGTAACACCACGTGATTACAGAGCCTTAAAACTCGTTAGCGCCAACTAGTGGCCGATTTCTTTCAAAATTCTTACAGACCTCTAGGGGCTTGAGCCGAACATGCCCATCGAGTTTCGCTCCGATCGGACTTCGTTAACGATGCTCAAACCTCATTGGCCAATGGCAGCCATGTTTTTCGAGATACGCCAATATCCTTTTAGACATACATGGCCCCTTGGGCCAAGACACTGCATACCAAATTTCAAGTCATTCGGAAAAACGGTCAGTTGTCTATATGTTTTTATTTGTTTTATAGCGCCACCATGTGGCCAATCGACGCAATTTTTTTACTGTGACCTCAGATTGACCTCTTACACATGTGTTCCAAGTTTGGTGAAGTTTACTTAATTACTTCTTGAGTAATAGCCATTTTAGTAAAATAGGCTCCTCCCACAACGTTAATTTTGCACCCCCTAGCGACCATTAATCGAAATTTCAACTTTTTTTCGATAATTATTGATCTTCAGACTCCAGAGAACAATTCCGCACTGGTTTGGTTCCGATCGGGCGAAAAACCAGGGACTAGTTCGCAAAAGTAGGTTTTTGACAAAATTCAAAATGGCGAAAAATCTATCATGGCGGAAATGAAATCGGAGATATACGTTTTTTTCTTCAGGAGCTCTGGATTTCAATGATATAAGACACTTGAAGCTACGCCTTACGGTCTGGGAGTTCTGAGCAGTTTTGCGCTTTTGATTGCTATAGCGCCACCTATGGGCCGATTGGGCTGAGTCCGTGTATCTGAGTAGCGAGCAATAGTACTACCATCTGGCAAAGTTTCAAGTCTCTAGGTCTTACGGTTTGGGCTGCACGATGCGTTTTATGGCGGAAAAATAATAATAATAAAAATCAGGACGATTACAATAGGGTTTCAGCACTTCGTGCTTGAACCCCTAATAATTAAAGCTGCAAGCAGCATTTAGCGGGGTTCAAGCATTTAGGGTCTTTAAGCACATAAGGCAGTTTAGTGAGTTGTCTGAGTTTTCGTTTAGGATTTACAGGCTTTTGAGTGTTTTTTGCCATACACATTTTCTAAATGATCCTATTATGGCTACCCAATGGGTAAAGTTTAAGTTTTTTATATAATTATTGATCTAGAGAGTCCAGAGAATTGTACTGCACTGATATATTTCCGATCGGGTGAAAAACATAGGACTAGTTCGCAAAAGTAGGTTTTTAACATAATCGCAAGTATTTAATGAACAAATTAATTGACAGCAGTAGTTTTTGAGGCAAAGTTGTTCAGTATGAGGAGATCTATCAAATGACATGCATCACGTGATTACAAAGCCGTAAAACCTGTTAGCGTCAACTAGTGGCCGATTTCTTTCAAAATTCTTACAGACCTCTAGGGCCACGAGTCGAACATGCCCACCGAGTTTCGTTCCGATCGACCTTCGTTAACCTTGTCTAAGAGGTGCACAAACTTTATTGGCCTATGGCGGCATAGACATACATGGCACCTTGGACCAAAACATTGCATGCCAATTTTAAAGTCAATCGAACTAATGGTCAGGTGGTTATAGCCCTTTTCATGTTTTAGTGATGTTTGGCCTGATCTCCATTTTAAATAATTATTTTAAAGGTGCCGTAGAATGCATTGATATATTTTAAATTGTTCTATGATATCTCTGAAACAGAAATGTCTTCAACAGTCAAGTAGTGGATAAAATCACTAACGTTACTTTCTGCTTGCGGTAGGGGTTGTAATGGAAATATAACATTAGTTGGAACTGCCCCCTTCTTCAGTATCAAACGATGAGCGAAACCTGCTTGATATTGTCCCAGGTTAGAAAAACTGTCAGTGGTGAAATGGGCAGAGCAAACTAACAGCTTTGAATTAAAATGGTAAGGTATCCTGTTGTAAAAATCAACCATGCCTGTTGGCAGTTCTCTTTTGTGGGAAGGGAATGAAAAGTTCTGAAATCCGCAGCACAGCCTCGAACATAACATTTATATCCATGATCTGACATTTTCACTATTGTCCTTGCTTGCTTCTTCACAATACCTGCAGAACTTCTGATGATTCGGCTGTGCAGGTCCACGTTAACACTGCCTGGCCTAGAACATGGGCTGGTATATGCAAATTGGGGGGGTATAAATATGAATGATCCCGACTCCAACGTCACAGTCGGTGTTATGCTGTAATTCACTCATTTTTCAGCGGTCTTTTGCAAACAGGAGATTTACACATGAAGGAGGAAACAATGGTGTTTGAGGCTCACGGTATGTCAGTTCCTTGTCCAGAACTCTTACCATTCAACTATGCCAAGATAAATACAGTTTTCAATTGTATGGCACCTTTAAAATAGTTGATTAGTAATATAATGCTTACTTGTAGTCTGAAATGGCTTTAACAAAAGAAGAAAAATATTCTTAGATGTCTGTTCATTCTAATCATGTACAAATAAAGTAGCACAGTAAGATTACATTTATTTGAATGCATTAGTGGGTGTGTGATTGCGCTGTGTGTGCAGCTTATCAATATTAAAAGTGAAGGTGTAGTTGATATCTTTGTTGATAATATCTGTAGTAATCAGAAAAAAACAATTAAGAAATAAAGAATTCAAATTACAAATAATATTCTGTTAAGATATGAGTTACAATAACATGATTTGCAATAGTAATAATATCAATACTATATGCACAATACACAAAGATTAGACTCTCAGGTCTGTGTCTTTCAAAAACATTAGTATTGCAGCCAATGTGAGTCTGTGGGATTTATAAACAGACAAAATATGATTTGAAATGTTATTTTAATGATTTTATAAAGTTTAAACAATATTTCAAATGGAAACTAACTGGAAAATAATATTTTAGTAAGCAGAATGAAGCAATGAGTGGTCTTCTGGTGGTTAAAATGTAAATGAAAACAATAATACTTAAACAATAATACTTAATACAGTAACCATGCTTCAACACACACATGCAAACACATTTGGTTGTAGATGTAGATATTTTAAATTAAAGATAGGTAACAAAATGATAATTGCAAATCTCCTCCGTATAACACCATTTTCAGATTTCAAATTAATCACTGAGAAGCAGAATTGTTCAAACTGAGAGCTCAGTACAAATGAAGTGATAAACTGACAAAACATGATTGTGTTATAATAGGTGATTTTCATGCAAGCAATTTTATATAGTCTAAAAATGTATGCAAAAGCACAGGTAAAAATATTTTTATAAGTAGAATGTCCTGCAGAGGGCAGTAGAAGACCACTAATTGACTCACTTTCATTTGAAAGACTTTTTTATCCACCAGTAAAACAAAGCAGTTTTACCATGTTCTTTCCATTAAGCATGCTTACACACACAGACACACACAGACACACACACACAAAGACAAATATGTTTTCAATGTTTTTGGGATGTTATTGTGAAAATATATTTTAATGGTCTAACCATTTTCACATATTTCTTTGTGATCTGTATTATCAGTAATAATAATAATAAATAGCTTTAAGCATTTGCTTGTTGGCCAAAGCTGAAAGCTGATAAAAAGATTAATACTATGTCTAATACTGCTGCTCCCTCTAGTTGACAACAGTGGAATTACAGCCTCCATCTTACAATTGAAGTGAATGAATGGGAATTAGTTTTTTCACTTATATCTCGGGAACCAGATGGCGAAAAATTCTAAACCTCAGAGCATAGATAGTGCTTGAGGAGCCCTGTTGAATGAGACCATCACAGTGTTTTTGGGCGATTGGGGCCGGGAGCTATGACCATTCAAAGGCATGTCTTTTGGAGCAGTTTTCTCTGGAATGCCGAGGGCAAATTACACCACATTTGAATCGAAGCTAGCCAAGGATGGGCCCTTTCCAATGAGCCCTCACACAAGGTTCGGGGTGATCTGGTTCGGGAGTTACGGTCGTTCAAAGTCGGGGGTCCCGCGGACTAGCGTTCCGTGGGGGGGGGCGCGCTCCCGAGGCCCGCGACGCTACGTTTCGATCAAGAGCCCGGAGAGGTCCTTACCATCAAAATTTGAGCGCGCGGCCACTTTCCGTTTTCGAGTTATGAGTGAATTTGTACTGGGGGGGCGTGGCCTAAATGGCGGACAAGGTTTTACTTTCGTTTTCTAAATGTAAAACAATTGTCAATAGTAACACTCCAATAGATGCATTTTGACAAAATGTGATTGTAAATGTTAAAATAATGATTTTATAAAGTATAAATATGAATTATATAACAATATTAGGGAGTAGTATGATGAAATGACAGCAGGGGGCAGTACAATACCACTTATTGGCTTAATATGCCATGTTATATCATTTTTACCTTTTTAACTGTTATAGAGGCAAATTTTGTCCGATCTGTCTGAAATTTTTCATGCTTGTTAAGAGTAACATGTTCTGACTAGATCTGAAAGATATTTAAAAGATATAGGCTTTTGGGGACACTTGGTCAAGGCTACATATTAAAGTGACCCTATTATAGCCATCCAAATGAAGAAGTTATACTTTTTCTGATAATTATTGATCTAGAGAGTCCAGAGAATTGTACTGCACTAGATTTGAATATTATGATTTGAAAATTATAAGATCATAAATGGAAAACACCATTTACAGCCAATACAGGCAATTTACCATAGAATATATATTGTTTTAAAGCTTTTTAACAGTTATAGCGCCACCTATGGTCCAATCTCCATAAAAATTCCCATGCTTCTTTAGCATGTTATGTCACATGTGCTCATCAATTTTTGTAAAGTTCTGAGTTTTTATTTATGATTTATAAACGTTTGAGTGTATTTTGACACGCCCATTTTCTAAATGATCATGTTATAGCCAAACAAAAGCAAAATTTTCTTCTTTTTTTCGATAATTATTGATCTAGAGAGTCCAGAGAATTGCCCTAGACTGGTCTGGTTCCGATCGGGCGAAAAACCTAGGACTAGTTCGCAAAAGTAGGTTTTTAACATGTTCACGAATATTTAATGAACTGTTTGATTGACATCAATGGTTCTTGAGGCAAAGTTGTTCAGCATGAGTAGATCTATCAAATGATATGCATAATGTGACTATAAGTGTAACACCACGTGATTACAGAGCCATAAAACTCGTTAGCGCCAACTAGTGGCCGATTTCTTTCAAAAATTTTACAGACCTCTAGGGCCATGAGTCGAACATGCCCACCGAGTTTCGTTCCAATCGGCCTCCGTTAACCTTGTCTAATAGGTGCTCGACTTCATTGGCCAATGGCGGCCATGTTTTTTGAGATACGTCAATGTCCTCATAGACATACATGGCACCTTGGACCAAGACACTGCATACCAATTTTCAAGTCAATCAGACTAACAGTCAGGTGGTTATAGCCCTTTTCATGTTTCTTTCATGTTATAGCGCCACCTAGTGTTTAATCGTTGTGATTTTTTTACTGTGACCCCAGATTGAACTCCTACATATGTGTACCAAGTTTGGTGAAGCTATCTCATTTACTTTTTGAGTTATAGCCATTTTAGTAAAATAGGCTCCTCCCACAACGTTCATTTTGAGCCCCCTAGCGACTTTGAATCGAAATATCGACGTTTTTTCGATAATTATTGATCTTCAGACTCCAGAGAACATTTCTGCACTGGTTTGGTTCCGATCGGGCGAAAAACCTAGGACTAGTTTGCAAAAGTAGGTTTTTGACAAAATTCAAAATGGCGGAAAAATTTGCATACCGGAAATGAAATCGGAGATAAACGTTTTGTTCGCCATGAGGTCTGGATTCCATTGATATAAGACACTTGAGTCTAGGACATACGGTCTAGGAGTTATGACCAGTTTCGCGCGTTTGGTTGCTATAGCGCCACCTATGGGCCAATCGGGGTCATACTCTCTGAACCTTTCCTCGATTTTTGTACTACCATCTGACAAAGTTTCAAGTCTCCAGCACTTACGGTTTGGGCTGCACGATGCGTTTTAGCGGAGAATAATAATAATAATAATAATAATAAAAATCAGTACAATTACAATAGGTGTTCAGCACTTCGTGCTTGAACCCCTAATTAAAGCTGCAAGCAGCATTTATCGGGGTTCAAGCAGTTAAGGCCTTTAAGGCATTTAAGCACAAAAGCATCAAAAGTTATTAAGATTTATTTAGCAAGCATGTAACCACTGACATAATAGATGGAAAAGACCATTTACAGCCAATACAGGCAATTTGCGATGGGATATATATGGTTTTAAAGCTTTTTAACAGTTATAGCGCCACCTATGGTCCGATCTCCATAAAATTGTTTACTGTGACCTCAAATTGAACCCATACACATGTGTACTGAGTTTGGTGAAGATATCTCATTTACTTCTTGAGTTATAGCCATTTGAGTAAAATAGGCTCCTCCCACAACGATTTGCCACATTCTAGAATTATTTAATATGATTCTAGCATGATTTACTATCATATACCATGTTCCAGAATGATTTATTAGGATTCTAGCATGATTTACCTTGATACACCTCATTTCAGTATTATTTACTATGATTTACAATGTTTCTAGCATGATTAACCACATTACTAGCAATTATGTGAAGTGTCAGTGCAAATGAGGTGATGAACACTGACAAAATATTATTGTGTTATAATAGTTAGTTATATACGTGATTTTTAGTGTGTGTCCAAGTATGAATGCAAAAGCACATGTAAAATATTTCATTATTAAGTAGAATGGCCAGCAGAGGGCACTAGAAGACCACTTATTGGCTCACTTTCACTTTAAACCAGTTTTCTGCACTAAAGCAAACCAGTTTTTCCATGTTAACTCAATGCATGCTTACACACACACACACACACACACACACACACATACACACACAGCATAGTTAACCATGATTTACCATGATATACCACGTTCTAGTATTATTTACCAGGAGATAAACGACAATCTAGTATTATTTACTTTGATTTACCATGTTTCTAGCCTGATTTATCACATTACTAGCAATTATTTGAAGTGTCAGTGCAAATAAAGTGATTAACACTGACAAAATATGATTGTGTTATAATAGTTATTGCTATATAAGTGATTTTTTTAGTGTGTATTCAAGTATGAATGCAAGCACATGTTGAAATATTTCATTAATAAGTAGAATGGCCAGCAGAGGGCAGTAGAAGACCACTTATTGGCTCACTTTCACTTTAAACCAGTTTTCTGCACTAAAGCAAACCAGTTTATCCATGTTAACTCAATGCATGCTTACACACACACACACACACACACACACACACACACACACACACACACACACACACACACACACACACACACACACACACAGCATAGTTAACCATGATTTACCATGATTTACCACATTACTAGCAATTATTTGAAGTGTCAGTGCAAATAAAGTGATTAACACTGACAAAATATGATTGTGTTATAATAGTTATTGCTATATAAGTGATTTTTAGTGTGTATTCAAGTATAAATGCAAGCACATGTGGAAAAATTTAATAAGTAGAATGGCCAGCAGAGGGCAGTAGAAGACCACTTATTGGCTCACTTTCACTTTAAACCTCATGATTTTGACCATTTTTCTGCACTAAAGCAAACCAGTTTTTCCATGTTAACTCAATAATGCATACTTGCTACATATGCTACACACAATAATGCTACACACACACACACACACACACACACACACACACACACACACACACACACACAAATGTTTCAGTGATATTGGTGTCACATTCACCTTCATCACATTCACCTTCTGTCTTCATCACATTCACCATCTGTCGTCATCACCTGCACCTGCTCCTCATCACCCTCCTCATCATCACCTGCTCCTCATCATCATAACCGTCACCTGTTGTCCTTGTCTTGATCTGTGTATTTAAGTTCCCCTCTCATCCATTATCATTGTCGGTTATTGTTTGTGCACTAGCACTCTGTTATGTTTGTTTTCATGTTGGAAAATAAAACCTTTGTTATATTTGTACCACACACACACACACACACACACACACACACACACACACACACACACACACACACACACACACACACACACACACACACACACACACCATCATTTATCATGATTTACCATGGCTGATACCAATACAAATATGAGAAAATGACTATTTTAAACAGCAGGGGGCAGTAAAATACCACTTATTGGCTTAACATGCCATTAATTCATATCATTTTCACCTTTTTAACTGTTATAGAGGCAAATTTTGTCCGATCTGTCTGAAAATTTTCATGCTTGTTCAGGGTGATATTTCACACGTTCTGACTTGTTTTTAAGAAGGTCTGAGCATTGATTAAAGAGATATAGGCTTTCGGGGACACTTGGTAAAGGCCAGATTTTGAAGTGAACCTATTATAGCTATCCAAATGAAGTAGTTCAACTTTTTCTGACAATTATTGATCTAGTGAGTCCAGAGAATTGTATTGCACTAGTTTTGAACATTATGATATGAAAATTATATGATCAGAGATGGAAAAGACCATTTACAGCCAATACAGGCAGTTTACCATAGGAAATATATGATTTTAAAGCTTTTTAACAGTTATAGCGCCACCTATCGTCCGATCTCCATAGAATTTTTCATGCTTGTTAATGATGTTATGTTACATATGCTGACCAATTTTTGTGAAGTTCTGAGTTTTTATTTAGGATTTATAGGCTTTTTAATGTATTTTGACACGCCCATTTTATAAATTACCCTATTACAGCCATCCAAATGCAAAAGTTCAACTTTTTTTTGATAATTATTGATCTAGAGAGTCCAGAGAATTGTCCTAGACTGGTCTGGTTCCGATCGGGCAAAAAACCTAGGACTAGTTCGCAAAAGTAGGTTTTTAACATATTAATGAATAATTAATGAACAGTTTGATTGATAGCAATGGTTCTTGAGGCAAAGTTGTTCAGGATGAGGAGATCTATCAAATGATATGCATATTGTGTGGATATTTGTAACACCACGTGATTACCGAGCCGTAAAACTCGTTAGCGCCAACTAGTGGCCGATTTCTTTCAAAATTCTTACAGACCTTTAGGGCCATGAGCCGAACATGCCCATTGAGTTTCGTTCCGATCGGCCTCCGTTAACCTTGTCTAATAGGTGCTCAAACTTCGTTGGCCGATGGCGGCCATGTTTTTTGAGATACGCCAATGTCCTCATAGACATACATGGCACCTTGGACCAAGACACTGCATACCAATTTTCAAGTCAATCGGACTAACGGTCAGGTGGTTATAGCCTGTTTTATGTTTTTTTCATTTTATAGCGCCACCATGAGGCCAATCGTCGCGATTTTTTTACTGTGACCCCAGAGTAAGCTCATACACATCTGTACCAAGTTTGGTGAAGATACCTCATTTACATCGGGAGTTATAGCCATTTTAGTAAAATAGGCTCCTCCTACAACGTACGTTTTGGCGCCCCTTAACGACCGTGAATCGAAATTTCCACTTTTTTTCGATAATTATTGATATTCAGTCTCCAGAGAACATTTCTGCACTAGTTTGGTTCCAATCGGGCAAAAAACCAGGGACTAGTTCGCAAAAGTAGATTTTTGACAAAATTCAAAATGGCGGAAAATCTATCATGGCGGAAATGAAATCGGAGATATACGTTTTGTTCGTCAGGCGTCCAGCTTTCCAATGATATAAGACACTTGAGTCTACGACATACGGTCTAGGAGTTATGAGCAGTTTCGCGCTTTTGGTTATTATAGCGCCACCTATGGGCCAATCGGGGTCATAATCTCTGAACCTTTCCTCGATTTTTGTACTACCATCTGTCAAAGTTTCAAAGTTCCAGCTCTTACGGTTTGGGCTGCACGATGCGTTTTACGGCGGAATAATAATAATAATAATTAAAGCTGCAAGCAGCATTTATCGGGGTTCAAGCTATTAAGGCCTTTAAGGGTTTTTAAGCACAAAAGCATCAAAAGTTATCAGGTTTTATTTAGCAAGCATGTAACCACTGACATAATAGATGGAAAAGACCATTTACAGCCAATACAGGCAATGTACCATAGGAAATATATGGTTTTAAAGCTTTTTAACAGTTATAGCGCCACCTATAGTCCGATCTCCATAAAATTTGGCATGCTTGTTAATGATGTTATGTCACATATGCTCACCAATTTTTGTGAGGTTCTGAGTTTTCATTTAGGATTTATAGGCTTTTTAGTGTATTTTGCTACGCCCATTTTATAAATGACCCTATTACAGCCATCCAAATGCAAAAGTTCAACTTTTTTTTGATAGTTTTTGATCTAGAGAGTCCAGAGAATTGTCCTAGACTGGTCTGGTTCCAATCGTGCGAAAAACCTAGGACTAGTTCGCAAAAGTAGGTTTTTAACATGTTTGCGAATATTTAATGAACGGTTTGATTGACAGCAATGGTCCTTGAGGCAAAGTTGTTCAGGATGAGGAGATCTATCAAATGATATGCATATTGTGTGGATATTTGTAACACCACGTGATTACAGAGCTGTAAAACTCGTTAGCGCCAACTAGTGGCCGATTTCTTTCAAAATTGTTACAGACCTCTATGGCCTTGAGTCGAACATGCCCATCGAGTTTCGTTCCGATCGGCCTCCGTTAACCTTGTCTAATAGGTGCTCAAAATTCATTGGCCGATGGCGGCCATGTTTTTCGAGATACGCCAATGTCCTCATACACATACATGGCACCTTGGACCAAGACACTGCATGCCAATTTTCAAGTCAATCGGACTAATGGTCAGGTGGTTATAGCCTGTTTTATGTTTTTTTCATGTTATAGCGCCACCATGTGGCCAATTGCCGCGGTTTTTTTACTGTGACCTCAGATTGACCTCTTACACATGTGTACCAAGTTTGGTGAAGATACCTCATTTACTTCTGGAGTTATAGCCATTTTAGTAAAATAGGCCCCTCCCACAACGTACGTTTTGGCGCCCCTTACCGTCCGTGAGTCGAAATTTCAACTTTTTTTCGATAGTTTTTGATAATCAGACTCTAGAGAACATTTCTGCACTGGTTTGGTTCCGATCGGGCGAAAAACCTAGGACTAGTTCGCAAAAGTATGTTTTTGACAAAATTCAAAATGGCGGAAAATCTATCATGGCGGAAATGAAATCGGAGATATACGTTTTGTTCGTCAGGCGTCCAGCTTTCCAATGATATAAGACACTTGAGTCTACGTCATACGGTCTAGTAGTTATGAGCAGTTTCGCGCTTTTGGTTGCTATAGCGCCACCTATGGGCCAATCGGGGTCATACTTTGATAGGTTCTCCCCAAATTGAGGACTACCATTTGGTCAAGTTTCAAGGTTCCAGCTCTTACGGTTTGGTCTGCACGATGCGTTTTAGGGGAAAATAATAATAATAATAATAATAATAATAATAATAAAAATCAGTACAATTACAATAGGGTTTCAGCACTTCGTGCTTGAACCCCTAATAAAAATCAGAGCAATTACAATAGGGTTTCAGCACTTCGTGCTTGAACCCCTAATAAACAGAGCAATTTCAAGAGGGTCCTCACACCATCGGTGCTCGGGCCCTAATAATAAACGGAGCAATTCCAAGAGGGTCCTCACACCATCGGTGCTCGGGCCCTAATAATAATAAACAGAGCAATTCCAAGAGGGTCCTCACACCATCGGTGCTCGGGCCCTAATAATAATAAACAGAGCAATTCCAAGAGGGTCCTCACACCATCGGTGCTCGGGCCCTAATAATAATAATAATAAACAGAGCAATTCCAAGAGGGTCCTCACACCATCGGTGCTCGGGCCCTAATAATAATAATAATAAACAGAGCAATTCCAAGAGGGTCCTCACACCATCGGTGCTCGGGCCCTAATAATAATAATAAACAGAGCAATTCCAAGAGGGTCCTCACACCATCGGTGCTCGGGCCCTAATAATAATAATAATAATAATAATAATAATCCTACCGAAAACAATAGGGCCTTCGCCCTTTCAGGGCTTGGGCCCTAATAATAATAATAATAATAATAATAAAATATAGCTGCGAGCAGCGATTACGGGCCCAAGCCGGTGGCACCGCAACCCTGGTGCCTTTAGTTACCTAAAGCCACCGGGGTGGCGGTACCGCCGGCTTTGGCCCTTCATCGCTGCTCGCAGCTATATTTATTTATATATATATATATATATATATATATATATATAAAAATAAATATAGTATATATATATATATATATATATATTATATATATATATATATATATATTATATATATATATATAAATAAATATAGTATATATATATATATATGTGTGTTTGTGTATATATATATATATATATATATATATATATATATATATATATATACACACACACACATATAAATATATAAAAGACAGAAAATATTACTTGACTTACCTTATTCTGATTTTATGATACACTCAAAATATTCCACAACAAATCCTTTAAATTTAATGTAAAAATTAAAATGAAAGTAAGCAGTGTTGGGCTCACGTAACGTAACCCTCTTATAAGAATCAAGATGTTTCAACATTTGCGATGTATTTGGATGCTAAACTATTCTTTATTATAGGCTTTGTTCTTCACTCGTGTTCCAATATCGACGAAAAAAATCATCCTCTTCACACGCGCAAAAATGTGCTTGGAAACATCACAGTGGAGCGGTGCTTACTGTGAATGTACGAATTGTACTACTGACTATTTAGAGCAGTGTAATTTTTATATGTTAGGTTGCCTATTTTATTATTATATTTTATTAAGGCTATAATGAACAGGCTGTGATGTCAAGATTGCAATGCTGGTTGCGATTGAACAGTGGACACATAAAAACATACTCCGTCATTATACAGGACGACATTCAAACTGCAAAGTGTTAACTTATATTTGTGTACAGTCGCAATAAAACACAACATTGTGCCTTTGTAAAATAATTTCAAGCAATCCACCCCCCGAAAGGCGCTAATTTTAAAATTAAACTAAAATGCTCATGGCTGCACGGGCATTCATAACGGTTGCGCATCCACGGCGAGGAACGAGCAGAACACATTGAACGTTTTTCAGTTAATTCCTACTTCCATAGGAATTCATTTGAAACGCTCGCTCAACCACTATCAATGTCAGTGCGGACGAACATATTTTACTTTCGTCTTTACGTTGGCGATTCAAAAGCCCCCAGCGGTGTCACACGTCGATTAACCGGTGGTAAAATATTCTCACCGTCACATACCTAGTATATTTTTATGTAGATACAATAGGCCTACCTGATTTTGAACACAAGAGGGCAGTATAGCCCTATGTATGACTTGACTTTTATGGGACTAAATAGTACAATTACTATTTTTAAACTTATAAATAATTATTAAATTGAACAAAAAAAAAAGAATAAAATGGGTTTAGTTGTGATATTTGTATACTTTTATATAGAAATAAATGGTGTTTAATTACATTTTTAGAAGATGAGGCTTTTAGTGTTTCATTTTTGTACATTACTTTAGTCCCTCACTATAGCAAAACCGTTTGAGATGTTTAATATCCGTTCACAATTTAGCATCTTTAATGTATTTTCATCATTTTGAAAAAGTTTGGTGTTAATAAAATAAACCAGTTAGGAAGAGTAGCTAAAAACTCAGAGTCTGAAATATCCAAAAAATCCACATTCAAACCAAAATATCTGACTTCCTTTTGCTCGGAGCTAATAACTGTAAATTAGAAAGTTGTCCGGCTCGGTGAGACCAATATATATACTGATTTTTGTAACTATTGGTAAAACTAACCCCCCCACTTTTGTCAAAAGCATGTTGAAAGTGACATACTTCCTGCTGCCAGTTGGTGGCGCTATAACTTTGACTCACAATAGTTACATCCATCTGATCGGCCTCTTACCACGAACACATTGGTGAAGTTTCATCAAGATCAGTTAATGTATGCAGAAGTTATACCGCTTCGTGTTTCTCTTTTCTCGCCATAAATTCGTTTCCTCGCCACGCCCAAACCGTTCGAGATATCAAAAATCCTTCCGCAATTTAGCATCCTCAATGACTTGACTTCATGCACACCGAGTTTGGTGGGGATTGGATGAATTGTCTAGGAGGAGTACTTCGCATTCCACAGCAAGCGTTTTCCAAACAACCCATAATAGCCGACTTCCTGTTGGGCTGGCGTAAAACTTGACCGGGGAAAAGTTGTTCGGCCCGATGAGATCTATATGTGTACCGAGTTTCATGTTAATTCATGCAAGCGTGTTTGATCTATGGACCAAGTTTTCAGACCCAGTTCAAGGGGGCGCTGTTGAGCCCCCCTGCCACGCCCGGGTACCAGCTTCTGCCCGTCCCTGATGGCAGGGGGTTCTGACCTGTGTGCAAAGTTTCAAGAGTTTTTGAGCACGTTAAGGACCCCAAAAGCGCCTGAAACCTTGATTAACAATATAAAAGCAATAGTCAAATCCCCCCCTCCCCTCACACACACAGAGACACAAAGAGAGGGAGAGAAAATTCTTCAGAAAATCCACATTCAAACCAAAATATCTCTCTTCCTGTTGGTCGGAGATAGTTAATGTCAATTAGAAAGTTGTCCGTCTTGATGAGAACAATACACATACCAAGTTTTGTTGCTGTTGATAAAACTAACCCCCCCACTTATGACTAAAGGTGGCGCTACTGAGCCCCTCACCACGCCCGTTTCTGAAACTTTGCACATGTCTACTGGCTAATAAATGTGATGTGTCTGTCGAGTTTCATCCAATTTCAAGCATCTTAAGAGTCTCAAAAGCATCCAAAAAGAAAATTAAAGTTTGATGCGTTGCCACGGCAACAGTATCTAAGATATCAATAATCCTTTCACAGGTCTACATCTGCCGTGTGTTTACATTATACAGATAAAGTTTGAAGCAAATCGGGTAAAAATAAGAGGGTGATATCAAAGCATTTTGAAAGTAACACACTTCTTGCTGCCAGTTGGTGGCGCTATAACTTTAAGTCACAATCGTCACATCAATGTGATCAGCCTCTGACCACGAACACACTGCGGAAGTTTCATCAAGATCAGTCAATGTATGCAGAAGTTATAATACACTTCCTGTGTCCCATAATTCGCCATAAATTCGTTTCCTCGCCACGGCCAAACCGTTCGAGATATCAAAAATCCCCTGGCAATTTTTCATCCTCAATGTCTTGACTTCAAGCACACCGAGTTTGGTGCCGACCGAGTGAATTCCCTAGGAGAAGTGTTTCAAATTCCTAAGCATGCGTTTCCAAACAACCCTAAATAGTCGACTTCCTGTTGGGCTGGCATAAAACTTAGAGCATGAAAGTTGTTTGGCCCGATGAGATCTATATGTGTACCGAGTTTCATATTATTACATGCAAGCATGTTTGATTTATGGACCAAGTTTTCGGACCTCGTTCCAGGGGGCGCTGTCGAGCCCCCCTGCCATGCCCGGGTACCAGCTTCAGCCCGGCCCTGATGGCCGCGGGTTCTGACCTGTGTGCAAAGTTTCAAGAGTTTTCGAGCTTGTTAAGGGCCCCAAAAGTGCCCGAGAAGTAGAAAAAAATAATAATAAATATAGCTGCGAGCAGCGATTGCGGGCCCAAGCCGGTGGCACCGCCACCCTGGTGCCTTTAGTTACACTAAAGGCACCGGGGTGGCGGTGTCACTGGCTTGGGCCCTCCATCGCTGCTCGCAGCTATATTTGTATATATATATATATATATATATATATATATATATAAATAATGCAACAATATATATATATATATATATATATATATATATATGTAACAAAAAAAAAAAAAAAACAAAAAAAAAAATATATATATATATATATATATATATATATATATATATATATATATATATATATATATATATATATATCAGACAAGTAATATTCTCTGTCTTGTCCCTTAATGTTTTTTTTATATATATATATATATTTTTTTTTGGATGCTAAACTATTGTTTATTATAGGCTTTGTACTTCACTCACGTTCCAATATTGAAGGGAAAACTTCACATGCTCTTCACATGCGCAAAAATGTGCTTGGAAACATCACAGTTGAGCAGTGATTTCTGTGAATAGTATGAATTGTACTACTGTCTATTTAAACAGAACAGTGTAATTTTTATATGTTAGGTTGACTATTTTATTATTATATTTTATTAAGGCTATAATGAACAGGCTGCGATGTCAAGATTGCAATGCTGGAATGCACAATATGTTGTTGTTGTGTTTGTGTGTGTGTGTGTGTGGCGCGGGCGCGATCGAACAGTGGAAACATAAAAATATAGTCTCCGTAATTGTATTCATACAGGACATCATTTAAATTGCAATGTGTTTACTTATATTTATGTACACTCACAATAAAACACAACATTGTGCTTTTGTAAAAAAACATTCAAGCAATCCCACCCCCGAAATGGCGCCATTTTTAAAATGAAACTAAAATGCTCATGGCTGCATGGGCAATATGTGTCTACAGCGAGGAACGAGCAGAACAGAGTGAATGTTTTTTAGTTCATTCCTACTGGACGTCCATATTTCACTTTCGCTTTTAAGGTAGCGATTTAAAAGCCCCCACCGCGCTGTCACACATCGATTAACCAGTGGGAAAAAATTCTCAGTCACATCGCTAATATATTTATATATAAATACAATATACAATGGGCCTACCTGATTTTGAACACAAGAGGGCAGTATAGTATATGACTTTTTTCTTTTTACTAAATAGCTCATTCTGGCTGTTTTTAAACTTGTACATAATTCTTGAATTAAAAAAAAACTGAATAAACCCAAAACTGGGTTTAGATCTGATATTTGTATAATTTTATATAAAAATAAATAGTGTATAATTCAATTTTTAGAAGATCTGATACGTTTTCTGATTCCTTTTTTGACATTACTTTAATCCCTCGCCATAGCAAAACCGTTTGAGATATTCAATATCCGTTCACAATTTAGCATCTTTAATGTATTTTCATCATGTTGAAAAAGTTTGGTGTGAATAAAATAAACCACTTAGCAGGAGTGGGTAAAAATGCAGAGGCTGAATTTGCAAATAAATCCAAATTCGAACCAAAATATCTGACTTCCTCTTGGTCAGAGCTAATGATTGTAAATTAGAAAGTTGTCCGACTCGATGAGACCAATATACTTACTGATTTTTATAATTGTGGGTAAACCTAACCCCCCCACTTTTGTCAAAAACATTTTGAAAGTGACACACTTCCTGCTACCAGTTGGTGGCGCTATAACTTTGACTCACAATAGTTACATCCATCTGATCGGCCTCTTACCACCAACACACTGCTGAAGTTTCATCAAGATCAGTTAATGTATGCAGAAGTTATACCACTTCGTGTTTCTCTTTTCTCGCCATAAATGCGTTTCCACGCCACGGCCAAACCGTTCGAGATATCAAAAATCCGTCCGCAATTTAGAATCCTCAATGTCTTGACTTCATGCACACAGAGTTTGGTAGCGATTTAATTAATTTTCTAGGAGGAGTGTTTCAAATTCCATAGCAAACGTTCTCCAAACAACACATAATAGCTGACTTCCTGTTGGACGGAGCTAATAACTTAGAGTGCGGAAGTTGTTCGGCCCGATGAGATCTATATGTGTACCGAGTTTCATATTAATTCATGCAAGTGTGTTTGATATATGGACCAAGTTTTCAGACCGTGTTCAAGGGGGCGCTGTTGAGCCCCCCTGCCACGCCCGGTTACCAGCTTCAGCCCGGCACTGATGGCCGTGGGTTCTGAACTGTGTGCAAAGTTTCAAGAGTTTTTGAGCATGTTAAGGACCCCAAAAGCCCCTGAAACCTTGAAAAACTAAGATTAAATGGAATAGACAAATCCCCCACCCCCACCCCCTTACACACACACACACAGAGACGTAGGCTAGAGGCAGAGAGAGAGGGAGAAAATCCTCTTTCAAACCAAAATATCTGACTTTCTGTTGGTCGGAGCTAAGGAGTATAAATTAGAAAGTTGTCCGGCTTGATGAGAACAATATACGTACCAAGTTTTGTGATTCTAGGAAAAACTAAGCCCCCATTTTTGACTAAAGGTGGCGCTACTGAGCCATTCCACCACACCCGTTTCTGAAACTTTGCACATGTCTACTGGCTAATAAATGTGATGTGTCTGTCGAGTTTCATCCAATTTCAAGCATGCTAAGAGTCTCAAAAACATCAAAAAAGAATATTAAAGTTTGATGTGTTGCCATGGCAACAGTATCTAAGATATCAATAATCCTTTCACAGGTCTACATCTGCCGTGTGTCTACATTATACACATAAATTTTGAAGCAAATCGGGTAAAAATAAGATAGTGATTTCAAAGCATTTTGAAAGTGACACACTTCCTGCTGCCAGTTGGTGGCGCTATAACTTTGACTCACAATAGTCACATCAATGTGATCGGCCTCTTACAACGAACACACTGCTGAAGTTTAATCAAGATCAGTTAATGTATGCAGAAGTTATAACACACTTCCTGTGTCCCTTATTCGCCATAAATTTGTTTCCTCGCCACGGCCAAACCGTTCGAGATATCAAAAATCCCCTGGCAATTTTTCATCCTCAATGTCTTGACTTCATGCTGACCGAGTTTGGAGGCGATTGGACGAATTTTCTAGGAGGAGTATTTCAAATTCCAGAGGATGCGTTTTTCAAACAACCCATAATAGTTGACTTCCTGTTGGGCTTTTGTAAAACTTAGAGCACGAAAGTTGTTCGGCCCGATGAGATCTATATGTGTACTGAGTTTCATATTATTACATGCAAGTGTGTTTGATTTATGGACCAAGTTTTCGGACACCATTCCAGGGGGCGCTGTCGAGCCCCCCTGCCACGCCCGGGTACCAGCTTCAGTCCGGCCCTGATGGCCGCGGGTTCTGACCCGTGTGCAAAAATTCAAGAGTTTTTGAGCATGTTAAGGGCCCCAAAAGTGGCAAAAAGGCGAAAGAAAAATAATAGAAAAAAAAAATATATATAGCTGCGAGCAGCGATTACGGGCCCAAGCCGGTGGCACCGCAACCCCGGTGCCTTTAGTTACCTAAAGGCACCGGGTTGGCGGTACCGCCGGCTTTGGCCCTCCATCGCTGCTCGCAGCTATATTATATATATATATATAATATGTATATGTATGTATATATATATATATATATATATATATATATATATACATACACACACATACATATATATATATATATATATATATATATATATATATATATATATATATATATATATATATATATATTACCGTTCAAAAGTTTGGGGTCAGTAAGATTTTTAATGTTTTTAGGAGAAGTCTCTTCTGCTCACCAAGGCTGCATTTATTTGATTAAAAATACAAACAAAAACTGTAATATTGTGAAATATTATTCCAATTTAAAACAGCTGTTTTCAATTTTAAAATATTTTACATAGTAATTAATTTCTGTGATCAAAGTTGAGTTTTCAGCATCATTACTCCAGTCTTCAGTGTCACATGATCCTTCAGAAATCATTTTAATATGATGATTGATGCTCAATAAATATTCATTATTATTTTCAATGTTGAAAACAATTGTGTACAGATTTTTTTTTCAAAATGCTTTGATGAATGTAAAGTTCAAAAGAACAGCATTTATTTCAAATATAATTTTTTTAACATTATAAATGTCTTTACTGTAACTGTTGATCAGTTTAACTTATCCTTCATAAATAAAAGTATTGATTTATTTTATTTCTTTCCCCCAAAAATAAAATTTAAATTATTACTAACCCCAAACTTTTGAGCGGTAGTGTTATGTTACAAAAGCTTTAGATTTCAGATAAATGCTGTTCTTTTGAACTTTCTATTCATCAAAGACTGTACACAACTGTTTTCGACATTTAAAATAATAATGAATGTTTCTTGAGCATCAATCATCATATTAGAATAATTTCTGAAGGATCATGTGACAGTGACACCGCTTTGATCACAGGAATAAATAACAGTTTAAAATATATTAAAATAGAAAGCAGCTGTTTTAAATTGGAATAATATTTTACAATATTACTGTTTTTGTTTGTATTTTTAATCAAATAAATGCAGCCTTGGTGAGCAGAAGAAACTTCTCTGTTATGTGCGCGCCACAGACTGCACGCACGTCCGCTTAGAGTTCCGCCTTTTGCGTTCCATCAATATTACGTTATTAGAAAAATATTTTTTTAGAGAATCGATTTTTTGACATTTGTGAATTGATTCAGAATCGTCCACGTCCGCATCGCGATGCATCTAAGAATCAATTTTTTCTCCCACCCCTAGATTTCATACAACAGGTTAATAAACAGTTACAATTAAGTCACTTACATTTTAGATGCATTATTGACTGTTTTTGTTCTGTTTCAGCAGCGAAAATAGTTAAAGATCACAGCAGAACCATCACGCATCACGTGTTTTCTCATAACTGAATGATTCAGCATTTTTAAGGAATCGGTTGACTCAAAGTTTGAATGATCAATCCATAAACATCTGTCTTAATCATGATCGACTCATTCGAACGAATCGTTTGAACGAATGAATCAATGACTCGCTTATTAAGATGGATGCCTGGCGACACCTAATGGCGGTTTAGTGTTGTTTAAAAGCATCATTCTTTCCAACGTGTGTGTGATTTGTGTGTGCAACATTATCAATGTCAGTGTGGAAGTCTGTATTTTTCTTTCACTTTTATATTAGCAATTTAAAAGCACCCGCTTTTGTCACACGTCGAATAACCGGTGGGAAAATATCCTCAGACACATACCTAATAAATGTATCTTTAAATAGAATATTGGCCTTCCTGGTAAAAAGTTTTATATACTATTTTGATATGCTTTTGGACACAAGAGGGCAGTATAGCCCTATGTATGACTTGTTTTTGTTTTTTTTACTTTACTGTTTTTAATTTTAGAATAAAATTAGAATAAAATTCTTTTTATAAACAGGATAAAATGGGTTTAGTTGTGATATTTGTATACTTTTATATAGAAATAAATGGTATATAATTACATTTTTAGAAGATTTCAGGCCTTTAGTGTTTCCTTTTTGGACATTATTTTAATCCCTCGCCATAGCAAAACCGTTTGAGATATTTATTATTCTTTCACAATTTAGCATATTTAATGTATTTTCATCACGTTGAAAAAGTCTGGTGGGAATAAAATAAATAGTGTAAGAGGAGTGGCTAAAAATTCAGAGGCTGATTTTGCCAAAAAAATCCACATTCAGACCAAAATATCTGACTTCCTGATGGCCGGAGCTAATGAATGTAAATTAGAAAGTTTTCCGGCTTGATGAGAACAATATAAAAACTATTTTTTTTTTACTGTACTTAAAAATAACCCCCCCACTTTTGTCAAAAGCATGTTGAAAGTGACATACTTCCTGCTGCCAGTTGGTGGCGCTATAACTTTGACTCACAATAGTTACATCCATCTGATCGGCCTCTTACCACGAACACACTGCTGAAGTTTCATCAAGATCAGTTAATGTATGCAGAAGTTATTCCACTTCGTGTTTCTCTTTACTCGCCATAAATTCGATTCCTCGCCACGGCCAAACCATTCGAGATATCAAAAATCCATCCGCAATTTAGCATCCTCAAAGTCTTGACTACATGCACACCGAGTTTGGCGGGGACACGGTGAATTTTCTAGGAGGAGTATTTCACATTCCACAGCAAGCGTTTTCCAAACAACCCATAATAGCCGACTTCCTGTTGGGCTGGCGTAAAACTTGACCGGGGGAAAGTTGTTTGGCACGATGAGATCTATATGTGTACCGAGTTTCATATTAATTCATGCAAGCGTGTTTGATATATGGACCAAGTTTTAGAACCCCGTTCAAGGGGGCGCTGTTGAGCCCCCCAGCCACGCACGGGTACCAGCTTCTGCCCGTCCCTGATGGCAGGGGGTTCTGACTTGTGTGCAAAGTTTCAAGAGTTTTTGAGCACGTTAAGGACCCCAAAAGCCCCTGAAACCTTGATTAACAATATAAAAGCAATAGTCAAATCCCCCCCCTCCCCTCACACACACAGAGACACAGAGAGAGGGAGAGAAAATTCTTCAGAAAATCCACATTCAAACCAAAATATCTCTCTTCCTGTTGGTCGGAGATAGTTAATGTCAATTAGAAAGTTGTCCGTCTTGATGAGAACAATACACATACCAAGTTTTGTTGCTGTTGCTAAAACTAACCCCCCCACTTATGACTAAAGGTGGCGCTACTGAGCCCCTCACCACGCCCGTTTCTGAAACTTTGCACATGTCTACTGGATAATAAATGTGATGTGTCTGTCGAGTTTCATCCAATTTCAAGTATGTTAAGAGTCTCAAAAGCATCTGAAAAGAATATTAAAGTTTGATGCGTTGCCACGGCAACAGTATTTAAGATATCAATAAACCTTTCACAGGTCTACATCTGCCGTGTGTCTACATTATACACATAAAGTTTGAAGCAAATCGGGTAAAAATAAGAGGGTGATTTCAAAGCATTTTGAAAGTGACACACTTCCTGCTGCCAGTTGGTGGCGCTATAACTTTGACTCACAATAGTCACATCCATGTGATCGGCCTCTTACAACGAACACACTGCGGAAGTTTCATCAAGATCAGTTAATGTATGCAGAAGTTATAACACACTTCCTGTTTATCTTTTCTCGCTATAAATTCGTTTCATCGCCACGGCCAAACCGTTCGAGATATCAAAAATCCGTCCGCAATTTAGCATCCTCAATGTCTTGACTTCATGCTGACCGAGTTTGGTGGGGATCGGATCAATTCCCTAGGAGGAGTACATTAAATTCCACAGCATGCGTTTTTCAAACAACCCATAATAGCTGACTTCCTGTTGGGCAGAGCTAATAACATAGAGCGCGGAAGTTGTTCAGCCCGATGAGATCTATATGTGTACCGAGTTTCATATTAATTCATCCAAGCGTGTTTGATATATGGACCAAGTTTTCGGACCCCATTCAAGGGGGCGCTGTTGAGCCCCCCTGCCACTCCCGGGTACCAGCTTCAGCCCGGCCCTGATGGCCGCGGGTTCTGACCTGTGTGCAAAGTTTCAAGAGTTTTCGAGCACGTTAAGGGCCCCAAAAGCCCCTGAAACCTTGAAAAACAAAGATTAAATGGAATATACAACCCCCCCCCCTCCCCACAAACACACACACACACACAGAGAGAGAGAGAAAATTCTCCAGAAAATCCACATTCAAACCAAAATATCTCACTTCCTGGTGGTCTGAGGTTATGACTGTAAATTAGAAAGTTGTCCGGCTTGATGAGAACAATACACTTACCAAGTTTTGTGATTCTAGGAAAAACTAAGCCCCCATTTTTGACTAAAGGTGGCGCTACTGAGCCATTTCACCACGCCCGTTTCTGAAACTTTGCACATGTCTACTGGATAATAAATGTGATGTGTCTGTCGAGTTTCATGCATTTTCAAGCATGTGAAGAGTCTCAAAAGCATCCGAAAAGAATATTAAAGTTTAATGCGTTGCCACGGCAACAGTATCTAAGATATCAATAATCCTTTCACAGGTCTAAATCTGCCGTGTGTTTACATTATACACATAAAGTTTGAAGCAAATCGGGTAAAAATAAGAGGGTGATTTCAAAGCATTTTGAAAGTGACACACTTCCTGTTGCCAGTTGGTGGCACTATAACTTTGACTCACAAATGTCACATCCATGTGATCGGCCTCTTACAACAAACACACTGCTGAAGTTTCATCAAGATAAGTTAATGTATGCAGAAGTTATAACACACTTCCTGTTTGAATTATTCGCCATAAATTCGTTTCCTTGCCACGGCCAAACCGTTCGAGATATCAAAAATCCGTCCGCAATTTAGCATCCTCAATGTCTTGACTTCATGCCGACCGAGTTTGGAGGCGAATGGATGAATTTCCTAGGAGGAGTACATCAAATTCCACAGCATGCGTTTCCAAACAACCCATAATAGCCGACTTCCTGTTGGGCTGGTGTAAAACTTAGAGCACGAAAGTTGTTCGGCCCGATGAGGTCTATATGTGTACCGAGTTTCATATTATTACATGCAAGCGTGTCTGATTTATGGACAAGTGTTCGGATCCCGTTCCAGGGGGCGCTGTCGAGGCCCCCTGCCACGCCCGGGTACCAGCTTCAGCCCGGCCCTGATGGCCGCGGGTTCTGACCTGTGTGCAAAATTTCAAGAGTTTTCGAGCATGTTAAGGCCCCCAAAAGTGCCCGAGAAGTAGAAAAAAAATAATAATAATAATAAAAATAAAAATAAATTAGGGCTTGGGCCCTAATAAATAATCCTACCGGAAACAATAGGGCCTTCGCCCTTTCAGGGCTTGGGCCCTAATAATAATCCTAACGAAAACAATAGGGCCTTCGCCCTTTCAGGGCTTGGGCCCTAAATATAGCTGCGAGCAGCGATTACGGGCCCAAGCCGGTGGCACCGCAACCCCGGTGCCTTCCATCGCTGCTCGCAGCTATATTTATATTATATATATATATATATATATATATATATATATATGTATATATATACATACACACACATACACACACACATATATATATATATATATATATATATATATATATATATATATATATATATATATATATTACTGTTCAAAAGTTTGGGGTCAGTAAGATTTTTAATGTTTTTAGGAGAAGTCTCTTCTGCTCACCAAGGCTGCATTTATTTGATTAAAAATACAAACAAAAACTGTAATATTGTGAAATATTATTCCAATTTAAAATAGCTGTTTTCAATTTTAAAATATTTTACATAGTAATTAATTTCTGTGATCAAAGTTGAGTTTTCAGCATCATTACTCCAGTCTTCAGTGTCACATGATCCTTCAGAAATCATTCTAATATGATGATTGATGCTCAATAAATATTCATTATTATTTTCAATGTTGAAAACAGTTGTGTACAGATTTTTTTTTCAAAATGCTTTGATGAATGTAAAGTTCAAAAGAACAGCATTTATTTCAAATATAATTTTTTTAACATTATAAATGTCTTTACTGTAACTGTTGATCAGTTTAACTCATCCTTCATAAATAAAAGTATTGATTTATTTTATTTCTTTCCCCCAAAAATAAAATTTAAATTATTACTAACCCCAAACTTTTGAGCGGTAGTGTTATGTTACAAAAGCTTTAGATTTCAGATAAATGCTGTTCTTTTGAACTTTCTATTCATCAAAGACTGTACACAACTGTTTTCGACATTTAAAATAATAATGAATGTTTCTTGAGCATCAATCATCATATTAGAATAATTTCTGAAGGATCATGTGACAGTGACTCCGCTTTGATCACAGGAATAAATAACAGTTTAAAATATATTAAAATAGAAAGCAGCTGTTTTAAATTGGAATAATATTTTACAATATTACTGTTTTTGTTTGTATTTTTAATCAAATAAATGCAGCCTTGGTGAGCAGAAGAAACTTCTCTGTTATGTGCGCGCCACAGACTGCACGCACGTCCGCTTAGAGTTCCG
Source organism: Abramis brama (assembly GCF_963993115.1). Lineage (NCBI taxonomy): Eukaryota > Metazoa > Chordata > Actinopteri > Cypriniformes > Leuciscidae > Abramis > Abramis brama. Next base: position 18,593,231 of record NC_139971.1, read on the forward strand.
CCTTTTGCGTTCCGTCAATATTACGTTATTAGAAAAATATTTTTTTAGAGAATCGATTTTTTGACATTTGTGAATCGATTCAGAATCGTCCACGTCCGCATCGCGATGCATCTAAGAATCAATTTGTTCTCCCACCCATAGATTTCATACAACAGGTTAATAAACAGTTACAATTAAGTCACTTACATTTTAGATGCAGTATTGACTGTTTTTGTTCTGTTTCAGCAGCGAAAATAGTTAAAGATCACAGCAGAACCATCACGCATCACGTGTTTTCTCATAACTGAACGATTCAGCATTTTTAAGGAATTGGTTGACTCAAAGTTTGAATGATCAATCCATAAACATCTGTCTTAATCATGATCGACTCATTCGAAAGAATCGTTTGAACGAATGAATCAATGACTCGCTTATTAAGATGGATGCCTGGCGACACCTAATGGCGGTTTAGTGTTGTTTAAAAGCATCATTCTTTCCAACGTGTGTGTGATTTGTGTGTGCAACATTATCAATGTCAGTGTGGAAGTCTGTATTTTTCTTTCACTTTTATATTAGCAATTTAAAAGCACCCGCTTGTGTCACACGTCGAATAACCGGTGGGAAAATATCCTCAGACACATACCTAATAAATGTATCTTTAAATAGAATATTGGCCTACCTGGTAAAAAGTTTTATATACTATTTTGATGTGCTTTTGGACACAAGAGGGCAGTATAGCCCTATGTATGACTTGATTTTTTTTTTTACTTTACTGTTTTTAATTTAAGAATAAAATTAGAATAAAATTATTTTTAAAAACAGGATAAAATGGGTTTAGTTGTGATATTTGTATACTTTTATATAGAAATAAATGGTATATAATTACATTTTTAGAAGATTTTAGGCTTTTAGTGTTTCCTTTTTGGACATTATTTTAATCCCTCGCCATAGCAAAACTGTTTTAGATATTTATTATCCGTTCACAATTTAGCATATTTAATGTATTTTCATCACGTTGAAAAAGTCTGGTGGGAATAAAATAAATAGTGTAAGAGGAGTGGCTAAAAATTCAGAGGCTGATTTTGCAAAAAAAATCCACATTCAGACCAAAATATCTGACTTCCTGATGGCTGGAGCTAATGAATGTAAAGTAGAAAGTTGTCCGGCTTGATGAGAACAATATACAAACTAATTTTTTTTTACTGTACTTAAAACTAACCCCCCCACTTTTGTCAAAAGCATGTTGAAAGTGACATACTTCCTGCTGCCAGTTGGTGGCGCTATAACTTTGACTCACAATAGTTACATCCATCTGATCGGCCTCTTACCACGAACACACTGCTGAAGTTTCATCAAGATCAGTTAATGTATGCAGAAGTTATTCCACTTCGTGTTTCTCTTTACTCGTCATAAATTCGATTCCTCGCCACGGCCAAACCATTCGAGATATCAAAAATCCGTCCGCAATTTAGCATCCTCAAAGTCTTGACTACATGCACACCGAGTTTGGAGGGGACACGGTGAATTTTCTAGGAGGAGTATTTCACATTCCACAGCAAGCGTTTTCCAAACAACCCATAATAGCCGACTTCCTGTTGGGCTGGCGTAAAACTTGACCGGGGGAAAGTTGTTCGGCACGATGAGATCTATATGTGTACCGAGTTTCATATTAATTCATGCAAGCGTGTTTGATATATGGACCAAGTTTTAGAACCCCGTTCAAGGGGGCGCTGTTGAGCCCCCCAGCCACGCCCGGGTACCAGCTTCTGCCCGTCCCTGATGGCAGGGGGTTCTGACTTGTGTGCAAAGTTTCAAGAGTTTTTGAGCACGTTAAGGACCCCAAAAGCCCCTGAAACCTTGATTAACAATATAAAAGCAATAGCCAAATCCCCCCCTCCCCTCACACACACAGAGACACAGAGAGAGGGAGAGAAAATTCTTCAGAAAATCCACATTCAAACCAAAATATCTCTCTTCCTGTTGGTCGGAGATAGTTAATGTCAATTAGAAAGTTGTCCGTCTTGATGAGAACAATACACATACCAAGTTTTGTTGCTGTTGATAAAACTAACCCCCCCACTTATGACTAAAGGTGGCGCTACTGAGCCATTCCACCACGCCCGTTTCTGAAACTTTGCACATGTCTACGGGCTAATAAATGTGATGTGTCTGTCGAGTTTCATCCAATTTCAAGTATGTTAAGAGTCTCAAAAGCATCAAAAAAGAATATTAAAGTTTGAAGCGTTGCCATGGCAACAGTATTAAAGATATCAAAAATCCTTTCACAGGTCTACATCTGCCGTGTGTTTACATTATACACAAAGTTTGAAGCAAATCGGGTAAAAATAAGAGGGTGATTTCAAAGCATTTTGAAAGGGACACACTTCCTGCTGCCAGTTGGTGGCGCTATAACTTTTACTCACAATAGTCACATCCATGTGATCGGCCTCTTACAACGAACACACTGCTGAAGTTTCATCAAGATTAGTTAATGTATGCAGAAGTTATAACACACTTCCTGTTTAATTTTTTCGCCATAAATTTGATTCCTCGCCAAGGCCAAACCGTTCGATATATCAAAAATCCGTCCGCAATTTAGCATCCTCATTGCCTTGACTTCATGCACACCGAGTTTGGAGGCGAATCGATGAATTCCCTAGGAGGAGTACATCAAATTCCACAGCATGCGTTTCCAAACAACCCTAAATAGCTGACTTCCTGTTTGGCTGGCGTAAAAAGTAAAAGTACGAAAGTTGTTCGGCCCGATGAGATCTATATATGTACTGAGTTTCATATTATTACATGCAAGCGTGTCTGATTTATGGACCAAGTTTTCAGACCCCGTTCAAGGGGGCGCTGTTGAGCCCCCCTGCCACGCCCGGGTACCAGCTTCAGCCCGGCCCTGATGGCCGCGGGTTCTGACCTGTGTGCAAAGTTTCAAGAGTTTTCGAGCATGATAAGATCCCCAAAAGTGCCCGAAAGGTTGACAGAAAAATAATAAATAAATATAGCTGCGAGCAGCGATTACGGGCCCAAGCCGGTGGCACCACAACCCCGGGGCCTTTAGTTACCTAAAGGCACCGGGGTGGCGGTACCGCCGGCTTTGGCCCTTCATCGCTGCTCGCAGCTATATTTATATATATATATATATATATATATACACACACATATACATATATACACATATACATATATAAATATATAAAAGACAGAAAATATTACTCTACTTACCTTATTCTGATTTTATGATACACTCAAAATATTCCACAACAAATCCTTTAAATTTAATGTAAAAATAAAAACGAAGGTCAGCAGTGTTGGGCTCATGTAATCCTCTCATTAGAATCAAAATATTTCAACATTTGCGATGTATTTGGTTGCTAAACTATTCTTTATTATAGGATTTGTACTTTACTCGTGTTCCTTAGGAGGAGTAGGTAAAAACTCAGAGTCTGAAATATCCAAAAAATCCACATTCAGACCTAAATATCTGACTTCCTGTTGGTCGGAGCTAATGACTGTAAATTAGAAAGTTGTCCGGCTTGATGAGAACAATATAGGTACTGATTTTTGTAACTTGTCAAAAACATTTTGAAAGTGACACACTTCCTGCTGCCAGTTGGTGGCGCTATAACTTTGACTCACAATAGTTACATCCATCTGATCAGCCTCTTACCACGAACACACTGCTGAAGTTTCATCAAGATCAGTTAATGTGTGCAGAAGTTATACCACTTCGTGTTTCTCTTTTCTCGCCATAAATTCGTGTCCTCGCCACGGCCAAACCGTTCGAGATATCAAAAATCCGTCCGCAATTTAGCATCCTCAATGTCTTGACTTCATGCTGACCGAGTTTGGAGGTGATTGGATGAATTCTCTAGGAGGAGTACATCAAATTCCACAGCATGCGTTTTTCAAACAACCCATAATAGCCGACTTCCTGTTGGGCGGAGCTAATAACTTAGAGTGCGGAAGTTGTTCAGCCTGATGAGATCTATATGTGTACCGAGTTTCATATTAATTCATGCAAGCGTGTTTGATATATGGACCAAGTTTTCAGACCCCGTTCAAGGGGGCGCTGTCGAGCCCCCCTGCCACGCCCAGGTACCAGCTTCAGCCCGGCCCTGATGGCCGCAGGTTCTGACCTGTGTGTGTGCAAAGTTTCAAGAGTTTTCGAGCACGTTAAGGGCCCCAAAAGACCCTGAAACCTTGAAAAACAATTATAAAAGCAACTTTCTCCTAACAGACAAATCCCCCACACCCCCCACACACACAGAGAGACACATATACAGAGAGAAAGAGAGAGAGAATTCTCCAAAAAATCACATTCAAACCAAAATATCTGACTTCCTGTTTGTCGGAGCTAATAACTCTAAATTAGAAAGTTGTCCGTCTCGATGAGAACAATATACATACCGATTTTTGTGATTCTAGGAAAAACTAAGTCCCCATTTTTGACTAAAGGTGGCGCTACTGAGCCATTCCACCACGCCCGTTTCTGAAACTTTGCACATGTCTACTGGCTAATAAATGTGATGTGTCTGTCGAGATTCATCCAATTTCAAGCATGCTAAGAGTCTCAAAAGCATCAAAAAAGAATATTAAAGTTCGATGCGTTGCCATGGCAACAGTATCTAAGATATCAATAATCCTTTCACAGGTCTACATCTGCCGTGTGTCTACATTATACACATAAAGTTTGAAGCAAATCGGGTAAAAATAAGAGAGTGATTTCAAAGCATTTTGAAAGTAACACACTTCCTGCTGCCAGTTGGTGGCGCTATAACTTTGACTCACAATAGTCACATCCTTGTGTTCGGCCTCTTACAACGAACACACTGCTGAAGTTTCATCAAGATCAGTTAATGTATGCAGAAGTTATAACATACTTCCTGTTTTCATTATTCGCCATAAATTCGTTTCCTCGCCACGGCCAAACCGTTCGAGATATCAAAAATCCCCTGGCAATTTTTCATCCTCAATGCCTTGACTTCATGCACACCGAGTTTGGTGGTGATCGGGTGAATTCCCTAGGAGAAGTGTTTCAAATACCAGACCATGCGTTTCCAAACAACCCTTAATAGCCGACTTCCTGTTGAGCTGGCGTAAAACTTAGAGCACGAAAGTTGTTCGGCCCAATGAGATCTATATGTGTACCGAGTTTCATATTATTACATGCAAGTGTGTTTGATTTATGGACAAGTGTTCGGATGCTGTTCCAGGGGCCGCTGTCAAGCCCCCCTGCCACGCCCAGGTACCAGCTTCAGCCCGGCCCTGATGGCCGCGGGTTCTGACCTGTGTGCAAAGTTTCAAGAGTTTTTGAGCATGTTAAGGGCCCTAAAAGTGCCTGAATAGTCGTAAGAAAAATAATAATAATAATAATAATAATCCTACCGAAAACAATAGGGCCTTCGCCCTTTCAGGGCTTGGGCCCTAATAAATAATCCTACCGAAAACAATAGGGCCTTCGCCCTTTCAGGGCTTGGGCCCTAATAATAATAATAAATAATCCTACCGAAAACAATAGGGCCTTCGCCCTTTCAGGGCTTGGGCCCTAATAATAATAAATAATCCTACCGAAAACAATAGGGCCTTCGCCCTTTCAGGGCTTGGGCCCTAATAATAATAAATAATCCTACCGGAAACAATAGGGCCTTCGCCCTTTCAGGGCTTGGGCCCTAATAATTAAAGCTGCAAGCAGCATTTATCGGGGTTCAAGCTATTAAGGCCTTTAAGGTTTTTAAGCACAAAAGCATCAAAAGTTATTAAGTTTTATTTAGCAAGCATGTAACCACTGACATCATAGATGGAAAAGACCATTTACAGCCAATACAGGCAATTTACCATAGGAAATATATGGTTTTAAAGCTTTTTAACAGTTATAGCACCAACTATGATCCAATCTCCATAAAATTTTGCATGCTTGTTAATAATGTTATGTCACATATGCTCACCAATTTTTGTGAAATTGGTTATTTAGGATTTATAGGCTTTTAAATGTATTTTGCCACGCCCATTTTATAAATGACCCTATTAAGAAATCCAAATGCAAAAGTTCAACTTTTTTTTGATAATTATTGATCTAGAGAGTCCAGAGAATTGTCCTAGACTGGTCTGGTTCCGATCGGGCCAAAAACCAGGGACTAGTTCGCAAAAGTTGGTTTTTAACATATTCATGAATATTTCATGAACTGTTTGATTGACAGCAATGGTTCTTGAGGCAAAGTTGTTCAGCATGAGCAGATCTATCAAATGATATGCATTTTGTGACGATAAGTGTAACACCACGTGATTACCGAGCCATAAAACTCGTTAGCGCCAACTAGTGGCCGATTTCTTTCAAAATTCTTACAGACCTCTAGGGCCATGAGTCAAACATGCCCATCGAGTTTCATTCCGATCGGCCTCTGTTAACCTTGTCTAATAGGTGCTCAACTTTATTGGCCAATGGCGGCCATGTTTTTTGAGATACACCAATGTCCTCATAGACATACATGGCCCCTTGGACCAAGACACTGCATACCAATTTTCAAGTCAATCGGACTAACGGTCAGGTGGTTATAGCCCTTTTCATGTTTTTTTCATGTTATAGCGCCACCTAGTGTTCAATCGTCGTGATTTTTTTACTGTGACCCCAGACTGAACCCATACACATGTGTACCGAGTTTGGTTAAGCTATCTCATTTACTTTTTGAGTTATAGCCATTTTAGTAAAATAGGCTCCTCCCACAATGTTCATTTTATGCCCCCTAGCGACCATGAATCGAAATATCGACATTTTTTTGATTATTATTAATCTTCAGACTCCCGAGAACAATTCTGCACTGGTTTGGTTCCGATCGGGCGAAAAACCAGGGACTAGTTTGCAAAAGTAGGTTTTCGACAAAATTCAAAATGGCGGAAAATCTATCATGACGGAAATGAAATCGGAGATATACGTTTTGTTCGTCAGACGTCCAGCTTTCCAATGATATAAGACACTTGTGTCTACGACATACGGTCTAGGAGTTATGACCACTTTCGCGCTTTTGGTCGCTATAGCGCCACCTATGGGCCAATCGGCGTCATAATTTGATAACCTCTCCTCGATTTTTGTACTACCATATGCCGAAGTTTCAAAGCTCCAGCTCTTACGGTTTGGGCTACACGATGCGTTTTACGGCAGAAAAATAATAATAATAATAATTAAAGCTGCAAGCAGCATTTATCGGGGTTCAAGCAGTTAAGGCCTTTAAGGCCTTTAAGCACAAAAGCATCAAAAGTTATTAGTTTTATTTAGCAAGCATCTAACCACTGACATAATAGATGAAAAAGACCATTTACAGCCAATACAGGCAATGTACCATAGGAAATATATGGTTTTAAAGCTTTTTTAACAGTTATAGCGCCACCTATGGTCTGATCTCCATAAAATTGCTTACTGTGACCTCAAATTGAACCCATACACATGTGTACTGAGTTTGGTGAAGATATCTCATTTACTTCTTGACTTATAGCCATTTTAGTAAAATAGGCTCCTCCCACAACAATTTACCACATTCTAGTATTATTTACTATGATTCTAGCATGATTGTGCTACAATAGTAATTGTTATATAAGTGATTTTTTAGTGTCTTATTGTTATATAAGTGATTTTTAGTGTATAATGAATGCAAAAGCATATGTGAGTAGACTTCATTAATAAGTAGAATGGCCAGCATAGGGCAGTAGAAGACCAGTTATTGGCTCACTTTCACTTTAACCTGTTAAGCTGCAACCCCACTTTTGAAAAATCCCAAGAAATGACATACCCAAACTGAAACAGATACAGTTCATGAACCCTTTGTACTAAAAGCACAAGTATGATCTCATTTGAAAGCTGACACCTGGCAGTTTATTGTAAATGTAGAATTAATTATTGTCATAATGACAAAAATTGTTATAAATAGCTTCAAAGTTTTGTAAAGTTATTAGAAATTATTTTTTATGAAACATCCTCATGAAAAAAAAATTGAAGTTGGCACTGGAGCAATCTAGAAATGCACTACAGCTAATGCCACATGTCTAAACATTTTATGTTTAAAATCTTAAGATAATAAGTCCAAAACTCTGTATTTAGTGAAATGTTTTTCAAGACCATGTCATGTGACTTTATTTTGATTTGACGCTAAAATGCTACTGATGTTTATTGTCATCTTCTAACCATCTATCCAGTATATTGTCTTTATTGTTTTGTGGTGCAAACGAGCCCCATTCAGTCTCAGTCTCCCCCTGCACACATTCACACCTCTCCAGCCCGGTTATGGCTCTAAATATGCATTTCTTTTGTCTGCATTATAGTTACTAACGACTGGCTATTCACAGGCTATTCATATGGTTTCAGTCACTAATTTCTTTTCTTAAAGTTCACCCTTACATTTTAAACTGTATCAAATGCATTTCTTGAATAAAGAAACATTTCAGTAAGCATTCAAAAAATAATAAAAATATAACTTCTAGGTGGCAGGTGCACCTAGGGCTAGCTAGCATGTTAGCTTAGCACACCATCAATACACGACAATTTATGAGATTAAAACCATGTTTGTGCTTATAAACTTACTTTATAAAGCAAATCGAGTATTTTAAATAATTTTTTGTGATCTAATTTGGCTTCAGATAAAAAATAAGACAGAAAATATACTATTGAATAGTGTTCTGCACAACGATTCTATATAGATTAGCATTACATTATAAATATAATCTATTATTATGGAAATACCTGGCATGGATTGAAAAACACAGGTAACTCAAATATCATAGCAAACATGTTTATTGTCTTCAAAACTGCATGTTACAGCCATAGTTACAGCGCGATCTTTTGTTAGCTTTGTGTGTGTTCGAGGCTTCCTGGATTGTCACATGATTATGGCACTTCTTCATGTTCTAATACTGTGCACAGGGCGGCGAGGGCGCCCTCAGGCTATTGGTATGAATTGAAAACACAGTATCAGAGTTATGCAAACGCTCATAATGATTACATCGACGCATTTGGGTATAAATTCAATAAATATTATTCCTGTCTATAGAAATCTGATGTAAACCTATGAGAATATATCAATATTTCTCCAAATCTGCACATTTTTGAGCTAAAGCCCTGAGGCACGTTGTTTTGTGTATCGCTGTCATGACGACGGCACGGGAGTTTTTTTATGAATGAAAGCGGCTGACGCGCATAATTCATATTAAAGGTATCGACTAATTTTTTCATTTCATAACTCCTGACACAAATTAAGAAATAACTGTCGCTATAAGTTTCTCAGAATACAATAGTGGTCAAATTCTGAAACTTGAGTCTTATATCTTTTTAATGATGTATAGTTTGTCAAGGTATAACATTAAATCTGATAGTAACTTTGAACTATATATAAATAAAACCGCTTCAGTGCGCCGACGCACTGGCAACGGTTAACAGGTTAAACTTCATGATTTTCACAATTTTTCTGTACTAAAGCAAACCAGTTTTTCCATTTTAACTCCATAATGCATGTTTACACACACACACACACACACACACACACACAAAGACAAATGTTGTTGTTTTTTCAATGCTATTGGGATATGTCATTATGAAAATATATTTCAATGGTCTATAAACATTTCACAAAGTCTTTGTAAGCTATTAATCAGATGATTCAGAATTTATTCAGAAACCTAAGACTACACACACACATTATGTTGTAGATACAGACATTTGAACTATATGATGTGATCAAACTGTCAATAATAATACTTTAACAGGTGGATTTTGACTAAATGTAATTGTAAATGTTAAAATAGTGATTTTATGAAGTCTAAATGTAAATTATAGAACAATATAACAAAATTACTATTTTAAACAGCAGGGGGCAGTAAAATACCACTTATTGGCTTAATATGCCATTATATTCATATCATTTTCACCTTTTTAACTGTTATAGAGGCAAATTTTGTCCGATCTGTCTGAAAATTTCCATGCATGTTCAGAGTGATATTTCACATGTTCTGACTTGTTTTTAAGAAGGTTTAAATATTCATTAAAGAGATATAGGCTTTCGGGGACACCTGGTAAAGGCCACATTTTGAAGTGAACCTATTATAGCTATCCAAATGAAGTAGTTCAACTTTTTCTGACAATTATTGTTCTAGTGAGTTCAGAGAATTGTATTGCACTAGTTTTTAACATTATGATATGAAAATTATATGATCAGAGATGGAAAAGACCATTTACAGCCAATACAGGCAGTTTACCATAGGAAATATATGGTTTTAAAGCCTTTTAACTGTTATAGCGCCACCTTTGGTCCGATCTCCATAAAATTTTGCATGCTTGTTTGTGATGTTATGTCACATATGCTCACCAATTTTTGTGAAGTTCTGAGTTTTCATTTAGGATTTATAGGCTTTTTAGTGTATTTTGCCACGGCCATTTTATAAATGACCCTATTACAGCCATACAAATACAAAAGTTCAACTTTTTTTTGATAATTATTGATCTAGAGAGTCCAGAGAATTGTCCTAGACTGGTCTGGTTCTGATCGGGCGAAAAACCAGGGACTAGTTCGCAAAAGTAGGTTTTTAACATATTCATGAATATTTAATGAACTGTTTGATTGACAGCAATGGTTCTAGAGGCAAAGTTGTTCAGCATGAGCAGATCTATCAAATGATATGAATTTTGTGACAATATGTGTAACACCACGTGATTACAGAGCCATAAAACTCGTTAGCGCCAACTAGTGGCCGATTTCTTTCAAAATTCTTACAGACCTCTAGGGCCATGAGACAAACATGCCCATCGAGTTTCGTTCCGATCGGCCTCCGTTAACCTTGTCTAATAGGTGCTCAAACTTCATTGGCCGATGGCGGCCATGTTTTTTGAGATACGCCAATGTCCTCATAGACATACATGGCACCTTGGACCAAGACAATGCATACCAATTTTGAAGTCAATCGGACTAACGGTCAGGTGGTTATAGCCTGTTTTAAGTTTTTTTTCATGTTATAGCGCCACCATGTGGCCAATCTCCGCGATTTTTTTACTGTGACCTCAGATTGACCTCCTACATATGTGTACCAAGTTTGGTGAAGATACCTCATTAACTTCTGGAGTTATAGCCATTTTAGTAAAATAGGCCCCTCCCACAACGGACGTTTTGGCGCCTCTTAGCGTCCGTGAATCGAAATGTCAACTTTTTTTCGATAATTATTAATTTTCAGACTCTAGAGAACATTTCTGCACTGGTTTGGTTCCGATCGGGCGAAAAACCTCGGACTAGTTCGCAAAAGTAGGTTTTTGACAAAATTCAAAATGGCGGAAAAATGTGCATACCGGAAATGAAATCGAAGGTATACATTTTATTCTCCAGGTGTCCAGCTTTCCAATGATATAAGACACTTGAGTCTACGACAAACGGTCTAGGAGTTATGACCAGTTTTGCGCTTTTGGTTGCTATAGCGCCACCTATGGGCCAATCGAGGTCATAATTTGATAACCTCTCCTCGATTTTTGTACTACCATATGGCAAAGTTTCAAAGCTCTAGCCCTTACGGTTTGGGCTGCACGATGCGTTTTACGGCAGAATAATAATAATAATTAAAGCTGCAAGCAGCATTTATCGGGGTTCAAGCAGTTAAGGCCTTTAAGGCATTTAAGCACAAAAGCATCAAAAGTCATTAAGATTTATTTAGCAAGCATGTAACCACTGACATAATAGATGGAAAAGACCATTTACAGCCAATACAGGCAAATTGCCATGGGATATATATGGTTTTAAAGCTTTTTAACAGTTATAGCGCCACCTATGGTCCGATCTCCATAAAATTGTTTATTGTGACCTCAAATTGAACCCATACACATGTGTACTGATTTTGGTGAAGATATCTCATTTACTTCTTGAGTTATAGCCATTTGAGTAAAATAGGCTCCTCCCACAACGATTTGCCACATTCAAGAATTATTTAATATGATTCTAGCATGATTTACTATCATATACCATGTTCCAGAATGATTTATTAGGATTCTAGCATGATTTACCTTGATACACCTCATTTCAGTATTATTTACTATGATTTACAATGTTTCTAGCATGATTAACCACATTACTAGCAATTATGTGAAGTGTCAGTGCAAATGAGGTGATGAACACTGACAAAATATTATTGTGTTATAATAGTTAGTTATATACGTGATTTTTAGTGTGTGTCCAAGTATGAATGCAAAAGCACATGTAAAATATTTCATTATTAAGTAGAATGGCCAGCAGAGGGCACTAGAAGACCACTTATTGGCTCACTTTCACTTTAAACCAGTTTTCTGCACTAAAGCAAACCAGTTTTTTCATGTTAACTCAATGCATGCTTACACACACACACACACACACACACACACACACACACACACACACACACACACACACACACACACACACAAATGTTTCAGTGATATTGGTGTCACATTCACCTTCATCACATTCACCTTCTGTCTTCATCACATTCACCATCTGTCGTCATCACCTGCACCTGCTCCTCATCACCCTCCTCATCATCACCTGCTCCTCATCATCATAACCGTCACCTGTTGTCCTTGTCTTGATCTGTGTATTTAAGTTCCCCTCTCATCCATTATCATTGTCGGTTATTGTTTGTGCACTAGCACTCTGTTATGTTTGTTTTCATGTTGGAAAATAAAACCTTTGTTATATTTGTACCACACACACACACACACACTCACTCACACACACACACACACACACACACACACACACACACACACACACACACACACACACACACACACACACACACACACCATCATTTATCATGATTTACCATGGCTGATACCAATACCAATATGAGAAAATGACTATTTTAAACAGCAGGGGGCAGTAAAATACCACTTATTGGCTTAACATGCCATTAATTCATATCATTTTCACCTTTTTAACTGTTATAGAGGCAAATTTTGTCCGATCTGTCTGAAAATTTTCATGCTTGTTCAGGGTGATATTTCACACGTTCTGACTTGTTTTTAAGAAGGTCTGAGCATTGATTAAAGAGATATAGGCTTTCGGGGACACTTGGTAAAGGCCAGATTTTGAAGTGAACCTATTATAGCTATCCAAATGAAGTAGTTCAACTTTTTCTGACAATTATTGATCTAGTGAGTCCAGAGAATTGTATTGCACTAGTTTTGAACATTCTGATATGAAAATTATATGATCAGAGATGGAAAAGACCATTTACAGCCAATACAGGCAGTTTACCATAGGAAATATATGATTTTAAAGCTTTTTAACAGTTATAGCGCCACCTATCGTCCGATCTCCATAGAATTTTTCATGCTTGTTAATGATGTTATGTCACATATGCTGACCAATTTTTGTGAAGTTCTAAGTTTTTATTTAGGATTTATAGGCTTTTTAATGTATTTTGACACGCCCATTTTATAAATTACCCTATTACAGCCATCCAAATGCAAAAGTTCAACTTTTTTTTGATAATTATTGATCTACAGAGTCCAGAGAATTGTCCTAGACTGGTCTGGTTCCGATCGGGCAAAAAACCTAGGACTAGTTCGCAAAAGTAGGTTTTTAACATATTAATGAATAATTAATGAACAGTTTGATTGACAGCAATGGTTCTTGAGGCAAAGTTGTTCAGGATGAGGAGATCTATCAAATGATATGCATATTGTGTGGATATTTGTAACACCACGTGATTACAGAGCCGTAAAACTCGTTAGCGCCAACTAGTGGCCGATTTCTTTCAAAATTCTTACAGACCTTTAGGGCCATGAGCCGAACATGCGCATTGAGTTTCGTTCCGATCAGCCTCCGTTAACCTTGTCTAATAGGTGCTCAAACTTCGTTGGCCGATGGCGGCCATGTTTTTTGAGATACGCCAATGTCCTCATACACATACATGGCACCTTGGACCAAGACACTGCATACCAATTTTCAAGTCAATCAGACTAACGGTCAGGTGGTTATAGCCTGTTTTAAGTTTTTTTCATTTTATAGCGCCACCATGAGGCCAATCGTCGCGATTTTTTTACTGTGTCCCCAGAGTAAGCTCATACACATGTGTACCAAGTTTGGTGAAGATACCTCATTTACATCGGGAGTTATAGCCATTTTAGTAAAATAGGCCCCTCCCACAACGTACGTTTTGGCGCCCCTTAGCGACCGTGAATCGAAATTTCCACTTTTTTTCGATAATTATTGATATTCAGTCTCCAGAGAACATTTCTGCACTAGTTTGGTTCCAATCGGGCAAAAAAACAGGGACTAGTTCGCAAAAGTAGATTTTTGACAAAATTCAAAATGGCGGAAAATCTATCATGGCGGAAATGAAATCGGAGATATACGTTTTGTTCGTCAGGCGTCCAGCTTTCCAATGATATAAGACACTTGAGTCTACGACATACGGTCTAGGAGTTATGAGCAGTTTCGCGCTTTTGGTTGTTATAGCGCCACCTATGGGCCAATCGGGGTCATAATCTCTGAACCTTTCCTCGATTTTTGTACTACCATCTGTCAAAGTTTCAAAGTTCCAGCTCTTACGGTTTGGGCTGCACGATGCGTTTTACGGCGGAATAATAATAATAATAATAATAATTAAAGCTGCAAGCAGCATTTAGCGGGGTTCAAGCATTTAGGGTCTTTAAGCACATAAGGCAGTTTAGTGAGTTGTCTGAGTTTTTGTTTAGGATTTACAGGCTTTTGAGTGTTTTTTGCCATAACCATTTTCTAAATGATCCTGTTATGGCTACCCAATGGGTAAAGTTTAAGTTTTTTATATAATTATTGATCTAGAGCTTCCAGAAAATTGTACTGCACTGGTATATTTCCGATCGGGCTAAAAACCGATGGCGGCATAGACATACATGGCACCTTGGACCAAGACACTGCATGCCAATTTTAAAGTCAATCGAACTAATGGTCAGGTGGTTATAGCCCTTTTCCTGTTTTTGTGATTATATGGCCTGATCTCCATTTTAAATAATTATTTTAAAGGTGCTGTAGAATGCATTGATATATTTTAAATTGTTCTCTGATATCTCTGAAACAGAAATGTCTTCAACAGTCAAGTAGTGGATAAAATCACTAATGTTACTTTCTGCTTGCGGTAGGGGTTGTAATGGAAATATAACATTAGTTGGAACTGCCCCCTTCTTCAGTATCAAACAATGAGCGAAACCTGCTTGATATTGTCCCACTCCCAGGTTAGAAAAACTGTCTGTGGTAAAATGGGCAGAGCAAACTAACAGCTTTGAATTAAAATGGTGAGGTATCCTGTTGTAAACATCAACCATGCCTGTTGACAGTTTTGTGGGAAGGGAATGAAAAGTTCTCAAATCTGCAGCACAGCCTCGAACATAACATTTATATCCATGATCTGCCATTTTCACTATTGTCCTTGCTTGCTTCTTCACAATACCTGCAGATCTTCTGATGATTCAGCTGTGCAGGTCCACGTTAACACTGCCTGGCCTAGAACATGGGCTGGTATATGCAAATTTGGGGGGTATAAATATTAATGATCCTGACTCCAACGTCACAGTCAGTGTTATGCTGGGATTCACTCATTTTTCAGCGGTCTTTTGCAAACAGGAGATTTACACATGAAGGAGGAAACAATGGTGTTTGAGGCTCACGGTATGTCAGTTCCATGTCCAGAACTCTTATCATTCAACTATGCCAAGATAAATACAGTTTTCAATTGTATGGCACCTTTAAAATAGATGATTAGTAATATAATGCTTACTTGTAGTCTGAAATGGCTTTAACAAAAGAAGAAAAATAGTCTTAGATTTCTGTTCACTCTAATCATGTACAAATAAAGTAGCACATTAAGATTACATTTATTTGAATGCATTAGTGAGTGTGTGATTGTGCTGTGTGTGCAGCGTATCAATACTAAAAGTGAAGGTGTAGTTGATATCTTTGGTGATAATATCTGTAGTAATCATAAAAAAATCAATTAAGAAATAAAGAATTAAAATTACAAATAATATTCTATTAAGATATGAGTTACAATAACATGATTTGCAATAGTAATAATATCAATAATATATGCACAATACACACAGATTAGACTATCAGGTCTGTGTCTTACAAAAACATTAGTATTGCAGCCAATGTGAGTCTGTGGGATTTATAAACAGACAAAATATGATTTGAAATGTTATTTTAATGATTTTATTAAGTTTAAACAATATTTCAAATGGAAAAAAAATGAAAAATAATATTTTAGTGAGCAGAATGAACCAATGAGTGGTCTTCATCTGGTGGTTAAAATGTAAATGAAAACAATAATACTTAAACAATAATACTTAATACACTAACCATGCTTGAACACACACATGCACACACATTTTGTTGTAGATGTAGATATTTAAAATAAAAGATAGGTAACAAAATGATAATTGCAAATCTCCTCTGTATAACACCATTTTCAGATTGAGGGGCAGAATTGTTCAAACTGAGAGCTCAGTACAAATGAAGTGATAAACTTTGACAAAACATGATTGTGTTATAATAGGTGATTTTCATGCAAGTAATTATATACTTTTTACAAAAATTAATGCAAAAGCACAGGTGAAAATATTTTATTAAGTAGAATGTCCTGCAGAGGGCAGTAGAAGACCACTAATTGACTCACTTTCATTTGAAAGACTTTTTTATCCACCAGTAAAACAAAGCAGTTTCTCCATGTTCTTTCCATTAAGCATGCTTACACACACAGACACACACAAACACAAACACATCCACACACACATCCACACACACACACACACACACACACACACACACACACACACACAAAGATAAATATGTTTTCCATGTTTTTAGGATGTGATATTGTGAAAATATATTTTAATGGTCTAACCATTTCACATATTTCTTTGTGATCTGTATTACCAGTCCGTAATAATAATAATAATAATAATAATATTTAATTGTCTATAGGCATTTCTTTATCTAATAATATAAAACTTCATAATAATCATAATAAAAAATTTAAAAATAAAATATATACAAATATCATAATAAAATAAAAAACATCATAATAAAAAAGATTGCTTTTTAAAGCATTTGTTTGTTTCCCAATACTGAAAGCGAATAAAAAGATCATGTGTAATCCTGCTGCTCCCTCCAGTGGACAACAGTGGTGTGTTTCTAGTGGTGCAACAGTTGAAGTGATTGATTGAATTAATGAATGAATGAATGGGAATTTGGTTTATCACTTATATCTCCGGAACCAAAAGGCGAAAAATTCTGAAACTCAGAGCATAGATAGTGCTTGAGGAGTCTTGTTGAATGAGACCATCGCGGTGTTTTTGGGCGATTGGGACCGGGAGTTTTGATCGTTCAAAGGCATATATTTCAGGGCTTTTATCTCTGGAAGGCCCGAGGCCCGCGACGATACGTTTCGATCAAGAGAGGTCCTTACCATCAAAATTTGAGCGTGCAGCGTCTTTCCGTTTTCGAGTTATGAGTGAATTTGTACTGGGGGGGCGTGGCCTAAATGGCGGCCTCCGTTTTTACTTTCGTTTCAGGATTCCATTCCTTAATTTGACAGAATTGTCAATAGTAATACTTCAATAGATGAGTTTTGACAAAATGTGATTGTAAATGTTAAAATAATGATTTTATAAAGTCTAAATATGAATTATATAACAATATTAGGGAGTAGTATGATGAAATGACAGCAGGGGGCAGTACAATACCACTTATTGACTTAATATGCCATGTTATATCATTTTTACCTTTTTAACTGTTATAGAGGCAAATTTTGTCCGATCTGTCTGAAATTTTTCATGCTTCTTAAGAGCAGAACTTCTTAAGTTCTGACTTGTTTTTATTAAAGAGATATAGGCTTTCGGGGACACTTGGTAAAGGCCACATTTTGAAGTGAACCTATTATAGCTAACCAAATGAAGTAGTTCAACTTTTTCTGACAATTATTGATCTAGTGAGTACAGAGAATTGTATTGCACTAGTTTTGAACATTATGATATGAAAATTATATGATCAGAGATTTACAGACCATTTTACAGATCAGACCATTTACAGCCAATACAGGCAGTTTACCATAGGAAACATATGGTTTTAAAGCCTTTTAACTGTTATAGCGCCACATTTGGTCCGATCTCCAAAAATTTTTGCATGCTTGTTAATGATGATATGTCACATATGCTCACCAATTTTTGTGAAGTTCTGAGTTTTCATTTAGGATTTATAGGCTTTTGAGTGTATTTTGCAACGCCCATTTTATAAATGACCCTATTACAGCCACTCAAATGCAAAAGTTCAACTTTTTTTTGATAATTATTGATCTAGAGAGTCCAGAGAATTGTCCTAGACTGGTCTGGTTCAGATCGGGCGAAAAACCTAGGACTAGTTCGCAAAAGTAGGTTTTTAACATGTTTGCGAATATTTAATGAACGGTTTGATTGACAGCAATGGTTATAGAGGCAAAGTTGTTCAGCATGAGCAGATCTATCAAATGATATGCATTTTGTGACAATAAGTGTAACACCATGTGATTACAGAGCCATAAAACTCGTTAGCGCCAACTAGTGGCCGATTTCTTTCAAAATTTTTACAGACCTCTAGGGCCATGAGTCGAACATGCCCATCGAGTTTCGTTCCGATCGGCCTCCGTTAACCTTGTCTAATAGGTGCTCGACTTCATTGGCCAATGGCGGCCATGTTTTTTGAGATACGTCAATGTCCTCATAGACATACATGGCACCTTGGACCAAGACACTGCATACCAATTTTCAAGTCAATCAGACTAACGGTCAGGTGGTTATAGCCCTTTTCATGTTTTTTTCATGTTATAGCGCCACCTAGTGTTCAATCGTCGCTATTTTGTTACTGTGACCCCAGATTGAAATCCTACATATGTGTACCCAGTTTGGTGAAGATATCTCATTTACTTTTTGAGTTATAGCCATTTTAGTAAAATAGGCTCCTCCCACAACGTTCATTTTGAGCCCCCTAGCGAATTTGAATCGAAATATCGACGTTATTTCGATAATTATTGATCTTCAGACTCCAGAGAACATTTCTGCACTGGTTTGGTTCCGATCGGACGAAAAACCACGGACTAGTTTGCAAAAGTAGATTTTTGACAAAATTCAAAATGGCGGAAAATCTATCATGACGGAAATGAAATTGGAGATATACGTTTTGTTCGTCAGGCGTCCAGCTTTCCAATGATATAAGACACTTGAGTCTACGACATACGGTCTAGGAGTTATGAGTAGTTTCGCGCTTTTGGTTGCTATAGCGCCACCTATAGGCCAATCGGGGTCATACTCTCTGACCCTTTCCTCGATTTTTGTACTACCATCTGACAAAGTTTCAAGTCTCCAGCACTTACGGTTTGGGCTGCACGATGCGTTTTAGCGGAGAAGAATAATAATAATAATAATTAAAGCTGCAAGCAGCATTTATCGGGGTTCAAGCAATTAAGGCCTTTAAGGCCTTAAAGCACAAAAGCATAAAAAGTTATTAAGTTTTATTTAGCAAGCATGTAACCACTGACATCATAGATGGAAAAGATCATGTTCTAGCATGATTTACCATGATATACCACATTCTAAAATGATTTACCATAGTTCATCATGATTTATGATGGTTTACCATGATTTACCCTGTTCTAGCATAGTTTACCATGATTTACCATGTTCTAGCATGATATACCACGTTCTAGAATGATTTACTAGGATTCTTACATGATTTACCTTGATACACCACATTCTACTATTATTTACTATGACTTACCATGTTTCTAGCGTGATTTACCATGATTTACCACATTACTAGCAATTATGTGAAGTGTCAGTGCAAATGAAGTGATAAACACTGACAAAATATGATTGTGTTATAATAGTTATTGTTATACAAGTGATTTTTTTTGTGTCTACTCTAAATATGAATGAATCCAAAAGCACATGTGAAAAGACTTCATTAATAAGTAGAATGGCCAGCAGAAGCCAGTAGAAGACCACTTATTGGCTCACTTTCACTTTAAACTTCATGATTTGCACCAGTTTTCTGCACTAAATCAAACCAGTCTTTCCATGTTAACTCAATAATGCATGCTTACACACACACACAAATATGTTTTTTGGATATGTTATTGAGAAAATATATTTAATTGTATAAAAATAGGCATTTCTTTGTGATCTAATAATATAAAACTATGTTACCAGTATAGGGCTGTAAAGATTCCTCGATTATAGTCAAGTACTCGATTTAAAAAAATCCTTGATTGCAATTTACCCCTCGAGTAATTGGCAAAATACTGAAAGTGGTGCATTCCACAGATGAGAATCCAACAACCGCAGAATTACAGTTTTCTAGGACAACGCGATATTTAAACAGGGCTCCAGACTAACTTTTTTTACTAGGAGCGCTGTAGCCCCTGACTGAAAATTTAGGGGCACACCTTAAATCAACTTGCAATGCAATTATTCAAATTTCCCCCAAAATAACTACTGACAAATTATTTATTTATTATTTAATAATAAATAGACTTAATGTACAGATATTACAATGTGCAGTTTTATTTTAAGTTCACAGGCACCAGACTAACATCTGAGGGCAGCGGCACCGCAGACACTGAGTTTTACAAAAAAATATCTGGTAGCACTGGGGCTGACAATAAAGCACTAAGCTTAGTTTAGGGTGTAGATGAAATTAACTTTAATTATTATCATTCATAATGTCTTAATATTAATTAAAAAGCAAACCGAGTGAAATAAATTATATTAGGGAGTGAAAATAGCCAATAAGCATCCTACTGTTTACAATGGTAATTTATTTATTTTATTATTTTTAAATAAGTGTATAAATAAGAGTTTAAATAAGACCATTTTTGAAGGATGAACAAAAAAAATGTGTTGGTCATCACATTAAAAATAACATTTCTATATGATAGTTTTGAAGTGCTGGAAAAAGATGAGTAGCCTAACAGTTAGTACTTGTAAGCGTTTGACTATTTCTGTCACATTATGGTTACAGTTACTACATTAAATCCATGGTGAATGTCGCTGATTTGTGGTCTGAAAGCCCAGTGTTTCTCCTGGTTTCCACATCAGCGCTGTTTGATCTGATATCTGATTATGTTATTAATTCTGAGGCGAATTCAATGGATTTCTTCACTGGATCTCCAGAGTCTGGATCTCCTAGTAACAGTGTCGCGTGATCGAGATCGGCCCGCGACTGGCAAGTTCGGGCTGCTGCGCTCATAGGCTGCGCCATAGATATCATATATAAACGCGTTTATATATTATATCTATGGGCTGCGCTGTCTATTATTGATTCAAACTAATAAACGGTCTGTGAAGCATAAAGGAGTAAGTTAGCGCATTTTCGTTCCGCTTTCATTTTGTTTGGATTCGCTGCTCGGCAACGTTGTGGTCGCGCCAGCGCGACCTAAATAAATATTTGGTCGCACCGGCAGGAAAAATGGTCGCAAAATGCGACCAATTGGTCGCAGTCTGGAGCCCACCATGTACAGTCATAATTTAGCATAGTGCCATTGTGAAATCACAAAGGCTGTGATTCAGTTAAATAAATATATCCTCTGTTTTTTGTTTGTTTGTTTTTTTCACAGAGAAGACGCTTCAATTACATGAGTGCAGATTAGCCTACATGTTAAAATTACCTCAGCTCCGTCCACAGTAAACGCTGCTCCAAGCAAACTCAGTCTCTGCAGTGCTGTTTGTTTAGGTTTCCAATGACGTGCAAATATGGGAACGCAAGTCGGACGCAGTTTGTGTTTCATAGTTGCACTGTTATCATTTGTGGAGCACATCTGGGTTTCTCAAACTGCTGTTCATCGCAATTTCAAAATAAAAGTTTAAACATTGCGATTTCAAAATATAAGTTTAAACTCTTGCTCTGAGTTTGCGTGTTTTGATGTGCACATGTTCTCGTTCAAGAAATTACAGTGACTGTAGCATTTCTATCGTACAGAAGTGGCCAAATATTAAAGGTTAAGTTGACATTTGAATTAATTGTTTGGACAATATTAAACAAGGATTTGATAATGCCAGGCTTAGTGTAACAACAACCAGGCCGCTGGCGCCCTCTGCAGGCATTTGTTATTTATGTACATAAGTTATGTTTATATTAGTTTATATAATTTATTTTACATGGGTATATTTTAACAGTGTTCTTCAGTAAAACCAATATAATTACTTACTTTGATACTTTACTTGAACCAATTATTGTGGCTTGTTATTATATATTTGTATTTTAAGTAATTTTAAAGGCTGTTGTTAACTTGAATCTATTTTTTACCACAATTTTTTTATCCGATTACTTGAATAGAATACTCGATTACTAAAATAATCGATAGCTACAGTCCAATTATAATAAAAAAGATTGCTGTTTAAAGCATTTGTTTGTTTCCCAATACTGAAAGCTAATGAAAACGTAATGTGTAATCCTACTGCTCCCTCAAGTGGACAAAAGTGGTATTATAGCTTGCATTTTACAATTGAAGTGTTTGAATGAATGAGTGAATGAATGGGAATTTGGTTTTTCACTTATATCTCGGGAACCAGAACGCGAAATATTCTGAAACTCAGAGCATAGATAGTGCTCGAGGAGCCCTGTTGAATGACACCATCACTTTGTTTTTGGGCGATTAGGGCCGGGACTTATGACTGTTCAAAGCTAGCCAACGACGGGCCCTTTCCAACGAGCTCTCACACAAGGTTCGGGGTGGTCTGGGTCAGGAGTTACGGCTGTTCAAAGTTGGGGGTCGCGCTCCCGAGGCCCGTGACGACACGTTTCGATCAAGAGCCTGGAGAGGACCTTACCATCAAAATTTGAGCGCGCAACGACTTTCCGTTTTCGAGTTATGAGTGAATTTGTATTCGGGGGCGTGGCTTAAATGCCCGTTTTACTTTCGTTTTCCATTTCTATATCTCAGTGACACAATTGTCAATCACAATTGTGACACAATACTCCAATAGATGAGTTTTGACAAAATGTCATTGTAAATGCTAAAATAATGATTTTATAAAGTCTAAATATGAATTATATAACAATATTAGGCAGCAGTATGATGAAATGACAGCAGGGGGCAGTAAAATACCACTTATTGGCTTAATATGACGTTATATCATTTTCACCTTTTTAACTGTTATAGAGGCAAATTTTGTCTGATCTGTCTGAAATTTTTCATGCTTATTAAGAGTAATTTCATGTTCTGACTTGTTTTTAAGAATATAGCATTCATTTAAAAGATATAGGCTTTTGGGACACTTGGTCAAAGCAATTTACCATAGGAAATATATGGTTTTCAAAGCTTTTTAACAGTTATAGCGCCACCTATAGTCCGATCTTCATGACATTTTGCATGCTTGTTAATGATGTTATGTTACATATGCTCACCAATTATTGTGAAGTTCTGAGTTTTCGTTTAGGATTTATAGGCTTTTGAGTGTTTTTTTGTCCCTCCCCTTTCCTAAATGACCCTGTTACAGCCAGGCAAATGCAAAAGTTCAACTTTTTTTCGATAATTATTGATCTAGAGAGTCCAGAGAATTGTCCTAGACTGGTCTGGTTCCGATTGGGCGAAAATCCAGGGACTAGTTCGCAAAAGTAGGTTTTTAACATGTTCGCAAATATTTAATGAACGGTTTGATTGACAGCAATGGTTCTAGAGGCAAAGTTGTTCAGCATGAGGAGATCTATCAAATGATATGCATTTTCTGATGAAATTTGTAACACCACGTGATTACAGAGCCTTAAAACTCGTTAGCGCCAACTAGTGTCCGATTTCTTTCAAAATTTTTACAGACCTCTATGGCCTTGAGCCAAACATGCCTACTGAGTTTTGTTCCGATCGGACTCCATTAACCTTGTCTAATAGGTGGTCAAACTTCATTGGCTGATGGCGGCCATGTTTTTTGAGATACGCCAATGTCCTCATAGACATACATGGCAGCTTGGACAAAGACACTGCATACCAAATTTCAAGTCATTCGGACAAAAAGTCCAGTGTTTATATGTTTCTTTCATGTTATAGCGCCACCATGTGGCCAATCGACGCGATTTTTTTAGTGTGACCCCAGACTGACCTCCTACACATGTGTATCTAGATTGGTGAAGGCAGCTAATTTACTTCTCGAGTTATAGCCATTTTAGTAAAACAGGCTCCTCCCACAACGTTAATTTTGCGTCTGCTAGCAACCGTGAATGGAAATTTCCACTTTTTTTTTCGATAATTATTAATAAACAGACTCTAAAGAACATTTCTGCACTTGTTTGGTTCCGATCGGGCGAAAAACCACAGACTACTTTGCAAAAGTAGGTTTTTGACAAAATTCAAAATGGCGGAAAAATTTGCATACCGGAAATGAAATCGGAGATATACGTTTTGCCCGTCTTGAGCCAAGGATTACAGTGATATAAGACACTTGAGTCTACGACAAACCGTCTAGGAGTAATTAGCGATTTCGTACTTTTGCTTACTATAGCGCCACCTATTGGCCAATCGGGGTCATAATTTGATAACTTCTCCTCGATTTTTGTACTACCATCTGGCAAAGTTTCAAGTCTCCAGCACTTACGGTTTGGGCTGCACGATGCGTTTTACAGGAGAATAATAATAATAAAAATCAGGACAATTACAATAGGGTTTCAGCACTTCGTGCTTGAACCCCTAATAATAAAAATCAGTACAATTACAATAGGTGTTCAGCACTTCGTGCTTGAACCCCTAATAATAATAAAAATCAGTACAATTACAATAGGGTTTCAGCACTTCGTGCTTGAACCCCTAATAAGAAGAGACATTTTGGACAGTTATAGCGCCACCTATTGTCCGATCTTCACGAAACTTGGCATGCTTCTTCACCATGGTCTGACACATCTGCTCATCGATTTTCGTGAAGTTTGGGGTTTTCCCTTAGGTTGTATAGGCTTTTGAGTGTTTTTTTGTCCCTCCCCTTTCCTAAATGACCCTGCTACAGCCAGGCAAATGCAAAAGTTCCACTTTTTTTCGATAATTATTGATCTAGAGAGTCCAGAGAACTGTGCTAGACTGGTCTGGTTCCGATTGGGCCAAAAACCAGGGACTAGTTCGCAAAAGTAGGTTTTTGACAAAATTGGCCATAACAATGCTCGTAGGTGAATTTGGAGATAGCCATTTTGTCCGTCTGGATCCAGGGATCACAGTGATGCTAAAATGGACAATCTAGGACAAACTGTCTAGGAGTTGTGAGCAATTTAGTAAATGTGGTCATTGTAGCGCCACCTATGGGCCAATCTGGGTCATACTTTGATAGGTTCTCCCCAAATTGAGGACTACCATTTGGCAAAGTTTCAAGGTTCCAGCTCTTACGGTTTGGTCTGCACGATGCGTTTTAGGGCGGAATAATAATAATAATAATAATAATAATAATAATAAAAATCAGTACAATTACAATAGGGTTTCAGCACTTCGTGCTTGAACCCCTAATAAGAAGAGACATTTTGGACAGTTATAGCGCCACCTATTGTCCGATCTTCACGAAACTTGGCATGCTTCTTCACCATGGTCTGACACATCTGCTCATCGATTTTCGTGAAGTTTGGGGTTTTCCCTTAGGTTGTATAGGCTTTTGAGTGTTTTTTTGTCCCTCCCCTTTCCTAAATGACCCTGCTACAGCCAGGCAAATGCAAAAGTTCCACTTTTTTTCGATAATTATTGATCTAGAGAGTCCAGAGAACTGTGCTAGACTGGTCTGGTTCCGATTGGGCCAAAAACCAGGGACTAGTTCGCAAAAGTAGGTTTTTGACAAAATTGGCCATAACAATGCTCGTAGGTGAATTTGGAGATAGCCATTTTGTCCGTCTGGATCCAGGGATCACAGTGATGCTAAAATGGACAATCTAGGACAAACTGTCTAGGAGTTGTGAGCAATTTAGTAAATGTGGTCATTGTAGCGCCACCTATGGGCCAATCTGGGTCATACTTTGATAGGTTCTCCCCAAATTGAGGACTACCATTTGGCAAAGTTTCAAGGTTCCAGCTCTTACGGTTTGGTCTGCACGATGCGTTTTAGGGCGGAATAATAATAATAATAATAATTAAAGCTGCAAGCAGCATTTATCGGGGTTCAAGCAGTTAAGGCCGTTAAGGACTTTAAGCACAAAAGCATCAAAAGTTACAAAGTTATATTTAGCAAGCATGTAACCACTGACATCATAGATGGAAAAGACAATGTTCTAGCATGATTTACCATGATATACCACGTTCTAGAATGATTTACCAGGATTCTAGCATGATTTACCTTGATACACCACATTCTAGTATTATTTACTATGATTTACCATGTTTCCAGCATGATTTACCATGATTTACCACATTACTAGCAATTATGTGAAGTGTCAGTGCAAATGAAGTGATAAACACTGATATGATTGTGTTATAATAGTTATTGTTATATAAGTGATTTTTAAGTGTCTAAATATGAATGATGCAAAATCACATGTGAAAAGACTTCATTAATAAGTAGAATGGCCAGCAGAGGGCAGTAAAAGACCACTTATTGGCTCAGTTTCACTTTAAACTTCATGATTTTAACCAGTTTTCTGCACTAAAGCAAACCAGTTTTTCAATGTTAACTCAATAATGCATGCTTACACACACACACACACACACACACACACACAAACATACACACACAAATACAAATTTGTTTTTAGGATATGTTATTGAGAAAGTATATTTATTTGTCTATAGGCATTTCTTTGTGATCTAATAATATAAAACTATATTACCAGTATAGGGCTGTAACGACTCCTCGATTAAAGGGGTCATATAGGCCTACTGGTACATGCACTTTTACAAGTTGATTGTACTGAAATGTGCGTTGGCAGTGCCTGTACACAACCATCATAAAATGATAAAAATCCATCCAGTGTTTTTTTTTAAAAATCTCCTTATATGTTCTACACTTTCTGAAATCAAGCCGTTTGATTTTGTGACGTCACAAAATCGACGCCCCTCCCACGGTTGTGATTGACAGCAGCGTTTCAACACAGACCGTGAGCGAGCTGTCTATCATCATAGTGCATTGATATGCTGGAGAAGAATGGCGTCTAAGTCATTTTGATGTTTTGATGTAATATTCCCAAAGCATTGACGCAGGGATTCCCCACGATCAACGTCCATGCTTTCATGTTTGCGCAAATCATTTCACACCAGACAGCTTTACAAAGGAGGGTCAGTAAAACTGGTTTTGCTAAGAAGCTGCTCCTGAAAATAGGATTGGTACCAACTATTCGTTTTCCTGCTGTACCTCCAGAAGAAGAAGTGAGTGTAACGTTTTATTAACCTTTATATTAATCTTTATTAGCCTAGAAATCTAGACGCACCCTAGCGGCAGCAAAATGTATTTTGCAGCCAGGTGGGTCTAGCAACTCTCAATAGACCTTCTAGCTGCAAAAACCTAAATTGGGTCAGGCCAATCACGTCGCTTATAGAGTAGGCGGGGCGGGCTTAACATATGACGACAGAGTTGCGACGGTTACCTGCCTGCGACTTGAAAACAAAGAATGACGGCTGCTGGAGAACAGTCTTTCGAATCGGCTTTGTCCGCGACTCTGGAGGACTTGGAGTTAAGTTTTTCTTTAAGAAAAGAGCAAAGAACATTCTTTAAAAAAGGAAGATGTGTTCGTCGTTTTGCCGGCCAGATATGGCAAAAGTTGAATGAATCTATCAACTAGCTCCGCTGTTGGGAAAACGCTCTGGTTGGTTGAAGCGCTGTCCTATTGCGTGCAGAGGGAATTTGAAAGACAGCCGTTTATCCCGCCCCTCGGAGTGAGCGTGTCTATGGTGAGTTGCCAGACTAAACATCTTGATTTAGTCTGGCTTGCCAGGCTAAATCTTTATATTAATCTTTGCAAATCGCTTGCTGCACGCTTCACGGTGAATGCGGCTGTTTACACTCAGAGTACATTACGACATGTTTTCTATGTACGACGTTCTCAATATAATTCATAATCCCACGTTAATGAACAACGCGTTATGGTTATTGTGTTAGAAACGGTGTCAAACAGAACAGAGGGGCGGGGTGAGCAAAGCTCATTATCATTTAAAGACACATGCACTTAAATGCCGTGCTGAAAACAGAGCTGTTTTTGACCAGGTAAAATTAGTGTTATCTTACAATACTAATGAGAATTTTTAATTGAAGTATATTACAAACTTTTAATTTAGACCCTAAAGAATCATATTAGCTTGTACAAAAATGGCATTATATGACCCCTTTAAAGTCAAGTACTCGATTTAAAAAAATCCTCGATTGCAATTTACCGGAAGTGGTGCATTCCACAAACGAGAATCCATCAACCACAGAATTACACAGTTTTCTAAGACAACGCGATGTATTTAAAACCATTTACACAGTCATTATATAGCATAGTGCTATTGTGAAATCACAAAGGCTGTGATTCAGTTAAATAAATATATCCTCTGTTTTTGTTTTTGTTTTTTCACAGAGAAGATGCTTTAATTACATGAGTGCAGATTACATGTTAAAATTACCTCAGCTCCATCCACAGTAAACGCTGCTCCAAGCAAACTCAGTCTCTGCAGTGCTGTTTGTTTACGTTTCCAATAACGTGCATTTGGGAACGCAAGTCAGACGTGTTTCATAGTTGTACTGTTATCATTTATATTTGTGGAGCGCGTCTCGGGTTTCTCAAACTGCTTCTCGGTTTCTCAAATTGCTGTTCATCTCGTTTCAAAATAAAAGTTTAAACATCGCGATTTCAAAATAAAAGTTTAAACTCTCACTCTGAGTTTGCATGTTTTGATGTGCACATGTTCTTGTTCAAGAAATTACAGTGGCTGTAGCATTTCTATCGTACAGAAGTGGCCAAATATTAAAGCTTAAGTTGACATTTGAATTTAATGTTGTTTGGCCAATAAACAAGGATTTTATAATGCCTTAGTGTAACAACAACCAGGCCGCTGGTGCCCTCTGCAGGCATTTGTTATTCATGTACATAAGTTATGTTTATATTAGTTTATATAATTTATTTTACATGGGTATATTTTAACAGTGTTGTTCAATAAAACCCATATAATTACTTACTTTGATACTTTACTTGAACCAATCATTATTGCTTGTTATTATATATTTGTATTTTAAGGCATTTTAAAGGCTGTTGTTAACTTGAATCTATTTTTTACCACATTTTTTTATCCGATTACTTGAATAGAATACTCGATTACTAAAATAATCGATAGCTACAGCCCTATCATAATAAAAAAGATTGCTTTTTAAAGCATTTGTTTGTTTCCCAATACTGAAAGCTAATGAAAAGATCATATGTAATCTTGCTGCTCCCTCAAGTGGACAAAAGTGGTATTATAACTTACATTTTACAATTGAAGTGTTTGAATGAATGAGTGAATGAATGGGAATTTGGTTTTTCACTTATATCTCGGTAACCAGAACGCGAAAAATTCTGAAACTCAGAGCATAGATAGTGCTCGAGGAGCCCTGTTGAATGAGACTATCATTCAGGCCCGCGACAACACGTTTCGATCAAGAGCCTGGAGAGGACCTTACCATCAAAATTTGAGCGCGCAACGACTTTCCGTTTTCGAGTTATGAGTGAATTTGTATTCGGGGACGTGGCGTAAATGCCGTTTTACTTTCGGTTTCAGTATTCACTTGTGACTCAGTTGTCAATAGTAATATAACAATAGATTAATTTTGACAAAATGTGATTGTAAATGTTAAAATAATGATTTTATAAAGTCTAAATATGAATTATAGAACAATATTAGAGAGTAGTATGATGAAATGACAGCAGGGGGCAGTAAAATACCACTTATTGGCTTAATATGCTATGTTATTCATATTCACCTTTTTTATTAACTGTTATAGAGGCAAATTTTGTCCGATCTGTCTTTTTCATGCTTGTTCTGACTTGTTTTTAAGGTCTGATCATTCATATTAGAGATATAGGCTTTTGTGGACACTTGGTCAAGGCTACATATTGAAGTGACCCTATTATTAATTATTAATTATTAATCCAAATGAAGAAGTTATAATTTTTCTGATAATTATTGAGTACAGATAATTGCACTGCACTGGTTTTGAACATTATTATATGAACATTATATGAGCACAGATGGAAAACACCATTTACAGCCAATACAGGCAATTTACCATAGGAAATATATGGTTTTAAAGCATTTTAACAGTTATAGCGCCACCTATGGTCCGATCTCCATAAAAATGTCCATGCTTCGTTAGCATGTTATGTCACATATGCTCATCAATTTTTGTGAAATTCTGACTTTTTATTTAGGATTTATAGACGTTTGAGTGTATTAGGACATGCCTATTTTCTAAATGACCCTCTTATAGCCAATCAAAAGCAAAATTTCAACTTCTTTTTGATAATTATTGATCTAGAGAGTCCAGAGAATTGTCCTAGAATGGTCTGGTTCTGATCGGGCGAAAAACCAGGGACTAGTTCGCAAAAGTAGGTTTTTAACATAATTCTGAATATTTAATGAATGGTTTGATTGACAGCAATGGTTCTTGAGGCAAAGTTGTTCTCCATGAGGAGATCTATCAAATGATATGCATATTGTGTGGATGAGTGTAACACCACGTCATTACAGAGTCATAAAACTCGTTAGCGCCAACTAGTGGCCGATTTCTTTCAAAATTCTTACAGACCTCTAGAACCATAAGTTGAACATGCCCATCGAGTTTCGTTTCGATCGGTCTCCGTTAACCTTGTCTAATAGGTGCTCAACTTCATTGGCCAATGGCGGCCATGTTTTTCAAGATATGCCAATGTCCTCATAGACATACATGGCACCTTGGACCAAGACACTGCATACCAATTTTCAAGTCAATCGGACTAACGGTCAGGTGGTTATAGCCCTTTTCATGTTTTTTTCATGTTATAGCGCCATCTAGTGTTCAATCGTCGCGATTTTTTTACTGTGACCCCAGATTGAGCTCATACATATGTGTACCGAGTTTGGTGAAAATATCTCATTGCGTTCCCGAGTTATAGCCATTTTAGTAAAATTAGCTCCGCCTCCTGCGAACGTTTTGACACCTCATAGCAACCATGTATCGAAATTTCAACTTTTTTTCGATAATTATTGATATTCAGACTCCAGAGAACATTTCTGCACTGGTTTGGTTCCGATCGGGCGAAAAACCAGGGACTAGTTTGCAAAAGTAGGTTTTGAACAAAATCCAATATGGCGGAAAAATTTGCATACCGGAAATGAAATACCTCCTATATTTTTTGTTCGGCTTGAGCCAAGGATTCCAATGATGTATGACACTTGAAGCTGGGACAAATGGTTATTGAGATATGAGCAAAATAGTGGATTTTTTTTGTTTTTTGCGCTATAGCGCCACCTATAGGCCAATCGGGCTCATACTTTGATAACCTCTCCTCGATTTTTGTACTACCTTGTGGCCAAGTTTCAAGTCTCTAGCACTTACGGTTTGGGCTGCACAATGCGTTTTAGCGGAGAATAATAATAATAATAATAATAAAAATCCTTACAAATACAATAGGGTTTCAGCACTTCGTGCTTGAACCCCTAATAATAATAAAAATCAGTACAATTACAATAGGGTTTCAGCACTTCGTGCTTGAACCCCTAATTAAAGCTGCAAGCAGCATTTATCGGGGTTCAAGCAGTTAAGGCCTTTAAGGCCTTTAAGCACAAAAGCATCAAAAGTTATTAGTTTTATTTAGCAAGCATCTAACCACTGACATAATAGATGAAAAAGACCATTTACAGCCAATACAGGCAATGTACCATAGGAAATATATGGTTTTAAAGCTTTTTAACAGTTATAGCGCCACCTATCGTCCGATCTCCATAAAATTGTTTACTGTGACCTCAAATTGAACCCATACACATGTGTACTGAGTTTGGTGAAGATATCTCATTTACTTCTTGACTTATAGCCATTTTAGTAAAATAGGCTCCTCCCACAACAATTTACCACATTCTAGTATTATTTACTATGATTCTAGCATGATTGTGCTACAATAGTAATTGTTATATAAGTGACTTTTTAGTTTCTTATTGTTATATAAGTGATTTTTAGTGTCTAATGAATGTAAAAGCATATGTGAGTAGACTTCATTAATAAGTAGAATGGCCAGCAGAGAGCAGTAGAAGACCACATATTGGCATAGCTATATATTCAATTAACACTTTCACTTTAAACTTCTTGATTTTCACCATTTTTCTGCACTAAAACAATCCAGTTTTTCCATTTTAACTCCATAATGCATGTTTACACACACACACACACACACACACACACACACACAAAGACAAATGTTGTTGTTTTTTCAATGCTATTGGGATATGTCATTATGAAAATATATTTGAATGGTCTATAAACATTTTCACAAAGTCTTTGTAAGCTATTAATCAGATGATTCAGAATTTATTCAGAAACCTAAGACTACACACACACACATTATGTTGTAGATACAGACATTTGAACTGTATGATGTGATCAAACTACCAATACTAATACTTTAACAGATAGATTTTGACTAAATGTAATTGTAAATGTTAAAATAGTGATTTTATAAAGTCTAAATATAAATTATAGAACAATATGACAAAATGACTATTTTAAACAGCAGGGGGCAGTAAAATACCACTTATTGGCTTAATATGCCATTATATTCATATCATTTTCACCTTTTTAACTGTTATAGATTTAGATAAATTATATATAATGTTATAGATAAATTTTCATGCATGTTCAGAGTTATATTTCACATGTTCTGACTTGTTTTTAAGAAGGTTTGAACATTCATTAAAGAGATATAGGCTTTCGGGGACACTTGGTAAAGGCCACATTTTGAAGTGAACCTATTATAGCTATCCAAATGAAGTAGTTCAACTTTTTTTGACAATTATTGTTCTAGTGAGTCCAGAGAATTGTATTGCACTAGTTTTTAACATTATGATATGAAAATGATATGATCAGAGATGGAAAAGACCATTTATAGCCAATACAGGCAGTTTACCATAGGAAATAAATGGTTTTAAAGCCTTTTAACAGTTATAGCGCCAACCATTGTCCGATCACCATAAAATTTTGCATGCTTGTTAAGGATGGTATGTCACATATGTTCACCAATTTTTGTGAAGTTCTGAGTTTTTGTTTAGGATTTATAGGCTTTTGATTGCATTTTGCCACGCCCATTTTATAAATGACCCTATTAGAGACATCCAAATGCAAAAGTTCAACTTTTTTTTGATAATTATTGATCTAGAGAGTACAGAGAATTGTCCTAGACTGGTCTGGTTCCGATCGGGCAAAAAACCTAGGACTAGTTCGCAAAAGTAGGTTTTTAACATATTCGCGAATATTTAATGAATGGTTTGATTGACAGCAGTGGTTCTTGAGGCAAAGTTGTTCAATATGAGGAGATCTATCAAATGATATGCATTTTCTGACTAAATTTGTTACACCACGTGATTACAGAGCCTTAAAACTCGTTAGCGCCAACTAGTGGCCGATTTCTTTCAAAATTCTTACAGACATCTAGGGGCTTGAGCCGAACATGCCCACCGAGTTTCGTTCCGATCAGACTTCGTTAACCTTGTCTAATAGGTGCTCAACTTTATTGGCCAATGGCGGCCATGTTTTTTGAGATACACCAATGTCCTCATAGACATACATGGCACCTTGGACCAAGACACTGCATACCAATTTTCAAGTCAATCGGACTAACGGTCAGGTGGTTATAGCCTGTTTTATGTTTTTTTCATGTTATAGCGCCACCATGTGGCCAATCGCCGCGATTTTTTTACTGTAACCTCAGATTGACCTCTTACATATGTTTACCAAGTTTGGTGAAAATACCTCATTTACTTCTGGAGTTATAGCCATTTTAGTAAAATAGGCCCCTCCCACAATGTACGTTTTGGCGCCCCTTAACGTCCGTGAATCTAAATTTCAACTTTTTTTCGATAATTATTGATCTTCAGACTCTAGAGAACATTTCTGCACTGGTTTGGTTCCGATCGGGCGAAAAACCAGGGACTAGTTCGCAAAAGTAGGTTTTTGACAAAATTCAAAATGGCGGAAAATCTATCATGGCGGAAATGAAATCGGAGATATACGTTTTGTTCGTCAGGCGTCCAGCTTTCCAATGATATAAGACACTTGAGTCTACGACATACGGTCTAGGAGTTATGAGCAGTTTCGCGCTTTTGGTTGTTATAGCGCCACCTATGGGCCAATCGAGGTCATAATTTGATAACCTCTCCTCGATTTTTGTACTACCATCTGGCAAAGTTTCAAAGCTCTAGCCCTTACGGTTTGGGCTGCACGATGCGTTTTACGGCAGAATAATAATAATAATTAAAGCTGCAAGCAGCATTTATCGGGGTTCAAGCAGTTAAAGCCTTTTAGGCATTTAAGCACAAAAGCATCAAAAGTTATTAAGATTTATTTAGCAAGCATGTAACCACGGACATAATAGATGGAGAAGACCATTTACAGCCAATACAGGCAGTTTACCATGGGATATATATGGTTTTAAAGCTTTTTAACAGTTATAGCGCTACCTATGGTCTGATCTCCATAAAAATGTTTACTGTGACCTCAAATTGAAACCATACACATGTGTACTGAGTTTGGTGAAAATATCTCATTTACTTCTTGAGTTATAGCCATTTTAGTAAAATAGGCTCCTCCCACAACAATTTACCACATTCTAGTATTATTTACTATGATTCTAGCCTGATTTGCCATATTCTAGCATGATTTACCATGATATACTACATTCTAGTAGGATTTACCATTGTTTACTGTGATTGTATACTCTGACAAAATATGATTTATGAGTGATAAACTCTGACAAAATATGATTGTGCTACAATAGTAATTGTTATATACGTTATTTTTTAGTGTCTTATTGTTATATAAGTGATTTTTAGTGTATAATGAATGCCAAAGCATATGTGAGTAGACTTCATTAATACGTAGAATGGCCAGCAGAGGGCAGTAGAAGACCACTTATTGGCTCACTTTGACTTTAAACTTCATGATTTTCACCATTTTTCTGTACTAAATCAAACCAGTTTTTCCATTTTAACTCCATAATGCATGTTTACACACACACACACACACACACACACACACACACACACACACACACACACAAAGACAAATGTTGTTGTTTTTTCAATGCTATTGGGATATGTCATTATGAAAATATATTTCAATGGTCTATAAACATTTCACAAAGTCTTTGTAAGCTATTAATCAGATGATTCAGAATTTATTCAGAAACCTAAGACTACACACACACATTATGTTGTAGATACAGACATTTGAAATATATAATGTGATCAAACTGTCAATACTAATACTTTAACAGATGGATTTTGACTAAATGTAATTGTAAATGTTAAAATAGTGATTTTATAAAGTCTAAATATGAATTATAGAACAATATGACAACATGACTATTTTAAACAGCAGGGGGCAGTAAAAAACCACTTATTGGCTTAATATGCCATTATATTCATATCATTTTCACCTTTTTAACTGTTATAGAGGCAAATTTTGTCAGATCTGTCTGAAAATTTTCATGCATGTTCAGAGTGATATTTCACATGTTCTGACTTGTTTTTAAGAAGGTTTGAACATTCTTTAAAGAGATATAGGCTTTCAGGGACAATTGGTAAAGGCCACATTTTGAAGTGAACCTATTATAGCAATCCAAATGCAAAAGTTCAACTTTTTTTCGATAATTATTGATCAGGAGAGTCCAGAGAATTGTCCTAGACTGGTCTGGTTCCGATCGGGCGAAAAACCAGGGACTAGTTCGCAAAAGTAGGTTTTTAACATATTCGCGAATAATTAATGAACGATTTGATTGACAGCAATGGTTCTTGAGGCAATGTTGTTCAGCATGAGCAGATCTATCAAATGATATGCATTTTGTGACAATAAGTGTAACACCACGTGATTACAGAGCCGTAAAACTCGTTAGCGCCAACTAGTGGCCGATTTCTTTCAAAATTCTTACAGACCTCTAGGGCTAATTGGCCATATAAATTTTTAACACAGTGATGCTAAAATGGAGAATCTAGGACAAACTGTCTAGGAGTTGTGAGCAATTTAGCAAATGTGGTCATTGTAGCACCACCTATGGGCCAATCTGGGTCATATTTTGATAGGTTCTCCCCAAATTGAGGACTACCATTTGGCCAAGTTTCAAGGTTCCAGCTCTTACGGTTTGGGCTGCACGATGCGTTTTAGGGCGGAATAATAATAATAATAATAATTAAAGCTGCAAGCAGCATTTATCGGGGTTCAAGCATTTAAGGCCTTTAAGCACATAAGCATTTAAGACATTAAGTTTTATTTAGAAAGCTTTTAACCACTGAAATAATAGATGGAAAAGTCCATTTACAGCCAATACAGGCAATTTACCATAGGAAATATATGGTTTTAAAGCCTTTTAACAGTTATAGCGCCAACTATTGTCCGATCTCCATAAAATTTGGCATGCTTGTTTAGAATATTATGGCACATATGCTCACCAATTTTCGTGAAGTTCTGAGTTTTCGTTTAGGATTTATAAGCTTTTGAGTGCATTTTGCCACGCCCATTTTCTTTATGACCCAATTATAGCCATACGAAAAATTCAAAAGTTCAACTTTTTTTCGATAATTATTGATCAGGAGAGTCCAGAGAATTGTCCTAGACTGGTCTGGTTCCGATCGGGCGAAAAACCAGGGACTAGTTCGCAAAAGTAGGTTTTTAACATATTCGCGAATAATTAATGAACGATTTGATTGACAGCAATGGTTCTTGAGGCAATGTTGTTCAGCATGAGCAGATCTATCAAATGATATGCATTTTGTGACAATAAGTGTAACACCACGTGATTACAGAGCCGTAAAACTCGTTAGCGCCAACTAGTGGCCGATTTCTTTCAAAATTCTTACAGACCTCTAGGGCTATGAGTTGAACATGCCCATCGAGTTTCGTTCCGATCGGCCTCCGTTAACCTTGTCTAATAGGTGCTCAAACTTCATTGGCCGATGGCGGCCATGTTTTTTGAGATACACCAATGTCCTCATAGACATACATGACACCTTGGGCCAAGACACTGCATACCAATTTTCAAGTCAATCGGACTAACGGTCAGGTGGTTAAAGCCTGTTTTATGTTTTTT
The DNA here is from genome assembly GCF_963993115.1 of Abramis brama. Lineage (NCBI taxonomy): Eukaryota > Metazoa > Chordata > Actinopteri > Cypriniformes > Leuciscidae > Abramis > Abramis brama. The sequence goes on from NC_139971.1 coordinate 18,630,454, forward strand.
TCATGTTATAGCGCCACCATGTGGCCAATCGCCGCGATTTTTTTACTGTGACCTCAGATTGACCTCTTACACATGTGTACCGAGTTTGGTGAAGATACCTCATTTACTTCTGGAGTTATAGCCATTTTAGTAAAATAGGCCCCTCCCACAACGTACGTTTTGGCGCCCCTTAGCGTCCGTGAATCGAAATTTCAACTTTTTTTCGATAATTATTGATATTCAGACTCCAGAGAACATTTCTGTACTGGTTTGGTTCCGATCGGGCGAAAAACCTAGGACTAGTTCGCAAAAGTAGGTTTTTGGCAAAATTCAAAATGGCGGAAAATCTATCATGGCGGAAATGAAATCGGAGATATACGTTTTGTTCGTCAGGCATCCAGCTTTCCAATGATATAAGACACTTGAGTCTACGACATACGGTCTAGGAGTTCTGAGCAGTTTCGCGCTTTTGGTCGCTGTAGCGCCACCTATGGGCCGATTTGGCTAAGTCCGTGTATCTGAGTAGCGAGCAATACTACTACCATTTGACCAAGTATCACGTCTCTAGGCCTTACGGTTTTGGCTGCACGATGCGTTTTAGGGAAGAATAATAATAATAATAAAAATCAGGGCAATTACAATAGGGTTTCAGCACTTCGTGCTTGAACCCCTAATAATAATAAAAATCAGTACAATTACAATAGGGTTTCAGCATTTCATGCTTGAACCCCTAATAAGAAGAGACGTTTTGGACAGTTATAGCGCCACCTATTGTCCGATCTTCACGAAACTTGGCATGCTTCTTCACCATGGTCGGACACATCTGCTCGTCGATTTTTGTGAAGTTTGGGGTTTTCCCTTAGGTTGTATAGGCTTTTGAGTGTTTTTTTGTCCCGCCCCTTTCCTAAATGACCCTGTTACAGCCAGGCCAATGCAAAAGTTCCACTTTTTTTCGATAATTATTGATCTAGAGACTCCAGAGAACTGTGCTAGACTGGTCTGGTTCCGATTGGGCCAAAAACCAGGGACTAGTTCGTAAAAGTAGGTTTTGGACAAAATTGGCCATATAAATTTTTTTTTTGGCCCGAATCGGGATTTGGAGATAGCCATTTTGTCCGTCTGGATCCAGGGAACACAGTGATGCTAAAATGGAGAATCTAGGACAAACTGTCTAGGAGTTGTGAGCAATTTAGCAAATGTGGTCATTGTAGCACCACCTATGGGCCAATCTGGGTCATATTTTGATAGGTTCTCCCCAAATTGAGGACTACCATTTGGCCAAGTTTCAAGGTTCCAGCTCTTACGGTTTGGGCTGCACGATGCGTTTTAGGGCGGAATAATAATAATAATAATAATAATAATAAAAATCAGTACAATTACAATAGGGTTTCAGCATTTCATGCTTGAACCCCTAATAAGAAGAGACGTTTTGGACAGTTATAGCGCCACCTATTGTCCGATCTTCACGAAACTTGGCATGCTTCTTCACCATGGTCGGACACATCTGCTCGTCGATTTTCGTGAAGTTTGGGGTTTTCCCTTAGGTTGTATAGGCTTTTGAGTGTTTTTTTGTCCCGCCCCTTTCCTAAATGACCCTGTTACAGCCAGGCCAATGCAAAAGTTCCACTTTTTTTCGATAATTATTGATCTAGAGACTCCAGAGAACTGTGCTAGACTGGTCTGGTTCCGATTGGGCCAAAAACCAGGGACTAGTTCGTAAAAGTAGGTTTTGGACAAAATTGGCCATATAAATTTTTTTTTTGGCCCGAATCGGGATTTATTTGGAGATAGCCATTTTGTCCGTCTGGATCCAGGGAACACAGTGATGCTAAAATGGAGAATCTAGGACAAACTGTCTAGGAGTTGTGAGCAATTTAGCAAATGTGGTCATTGTAGCACCACCTATGGGCCAATCTGGGTCATATTTTGATAGGTTCTCCCCAAATTGAGGACTACCATTTGGCCAAGTTTCAAGGTTCCAGCTCTTACGGTTTGGGCTGCACGATGCGTTTTAGGGCGGAATAATAATAATAATAATAATAATAATAAAAATCAGTACAATTACAATAGGGTTTCAGCATTTCATGCTTGAACCCCTAATAAGAAGAGACGTTTTGGACAGTTATAGCGCCACCTATTGTCCGATCTTCACGAAACTTGGCATGCTTCTTCACCATGGTCGGACACATCTGCTCGTCGATTTTCGTGAAGTTTGGGGTTTTCCCTTAGGTTGTATAGGCTTTTGAGTGTTTTTTTGTCCCGCCCCTTTCCTAAATGACCCTGTTACAGCCAGGCCAATGCAAAAGTTCCACTTTTTTTCGATAATTATTGATCTAGAGACTCCAGAGAACTGTGCTAGACTGGTCTGGTTCCGATTGGGCCAAAAACCAGGGACTAGTTCGTAAAAGTAGGTTTTGGACAAAATTGGCCATATAAATTTTTAAATCCCGAATCGGGATTTGGAGATAGCCATTTTGTCCGTCTGGATCCAGGGAACACAGTGATGCTAAAATGGAGAATCTAGGACAAACTGTCTAGGAGTTGTGAGCAATTTAGTAAATGTGGTCATTGTAGCACCACCTATGGGCCAATCTGGGTCATATTTTGATAGGTTCTCCCCAAATTGAGGACTACCATTTGGCCAAGTTTCAAGGTTCCAGCTCTTACGGTTTGGGCTGCACGATGCGTTTTAGGGCGGAATAATAATAATAATAATAATAATAATAATAATAATTAAAGCTGCAAGCAGCATTTATCGGGGTTCAAGCATTTAAGGCCTTTAAGCACATAAGCATTTAAGACATTAAGTTTTATTTAGAAAGCTTTTAACCACTGAAATAATAGATGGAAAAGTCCATTTACAGCCAATACAGGCAATTTACCATAGGAAATATATGGTTTTCAAACCTTTTTAACAGTTATAGCGCCACCTATGGTCCGATCAACATGAAATTTGGCATGCTTATTTAGAATATTATGGCACATATGCTCACCAATTTTCGTGAAGTTCTGAGTTTTCGTTTAGGATTTATAAGCTTTTGAGTGCATTTTGCCACGCCCATTTTCTTTATGACCCAATTATAGCCATACGAAAAATTCAAAAGTTCAACTTTTTTTCGATAATTATTGATCAGGAGAGTCCAGAGAATTGTCCTAGACTGGTCTGGTTCCGATCGGGCGAAAAACCAGGGACTAGTTCGCAAAAGTAGGTTTTTAACATATTCGCGAATAATTAATGAACGATTTGATTGACAGCAATGGTTCTTGAGGCAATGTTGTTCAGCATGAGCAGATCTATCAAATGATATGCATTTTGTGACAATAAGTGTAACACCACGTGATTACAGAGCCGTAAAACTCGTTAGCGCCAACTAGTGGCCGATTTCTTTCAAAATTCTTACAGACCTCTAGGGCTATGAGTTGAACATGCCCATCGAGTTTCGTTCCGATCGGCCTCCGTTAACCTTGTCTAATAGGTGCTCAAACTTCATTGGCCGATGGCGGCCATGTTTTTTGAGATACACCAATGTCCTCATAGACATACATGACACCTTGGGCCAAGACACTGCATACCAATTTTCAAGTCAATCGGACTAACGGTCAGGTGGTTAAAGCCTGTTTTATGTTTTTTTCATGTTATAGCGCCACCATGTGGCCAATCGCCGCGATTTTTTTACTGTGACCTCAGATTGACCTCTTACACATGTGTACCGAGTTTGGTGAAGATACCTCATTTACTTCTGGAGTTATAGCCATTTTAGTAAAATAGGCCCCTCCCACAACGTACGTTTTGGCGCCCCTTAGCGTCCGTGAATCGAAATTTCAACTTTTTTTCGATAATTATTGATATTCAGAATCCAGAGAACATTTCTGTACTGGTTTGGTTCGGATCGGGCGAAAAACCTAGGACTAGTTTGCAAAAGTAGGTTTTTGGCAAAATTCAAAATGGCGGAAAATCTATCATGGCGGAAATGAAATCGGAGATATACGTTTTGTTCGTCAGGCATCCAGCTTTCCAATGATATAAGACACTTGAGTCTACGACATACGGTCTAGGAGTTCTGAGCAGTTTCGCGCTTTTGGTCGCTGTAGCGCCACCTATGGGCCGATTTGGCTAAGTCCGTGTATCTGAGTAGCGAGCAATACTACTACCATTTGACCAAGTATCACGTCTCTAGGCCTTACGGTTTTGGCTGCACGATGCGTTTTAGGGAAGAATAATAATAATAATAATTAAAGCTGCAAGCAGCATTTATCGGGGTTCAAGCTATTAAGGCCTTTAAGGGTTTTTAAGCACAAAAGCATCAAAAGTTATCAGGTTTTATTTAGCAAGCATGTAACCACTGACATAATAGATGGAAAAGACCATTTACAGCCAATACAGGCAATGTACCATAGGAAATATATGGTTTTAAAGCTTTTTAACAGTTATAGCGCCACCTATAGTCCGATCTCCATAAAATTTGGCATGCTTGTTAATGATGTTATGTCACATATGCTCACCAATTTTTGTGAGGTTCTGAGTTTTCATTTAGGATTTATAGGCTTTTTAGTGTATTTTGCTACGCCCATTTTATAAATGACCCTATTACAGCCATCCAAATGCAAAAGTTCAACTTTTTTTTGATAGTTTTTGATCTAGAGAGTCCAGAGAATTGTCCTAGACTGGTCTGGTTCCAATCGTGCGAAAAACCTAGGACTAGTTCGCAAAAGTAGGTTTTTAACATGTTTGCGAATATTTAATGAACGGTTTGATTGACAGCAATGGTCCTTGAGGCAAAGTTGTTCAGGATGAGGAGATCTATCAAATGATATGCATATTGTGTGGATATTTGTAACACCACGTGATTACAGAGCTGTAAAACTCGTTAGCGCCAACTAGTGGCCGATTTCTTTCAAAATTGTTACAGACCTCTATGGCCTTGAGTCGAACATGCCCATCGAGTTTCGTTCCGATCGGCCTCCGTTAACCTTGTCTAATAGGTGCTCAAAATTCATTGGCCGATGGCGGCCATGTTTTTCGAGATACGCCAATGTCCTCATACACATACATGGCACCTTGGACCAAGACACTGCATGCCAATTTTCAAGTCAATCGGACTAATGGTCAGGTGGTTATAGCCTGTTTTATGTTTTTTTCATGTTATAGCGCCACCATGTGGCCAATTGCCGCGGTTTTTTTACTGTGACCTCAGATTGACCTCTTACACATGTGTACCAAGTTTGGTGAAGATACCTCATTTACTTCTGGAGTTATAGCCATTTTAGTAAAATAGGCCCCTCCCACAACGTACGTTTTGGCGCCCCTTACCGTCCGTGAGTCGAAATTTCAACTTTTTTTCGATAGTTTTTGATAATCAGACTCTAGAGAACATTTCTGCACTGGTTTGGTTCCGATCGGGCGAAAAACCTAGGACTAGTTCGCAAAAGTATGTTTTTGACAAAATTCAAAATGGCGGAAAATCTATCATGGCGGAAATGAAATCGGAGATATACGTTTTGTTCGTCAGGCGTCCAGCTTTCCAATGATATAAGACACTTGAGTCTACGTCATACGGTCTAGTAGTTATGAGCAGTTTCGCGCTTTTGGTTGCTATAGCGCCACCTATGGGCCAATCGGGGTCATACTTTGATAGGTTCTCCCCAAATTGAGGACTACCATTTGGTCAAGTTTCAAGGTTCCAGCTCTTACGGTTTGGTCTGCACGATGCGTTTTAGGGGAAAATAATAATAATAATAATAATAATTAAAGCTGCAAGCAGCATTTAGCGGGGTTCAAGCATTTAGGGTCTTTAAGCACATAAGGCAGTTTAGTGAGTTGTCTGAGTTTTTGTTTAGGATTTACAGGCTTTTGAGTGTTTTTTGCCATAACCATTTTCTAAATGATCCTGTTATGGCTACCCAATGGGTAAAGTTTAAGTTTTTTATATAATTATTGATCTAGAGCTTCCAGAAAATTGTACTGCACTGGTATATTTCCGATCGGGCTAAAAACCGATGGCGGCATAGACATACATGGCACCTTGGACCAAGACACTGCATGCCAATTTTAAAGTCAATCGAACTAATGGTCAGGTGGTTATAGCCCTTTTCCTGTTTTTGTGATTATATGGCCTGATCTCCATTTTAAATAATTATTTTAAAGGTGCTGTAGAATGCATTGATATATTTTAAATTGTTCTCTGATATCTCTGAAACAGAAATGTCTTCAACAGTCAAGTAGTGGATAAAATCACTAATGTTACTTTCTGCTTGCGGTAGGGGTTGTAATGGAAATATAACATTAGTTGGAACTGCCCCCTTCTTCAGTATCAAACAATGAGCGAAACCTGCTTGATATTGTCCCACTCCCAGGTTAGAAAAACTGTCTGTGGTAAAATGGGCAGAGCAAACTAACAGCTTTGAATTAAAATGGTGAGGTATCCTGTTGTAAACATCAACCATGCCTGTTGACAGTTTTGTGGGAAGGGAATGAAAAGTTCTCAAATCTGCAGCACAGCCTCGAACATAACATTTATATCCATGATCTGCCATTTTCACTATTGTCCTTGCTTGCTTCTTCACAATACCTGCAGATCTTCTGATGATTCAGCTGTGCAGGTCCACGTTAACACTGCCTGGCCTAGAACATGGGCTGGTATATGCAAATTTGGGGGGTATAAATATTAATGATCCTGACTCCAACGTCACAGTCAGTGTTATGCTGGGATTCACTCATTTTTCAGCGGTCTTTTGCAAACAGGAGATTTACACATGAAGGAGGAAACAATGGTGTTTGAGGCTCACGGTATGTCAGTTCCATGTCCAGAACTCTTATCATTCAACTATGCCAAGATAAATACAGTTTTCAATTGTATGGCACCTTTAAAATAGATGATTAGTAATATAATGCTTACTTGTAGTCTGAAATGGCTTTAACAAAAGAAGAAAAATAGTCTTAGATTTCTGTTCACTCTAATCATGTACAAATAAAGTAGCACATTAAGATTACATTTATTTGAATGCATTAGTGAGTGTGTGATTGTGCTGTGTGTGCAGCGTATCAATACTAAAAGAGAAGGTGTAGTTGATATCTTTGGTGATAATATCTGTAGTAATCATAAAAAAATCAATTAAGAAATAAAGAATTAAAATTACAAATAATATTCTATTAAGATATGAGTTACAATAACATGATTTGCAATAGTAATAATATCAATAATATATGCACAATACACACAGATTAGACTATCAGGTCTGTGTCTTACAAAAACATTAGTATTGCAGCCAATGTGAGTCTGTGGGATTTATAAACAGACAAAATATGATTTGAAATGTTATTTTAATGATTTTATTAAGTTTAAACAATATTTCAAATGGAAAAAAAATGAAAAATAATATTTTAGTGAGCAGAATGAACCAATGAGTGGTCTTCATCTGGTGGTTAAAATGTAAATGAAAACAATAATACTTAAACAATAATACTTAATACACTAACCATGCTTGAACACACACATGCACACACATTTTGTTGTAGATGTAGATATTTAAAATAAAAGATAGGTAACAAAATGATAATTGCAAATCTCCTCTGTATAACACCATTTTCAGATTGAGGGGCAGAATTGTTCAAACTGAGAGCTCAGTACAAATGAAGTGATAAACTTTGACAAAACATGATTGTGTTATAATAGGTGATTTTCATGCAAGTAATTATATACTTTATACAAAAATTAATGCAAAAGCACAGGTGAAAATATTTTATTAAGTAGAATGTCCTGCAGAGGGCAGTAGAAGACCACTAATTGACTCACTTTCATTTGAAAGACTTTTTTATCCACCAGTAAAACAAAGCAGTTTCTCCATGTTCTTTCCATTAAGCATGCTTACACACACAGACACACACAAACACAAACACATCCACACACACATCCACACACACACACACACACACACACACACACACACACACACAAAGATAAATATGTTTTCCATGTTTTTAGGATGTGATATTGTGAAAATATCTTTTAATGGTCTAACCATTTCACATATTTCTTTGTGATCTGTATTACCAGTCCGTAATAATAATAATAATAATAATATTTAATTGTCTATAGGCATTTCTTTATCTAATAATATAAAACTTCATAATAATCATAATAAAAAATTAAAAAATAAAATATATACAAATATCATAATAAAATAAAAAACATCATAATAAAAAAGATTGCTTTTTAAAGCATTTGTTTGTTTCCCAATACTGAAAGCGAATAAAAAGATCATGTGTAATCCTGCTGCTCCCTCCAGTGGACAACAGTGGTGTGTTTCTAGTGGTGCAACAGTTGAAGTGATTGATTGAATTAATGAATGAATGAATGGGAATTTGGTTTATCACTTATATCTCCGGAACCAAAAGGCGAAAAATTCTGAAACTCAGAGCATAGATAGTGCTTGAGGAGTCTTGTTGAATGAGACCATCGCGGTGTTTTTGGGTGATTGGGACCGGGAGTTCTGATCGTTCAAAGGCATATATTTCAGGGCTTTTATCTCTGGAAGGCCCGAGGCCCGCGACGATACGTTTCGATCAAGAGAGGTCCTTACCATCAAAATTTGAGTGTGCAGCGTCTTTCCGTTTTCGAGTTATGAGTGAATTTGTACTGGGGGGGCGTGGCCTAAATGGCGGCCTCCGTTTTTACTTTCGTTTCAGGATTCCATTCCTTAATTTGACAGAATTGTCAATAGTAATACTTCAATAGATGAGTTTTGACAAAATGTGATTGTAAATGTTAAAATAATGATTTTATAAAGTCTAAATATGAATTATATAACAATATTAGGGAGTAGTATGATGAAATGACAGCAGGGGGCAGTACAATACCACTTATTGACTTAATATGCCATGTTATATCATTTTTACCTTTTTAACTGTTATAGAGGCAAATTTTGTCCGATCTGTCTGAAATTTTTCATGCTTCTTAAGAGCAGAACTTCTTAAGTTCTGACTTGTTTTTATTAAAGAGATATAGGCTTTCGGGGACACTTGGTAAAGGCCACATTTTGAAGTGAACCTATTATAGCTAACCAAATGAAGTAGTTCAACTTTTTCTGACAATTATTGATCTAGTGAGTACAGAGAATTGTATTGCACTAGTTTTGAACATTATGATATGAAAATTGTATGATCAGAGATTTACAGACCATTTTACAGATCAGACCATTTACAGCCAATACAGGCAGTTTACCATAGGAAACATATGGTTTTAAAGCCTTTTAACTGTTATAGCGCCACATTTGGTCCGATCTCCAAAAATTTTTGCATGCTTGTTAATGATGATATGTCACATATGCTCACCAATTTTTGTGAAGTTCTGAGTTTTCATTTAGGATTTATAGGCTTTTGAGTGTATTTTGCAACGCCCATTTTATAAATGACCCTATTACAGCCACTCAAATGCAAAAGTTCAACTTTTTTTTGATAATTATTGATCTAGAGAGTCCAGAGAATTGTCCTAGACTGGTCTGGTTCAGATCGGGCGAAAAACCTAGGACTAGTTCGCAAAAGTAGGTTTTTAACATGTTTGCGAATATTTAATGAACGGTTTGATTGACAGCAATGGTTATAGAGGCAAAGTTGTTCAGCATGAGCAGATCTATCAAATGATATGCATTTTGTGACAATAAGTGTAACACCATGTGATTACAGAGCCATAAAACTCGTTAGCGCCAACTAGTGGCCGATTTCTTTCAAAATTTTTACAGACCTCTAGGGCCATGAGTCGAACATGCCCATCGAGTTTCGTTCCGATCGGCCTCCGTTAACCTTGTCTAATAGGTGCTCGACTTCATTGGCCAATGGCGGCCATGTTTTTTGAGATACGTCAATGTCCTCATAGACATACATGGCACCTTGGACCAAGACACTGCATACCAATTTTCAAGTCAATCAGACTAACGGTCAGGTGGTTATAGCCCTTTTCATGTTTTTTTCATGTTATAGCGCCACCTAGTGTTCAATCGTCGCTATTTTGTTACTGTGACCCCAGATTGAAATCCTACATATGTGTACCCAGTTTGGTGAAGCTATCTCATTTACTTTTTGAGTTATAGCCATTTTAGTAAAATAGGCTCCTCCCACAATGTTCATTTTGAGCCCCCTAGCGACTTTGAATCGAAATATCGACGTTTTTTCGATAATTATTGATCTTCAGACTCCAGAGAACATTTCTGCACTGGTTTGGTTCCGATCGGACGAAAAACCACGGACTAGTTCGCAAAAGTAGATTTTTGACAAAATTCAAAATGGCGGAAAATCTATCATGACGGAAATGAAATCGGAGATATACGTTTTGTTCGTCAGACGTCCAGCTTTCCAATGATATAAGACACTTGAGTCTACGACATACGGTCTAGGAGTTATGAGCAGTTTCGCGCTTTTGGTTGCTATAGCGCCACCTATAGGCCAATCGGGGTCATACTCTCTGAACCTTTCCTCGATTTTTGTACTACCATCTGACAAAGTTTCAAGTCTCCAGCACTTACAGTTTGGGCTGCACGATGCGTTTTAGCGGAGAAGAATAATAATAATAATAATAATAAAAATCAGTACAATTACAATAGGTGTTCAGCACTTCGTGCTTGAACCCCTAATAATAATAAAAATCAGTACAATTACAATAGGGTTTCAGCACTTCGTGCTTGAACCCCTAAAAATCAGGGCAATTACAATAGGGTTTCAGCACTTCGTGCTTGAACCCCTAATAATAATAATAAAAATCAGTACAATTACAATAGGGTTTCAGCACTTCGTGCTTGAACCCCTAAAAATCAGCACAATTACAATAGGGTTTCAGCACTTCGTGCTTGAACCCCTAATTAAAGCTGCAAGCAGCATTTATCGGGGTTCAAGCATTTAAGGCCTTTAAACACATAAGCATTTAAGACATTAAGATTTATTTAGAAAGCTTTGAACCACTGAAATAATAGATGGAAAAGTCCATTTACAGCCAATACAGGAAATTTACCATAGGAAATATATGGTTTTCAAAGCTTTTTAACAGTTATAGCGCCACCTATGGTCCGATCTCCATAAAAATTTCCATGCTTCTTTAGCATGTTATTTCACATATGCCCATCAATTTTTGTGAAGTTCTGAGTTTTTATTTAGGCTTTATAGACGTTTGAGTGTATTTGGACACGCCTATTTTATAAATGATCCTCTTATAGCCAACCAAAAGCAAAATTTTAACTTTTTTTTGATAATTATTGATCTAGAGAGTCCAGAGAATTGTCCTAGACTGGTCTGGTTCCGATCGGGCGAAAAACCAGGGACTAGTTCGCAAAAGTAGGTTTTTAACATATTCGTGAATAATTAATAAACTGTTTGATTGACAGCAATGGTTCTAGAGGCAAAGTTGTTCAGCATGAGCAGGTCTATCAAATGATATGCATTTTGTGATGATAAGTGTAACACCACGTGATTACAGAGCCATAAAACTCGTTAGCGCCAACTAGTGGCCGATTTCTTTCAAAATTCTTACAGACCTCTAGGGCCATGAGTCGAACATGCCCACCGAGTTTTGTTCCGATTGGCCTCCGTTAACCTTGTCTAATAGGTGCTCAAACTTCATTGGCCGATGGCGGCCATGTTTTTTGAGATACACCAATGTCCTCATAGATATACATGACAGCTTGGACCAAGACACTGCATACCAATTTTCAAGTCAATCGGACTAACGGTCAGGTGGTTACAGCCTGATTTATGTTTTTTTCATGTTATAGCGCCACCATGTGGCCAATCGCCGCAATCTTTATACTATGACCTCAGATTGACCTCTTAAACAGGTGTACCGAGTTTGGTGAAGATACCTCATTTACTTCTGGAGTTATAGCCATTTTAGTAAAATAGGCACCGCCTTCTTCAAACATTTTGGCGCCCCTTAGTGACCGTCAATCGAAATTTCAACTTTTTTTCGATAATTATTGATATTCTGACTCCAGAGAACATTTCTGCACTGGTTTGGTTCCGATCGGACACAAAACCAGGGACTAGTTCGCAAAAGTAGGTTTTGGACATAATTCAAAATGGCGGAAAATTTGCATACCGGAAATGAAATCCTTGAGGCCTTTTTTGTTCGGCTTGACCCAAGGATTCCAATGATATAAGACACTTGAGTCTGTGACAAACGGTTAATGAGATTTAAGCAAAAATATGATTTTTTTTTGTTTTTTGCACTGTAGCGCCACCTATGGGCCAATCGGGGTCATATTTTGATAACCTCTCCTCGATTTTTGTACTACCATCTGGCAAAGTTTCAAGTCTCTAGCACTTACGGTTTGGGCTGCACGATGCGTTTTACGGCAGAAGAAAAATAATAATAATAATTAAAGCTGCAAGCAGCATTTATCGGGGTTCAAGCATTTAAGGCCTTTAAGCACATAAGCATTTAAGACATTAAGATTTGTTTAGAAAGCTTTTAACCACTGAAATAATAGATGGAAAAGTCCATTTACAGCCAATACAGGCAAGCTTTTTAACAGTTATAGCGCCACCTATAGTCCGATCTCCATGATATTTTGCATGCTTGTTAATGATGTTGTGGCACATATGCTCACCAATTTTCGTGAAGTTCTGAGTTTTCGTTTAGGATTTATAGGCTTTTGAGTGCATTTTGCCACGCCCATTTTCTTTATGACCCAATTATACCCATGCGAAAAATGCAAAAGTTCAACTTTTTTTCGATAATTATTGATCTAGAGAGTCCAGAGAATTGTCCTAGACTGGTCTGGTTCTGATCGGGCGAAAAACCAGGGACTAGTTCGCAAAAGTAGGTTTTTAACATATTCATGAATATTTAATGAACAGTTTGATTGACAGTGATGGTTCTTGAGGAAAAGTTGTTCAGCATGAGCAGATCTATCAAATGATATGCATTTTGTGATGATAAGTGTAACACCACGTGATTACAGAGCCTTAAAACTCGTTAGCGCCAACTAGTGGCCGATTTCTTTCAAAATTCTTACAGACCTCTAGGGGCTTGAGCCGAACATGCCCATCGAGTTTCGCTCCGATCGGACTTCGTTAACGATGCTCAAACCTCATTGGCCAATGGCAGCCATGTTTTTCGAGATACGCCAATATCCTTTTAGACATACATGGCCCCTTGGGCCAAGACACTGCATACCAAATTTCAAGTCATTCGGAAAAACGGTCAGTTGTCTATATGTTTTTATTTGTTTTATAGCGCCACCATGTGGCCAATCGACGCAATTTTTTTACTGTGACCTCAGATTGACCTCTTACACATGTGTTCCAAGTTTGGTGAAGTTTACTTAATTACTTCTTGAGTTATAGCCATTTTAGTAAAATAGGCTCCTCCCACAACGTTAATTTTGCACCCCCTAGCGACCATTAATCGAAATTTCAACTTTTTTTCGATAATTATTGATCTTCAGACTCCAGAGAACAATTCCGCACTGGTTTGGTTCCGATCGGGCGAAAAACCAGGGACTAGTTCGCAAAAGTAGGTTTTTGATAAAATTCAAAATGGCGAAAAATCTATCATGGCGGAAATGAAATCGGAGATATACGTTTTTTTCTTCAGGAGCTCTGGATTTCAATGATATAAGACACTTGAAGCTACGCCTTACGGTCTGGGAGTTCTGAGCAGTTTTGCGCTTTTGATTGCTATAGCGCCACCTATGGGCCGATTGGGCTGAGTCCGTGTATCTGAGTAGCGAGCAATAGTACTACCATCTGGCAAAGTTTCAAGTCTCTAGGTCTTACGGTTTGGGCTGCACGATGCGTTTTATGGCGGAAAAATAATAATAATAAAAATCAGGACGATTACAATAGGGTTTCAGCACTTCGTGCTTGAACCCCTAAAAATCAGTACAATTACAATAGGGTTTCAGCACTTCGTGCTTGAACCCCTAATAATAAAAATCAGTACAATTACAATAGGGTTTCAGCACTTCGTGCTTGAACCCCTAATAAGAAGAGACATTTTGGACAGTTATAGCGCCACCTATTGTCCGATCTTCACGAAACTTGGCATGCTTCTTCACCATGGTCTGACACATCTGCTCATCGATTTTCGTGAAGTTTGGGGTTTTCCCTTAGGTTGTATAGGCTTTTGAGTGTTTTTTTGTCCCTCCCCTTTCCTAAATGACCCTGTTACAGCCAGGCAAATGCAAAAGTTCAACTTTTTTTCAATAATTATTGATCTAGAGAGTCCAGAGAACTGTGCTAGACTGGTCTGGTTCCGATTGGGCCAAAAACCAGGGACTAGTTCGCAAAAGTAGGTTTTTGACAAAATTGGCCATAACAATTTTTGGCCAACAACAGTGATGCTAAAATGGACAATCTAGGACAAACTGTCTAGGAGTTGTGAGCAATTTAGTAAATGTGGTCATTGTAGCGCCACCTATGGGCCAATCTGGGTCATACTTTGATAGGTTCTCCCCAAATTGAGGACTACCATTTGGCAAAGTTTCAAGGTTCCAGCTCTTACGGTTTGGTCTGCACGATGCGTTTTAGGGCGGAATAATAATAATAATAATAATAATAATAATAATAATAATAATAATAAAAATCAGTACAATTACAATAGGGTTTCAGCACTTCGTGCTTGAACCCCTAATAATAATAATAATAATAATAAAAATCAGTACAATTACAATAGGGTTTCAGCACTTCGTGCTTGAACCCCTAATAATAATAATAAAAATCAGTACAATTACAATAGGGTTTCAGCACTTCGTGCTTGAACCCCTAATAAAAATCAGCACAATTACAATAGGGTTTCAGCACTTCGTGCTTGAACCCCTAATAATAATAATTAAAGCTGCAAGCAGCATTTATCGGGGTTCAAGCAGTTAAGGCCTTTAAGGCATTTAAGCACAAAAGCATCAAAAGTTATTAAGATTTATTTAGCAAGCATGTAACCACTGACATAATAGATGGAAAAGACCATTTACAGCCAATACAGACAGTTTACCACGGGATATATATGATTTTAAAGCTTTTTAACAGTTATAGCGCCACCTATGGTCCGATCTCCATAAAATTGTTTACTGTGACTTCAAATTGGATGGGCATGTTCGACTCATGGCCCTAGAGGTCTGTAAGAATTTTGAAAGAAATCGGCCACTAGTTGGCGCTAACGAGTTTTATGGCTCTGTAATCACATGGTGTTACACTTATTGTCACAAAATGCATATCATTTGATAGATCTGCTCATGCTGAACAACTTTGCCTCTATAACCATTGCTGTCAATCAAACCGTTCATTAAATATTCGCAAACATGTTAAAAACATGTTAAAAACCTACTTTTGCGAACTAGTCCTAGGTTTTTCGCCCGATCTGAACCAGACCAGTCTAGGACAATTCTCTGGACTCTCTAGATCAATAATTATCAAAAAAAAGTTGAACTTTTGCATTTGAGTGGCTGTAATAGGGTCATTTATAAAATGGGCGTTGCAAAATACACTCAAAAGCCTATAAATCCTAAATGAAGACCAAATGTGGCGCTATAACAGTTAAAAGGCTTTAAAACCATATGTTTCCTATGGTAAACTGCCTGTATTGGCTGTATTGGCTGTAAATGGTCTGATCTGTAAAATGGTCTGTAAATCTCTGATCATATAATTTTCATATCATAATGTTCAAAACTAGTGCAATACAATTCTCTGTACTCACTAGATCAATAATTGTCAGAAAAAGTTGAACTACTTCATTTGGTTAGCTATAATAGATTCACTTCAAAATGTGGCCTTTACCAAGTGTCCCCGAAAGCCTATATCTCTTTAATAAAAACAAGTCAGAACTTAAGAAGTTCTGCTCTTA
This sequence comes from Abramis brama, assembly GCF_963993115.1. Taxonomy (NCBI): domain Eukaryota; kingdom Metazoa; phylum Chordata; class Actinopteri; order Cypriniformes; family Leuciscidae; genus Abramis; species Abramis brama. The sequence continues at coordinate 18,646,257 of NC_139971.1, forward strand.
AGAAGCATGAAAAATTTCAGACAGATCGGACAAAATTTGCCTCTATAACAGTTAAAAAGGTAAAAATGATATAACATGGCATATTAAGTCAATAAGTGGTATTGTACTGCCCCCTGCTGTCATTTCATCATACTACTCCCTAATATTGTTATATAATTCATATTTAGACTTTATAAAATCATTATTTTAACATTTACAATCACATTTTGTCAAAACTCATCTATTGAAGTATTACTATTGACAATTCTGTCAAATTAAGGAATGGAATCCTGAAACGAAAGTAAAAACGTAGGCCGCCATTTAGGCCACGCCCCCCCAGTACAAATTCACTCATAACTCGAAAACGGAAAGACGCTACACGCTCAAATTTTGATGGTAAGGACCTCTCTTGATCGAAACGTATCGTCGCGGGCCTCGGGCCTTCCAGAGATAAAAGCCCTGAAATATATGCCTTTGAACGATCAGAACTCCCGGTCCCAATCGCCCAAAAACACCGCGATGGTCTCATTCAACAAGACTCCTCAAGCACTATCTATGCTCTGAGTTTCAGAATTTTTCGCCTTTTGGTTCCAGAGATATAAGTGATAAACCAAATTCCCATTCATTCATTCATTAATTCAATCAATCACTTCAACTGTTGCACCACTAGAAACACACCACTGTTGTCCACTGGAGGGAGCAGCAGGATTACACATGATCTTTTTATTCGCTTTCAGTATTGGGAAACAAACAAATGCTTTAAAAAGCAATCTTTTTTATTATGATGTTTTTTATTTTATTATGATATTTGTATATATTTTATTTTTTAATTTTTTATTATGATTATTATGAAGTTTTATATTATTAGATAAAGAAATGCCTATAGACAATTAAATATTATTATTATTATTATTATTACGGACTGGTAATACAGATCACAAAGAAATATGTGAAATGGTTAGACCATTAAAAGATATTTTCACAATATCACATCCTAAAAACATGGAAAACATATTTATCTTTGTGTGTGTGTGTGTGTGTGTGTGTGTGTGTGTGTGTGTGTGGATGTGTGTGTGGATGTGTTTGTGTTTGTGTGTGTCTGTGTGTGTAAGCATGCTTAATGGAAAGAACATGGAGAAACTGCTTTGTTTTACTGGTGGATAAAAAAGTCTTTCAAATGAAAGTGAGTCAATTAGTGGTCTTCTACTGCCCTCTGCAGGACATTCTACTTAATAAAATATTTTCACCTGTGCTTTTGCATTAATTTTTGTATAAAGTATATAATTACTTGCATGAAAATCACCTATTATAACACAATCATGTTTTGTCAAAGTTTATCACTTCATTTGTACTGAGCTCTCAGTTTGAACAATTCTGCCCCTCAATCTGAAAATGGTGTTATACAGAGGAGATTTGCAATTATCATTTTGTTACCTATCTTTTATTTTAAATATCTACATCTACAACAAAATGTGTGTGCATGTGTGTGTTCAAGCATGGTTAGTGTATTAAGTATTATTGTTTAAGTATTATTGTTTTCATTTACATTTTAACCACCAGATGAAGACCACTCATTGGTTCATTCTGCTCACTAAAATATTATTTTTCCTTTTTTTTTCCATTTGAAATATTGTTTAAACTTAATAAAATCATTAAAATAACATTTCAAATCATATTTTGTCTGTTTATAAATCCCACAGACTCACATTGGCTGCAATACTAATGTTTTTGTAAGACACAGACCTGATAGTCTAATCTGTGTGTATTGTGCATATATTATTGATATTATTACTATTGCAAATCATGTTATTGTAACTCATATCTTAATAGAATATTATTTGTAATTTTAATTCTTTATTTCTTAATTGATTTTTTTATGATTACTACAGATATTATCACCAAAGATATCAACTACACCTTCACTTTTAGTATTGATACGCTGCACACACAGCACAATCACACACTCACTAATGCATTCAAATAAATTTAATCTTAATGTGCTACTTTATTTGTACATGATTAGAGTGAACAGAAATCTAAGACTATTTTTCTTCTTTTGTTAAAGCCATTTCAGACTACAAGTAAGCATTATATTACTAATCATCTATTTTAAAGGTGCCATACAATTGAAAACTGTATTTATCTTGGCATAGTTGAATGATAAGAGTTCTGGACATGGAACTGACATACCGTGAGCCTCAAACACCATTGTTTCCTCCTTCATGTGTAAATCTCCTGTTTGCAAAAGACCGCTGAAAAATGAGTGAATCCCAGCATAACACTGACTGTGACGTTGGAGTCAGGATCATTAATATTTATACCCCCCAAATTTGCATATACCAGCCCATGTTCTAGGCCAGTCAGTGTTAACGTGGACCTGCACAGCTGAATCATCAGAAGATCTGCAGGTATTGTGAAGAAGCAAGCAAGGACAATAGTGAAAATGGCAAATCATGGATATAAATGTTATGTTCGAGGCTGTGCTGCAGATTTGAGAACTTTTCATTCCCTTCCCACAAAACTGTCAACAGGCATGGTTGATGTTTACAACAGGATACCTCACCATTTTAATTTAAAGCTGTTAGTTTGCTCTGCCCATTTTACCACAGACAGTTTTTCTAACCTGGGAGTGGGACAATATCAAGCAGGTTTCGCTCATTGTTTGATACTGAAGAAGGGGGCAGTTCCAACTAATGTTATATTTCCATTACAACCCCTACCGCAAGCAGAAAGTAACATTAGTGATTTTATCCACTACTTGACTGTTGAAGACATTTCTGTTTCAGAGATATCAGAGAACAATTTAAAATATAGGCTATCAATGCATTCTACAGCACCTTTAAAATAATTATTTAAAATGGAGATCAGGCCATATAATCACAAAAACAGGAAAAGGGCTATAACCACCTGACCATTAGTTCGATTGACTTTAAAATTGGCATGCAGTGTCTTGGTCCAAGGTGCCATGTATGTCTATGCCGCCATCGGTTTTTAGCCCGATCGGAAATATACCAGTGCAGTACAATTTTCTGGAAGCTCTAGATCAATAATTATATAAAAAACTTAAACTTTACCCATTGGGTAGCCATAACAGGATCATTTAGAAAATGGTTATGGCAAAAAACACTCAAAAGCCTGTAAATCCTAAACAAAAACTCAGACAACTCACTAAACTGCCTTATGTGCTTAAAGACCCTAAATGCTTGAACCCCGCTAAATGCTGCTTGCAGCTTTAATTATTATTATTATTCTCCTGTAAAACGCATCGTGCAGCCCAAACCGTAAGTGTTGGAGACTTGAAACTTTGCCAGATGGTAGTACAAAAATCGAGGAGAGGTTATCAAAATATGACCCCGATTGGCCCATAGGTGGCACTATAATGACCAAATTTACTAAATTGCTCATAACTCCTAGACAGTTGGTCCTGGAGTCTCCATTTTAGCATCACTGTGATCCCTGGCTCCAGACGGACAAAATGGCTATCTCCAAATCCCGATTCGGGCCATGAAAAAAATTGTTATGGGCAATTTTGTCCAAAACCTACTTTGGCCAACTAGTCCCTGGTTTTTGGCCCAATCGGAACCAGACCAGTCTAGGACAATTCTCTGGACTCTCTAGATCAATAATTATCGAAAAAAAGTGGAACTTTTGCATTTGCCTGGCTGTAGCAGGGTAATTTAGGAAAGGGGTGGGACAAAAAAACACTCAAAAGCCTACACAACCTAAGGGAAAACCCCAAACTTCACAAAAATCGATGAGCAGATCTGCCATAGCATGGTGAAGAAGCATGCCAAGTTTCGTGAAGATCGGACAATAGCTGGCGCTATAACTGTCCAAAACGTCTCTTCTTATTAGGGGTTCAAGCACGAAGTGCTGAAACCCTATTGTAATTGTGCTGATTTTTATTAGGGGTTCAAGCACGAAGTGCTGAAACCCTATTGTAATTGCTCTGATTTTTATTATTATTATTTTCCCCTAAAACGCATCGTGCAGCCCAAACCGTAAATGCTGGAGACTTGAAACTCAGCCAAATGGTAGTCCTCAATTTGGGGAGAACCTATCAAAGTATGACCCCGATTGGTCAATAGGTGGCGCTATAACTGTCCAAAACGTCTCTTCTTATTAGGGGTTCAAGCACGAAGTGCTGAAACCCTATTGTAATTGTCCTGATTTTTATTATTATTATTCTCCTGTAAAACGCATCGTGCAGCCCAAACCGTAAGTGTTGGAGACTTGAAACTTTGCCAGATGGTAGTACAAAAATCGAGGAGAGGTTATCAAAATATGACCCCGATTGGCCCATAGGTGGCACTATAATGACCAAATTTACTAAATTGCTCATAACTCCTAGACAGTTGGTCCTGGAGTCTCAAATTTAGCATCACTGTGATCCCTGGCTCCAGACGGACAAAATGGCTATCTCCAAATCCCGATTGGATTGCACCATATGACGTCATTTTCCGTCATGAAAATTTTTCCGCCATTTTGAATTTTCCGAAAAACCTACTTTTTCGAACTCCTCCTAAGCCGTTACTCCGATTTTCACGAAAATTGAACCAGATCATCTCCAGACCATGCCGACAAAAAGTTATGGAATTCAAGTTGATTCTCCAAACCGTTTTCGATAAACCCTTGAACAAATTTTACGTAGCGCTTGCGAAAACAGACATAAGGCTGTATCTCCGCAACGCTTTATTGGATTCAGACCACACTTGGTACATGTCATCACAAGCATGACCTGAGGCAACATGCTGCGTTTCGGCACAGCACCACCTACTGGTCCGGAGATATGAAAAATAGATTTTTTTTCTTATAACTTCTGAACAGTTTGTCCAAAAATCATAAATTTGGTCTTGTTAGATTCAGGGCGTCATGCTGAGTCGATTTATATCTAATTTTCCCAGATCAGCCATTTTGGCTGTCGGCCATTTTGAATTTTGTGCTAAAATGCTGTATTTTAAGAACGCATTAACGGATTGTTACGAAAATTGGTATGGGTCATCAGCACAATGCCTTGAAGTAGCGTGAGAAGTTTCGAGACAGCGCCTCCTAGTGGTCAAAAGTTATAACAAAATTTACATAAAAGCTAATAACTTTTGAATAAATCTGGCTATTGAAATGCCACTGGTCTTAATAGATTCCTTGGGTCAAGCCGAGAACATAGATACCAAGTTTACCTTATTTGGCCGAACTTCCTGTCCGCCATCTTGATTTTCATTCAAAACCTACTTTTTCGAACTCCTCCTAGACCGTTTGTCCGATTTTCACCAAAATCGAATCGTATCATCTCCAGACTGTGCTGACTAAAAGTTATGGATTTCGTGTCGATAGACGAAACCGTTTTCGTATAGCGCAACAGCAAAGTTGAGGCATGATGCCAAAAGGACTATTCAGGCTTTATCTCTGCAATGCCTTGACATATTGACACCAAACTTTGTATGTGTCATTGTCACTTCTCTCTGACCACATCACATCAGTTTCGTAACTGTGGTCGAAAGTGATAATCAATTAAATCATATTTTGTATTACTGTTTATGTGATTTTACAGCCATTTCGCCTAAAATCCTCTTTAAATGTCTTTAATTGCTCATTGTTGCAGTTGGTCTGACACCTTCAGCCATGTTGGCATATCCTGTCATCTGCTTGCGCTTGGCCCCGATAATTGCTGCTTGCAGCTATATTTATTATTATTAGGGGCCAAGCACCGAAGGTGCGGAGGCACCTATTGTATCTGTTCCCGTTCTTATTATTATTAGGGGCCAAGCACCGAAGGTGCGGAGGCACCTATTGTGTTTGTTCCGGTTCTTATTATTAGGGGCCAAGCACCGAAGGTGCGGAGGCACCTATTGTATCCGTTCGGTTTCTTATTATTATTATTAGGGGCCAAGCACCGAAGGTGCGGAGGCACCTATTGTATCTGTTCCCGTTCTTATTAGGGGCCAAGCACCGAAGGTGCGGAGGCACCTATTGTATCTGTTCCCGTTCTTATTAGGGGCCAAGCACCGAAGGTGCGGAGGCACCTATTGTATCTGTTCCGTTTCTTATTATTATTATTAGGGGCCAAGCACCGAAGGTGCGGAGGCACCTATTGTATCTTTTCCCGTTCTTATTAGGGGCCAAGCACCGAAGGTGCGGAGGCACCTATTGTATCTGTTCCCGTTCTTATTATTATTCTTCTTCTTCCGCCATGGGAGTCTATGGCAGCCCATAGAACCGATTGCGGGAAAGTTGTTTTGGTTTGACATTCTGATAGGGGACAGTCCCAACATTAAGTACACCAATTTTGGTGTGTCTAAGTCATTCCCTCTAGCGCCACCACCTGTCCAAAGTTTCACTTTTACTTTGCTAATAACTTTTGAACCGTAAGGCCAATCAGCGAAATCCTTTTTTCCTCTGATTCCTGAGCTCATGACGATTCGATTGCACCCTATATCGTCATTTTCCGTCATAAAAACATGGCCGCCATTTTGAATTTTCCTAAAAAGGTACTTTTTCGAACTCGTCCTAGACGGTTTGTCCGATTTGCACGAAAATTGAATCGGATCATCTTCAGGCAGGGGTGACAAAAAGTTATTAAAATCTTGTTGATTCGTCAAACCGTTTTCGATAAACGCTCGAACAAATTTTACGTAGCGCTTGCAAAAACAGTCGTAAGGCTGTATCTCCGCAACGGTTTATCGTATTCAGACCAAACTTGGTACATGTACTCACAAGCATGACCTGAGGCTACATGCTGCGTTTCGGTACAGCGCCACCTACAGGTCCGGAGATATGAAAAATGGTTATTTTTGCTTATAACTTCTGAACAGTTTGTCCAAAAATCATAAAATTGGTCTTGATAGATTCAGGGCGTCATGCCGAGTCGACTGATATCCAATTTTGCCATATCGGCCATTTTGACTGTCGGCCATTTTGAATTTTGTGCTAAAATGCTGTATTTTAACAACGCATGAACGGATTGTTACGAAACTTGGTATGGGTCATCAACACGATGTCCTGAAGGAGTGTGAGAAGTTTCGTAACAGCGCCACCTAGTGGTGAATTTTTTTTTTCAAATGCTTATAACTTTGGGTGTGATCGACTTATTTTCACGAAACTCATCTCACTGGACTCCTGAATCGTTGCCGAGTCCAACGATACCAAACATGTTAGGTTTCGCCTAACGGTTTGTGTAGCGTTGTGATTTAGCGCTTAAAAAACATTAGGCTATATCTTCGAAACCGCTTGTCCGATCGAGACGAAACCACCGTCAGAAGTTTGAAAACATAGGTCGATAGCTATACGCCAATGCCCAAATGCGAAAATATTGATGTTTAGGAGTAGTAATATTCAATCAAAGTCATGTGTCAGTCATTTTTTACGTGTTTTTTCATATAAATGTCTATAACTCCGAAGTGAATTGAGATTTTTGCACCAAAATCGACACATATATGTATGGGCTCACTCTGAGGACACATAAAAAAAATGGTGGGACTGAGCCTCTTGGTGGCGCTATAATAGAACAAAACATGGAATTCCCATTGACTTCAATACAGTTTTGTGAAATAAAATGCTATACTAAACAAATGCATTGGTGTAATATTACCAAACTCAGAATGTGTCATCAGCACCATCCCCTGAAGGCAACCAAAATATTTCAAGACAGCGCCACCTAGTGGTCAAAAGTTATAACAAAATTTCCAAAAAGGCTAATAACTTTTGAATAAATCTGGCTATTGAAATGCCACGGGTCTTAATAGATTCCTTGGGTCAAGCCGAGAACATAGATACCAAGTTTTCCTTATTTGGCCAAACTTCCTGTCCGCCATCTTGATTTTCATTCAAAACCTACTTTTTCGAACTCCTCCTAGACCGTTTGTCTGATTTTTACCAAAATCGAATCGTATCATCTCCAGACTGTGCCGACAAAAAGTTATGGATTTCGTGTCGATTGATGAAACCGTTTTCGTATAGCACAGCTGTAAAGTTGAGGCATGATGCCAAAATGACTATTCAGGCTTTATATCTGCAATGCCTCGACATATTGACACAAAACTTTGTATGTGTCACTGTCTCCTTACTCTGACCACACCACATCAATTTCGTAACAGCGCCACCTTTTGGTCAAAAGTGACAATCCATTAAATCATATTTTGAATCACTTTTTACATGATTTTTCAGCCATTTCGCCTAAAATCCTCTTTAAATGTCTTTAATTGCTCATTGTTGCAGTTGGTCTGACACTTTCAGACATGTTGGCATGTCTTGTCGTCTTATTCTGCTTGGCCCCGGTAATTGCTGCTTGCAGCTATATTTATTAGGGGCCAAGCACCGAAGGTGCGGAGGCACCTATTGTTTTTGTTCGCGTTCTTATTAGGGGCCAAGCACCGAAGGTGCGGAGGCACCTATTGTATCTGTTCCGTTTCTTATTATTATTATTAGGGGCCAAGCACCGAAGGTGCGTAGGCACCTATTGTATCTGTTCCCGTTCTTATTATTATTATTCTTCATTTTTCCGACTGGGAGTCTATGGCAGCCCATAGAACCGCTTGCGGGAAAGTTATAAAATTTGGCACACTGATAGAGGAGAGTCTGATCTATCAGCATAGCAAATTTGGAGTCTCCAATTCATTCTCTCTAGCGCCACCAGCTGTCCAAAGTTGCACTCATGTTTATGCTAATAACTTTTGAACCACAAGGGCTAGAAACAAAATTCTTTTTTCCTCTGATGCCTTGGCTCAAGAAGATTCGATTGCACCCTATGACGTCATTTTCCGTCATGAAAATTTTTCCGCCATTTTGAATTTTCCGAAAAAACAACTTTTTCGAACTCCTCCTAGGCCGTTACTCCGATTTTCACGAAAATTGAACCAGATCATCTCCAGACCATGCCGACAAAAAGTTATGGAATTCATGTTGATTCTCTAAACCGTTTTCGATAAAACCACGAACAAATTTTACGTAGTCTTGCGAAAACAGACATAAGGCTGTATCTCCGCAACGCTTTATCCGATTCAGACCAAACTTGGTACATGTCATCACAAGCATGACCTGAGGCTACGTGCTGCGTTTCGGCACAGCACCACCTACTGGTCCGGAGATATGAAAAATGTCTGTTTTTGCTTATAACTTCTGATTGCTTTGTCCAAAAATCATAAACATGGTCTCGTTAGATCCAGGACGTCATGCTGAGTCGACCGATATCCAATTTTCCCAGATCAGCCATTTTGGCTGTCGGCCATTTTGAATTATGTGCTAAAATGCTGTATTTTATGAACGCATGAACGTATCATTACGAAACTCAGTATGGGTAATCAGCACGATGCCCTGAAGGAGCATGAGAAGTTTCGAACCAGCGCCACCTAGTGGTCAAAAGTTATAACAAAATTTACAAAAAGGCTAATAACTTTTGAATTAATCTGGCTATTGAAATGCCACTGGTCTTAATAGATTCCTTGGGTTACGCCGAGAACATAGATACCAAGCTTTCCTTATTTGGCCTAACTTCCTGTCCACCATCTTGATTTTCCTTCAAAACGTACTTTTTCGAACTCCTCCTAGACCGTTTTTCTGATTTTCACCAAAATCGAATCATATCATCTCCAGACTGTGCCGACTAAAAGTTATGGATTTCGTGTCGATAGACGAAACCGTTTTCGTATAGCGCAGCAGCAAAGTTGAGGCATGATGCTAATAGCACTATTCAGGCTTTATCTCTGCAATGCCTTAACATATTGACACCAAACTTTGTATGTGTCATTGTCACTTCACTCTGACCACATCACATCAGTTTTGTAACTGCTCCACCTATTGGTCGAAAGTGATAATCCATTAAATCATATTCTGGATTACTTTTTATATGATTTTTCAGCCATTTCGCCTAAAATCCTCTCTAAATGTCTTTAATTGCTCATTGTTGCAGTTGGTCTGACACCTTCAGCCATGTTGGCATATCCTGTCATCTGCTTGCGCTTGGCCCCGATAATTGCTGCTTGCAGCTATATTTATTAGGGGCCAAGCACCGAAGGTGCGGAGGCACCTATTGTATCTGTTCCGTTTCTTATTATTAGGGGCCAAGCACCGAAGGTGCGGAGGCACCTATTGTATCTGTTCCGTTTCTTATTATTATTAGGGGCCAAGCACCGAAGGTGCGGAGGCACCTATTGTATCTGTTCCCGTTCTTATTATTATTATTCTTCTTCTTCCGCCATGGGAGTCTATGGCAGCCCATAGAACCGATTGCGGGAAAGTTGTTTTGGTTTGACATTCTGATAGAGGACAGTCCCAACATTAAGTACACCAATTTTGGTGTGTCTAAGTCATTCCCTCTAGCGCCACCACCTGTCCAAAGTTTCACTTTTACTTTGCTAATAACTTTTGAACCGTAAGGCCAATCAGCGAAATCCTTTTTTCCTCTGATTCCTGAGCTCATGACGATTCGATTGCACCCTATATCGTCATTTTCCGTCATAAAAACATGGCCGCCATTTTGAATTTTCCTAAAAAGGTACTTTTTCGAACTCGTCCTAGACGGTTTGTCCGATTTGCACGAAAATTGAATCGGATCATCTTCAGGCAGGGGTGACAAAAAGTTATTAAAATCTTGTTGATTCGTCAAACCGTTTTCGATAAACGCTCGAACAAATTTTACGTAGCGCTTGCAAAAACAGTCGTAAGGCTGTATCTCCGCAACGGTTTATCGTATTCAGACCAAACTTGGTACATGTACTCACAAGCATGACCTGAGGCTACCTGCTGCGTTTCGGCACAGCGCCACCTACAGGTCCGGAGATATGAAAAATGGCTATTTTTGCTTATAACTTCTGAACAGTTTGTCCAAAAATCATAAAATTGGTCTTGATAGATTCAGGGCGTCATGCCGAGTCGACTGATATCCAATTTTGCCATATCGGCCAATTTGACTGTCGGCCATTTTGAATTTTGTGCTAAAATGCTGTATTTTAACAACGCATGAACGGATTGTTACGAAACTTGGTATGGGTCATCAGCACGATGTCCTGAAGGAGTGTGAGAAGTTTCGAAACAGCGCCACCTAGTGGTGAATTTTTTTTTTCAAATGCTTATAACTTTGGGTGTGATCGACTTATTTTCACGAAACTCATCTCATTGGACTCCTGAATCGTTGCCGAGTCCAACGATACCAAACATGTTAGGTTTCGCCTAACGGTTTGTGTAGCATTGTGATTTAGCGCTTAAAAAACATTAGGCTATATCTTCGAAACCGTTTGTCCGATCGAGACGAAACCACCGTCAGAAGTTTGGAATCATAGCTTGTTAACTATATGCTAATGCCCAAATGTGAAAATATTGATGTTTAGGGGTAGTAATATTCAATTAAAGTCATGTGTCAGTCATTTTTTACGTGTTTTTTCATATAAATGTCTATAACTCCGAAGCAAATTGAGATTTTTGCACCAAAATCGAGACATATATGTATGGGCTCACTCTGATGACACATAAAAAAAATGGTGGGACTGAGCCTCTTGGTGGCGCTATAATAGAACAAAACATGAAATTCCCATTGATTTTAATAGAGTTTTGTGAAATAAAATGCTATACTAAACAAATGCATTGGTGTAATATTACGAAACTCAGAATGTGCCTTCAGCACCATCCCCTGAAGGTACTCAAAATATTTCGAAACAGCGCCACCTAGTGGTCAAAAGTTATAACAAAATTTCCAAAAAGGCTAATAACTTTTGAATAAATCTGTCTATTGAAATGCCACTGTTCTTAATAGATTCCTTGGGTCAAGCCGAGAACATAGATACCAAGTTTTCCTTATTTGGCCGAACTTCCTGTCCGCCATCTTGATGTTCAGTCAAAACCTACTTTTTCGAACTCCTCCTAGACCGTTTGTCCGATTTTCACCAAAATCGAATCGTATCATCTCCAGACCGTGCCGACTAAAAGTTATGGATTTCGTGTCGATAGACGAAACCGTTTTCGTATAGCGCAGCAGCAAAGTTGAGGCATGATGCTAATAGCACTATTCAGGCTTTATCTCTGCAATGCCTTGACATATTGACACCAAACTTTGTATGTGTCATTGTCACTTCACTCTGACCACATCACATCAGTTTTGTAACTGCGCCACCTATTGGTCGAAAGTGATAATCCATAAAATCATATTTTTAATTATTGTTTCTATGATTTTTCAGGCATTTTGCATAAAATCCTCTTTAAAGTCTATAATTGCTCATTGTTGCAGTTGGTCTGACACTTTCAGACATGTTGGCATGTCTTGTCGTCTTATTCTGCTTGGCCCCGGTAATTGCTGCTTGCAGCTATATTTATTATTATTATTATTATTCTTCCGCCATGGGAGTCTATGGCAGCCCATAGAACCGATTGCGGGAAAGTTGTTTTGGTTTGACATTCTGATAGAGGACCGTCTCAACATTAAATACACCAATTTTGGTGTTTCTAAGTCATTCCCTCTAGCGCCACCACCTGTCCAAAGTTTCACTTTTATTTTGCTAATAACTTTTGAACCGTAAGGCCAATCAGCGAAATTCTTTTTTCCTCTGATTCCTGAGCTCATGGCGATTCGATTGCACCCTATGACGTCATTTGCCGTCATAAAAATATGGCCGCCATCTTGAATTTTCAAAAAAAGCTACTTTTTCGAACTCGTCCTAGACGGTTTATCCGATTTGCACGAAAATTGAACCAGATCATCTTCAGGTAGTGCTGACAAAAAGTTATGGAATTCAAATGGATTCGTCAAACCGTTTTCAATAAACGCACAAATACATTTTACGTAGCGCTAGCAAAAACAGTCGTAAGGCCGTATCTCCGCAACGGTTTATCGTATTCAGACCAAACTTGGTACTTGTACTCACAAGCATGACCTGAGGCTACATGCTGTGTTTCGGCGCAGCGCCACCTACTGGTCCGGAGATATGAAAAATGGCTATTTTTGCTTATAACTTCTGAACAGTTTGTCCAAAAATCATACAATTGGTCTCGTTAGATTCAGGGCAACATGCCGAGTCGACTGATATCCAATTTGACCATATCGGTCATTTTGGCTGTCGGCCATTTTGAATTTTGTGCTAAAATTCTGTATTTTATGAACGCATGAACGGATTGTTACGAAATGTGGTATGGGTCATCAGCACAATGCCCTGAATGAGCCTGAGAAGTTTCGAAACAGCGCCACCTAGTGGTGAATTTTTTTTTTCAAATGCTTATAACTTTGGGTGTGGTCGACTTATTTTCACGAAACTCATCTTTTTAGACTCCTGAATCGTTGCCGAGTCCTACGATACCAAACATGCTAGGTTTCGCCTTACGGTTTGTGTAGCGTTGTGATTTAGCGCTTAAAAAACATTTGGCTATATCTTTGAAACCGCTAGTCCGATCGAGACGAAACCACCGTCAGAAGTTTGGAAACATAGGTCGATAGCTATACGCCAATGCCCAAATGCGAAAATATTGATGTTTAGGGGTACTAATTTCCAATCAAAGTCATGTGTCAGTCATTTTTTTCGTGTTTTTTCATATAAATGTCTATAACTCCGAAGCGAATTGAGATATTTTCACCAAAATTGACACACATATGTATGGGCTCACTCTGAGGACACGTAAAAAAAATTGTGGGACTGAGCCTCTTGGTGGCGCTATAATTGAACAAAATATGAAATTCCCATTGACTTCAATACAGTTTTGTGAAATAAAATGCTATACTAAACAAATGCATTGGTGTAATATTACGAAACTCAGATTGTGTCATCAGCACCATCCCCTGAAGGCAACCAAAATATTTCAAGACAGCGCCACCTAGTGGTCAAAAGTTATAACAAAATTTCCAAAAAGGCTAATAACTTTTGAATAAATCTGGCTATTGAAATGCCACGGGTCTTAATAGATTCCTTGGGTCAAGCCGAGAACATAGATACCAAGTTTTCCTTATTTGGCCAAACTTCCTGTCCGCCATCTTGATTTTCATTCAAAACCTACTTTTTCGAACTCCTCCTAGACCGTTTGTCCGATTTTCACCAAAATCGAATCGTATCATCTCCAGACTGTGCCGACAAAAAGTTATGGATTTCGTGTCGATTGATGAAACCGTTTTCGTATAGCACAGCAGCAAAGTTGAGGCATGATGCCAAAATGACTATTCAGGCTTTATATCTGCAATGCCTCGACATATTGACACAAAACTTTGTATGTGTCACTGTCTCCTTACTCTGACCACACCACATCAATTTCGTAACAGCGCCACCTTTTGGTCAAAAGTGACAATCCATTAAATCATATTTTGAATCACTTTTTACATGATTTTTCAGCCATTTCGCCTAAAATCCTCTTTAAATGTCTTTAATTGCTCATTGTTGCAGTTGGTCTGACACTTTCAGACATGTTGGCATGTCTTGTCGTCTTATTCTGCTTGGCCCCGGTAATGGCTGCTTGCAGCTATATTTAGGGGCCAAGCACCGAAGGTGCGGAGGCACCTATTGTTTTTGTTCGCGTTCTTATTATTATTAGGGGCCAAGCACCGAAGGTGCGGAGGCACCTATTGTATCTGTTCCCGTTCTTATTATTATTATTCTTCCTTCTTCCAACTGGGAGTCTATGGCAGCCCATAGAACCGAATGCAGGAAAGTTGTTTTGGTTTGACATTCTGATAGAGGACAGTCCCAACATTAAATACACCAATTTTGGTGTGTCTAAGTCATTCCCTCTAGCGCCACCACCTGTCCAAAGTTTCACTTTTAATTTGCTAATAACGTTTGAACCGTAAGGCCAATCAACAAAATTCTTTTTCTCTCTGATTCCTGAGCTCATGCCAATTCGATTGCACCCTATGACGTCATTTCCGTCATAACAATATGGCCGCCATTTTGAATTTACCTAAAAAGCTACTTTTTCGAACTCGTCCTTGACGGTTTGTCCGATTTGCACGAAAATTGAACCAGATCATCTACAGACCATGCTGACAAAAAGTTATGGAATTCAAGTTGATTCGCTTAACAGTTTTCAATAAACGCACAAATACATTTTACGTAGCGCTAGCAAAAACAGTCGTAAGGCCGTATCTCCGCAACGGTTTATCGTATTCAGACCAAACTTGGTACTTGTACTCACAAGCATGACCTGAGGCTACATGCTGTGTTTCGGCGCAGCGCCACCTACTGGTCCGGAGATATGAAAAATGGCTATTTTTGCTTATAACTTCTGAACAGTTTGTCCAAAAATCATACAATTGGTCTCGTTAGATTCAGGGCAACATGCCGAGTCGACTGATATCCAATTTTGCCATATCGGTCATTTTGGCTGTCGGCCATTTTGAATTTTGTGCTAAAATGCTGTATTTTATGAACGCATGAACGGATTGTTACGAAACGTGGTATGGGTCATCAGCACGATGCCCTGAATGAGCCTGAGAAGTTTCGAAACAGCGCCACCTAGTGGTGAATTTTTTTTTTCAAATGCTTATAACTTTGGGTGTGGTCGACTTATTTTCACGAAACTCATCTTTTTAGACTCCTGAATCGTTGCCGAGTCCTACGATACCAAACATGCTAGGTTTTGCATTACGGTTTGTGTAGCGTTGTGATTTAGCGCTTAAAAAACATTTGGCTATATCTTTGAAACCGCTAGTCCGATCGAGACGAAACCACCGTCAGAAGTTTGGAAACATAGGTCGATAGCTATACGCCAATGCCCAAATGCGAAAATATTGATGTTTAGGGGTACCAATTTCCAATCAAAGTCATGTGTCAGTCATTTTTTTCGTGTTTTTTCATATAAATGTCTATAACTCCGAAGCGAATTGAGATATTTTCACCAAAATTGACACACATATGTATGGGCTCACTCTGAGGACACGTAAAAAAAATTGTGGGACTGAGCCTCTTGGTGGCGCTATAATTGAACAAAATATGAAATTCCCATTGACTTCAATACAGTTTTGTGAAATAAAATGCTATACTAAACAAATGCATTGGTGTAATATTACGAAACTCAGATTGTGTCATCAGCACCATCCCCTGAAGGCAACCAAAATATTTCAAGACAGCGCCACCTAGTGGTCAAAAGTTATAACAACATTTCCAAAAAGGCTAATAACTTTTGAATAAATCTGGCTATTGAAATGCCACGGGTCTTAATAGATTCCTTGGGTCAAGCCGAGAACATAGATACCAAGTTTTCCTTATTTGGCCAAACTTCCTGTCCGCCATCTTGATTTTCATTCAAAACCTACTTTTTCGAACTCCTCCTAGACCGTTTGTCCGATTTTCACCAAAATCGAATCGTATCATCTCCAGACTGTGCCGACAAAAAGTTATGGATTTCGTGTCGATTGATGAAACCGTTTTCGTATAGCACAGCAGCAAAGTTGAGGCATGATGCCAAAATGACTATTCAGGCTTTATATCTGCAATGCCTCGACATATTGACACAAAACTTTGTATGTGTCACTGTCTCCTTACTCTGACCACACCACATCAATTTCGTAACAGCGCCACCTTTTGGTCAAAAGTGACAATCCATTAAATCATATTTTGAATCACTTTTTACATGATTTTTCAGCCATTTCGCCTAAAATCCTCTTTAAATGTCTTTAATTGCTCATTGTTGCAGTTGGTCTGACACTTTCAGACATGTTGGCATGTCTTGTCGTCTTATTCTGCTTGGCCCCGGTAATTGCTGCTTGCAGCTATATTTATTATTATTATTCTTCTTCCGCCATGGGAGTCTATGGCAGCCCATAGAACCGATTGCGGGAAAGTTATGAAATTTGGCACAATGATAGAGGACAGTCCAAAAAGTCACCATACCAAATTTGGTGTCTTAAAACCAATCCCTCTAGCGCCACCAACTGTCCAAAATTTCACTTTTATTTTGCTAATAACTTTTGAACCGTTTGGCCAATCAACAAAATTCTTTTTTCCTCTGATTCCCGAGCTCATGCCGATTCGATTGCACCCTATGACGTCATTTTCCGGCTTATAAATATGGCCGCCATTTTTAATGGGCTGAAAAAGCTACTTTTTCGAACTCGTCCTAGACGGTTTGTCCGATTTGCACGAAAATTGAACCAGATCATCTTCAGGCAGTGCTGACCAAAAGTTATGGAATTCAAATTGATTCGTCAAACCGTTTTTGATAAACGCACGAATACATTTTACGTAGCCCTAGCAAAAACAGTCGTAAGGCTGTATCTCCGCAACGGTTTATCGTATTCAGACCAAACTTGGTACATATACTCACAAGCATGACCTGAGGCTACATGCTGCGTTTCGGCGCAGCGCCACCTACTGGTCCGGAGATATGAAAAATGGATATTTTTGCTTATAACTTCTGAACAGTTTGTCCAAAAATCATAAAATTGGTCTTGATAGATTCAGGACGACATGCCGAGTCGACTGATATCCAATTTTGCCATATCGGCCATTTTGACTGTCGGCCATTTTGAATTTTGTGCTAAAATGCTGTATTTTAACAACGCATGAACAGATTGTTACGAAACTTGGTATGGGTCATCAACACGATGTCCTGAAGGAGTGTGAGAAGTTTCGTAACAGCGCCACCTAGTGGTGAATTTTTTTTTTCAAAAGCTTATAACTTTGGGTGTGATCGACTTATTTTCACGAAACTCATCTCATTGGACTCCTGAATCGTTGCCGAGTCCAACGATACCAAACATGTTAGGTTTCGCCTAACGGTTTGTGTAGCGTTGTGATTTAGCGCTTAAAAAACATTTGGCTATATCTTCGAAACCGCTTGTCCGATCGAGACGAAACCACCGTCAGAAGTTTGGAAACATAGGTCGATAGCTATACACCAATGCCCAAATGCGAAAATATTGATGTTTAGGGGTAGTAATATTCAATCAAAGTCATGTGTCAGTCATTTTTTTCGTGTTTTTTCATATAAATGTCTATAACTCCGAAGCAAATTGAGATTTTTGCACCAAAATCGACACATATATGTATGGGCTCACTCTGAGGACACATAAAAAAAATGGTGGGACTGAGCCTCTTGGTGGCGCTATAATAGAACAAAACATGAAATTCCCATTGACTTCAATGCAGTTTTGTGAAATAAAATGCTATACTAAACAAATGCATTGGTGTAATATTACGAAACTCAGAATGTGCCATCAGCACCATCCCCTGAAGGTACCCAAAATATTTAGAGACAGCGCCACCTAGTGGTCAAAAGTTATAACAACATTTCCAAAACTGCTAATAACTTTTGAATACATCGGCCTATGTAAATGCCACTGGTCTTAATAGATTCCTTGGGTCAAGCCGAGAACATAGATACCAAATTTTCCTTATTTGGTCAAACTTCTTGTCCGCCATCTTGATTTTCATTCAAAACCTACTTTTTCGAACTCCTCCTAGACCGTTTGTCCGATTTTCACCAAAATCGAATCGTATCATCTCCAGACCGTGCCGACTAAAAGTTATGGATTTCGTGTCGATAGACGAAACCGTTTTCGTATAGCGCAGCAGCAAAGTTGAGGCATGATGCTAATAGCATTAATTAAGGCTTTATCTCTGCAATGCCTTGACATATTGACACCAAACTTTGTATGTGTCATTGTAACTTCACTCTGACCACATCACATCAGTTTTGTAACTGCGCCACCTATTGGTCGAAAGTGATAATCCATCAAATCATATTTTTAATTATTGTTTCTATGATTTTTCAGGCATTTTGCCTAAAATCCTCTTTAAATGTCTTTAATTGCTCATTGTTGCAGTTGGTCTGACACTTTCAGACATGTCGGCATGTCTTGTCGTCTTATTGTGCTTGGCCCCGGTAATGGCTGCTTGCAGCTATATTTATTATTATTATTAGGGGCCAAGCACCGAAGGTGCGGAGGCACCTATTGTATCTGTTCCGTTTCTTATTATTATTATTATTATTATTATTATTATTATTATTATTCTTCCGCCATGGGAGTCTATGGCAGCCCATAGAACCGATTGCGGGAAAGTTGTTTTGGTTTGACATTCTGATAGAGGACCGTCTCAACATTAAATACACCAATTTTGGTGTTTTTAAGTCATTCCCTCTAGCGCCACCACCTGTCCAAAATTTCACTTTTATTTTGCTAATAACTTTTGAACCGTAAGGCCAATCAGCGAAATTCTTTTTTCCTCTGATTCCTGAGCTCATGGCGATTCGATTGCACCCTATGACGTCATTTGCCGTCATAAAAATATGGCCGCCATCTTGAATTTTCAAAAAAAGCTACTTTTTCGAACTCGTCCTAGACGGTTTGTCCGATTTGCACGAAAATTGAACCAGATCATCTTCAGGTAGTGCTGACAAAAAGTTATGGAATTCAAATGGATTCGTCAAACCGTTTTCAATAAACGCACAAATACATTTTACGTAGCGCTAGCAAAAACAGTCGTAAGGCCGTATCTCCGCAACGGTTTATCGTATTCAGACCAAACTTGGTACTTGTACTCACAAGCATGACCTGAGGCTACATGCTGTGTTTCGGCGCAGCGCCACCTACTGGTCCGGAGATATGAAAAATGGCTATTTTTGCTTATAACTTCTGAACAGTTTGTCCAAAAATCATACAATTGGTCTCGTTAGATTCAGGGCAACATGCCGAGTCGACTGATATCCAATTTGACCATATCGGTCATTTTGGCTGTCGGCCATTTTGAATTTTGTGCTAAAATTCTGTATTTTATGAACGCATGAACGGATTGTTACGAAACGTGGTATGGGTCATCAGCACAATGCCCTGAATGAGCCTGAGAAGTTTCGAAACAGCGCCACCTAGTGGTGAATTTTTTTTTTCAAATGCTTATAACTTTGGGTGTGGTCGACTTATTTTCACGAAACTCATCTTTTTAGACTCCTGAATCGTTGCCGAGTCCTACGATACCAAACATGCTAGGTTTCGCCTTACGGTTTGTGTAGCGTTGTGATTTAGCGCTTAAAAAACATTTGGCTATATCTTTGAAACCGCTAGTCCGATCGAGACGAAACCACCGTCAGAAGTTTGGAAACATAGGTCGATAGCTATACGCCAATGCCCAAATGCGAAAATATTGATGTTTAGGGGTACTAATTTCCAATCAAAGTCATGTGTCAGTCATTTTTTTCGTGTTTTTTCATATAAATGTCTATAACTCCGAAGCGAATTGAGATATTTTCACCAAAATTGACACACATATGTATGGGCTCACTCTGAGGACACGTAAAAAAAATTGTGGGACTGAGCCTCTTGGTGGCGCTATAATTGAACAAAATATGAAATTCCCATTGACTTCAATACAGTTTTGTGAAATAAAATGCTATACTAAACAAATGCATTGGTGTAATATTACGAAACTCAGATTGTGTCATCAGCACCATCCCCTGAAGGCAACCAAAATATTTCAAGACAGCGCCACCTAGTGGTCAAAAGTTATAACAAAATTTCCAAAAAGGCTAATAACTTTTGAATAAATCTGGCTATTGAAATTCCACGGTTCTTAATAGATTCCTTGGGTCAAGCCGAGAACATAGATACCAAGTTTTCCTTATTTGGCCAAACTTCCTGTCCGCCATCTTGATTTTCATTCAAAACCTACTTTTTCGAACTCCTCCTAGACCGTTTGTCCGATTTTCACCAAAATCGAATCGTATCATCTCCAGACTGTGCCGACAAAAAGTTATGGATTTCGTGTCGATTGATGAAACCGTTTTCGTATAGCACAGCAGCAAAGTTGAGGCATGATGCCAAAATGACTATTCAGGCTTTATATCTGCAATGCCTCGACATATTGACACAAAACTTTGTATGTGTCACTGTCTACTTACTCTGACCACACCACATCAATTTCGTAACAGCGCCACCTTTTGGTCAAAAGTGACAATCCATTAAATCATATTTTGAATCACTTTTTACATGATTTTTCAGCCATTTCGCCTAAAATCCTCTTTAAATGTCTTTAATTGCTCATTGTTGCAGTTGGTCTGACACTTTCAGACATTTTGGCATGTCTTGTCGTCTTATTCTGCTTGGCCCCGGTAATTGCTGCTTGCAGCTATATTTATTATTATTATTATTCTTCCGCCATGGGAGTCTATGGCAGCCCATAGAACCGATTGCGGGAAAGTTGTTTTGGTTTGACATTCTGATAGAGGACCGTCTCAACATTAAATACACCAATTTTGGTGTTTCTAAGTCATTCCCTCTAGCGCCACCACCTGTCCAAAGTTTCACTTTTATTTTGCTAATAACTTTTGAACCGTAAGGCCAATCAGCGAAATTCTTTTTTCCTCTGATTCCTGAGCTCATGGCGATTCGATTGCACCCTATGACGTCATTTGCCGTCATAAAAATATGGCCGCCATCTTGAATTTTCAAAAAAAGCTACTTTTTCGAACTCGTCCTAGACGGTTTGTCCGATTTGCACGAAAATTGAACCAGATCATCTTCAGGTAGTGCTGACAAAAAGTTATGGAATTCAAATGGATTCGTCAAACCGTTTTCAATAAACGCACAAATACATTTTACGTAGCGCTAGCAAAAACAGTCGTAAGGCCGTATCTCCGCAACGGTTTATCGTATTCAGACCAAACTTGGTACTTGTACTCACAAGCATGACCTGAGGCTACATGCTGTGTTTCGGCGCAGCGCCACCTACTGGTCCGGAGATATGAAAAATGGCTATTTTTGCTTATAACTTCTGAACAGTTTGTCCAAAAATCATACAATTGGTCTCGTTAGATTCAGGGCAACATGCCGAGTCGACTGATATCCAATTTGACCATATCGGTCATTTTGGCTGTCGGCCATTTTGAATTTTGTGCTAAAATTCTGTATTTTATGAACGCATGAACGGATTGTTACGAAATGTGGTATGGGTCATCAGCACAATGCCCTGAATGAGCCTGAGAAGTTTCGAAACAGCGCCACCTAGTGGTGAATTTATTTTTTCAAATGCTTATAACTTTGGGTGTGGTCGACTTATTTTCACGAAACTCATCTTTTTAGACTCCTGAATCGTTGCCGAGTCCTACGATACCAAACATGCTAGGTTTCGCCTTACGGTTTGTGTAGCGTTGTGATTTAGCGCTTAAAAAACATTTGGCTATATCTTTGAAACCGCTAGTCCGATCGAGACGAAACCACCGTCAGAAGTTTGGAAACATAGGTCGATAGCTATATGCCAATGCCCAAATGCGAAAATATTGATGTTTAGGGGTACTAATTTCCAATCAAAGTCATGTGTCAGTCATTTTTTTCGTGTTTTTTCATATAAATGTCTATAACTCCGAAGCGAATTGAGATATTTTCACCAAAATTGACACACATATGTATGGGCTCACTCTGAGGACACGTAAAAAAAATTGTGGGACTGAGCCTCTTGGTGGCGCTATAATTGAACAAAATATGAAATTCCCATTGACTTCAATACAGTTTTGTGAAATAAAATGCTATACTAAACAAATGCATTGGTGTAATATTACGAAACTCAGATTGTGTCATCAGCACCATCCCCTGAAGGCAACCAAAATATTTCAAGACAGCGCCACCTAGTGGTCAAAAGTTATAACAAAATTTCCAAAAAGGCTAATAACTTTTGAATAAATCTGGCTATTGAAATGCCACGGGTCTTAATAGATTCCTTGGGTCAAGCCGAGAACATAGATACCAAGTTTTCCTTATTTGGCCAAACTTCCTGTCCGCCATCTTGATTTTCATTCAAAACCTACTTTTTCTAACTCCTCCTAGACCGTTTGTCCGATTTTCACCAAAATCGAATCGTATCATCTCCAGACTGTGCCGACAAAAAGTTATGGATTTCGTGTCGATTGATGAAACCGTTTTTGTATAGCACAGCAGCAAAGTTGAGGCATGATGCCAAAATGACTATTCAGGCTTTATATCTGCAATGCCTCGACATATTGACACAAAACTTTGTATGTGTCACTGTCTCCTTACTCTGACCACACCACATCAATTTCGTAACAGCGCCACCTTTTGGTCAAAAGTGACAATCCATTAAATCATATTTTGAATCACTTTTTACATGATTTTTCAGCCATTTCGCCTAAAATCCTCTTTAAATGTCTTTAATTGCTCATTGTTGCAGTTGGTCTGACACTTTCAGACATGTTGGCATGTCTTGTCGTCTTATTCTGCTTGGCCCCGGTAATTGCTGCTTGCAGCTATATTTATTAGGGGCCAAGCACAGAATGTGCGTAGGCACCTATTGTATCTGTTGGCGTACCAAAAATAATTCTTCTTCTTCTTCCGCTCTGGGAGTCTATGGCAGCCCATAGAACCGATCGCGGGAAAGTTGTAATGGTTTGACATTCTGATAGAGGACAGTCCCAACATTAAATACACCAATTTTGGTGTGTCTAAGTCATTCCCTCTAGCGCCACCAACTGTCCAAAGTTTCACTCATGTTTATTCTAATAACTTTTGAACCACAAGGGCTAGAAACAAAATTCTTTTTCCCTCTGATTCCTGACCCCATGACGATTCGATTGCACCCTATGACGTCATTTTCCGTCATGAAAAGTTTTCCGCCATTTTGAATTTTCCGGAAAAGCTACTTTTTCGAACTCCTCCTAGGCCGTTGCTCCAATTTCCATGAAAATTGAATCAGATCATCTACAGACCATGCCGACAAAAAGTTATGGAATTCAAGTTGATTCGCTTAGCAATTTTCGAAAAAAACCCACAAACAAATTTTACGTAGCGCTTGCGAAAACAGACGTAAGGCTGTATCTCCGCAACGCTTTATTGGATTCAGACCAAACTTGGCACATGTCATCACAAGCATGACCTGAGGCTACATGCTGCGTTTCGGCGCAGCGCCACCTACTGGTCCGGAGATATGAAAAATGGCTATTTTTGCTTATAACTTCTGAACAGTTTGCCCAAAAATCATCAAATTGGTCTCGTTAGATTCAGGCCAACATGCTGAGTCGACTGATATCCAATTTTACCATATCGGCCATTTTGGCTGTCGACCATTTTGAATTTTGTGCTAAAATGCTGTATTTTAAGAACGCATGAATGGATTGTTACGA
Organism: Abramis brama; assembly: GCF_963993115.1. Classification (NCBI taxonomy): domain Eukaryota; kingdom Metazoa; phylum Chordata; class Actinopteri; order Cypriniformes; family Leuciscidae; genus Abramis; species Abramis brama. Next base: position 18,670,260 of record NC_139971.1, read on the forward strand.
AACATGGTATGGGTCATCAGCACGATGCCCTGAAGGAGCGTGAGAAGTTTCGAAACAGCGCCACCTTGTGGTCAAAAGTTATAACAACATTTCCAAAAAGGCTAATAACCTTTGAATAAATCTGCCTATTGAAATGCCACTGGTCTTAATAGATTCCCTGGGTCACGCTGAGAACATAGATACCAAGTTTGCCAAATTTGGCCGAACTTCCTGTCCGCCATCTTGATTTTCAGTCAAAACCTACTTTTTCGAACTCCTCCTAGACCGTTTGTCCGATTTTCACCAAAATCGAATCGTATCATCTCCACACTGTACCGACAAAAAGTTATGGAATTCGTGTTGATTCGTCAAACCGTTCTCGAATACCGCGCAAACAAATTTTACGTTGTGCTACAGCTACAGATTTAGTGCAAAAGTACTAAATCGCCCATAACTCCTAGACCGTTTGTCCTAGACTCGAGTGTCTTACAACACTGTGATCCCTGGCTCAAGGCGGACAAAATGGCTATCTCCAATTTCAATTTAGGCCAGAAAAATGTTCTGCTATGTCGAATTTTGTCCGAAACCTACTTTTGCCAACTAGTCCTAGGTTTTTCGCCAGATCGGAACCAAACCAGTCTAGGACATTTCTCTGGACTCTCTAGATCAATAATTATCGAAAAAAAGTTGAACTTTTGCATTTGGGTGGCTGTAACAGGGTCATTTAGAAAAGGGGCGTGGCAAAATACACTAAAAAGCCTATAAATCCCAAATGAAAACTCAGAACTTCACCAAAATTGATGAGCATATGTGTCAGAACATGGTGAGGAAGCATGCAGAGTTTCATGGAGATCGGACCATAGGTGGCGCTATAACTGGCAAAAAGCCTTCATTCTTATTAGGGGTTCAAGCATGAAATGCTGAAACCCTATTGTAATTGTAAGGATTCGTAAAACGCATCGTGCAGGCCAAACCGTAAGGCCTAGAGACGTGAAACCTGGCCAGATGGTAGGCCTCAATTTGGGGACAACCTATCAGAGTATGACCCCGAATGGCCCATAGGTGGCGCTACAGCAACCAAAAGTTCAAAATTGCTCATAACTCTTAGACCGTTTGTCCCAGGATCAAGTGCCCCATATCGTTGGAATCCCTGGCTCAAGGCGGACAAAATGGCTATCTCCAATTTCAATTTAGGCCAGAAAAATGTTCTGCTATGTCGAATTTTGTCCGAAACCTACTTTTGCCAACTAGTCCTAGGTTTTTCGCCCGATCGGAACCAAACCAGTCTAGGACATTTCTCTGGACTCTCTAGATCAATAATTATCGAAAAAAAGTTGAACTTTTGCATTTGGGTGGCTGTAACAGGGTCATTTAGAAAAGGGGCGTGGCAAAATACACTAAAAAGCCTATAAATCCCAAATGAAAACTCAGAACTTCACCAAAATTGATGAGCATATGTGTCAGAACATGGTGAGGAAGCATGCAGAGTTTCATGGAGATCGGACCATAGGTGGCGCTATAACTGGCAAAAAGCCTTCATTCTTATTAGGGGTTCAAGCATGAAATGCTGAAACCCTATTGTAATTGTAAGGATTCGTAAAACGCATCGTGCAGGCCAAACCGTAAGGCCTAGAGACGTGAAACCTGGCCAGATGGTAGGCCTCAATTTGGGGACAACCTATCAGAGTATGACCCCGAATGGCCCATAGGTGGCGCTACAGCAACCAAAAGTTCAAAATTGCTCATAACTCTTAGACCGTTTGTCCCAGGATCAAGTGCCCCATATCGTTGGAATCCCTGGCTCAAGGCGGACAAAATGGCTATCTCCAATTTCAATTTAGGCCAGAAAAATGTTCTGCTATGTCGAATTTTGTCCGAAACCTACTTTTGCCAACTAGTCCTAGGTTTTTCGCCCGATCGGAACCAAACCAGTCTAGGACATTTCTCTGGACTCTCTAGATCAATAATTATCGAAAAAAAGTTGAACTTTTGCATTTGGGTGGCTGTAACAGGGTCATTTAGAAAAGGGGCGTGGCAAAATACACTAAAAAGCCTATAAATCCCAAATGAAAACTCAGAACTTCACCAAAATTGATGAGCATATGTGTCAGAACATGGTGAGGAAGCATGCAGAGTTTCATGGAGATCGGACCATAGGTGGCGCTATAACTGGCAAAAAGCCTTCATTCTTATTAGGGGTTCAAGCATGAAATGCTGAAACCCTATTGTAATTGTAAGGATTCGTAAAACGCATCGTGCAGGCCAAACCGTAAGGCCTAGAGACGTGAAACCTGGCCAGATGGTAGGCCTCAATTTGGGGACAACCTATCAGAGTATGACCCCGAATGGCCCATAGGTGGCGCTACAGCAACCAAAAGTTCAAAATTGCTCATAACTCTTAGACCGTTTGTCCCAGGATCAAGTGCCCCATATCGTTGGAATCCTTGGCTCAAGGCGTACAAAATGGCTATCTCCGATTTGCTCGCCCTTCAGGCACCAATTTCGAGTAAATTGCATTTTTTTGAAAAAACTATTTTTGCGAACTTCTCCTTGGTTTTTCACCCGATTGGAACCAAACCACTGCAAGAATATTCTCTGGAGTCTGACAATCAATAATCATCCAAAAAATTCTAAATTTCAATTAACGGTCGATAAGGGGAACCAAAATCTTTGATGGCACCAGGGCCACTTTTACTAAAACGGTTATAAATTGTGAACGGAAAGAGATTTTTTTGCTAAACTTGGGACACATCTTCCTGAGTTCAATCTGAGATCACTTGAAAAAAATCGCAACAATTGGCCACTAGGTAGCACTATAAAATGGTTATAACTTGTGAACGGAAAGAGATATTTTCACAAAACTTGGGACACATGTTCATGAGCTCATTCTGAGGTCACGTGAAAAAAAATCATGACAATTGGCCACTTGGTGGCGCTATAAAATGGTTATAACTTGTGAACGGAATGAGATATTTTCACTAAACTTGAGACACATGTTCATAAGCTCAATCTGAGTTGACATGAAAAAAATCGTGACAATTGGCCACTTGGTGGCGCTATAACAGTGAAAAAAATCATTAAAATAGCTATAAGCGCACACAACCGTTAGTCTACTGAAAATTGGCATGCAGTGTCTTTGTCCAGGGTGCCATGATAGTCTATGAGAACATTGGTGTATCTCAAAAAACTCAGTATACGTCATTGGCACAAAGCCTTGAAGGAGCCTCAGAAGTTTCAGGGAAGCCCATGTTTTTTTCACAGGAGTGACCTCCTAAGAATCCTTGCCGAGTCCAACAATACCAAACATGCCAGGTTTCGCCTTATGGTTTTTGTAAGTGTCATTTAGAGCTTTAAAAAATTGTGGTTATCCTTAAAGCCGATATTCTGATCTAGACAACAACAAAAAAACAAAGGAAATTTGAAAACATAGGTAAATAGTTAAACAATAACGCCAAAATGTTAAAATTCTGATAGGAACTGACAAAAAAATTAATTAAATCCAATCAGTTTCACCCATGGATCATTTTGATGCCCTCACATGTTTGAAACGAACAATGATGGATTGTGATGAAATTTGTTTTGAATTGGGACTGGCGAATCCCCGTCCATACTGTCAATGACCGGTCGCAAAGACCCGCCCACTTTAGTTACTGTTGCTATGTCTGACAAGCGACGCCACTCTCACACCACACCAAGTTCTCACGCAGTGAAAAATACATTGCGGATCAGAAAAAAGACTGCGCGCTGACAGACAAGTACTTTTGATATGAAACAAAGTCTCACCTTTCAAATGTAGTCATTTTTTAGAGACATTTAAACAATAAATACCGTTTTGTGACTCTTTAATGTGTCTGACAGATCGCTGTAGACTCGAGGCTCAGTTAAAGCTGCTTGTGAACCGATCATCTCTTCCTTCTAGTTAATTTATACCATTAAAATAAACATGAATGAACATAAAAGGAATGTTGTTTTAAAGTGCTAAGACGTCAGTACACTTTGTTTTTCAAATTTAAATCCTCCTATGTTAATCTACTAACTCTCCTGACTGCTTTGTTGGACAAAATGGCGGATTATGATTAGTCAGATCGCCTGTCAATAAAACTCCCTGCGAAGGGTCAATTGAGAATGCCTGTGCGCACAATCCTGATCTAATCGACAACTTTGCAGTTGCACATAGGAAAGCCCGGAAAATCCCGCTATAATGTAAGAGAGCATCTTTTTCATGTATTTGGACCTAGGCCTAACAATGTTTTATAGTGCGCTGTCCCCATTGTTTTTTTGTTGTTTTTTTTGTTTTGTTTTTGGTTGAGCGTAGGCTACTCCTGATTTTGTTAGTCATCTCATCTCTTATATGCTGTGTATGATCATATCCTGCCCTATTCATGGTAGCCTACTCGCGGACATTGAGTCATCAATGTCATCAATTGCATCATCAAGGGGCCCGCCTTGATAATCCTACTTAAGGGCCCGGTGTTGGCTCGTTACGCCACTGAATATAATTGTCTAAACTCCTTATCAAAATTAAATATTTACAACAAATCTAAAACATATATATGGGCACACTTTGAGTACTACTAATAAAAGTGGTGGAGATCAGGCAAGACTATAAGAGGACTAGGCAAAAGGTGCTATAACTGTAAAAAAGCTTTAGAACCATATTTCCTATGGTAAACTGCCTGTATTGGCTGTAAATTGACTTTTTCATCTATAATGGCAGTTGTTAAATGCTTGCTAAATAAAACTTGATGTCTTTTGATGCTTGTGTGCTTAAAGGCCTTAAAGGCCTTAAAGGACAAATCCAGTGAAAAATGAACCTAGGGGTAATTAATACATGGTAACCGAGTCCATCGTTCCCTGAGATGCGTTTTCATGATAATCGAATATAAAGTGTTTTATCTCTAAAAACAGATTAGCTCATAACAATAGTATATGGGGCACAGAATAAGTAAAAGTAAATCACTAGTTAATACCACTAACAAGGCTCAAAATAGCCTCACACTAACACGGTAGCATAATGAGGGTCCATACATGCAAACCGAAGCATTGAGAACTTTGTAAGTGTACAGACAGTTTAATAAGAAGATACTTTATAAAGACAGTACATTACGCGTTTACATGCAGGATCCATTTTGGAAAACAGTCTCGACTAATCGGGCCACAAACGCCGTGCTAAGTGAGCTGGTCGATAGGAATTATGTTTGTGAAATCTAACGTAGCACGGCGTTCGTGGCTCGATTAGTCGCGACTGTTTTCCTGTCACGAAACAGTTAACGTGAGACGAGGATACAGGTGCAGAGGAAATTTATTAGTAACATACAGACAAGGTACAAAAACTCAAAAAACTCAGGACTCCAGGAACGGGGAAACTCGGACAACGAACCAGCACAAGACTACAAACACAAGGAGGCTAAATAGGGGAACAAACAAAGGAGGGTAACGAGACAGACAGATGGGACAAATTAACCAATAATCAGATAACAAGATGGGAGGGGCTAGACAATAGACACGAGCACATGGCCCAAAATAACAAAACACCCATGTGCAGCACAAGACAGGACAGGCATGTGACATTTCCAAGATGGATCCTGCATGTAAACGCGTGAATTGAGAAGTGAATCGAGATATTTTCACCAAAATTGACACACATATGTATGGGCTCACTCTGAGGACACATAAAAAAAATTGTGGGACTGAGCCTCTTGGTGGCGCTATAATAGAACAAAACATGAAATTCCCATTGACTTCAATACAGTTTTGTGAAATAAAATGCTATACTAAACTGTGCTGACTAAAAGTTATGGAATTCGTGTCGATAGACGAAACCGTTTTCGTATAGCGCAGCAGCAAAGTTGAGGCATGATGCTAATAGCACTATTCAGAATTTATCTCTGCAATGCCTTGACATATTGACACCAAACTTTGAGTGTGTCATTGTCACTTCACTCTGACCACATCACATCAGTTTTGTAACTGCGCCACCTATTGGTCAAAACTGATAATCCATTAAATCATATTTTGAATGACTTTTTATATGATTTTTCAGCCATTTTGCCTAAAATCCTCTTAAAATGTATTTAATTGCTCATTGTTGCAGTTGGTCTGACACCTTCAGCCATGTTGGCATATCCTGTCATCTGCTTGCGCTTGGCCCCGATAATTGCTGCTTGCAGCTATATTTATTATTCTTCTTCTTCTTCTTCTTCCGCCATGGGAGTCTATGGCAGCCCATAGAACCGATTGCGGGAAAGTTGTTTTGGTTTGACATTCTGATAGAGGACAGTCCCAACATTAAATACACCAATTTTTGTGTTTCTAAGTCATTCCCTCTAGCGCCACCACCTGTCCAAAGTTTCACTTTTATTTTGCTAATAACTTTTGAACCGTAAGGCCAATCAACAAAATTCTTTTTTCCTCTGATTCCTGAGCTCATGCAGATTCGATTGCACCCTATGACGTCATTTTCCGTCATATAAATATGGCCGCCATTTTGAATTTTCTGAAAAAGCTACTTTTTCGAACTCGTCCTAGACGGTTTGTCCGATTTGCACGAAAATTGAACCAGATCATCTTCAGGCAGTGCTGACCAAAAGTTATGGAATTCAAATTGATTCGTCAAACCGTTTTCGATAAACGCACGAATACATTTTACGTAGCCCTAGCAAAAACAGTCGTAAGGCTGTATCTCCGCAACGGTTTATCGTATTCAGACCAAACTTGGTACATATACTCACAAGCATGACCTGAGGCTACATGCTGCGTTTCGGCGCAGCGCCACCTACTGGTCCGGAGATATGAAAAATGGCTATTTTTGCTTATAACTTCTGAACAGTTTGTCCAAAAATCATAAAATTGGTCTTGATAGATTCAGGACGACATGCCGAGTCGACTGATATCCAATTTTGCCATATCGGCCATTTTGACTGTCGGCCATTTTGAATTTTGTGCTAAAATGCTGTATTTTAACAACGCATGAACGGATTGTTACGAAACTTGGTATGGGTCATCAACACGATGTCCTGAAGGAGTGTGAGAAGTTTCGTAACAGCGCCACCTAGTGGTGAATTTTTTTTTTCAAATGCTTATAACTTTGGGTGTGATCGACTTATTTTCACGAAACTCATCTCATTGGACTCCTGAATCGTTGCCGAGTCCAACGATACCAAACATGTTAGGTTTCGCCTAACGGTTTGTGTAGCGTTGTGATTTAGCGCTTAAAAAACATTAGGCTATATCTTCGAAACCGCTTGTCCGATCGAGACGAAACCACCGTCAGAAGTTTGGAAACATAGGTCGATAGCTAAACGCCAATGCCCAAATGCGAAAATATTGATGTTTAGGGGTAGTAATATTCAATCAAAGTCATGTGTCAGTCATTTTTTACGTGTTTTTTCATATAAATGTCTATAACTCCGAAGCAAATTGAGATTTTTGCACCAAAATCGACACATATATGTATGGGCTCACTCTGATGACACATAAAAAAAATGGTGGGACTGAGCCTCTTGGTGGCGCTATAATAGAACAAAACATGAAATTCCCATTGATTTCAATACAGTTTTGTGAAATAAAATGCTATACTAAACAAATGCATTGGTGTAATATTACGAAACTCAGAATGTTCCTTCAGCACCATCCCCTGAAGGTATTCAAAATATTTCGAAACAGCGCCACCTAGTGGTCAAAAGTTATAACAAATTTTCCAAAAAGGCTAATAACTTTTGAATAAATCTGGCTATTGAAATGCCACTGGTCTTAATAGAGTCCTTGGGTCAAGCCGAGAACATAGATACCAAGTTTTCCTTATTTGGCCGAACTTCCTGTCCGCCATCTTGATTTTCAGTCAAAACCTACTTTTTCGAACTCCTCCTAGACCGTTTGTCCGATTTTCACCAAAATCGAATCGTATCATCTCCAGACCGTGCCGACTAAAAGTTATGGATTTCGTGTCGATAGACGAAACCGTTTTCGTATAGCGCAGCAGCAAAGTTGAGGCATGATGCTAATAGCACTATTCAGGCTTTATCTCTGCAATGCCTTGACATATTAACACCAAACTTTGTATGTGTCATTGGCACTTCACTCTGACCACATCACATCAGTTTTGTAACTGCGCCACCTATTGGTCGAAAGTGATAGTCCATTAAATCATATTTTTCTTCACTGTTTCTATGATTTTTCAGGCATTTTGCCTAAAATCCTCTTTAATGTCTTTAATTGCTCATTGGTCTGACACTTTCAGCAATGTTGGCATGTCTTGTCATCTGATTGTGCTTGGCCCCGGTAATTGCTGCTTGCAGCTATATTTATTATTATTATTCTTCCGCCATGGGAGTCTATGGCAGCCCATAGAACCGATTGCGGGAAAGTTGTTTTGGTTTGACATTCTGATAGAGGACCGTCTCAACATTAAATACACCAATTTTGGTGTTTCTAAGTCATTCCCTCTAGCGCCACCACCTGTCCAAAGTTTCACTTTTACTTTGCTAATAACTTTTGAACCGTAAGGCCAATCAGCGAAATTCTTTTTTTCTCTGATTCCTGAGCTCATGGCGATTCGATTGCACCCTATGACGTCATTTTCCGTCATAAAAATATGGCCGCCATCTTGAATTTTCAAAAAAAGCTACTTTTTCGAACTCGTCCTAGACGGTTTGTCCGATTTGCACGAAAATTGAACCAGATCATCTTCAGGTAGTGCTGACAAAAAGTTATGGAATTCAAATGGATTCGTCAAACCGTTTTCGATAAACGCACAAATACATTTTACGTAGCGCTAGCAAAAACAGTCGTAAGGCCGTATCTCCGCAACGGTTTATCGTATTCAGACCAAACTTGGTACTTGTACTCACAAGCATGACCTGAGGCTACATGCTGTGTTTCGGCGCAGCGCCACCTACTGGTCCGGAGATATGAAAAATGGCTATTTTTGCTTATAACTTCTGAACAGTTTGTCCAAAAATCATACAATTGGTCTCGTTAGATTCAGGGCAACATGCCGAGTCGACTGATATCCAATTTGACCATATCGGTCATTTTGGCTGTCGGCCATTTTGAATTTTGTGCTAAAATTCTGTATTTTATGAACGCATGAACGGATTGTTACGAAACGTGGTATGGGTCATCAGCACAATGCCCTGAATGAGCCTGAGAAGTTTCGAAACAGCGCCACCTAGTGGTGAATTTTTTTTTTCAAATGCTTATAACTTTGGGTGTGGTCGACATATTTTCACGAAACTCATCTTTTTAGACTCCTGAATCGTTGCCGAGTCCTACGATACCAAACATGCTAGGTTTTGCCTTACGGTTTGTGTAACGTTGTGATTTAGCGCTTAAAAAACATTTGGCTATATCTTTGAAACCGCTAGTCCGATCGAGACGAAACCACCGTCAGAAGTTTGTAAACATAGGTCGATAGCTATACGCCAATGCCCAAATGCGAAAATATTGATGTTTAGGGGTACTAATTTCCAATCAAAGTCATGTGTCAGTCATTTTTTTCGTGTTTTTTCATATAAATGTCTATAACTCCGAAGCGAATTGAGATATTTTCACCAAAATTGACACACATATGTATGGGCTCACTCTGAGGACACGTAAAAAAAATTGTGGGACTGAGCCTCTTGGTGGCGCTATAATTGAACAAAATATGAAATTCCCATTGACTTCAATACAGTTTTGTGAAATAAAATGCTATACTAAACAAATGCATTGGTGTAATATTACGAAACTCAGATTGTGTCATCAGCACCATCCCCTGAAGGCAACCAAAATATTTCAAGACAGCGCCACCTAGTGGTCAAAAGTTATAACAAAATTTCCAAAAAGGCTAATAACTTTTGAATAAATCTGGCTATTGAAATGCCACGGGTCTTAATAGATTCCTTGGGTCAAGCCGAGAACATAGATACCAAGTTTTCCTTATTTGGCCAAACTTCCTGTCCGTCATCTTGATTTTCATTCAAAACCTACTTTTTCGAACTTCTCCTAGACCGTTTGTCCGATTTTCACCAAAATCGAATCGTATCATCTCCAGACTGTGCCGACAAAAAGTTATGGATTTCGTGTCGATTGATGAAACCGTTTTCGTATAGCACAGCAGCAAAGTTGAGGCATGATGCCAAAATGACTATTCAGGCTTTATATCTGCAATGCCTCGACATATTGACACAAAACTTTGTATGTGTCACTGTCTCCTTACTCTGACCACACCACATCAATTTCGTAACAGCGCCACCTTTTGGTCAAAAGTGACAATCCATTAAATCATATTTTGAATCACTTTTTACATGATTTTTCAGCCATTTCGCCTAAAATCCTCTTTAAATGTCTTTAATTGCTCATTGTTGCAGTTGGTCTGACACTTTCAGACATGTTGGCATGTCTTGTCGTCTTATTCTGCTTGGCCCCGGTAATTGCTGCTTGCAGCTATATTTAGGGGCCAAGCACCGAAGGTGCGTAGGCACCTATTGTATCTGTTCCCGTTCTTATTATTATTATTCTTCATTTTTCCGACTGGGAGTCTATGGCAGCCCATAGAACCATTTGCGGGAAAGTTATGAAATTTGGCACACTGATAGAGGAGAGTCTGTCCTATCAGCATAGCAAATTTGGAGTCTCCAACTCATTCCCTCTAGCGCCACCAACTGTCCAAAGTTGCACTCATGTTTAGGCTAATAACTTTTGAACCACATGGGCTAGAAACAAAATTCTTTTTTTCTCTGATTCCTTTGCTCAACCCGATTCGATTGCACCCTATAACGTCATTTTCCGTCATGAAAATTTTTCCGCCATTTTGAATTTTCCGAAAAACCTACTTTTTCGAACTCCTCCTAGGCCGTTACTCCGATTTTCACGAAATTTGAACCAGATCATCTCCAGATCATGCCGACAAAAAGTTATGGAATTCAAGTTGATTCTCCAAACCGTTTTTGATAAACCCTCGAACAAATTTTATGTAGCGCTTGCGAACACAGACACAAGCCTGTATCTCCGCAACGCTTTAGCAGATTCAGACCAAAATTAGTACATGTCATCACAAGCATGACCTGAGGCTACATGCTGCGTTTCGGCACAGTGCCACCTACTGGTCCGGAGATATGAAAAATGGCTATTTTTGCTTATAACTTCTGAACAATTTGTCCAAAAATCATAAAATTGGTCTCGTTAGATTCAAGGCAACATGCCGAGTCGACTGATATCCAATTTGACCATATCGGCCATTTTGACTGTCGGCCATTTTGAATTTTGTGCTAAAATGCTGTATTTTATGAACGCATGAACGGATTGTTACGAAACGTGGTATGGGTCATCAGCACGATGCCCTGAATGAGCCTGAGAATTTTCGAAACAGCGCCACCTAGTGGTGAATTTTTTTCTTCAAATGCTTATAACTTTGGGTGTGGTCGACTTATTTTCACGAGACTCATCTAATTAGACTCCTGAATCGTTGCCGAGTCCTATGATACCAAACATGCTAGGTTTCGCCTTACGTTTTGTGTAGCGTTGTGATTTAGCGCTTAAAAAACATTTGGCTATATCTTCGAAACCGCTAGTCCGATCGAGACGAAACCACCATCAGAAGTTTGGAAACATAGGTCGATAGCTATGCGCCAATGCCCAAATGCGAAAATATTGATGTTTAGGGGTAGTAAATTCCAAACAAAGTCATGTGTCAGTCATTTTTTACGTGTTTTTTCATATAAATGCCTATAAGTCTGAAGCGAATTGAGATATTTTCACCAAAACTGACACACATATGTATGGACTCACTCTGAGGACACGTAAAAAAAATTGTGGGACTGAGCCTCTTGGTGGCGCTATAATATAACAAAACATGAAATTCCCATTGACTTCAATACAGTTTTGTGAAATAAAATGCTATTTTCATTCAAAACCTACTTTTTCGAACTCCTCCTACACCGTTTGTCCGATTTTCACCAAAATCGAATCATATCATCTCCAGACTGTGCCGACTGAAAGTTATGGATTTCGTGTCGATTGACGAAACCGTTTTCGTATAGCGCAGCAGCAAATTTGAGGCATGATGCTAAAAGCATTATTCAGGCTTTATCTCTGCAATGCCTTGACATATTGACACCAGACTTTGTATGTGTCATTGTCACTTCACTCTGACCACATCACATCAGTTTTGTAACTGCTCCACCTATTGGTTGAAAGTGATAATACATTAAATCATATTTTGAATGACTTTTTATATGATTTTTCAGCCATTTCGCCTAAAATCCTCTTTAAATGTCTTTAATTGCTCATTGTTGCAGTTGGTCTGACACTTTCAAACATGTCGATAGCTAAACGCCAATGCCCAAATGCGAAAATATTGATGTTTAGGGGTAGTAAATTCCAATCAAAGTCATGTGTCAGTCATTTTTTACGTGTTTTTTCATATAAATGTCTATAACTCCGAAGCGAATTGAGATATTTTCACCAAAATCGACACACATATGTATGGGCTCACTCTGAGGACACATAAAAAAAATGGTGGGACTGAGCCTCTTGGTGGCGCTATAACAGAAGAAAACATGAAATTCCCATTGACTTCAATACAGTTTTGTGAAATAAAATGCTATACTAAACAAATGCATTTGTGTAATATTACGAAACTCAGAATGTGCCATCAGCACCATCCCCTGAAGGTACCCAAAATATTTCGAGACAGTGACGCCTAGTGATCAAATGTTATGACAAAATTTCCAAAAAGGCTAATAACTTTTGAATAAATCTGGCTTTTGAAATGCCACTGGTCTTTATAGATTCCTTGGGTCAAGCCGAGAACATAGATACCAAGTTTTCCTTATTTGGCCAAACTTCCTGTCCGCCATCTTGATTTTCAGTCAAAACCTACTTTTTCGAACTCCTCCTAGACCGTTTGTCCGATTTTCACCAAAATCGAATTGTATCATCTCCAGACTGTGCTGACTAAAAGTTATGGATTTTGTGTCTATAGACGAAACCGTTTTCATAAAGCGTAGCAGCAAAGTTGAGGCATGATGCTAAAAGCACTATTCAGGCTTTATCTCTGCAATGACTTGACATATTGACACCAAACTTTGTATGTGTCATTGTCACTTCACTCTGACCACATCACATCAGTTTTGTAACTGCGCCACCTATTGGTCGAAAGTGATAATCCATTAAATCATAATTTTTATTACTGTTTATATGATTTTTCAGGCATTTTTCCTAAAATCCTCTTTAAATGTCTTTTATTGCTCATTGTTGCAGTTGGTCTGACACTTATTATTCTTCATTTTACCGACTGGGAGTCTATGGCAACCCAAAGAACCGCTTGCAGGAAAGTTATGAAATTTGGCACACTGATAGAGGACAGTCTGAAAAGACAACATAGCAATTTGAGTCTCCAAATCAATTCCTTTAGCATAAAAGTGCAAACAAAGTCAGGTGTGGGTCATTTTTTATGTTTTTATACATATAAGTGTCTATAACTTCAAAACGAAATGAGATATTTTCACCAAATTTGACACACATGTATGTGCTCATTCACTATTGAAACATATATGTTTTATTTTATTTATAAAGGTTTAACATTTAATGATTTTTCTGCATTTGACAGATTTTATCTAAAACAATCTTGGCAGTACACCATAGTTCTACAAATCAGTTAGATCTATACATTTATTACCATTTAAATGGATGTTAACTTATTTTAAGAAAACAAACAAACATGGGGCTTAAAATGTCCTTATTATGGCACTCTTTCTAGTGGGCAACATTAATATCACAGCCTTTATTTTTCAGTTGAAATAGCTACGGATTCAATACACTCTTGTTGCTTGGAACACTTATTATATTACTTATGGCACCAAGACATGTTCTATCAACAGAAAACACTGCTTATATTTGTATTTTATACAAGATAAATATTTTTTAAAGATGGCAGTTGCCACATCACCCAGTATATGCATCCTTGCAGTTTACTAGCCTATTGATTGTTCATATAAAGACTTTTACAACTATGTTACAATTAAAATATTATCAAAAAGAAGGCCAAAGTAATGACGGTGAAGCATATGAGTCTAAGAGGAGTTGATTGTTATAAATCTCATAATTATAGTTTGTACAGATTATTTTACTTTGTTTATACCAAAGTCTAGTGGTTCCAAAAGTTTTTTAGAGTGTTGTACCCTAACAGATAATTTTTTATCAGGGTTAGGCAATTATATATATTTTTAAATGTTCAATAGAGAAATATGCAATGTATGATTTAAGTATTAAACTAAAAACATTAGGGAAGTCGCTGTCTTTATGATTGAGTCATTCGTTAATTTGGTAACGAAGCAAATGCCTGTATTTATTAATTGTTTATTAAATCGTTAACTCGAGTATTCAATGAAAGCTGTATAGTTCAGGAAACACTGATGTGTGCTGCAGTCCTGCTGTGGCTTTCATTTAAACTTCTTTCGTAAAAAATGTGTACAAAAACTTAGTGTAGATTTTATGTAGATAAGATAATGATTTGATGCAAATAGCAATCCATGCTTTAAACAGTTTAATGTAGCTACCCTCAGTTTAATTGATATTCTTAATTAATGTGCTGTATTCACTGAAACACAGGTACACACACAGTATTTAGATAGTCACTGGATTCACGGCTGCAAACGAAGCATTCAAGATCACAAAAAAGTTCAAACCTTTCATATATTATGTTTAAAATAATGACAGAATTCTTAGTATATATTGACTATAAGTAGCATTTTTGTATTTAATTAATTAAATCAATATAATAATAAAAATACATATATTTGTATTATCAATCTGAAGAGGCATAACATTTTTAAGAATGCGTTTAACATTTTTACAATGCGTCTCTAAAAACTTTAAAACAATTTTTTTTTTTTTTTTTACATTTTTATATATGCACATTGTAAGTAGACTGGCAGTTTATGTTTTAAAGTAAAATAATTTAATAATAAACAATTTCAAATACAAAACTCCTGTATACAGCCATGTTTAAGTGCTTTGCTCGAGGATATTGTAAAATACAGACTAGAAGGGGACTATAGACTTGGTAAACATCATTTTATTAATTCAATACACAAAAGAGGATTTAAACTACAGCCAAGAGAAACCAAACCAAAAAATAAATAAATTCTTAGCAAAGTTAAGACACTGATAATAAACGGGCTAATTATTTAGTATAAATACATAGAAATAACAATGAATTCACCAGACACAGGTGAGCATAATGAGCAAACTATGAAACAAATGAGAACACACTAAAAACATAGGCACCTCAGAAAACAGGAAATAAACATAAGTATAAACTCAGAAGCGATTGAATATTTTTTAATCAAAACACCAGTCCTAGAACAGAAATTAAGCATGATAGTTCCTGCAGTTCTGAAAGGCAGCTGTTCATGCCTAAATACAACATCACAACAGCCAGTGTGGTAGTGGGCAGAAAGACTAAGGTGGAGCAGAGCAAGGAAGACACTCAGTGGAGGAAGAGCCCATGGGTGAGTAGTGGAGGAAGAGACCAATGCAAAATCAATAGAGGTTGCCATGGTAGAAATGGCATAGTGAGATGCATTGATGGAGCTGAAGAAATGCAGGCTCGTGGTGGAGGTGGTGCAGACCAGTGTAGATCAGATGGAAGACCAAAGCGGAGTCAGGAAGGCTGGAGAACCATGGTGATACCACTTCGCTGGAGGGCCACGGCAGATGCAAATTGAGGTACAGCTGATGGGAGTAACAAAGGTGGTAGAGCTGGAGGGACGGACTACAGTGTTTTGGAGGGTGCAGGCAGAGTTAGTTGTTTTAACTAGAAGGTGACAGATGATGTGTAGTGTCCACATAGTCCTCCAACACACAAAAAAAACAAAATTGTGTTGTTTATTGCACTTTTATACGATGTTAAGCAGATTAACAAATAGTATGCAAATGACAATTGTATGCAAAACAGCAATTATAAATACTAAATATGCTTACATCAAGTCATTTTAAAGATGTTTTTGTTCAGTAAGAATGACAGAGCATGCGTTGATGGAGCCAGAGAGTTGGAGAATCAGTTTGATACCAGTGGACTAGATGACCAAGTGGACATGGAAGATGTGCAGGTTGAGGTGAAGCCAGTGGAAATGAGGATGATGGTGCAGTAGTACCCTGGTGCAGTGAAAGTCTATAGTGGAGCTGGATTATTGAAGGGTGCAGGCTGGAAGTCTTTGTTGTGGAACCAGGTGGATCACAGACCAGGGCTGAGTCTGAATGATGAGGGACCCCGTTGAAGCAGGCCATTGTAGAGCCAATGGAGTGAGAAGCCAAGGTGGAGACAAAGCAACAGAAATCAAAACATGAGCTGAAGAAACAGACAACTTTGAATACATAAGAGATAATAATGAACTAAAATAGACACAAGTATAAAAAAACTATAAATACTCACATCGTATTTAGTAGCATAGTTTTAGAGAAGTGTAGTCTTTTTGTTGTGCTGTGCATCAAATGGAGTGGGGGGTTTTCTCAAATAGATGAACAGAGGATCAGTTGTCTTGAACTAGAAGATGACAGATGACTTGGAGTTTCCTCATAGTCCTACAAAATAATAAAACCAAATGTTGTTGTTTGATGTAGTTTTATCCAACATAAGAAAATGTATGAATAATATGGTTATGAAAAGCACATTAAAAACAGTATTTAATGAACAATAAATATACTTACATCAAATCTCTGTGAAGATGATTCTTTGTTCAACAAGAAAGCTAGTAGATAGTAGATAGTAAACGATGAAATGTTCTCTTTTTAACAGGAGAAGGTCAGGTTGTTTTTGTTCAGATGAAGGATGAGATGGTAACATTTTTGAGCAGAGATTGAGAAATTCAGTTGTTCATAAGCTCCAGATTGTTTGTGGCTTCAAAAAGGTTTCTGCTAGGAAATGTGAAAGTAACACTACAGTTTTTGGCATCTTACATTAAAAACAATCAACAAAAAAAAATCACAATTTACTTAAAAAGAATAAATAAAAATCACCAGTATATAAAATGTATAAGGGTATCACATCACAGGGAATGAAACAGTGCTTTAAGTAAATCTACAAAGCTTCAAAGTACTCAGCATAAAATTTCCTGTATGGCGATATCAAAGAAAAACATAGCTAGTTCAGGAAAATCACATTATACGTCTCTAATTTACAATATATTTGATTTTGATGTCAAATTATCAGACATGACCGTTTATTTTAAAACATTTTAGAAAATAAAAAATGACCACTTGATAAACAGAAAATTGCTTGTTCTACTTACAAACTGACATAATTTTCAGCAAATTTAACTACTTTTGAATCTCTTGTTTAGAACTGATGCAAAAAATCTTGTGATGCCTGTTACTTAAAAATGTCAAGTAAATATGTCATTTGAATCCTAGAAACCTAAATACCTAATATGATGGTCTGGTCCCATAGTCCAAATGTCAAGCTACAACCATGCTATAAAGTAATAACACTAATGGGTGTGGTTTTGCATAATAGCCCAAATTTTCTGATTCAAGCTTAATAAAAATGTAGTGAGAAGGGGTAAAAAATTAAAAGGAAAAAAAAAGAGGAGACCTGGGTTGGTTGACACAATTTTAAATAAAACATTTAAATAGCCCCACCAAACAAATAAAAAAAATATTATATATATATATATAAAATATACAAATTACCCATTGTACTGATTTTGCAACAAATGTCTCAACAACAGAAAAACTGTTACATGGACAAAAAGTTATTGGCATTCTAAGACAACTGTTTTGATCATTGCCTTTAAGTCCAGTCTTGTAATTTTAGAGTCTATATCTATGTCTATAAATAAACATTATTTGCAGTTACTACCATGATTTTATCCCCCAATTCCTGCAGCATGTCGTACTCAAAATCCACTATGGATTATGGGGTTAATTGGCACAGTTTTACACTATAAAACAAATATATAAATATAATAACGCAAGTTAAACATTTTTGGAGTGGCCTCGTGCCTGACTCCTTGGCACAAATGCGTTGGTGAATTTAGATAACCTCAAGACAATCACGTGCTCAACAGTGGCAATAATTTATTCAAATGTGTGCCCTATAAACTTTTAGTGGTAATTTACACACCATGATGACCATGTTAAGGGTGAATCCGGGTTTCTATTTCGGAGAGGGAGTGTGAGAAATGGCTAATATATATCTAAGGAACATAGAAGGTGCACAAATTATCCATTCCTAGCTGCAAGTGAAAGTGATAAAAAAAACAAGTTTGGTTTACTCATAATTAAAAAGACATTCAGTACCTTGATGCCAATTTAAAAAGATTTAAAAATGTACCTTGTGCCAATCAACCCCTGTGCCAGCCAACCTCCAGTCTCCAGTACCTTACCCTCCCCTAGGGAGCCGCCTTGTCTATTGCCTCCCTACCCACCCCCTCCCCCAATGACAGGCGGAATCTTTACCACAAATTTTATCACAACAGTGAAATGAGTATTGCCTGATGAAAACTAAAGTAAGTTTGCACAACGTCAACACTTATACCTTCCATATCTTTAGTATAAACGTGATCTATTAATGTACCTGTTTCCGTGGTTGGATTTTGTACATTTTGACTGTATCCATGGGTTTCCATTAATTTCACAATTGTAGATGAAGTAAAGATGTCTTCATTAAAGTCTCCCATGATTATTTTCTGTCCTGGATGCCTTTCCACCTCTTCAATAACCTGTAATAGCTGCTGTCGAAACATGTCAGTTTTATATGAACTAGGCCTGTACAAAACCGCAGCAGTCAAATTGACATGTGGAACTGTAAAGTATAACCATTCTAAGTTACAGTTCTCAGGAGTGAAGACGTTACACTCAATTTTGTCAGAACAATATATTCCAACTCCTCCTCTCTGAAGTTTTAGATCAGTAAAAACAGCAGTACTGTTGTCATAACACTTAGCTCTTGGGTTGTGCTTGAACACAAATTCTGGTATTTCTGGTTCTTGTGCTTTATCCTCAGCATTTAGCCACGTTTCTGTCAAACAAATACAATCAGCATTCATTAGAGCTTTATGCACAAGAACATCCTGAAAGTGAGCTTTCAGACTTTGTACGTTAATCAGCGCTATTCTGAATGTGCCAAGTGATTTAGTGAAACTGTTGTCTTCCAAAGGGAATTTTGGCATATCTTTCAAGGCCAACTCAATTTTGTCATTACAGAATATAGCTGACTCTTTAAAGTCCTCAATTATTAGCCCACTGAGAGATCTTACACGGCTCAATGCAACATATGCTTGCCCTGCTGTAAAGATTTTCTTCAGTGATACAACAGCTTTATCTACTGTGAGTCCTTGCACTTTGTGAACTGTACATGCCCATGCTAATCTGAGAGGAAACTGACGCCTTATACCACCATCATTTGTGACTTGGTCTTCTTGTACTTCAATTACTGTTGAATTTTGTGAAAATCTCTGGCGCGTTTTAGATCTCTGAATTTTACCAACATTTGGATTATCAAACTCCACATGAATAGCTGATGGGAAATCATCATCATTGTTTCGACTTTCACTGATGTGGACAACTGTACCAAAAGCTCCATTGACAAGACCATCTGCAACATCAATATTTTTTTTTAACATGACCTTTGCTCCAATACCCAGGGAAACGCATGCAGACAAAGATGAGTTGAAAACTTTCGTATGAAATCCAACTTTACGTTCCATTCGTCCAGTTTTTGAATTTTTCACATAATCTTGAGCATGTATACTGATTGCCTCTGGACAACATTCATGAAGTCTTTCAATGTTGTATTTATCAACTTCGGCATTCGTAGCAAATATGTGAAGATCATTACAAGTCTCCCCTGTTTCACAGTTTTTCAACATAGCAATATCAGTACTGTCAAGAGGTTCATTTTTCTTTCGTACTCTGAGCCGATTTAACATTTCAGCAAAACTTGAATCTTGTTGTCGAACAACTTTAGTTAATTCAGCAAGTTCAAAGTTATTCTCCCATAGGTTTACTCCTTTTGCATCAGCATAGAGAGCTGTTCCTTTAACAGGCGGAAGCTGAAAATAATCTCCCACTGCAAGAATGCTCACTTTTCCAAAGAGAGAGTAGTCACCAGTTTGTTTTATTTGTCGCAACCTTCCGTGAATATATGACAAAAGACGATGGTCAACCATAGACACTTCATCCATAATCAAAATTTGCAAAGTACCCAGTTTTGTCCGTAAAGAGTTTATTTTGTCATCACTAAGAGGCTGATATGGCAGTCTGACATTTGCACCAATTGCAAATGTATGATGTAAAGTGGAAGCTCCGATGCTATATGCGGCAACTCCAGTAGATGCGCTCAAAAGTACAGTAATATCATCAGGAT
The DNA here is from genome assembly GCF_963993115.1 of Abramis brama. Taxonomy (NCBI): domain Eukaryota; kingdom Metazoa; phylum Chordata; class Actinopteri; order Cypriniformes; family Leuciscidae; genus Abramis; species Abramis brama. Next base: position 18,690,589 of record NC_139971.1, read on the forward strand.
TCTCAGACAGCTGAGATAACAGTCTGGAAGACTCATACTGTATTGCCTTAATAAGATGACTTTTTCCTGTGCCTGCTCCACCAGTAAGAAATAATCGAAATGGTTCAGGGTTTTGTCCAAGTATTTTCTGTAGACACCAGTTTCGCACTTTGTAGAATACAGTAGACTGTTCCTCATTTAGTGACCTCAGTAAATGCAGTGCATCATCTCTTGGCATTGTAGTGTGGTTTGTCTCAATAGTACACACAGTTTGAGGATTTCCTGTAAGATCTGGAATAAGTTCTTGAGTGTCATCTTCATCAGGCAATACTTTATCCTTCATCAGTTCTATGCATTCATCACGTTGTTTTTCTGTTTCAGGACATATCTGGGCCCAAGCATCTTCTAAATCCACATCTTGCTCTAACAGCTGTTTAGCTCTGTCTATTTTGTCACTTTCCTTTTCAAACAATTCTCTGTTGCCATCAACAATGGATTTCACTTGTTTCACCTCACAACCACTTTGTGACACCAGTGTTGTAGAACTCCTCATATGTGTTATAGTTGGTCGGCTTCAGATCACAGTCATCGTAATATGGTAAGAAAAGCTGCAGCAATGAATGATAATATTTTTCTGGATCTTTAGTGGGTGAAAACCTTGGATACCTTACTACTGCAGGTTCAGTTCGTGTCCTTCGTTTTACATGGCCATTGTTATTATTGAGTTGAATTATTTCATTTTCATCTGTTTTGTTATGTGAAGAAACCTCTGATTTTGTCAGAACTCTGTACTCAGAACAAAAACTGGCAAGACATAGATTTTCAACTGGTTCTTTCTCTGGTCTGTTTTTGTACCTGTCAGTGAGACTTTTCATCCAAAAACTGCTTTCATCATCAGACTGGTCATTTTCCACTTTGTTTCGCAGCATGTTCAAAGGCAAACTCATCTTTACAGGATTTTGTCCTACCGGAATAAATTGTACTTTACGAGAACATTCCTTCAAATGCAAGCCTGTCAGTCTGTACACAGCCTCTTGAGCTGAGATTTCTCTGTTGTGCAGATAGACACTTCCCAACTGTTTTAATGATGCTTTAGCATCAAGATTTCCGTTCATAGCCTCGCTCTGAGTACGCTGAAGCAACAAACCCATCTCTTGTTCTGCTTTTGTGATGTAACTGATTATATAGACCACTACAGAAAAAGCATCTGTGACATACTGAATGTCCATATTTCCTTGCCACGCATGCAGTAAATCTCTGTTATACTGGTTTACCCAAACATCTTTTGGATTTCTTTTCAAGACAATACTTTTCTTTTTGGTACACCTGTTGTATGCTTTTTCAAAGATAGTTTGATTAATCCCAATAGATGAAAAAAAGGCATCAACCGAATCAAAATTGACATCAGAATTTAAAGCAGTTTTGACTTTATTTATAATTGCACTTGCTGTGTCATCGCCATCTTTACCTTTCAACTCATCTGCATTACTTGGTCTTGTAATAAACGTACGACTGGATGGTGGTCGTGGGAAATTAAATCTACAAACTGTATTTTTCTTCCGACATGTTTTTGAATGTCTTGTGCTGTGCTTCTGAACACTGTTCACTGTTTCGTAAAGTACAGTATCATTTTCTGGTGGTGTCTCACATGTGATGTAACTGTCAATGAACTCAGCAACCAGAGGATCATTGTCTGCGTCATTATCATTGAGCTTCGGAGCATCTTCCACCCAAAACAGGCAGTGAACATGAGGAGAACCACGCTGCTGAAATTCAACACGATAAAAGTAGTCTTTTATCTTGCCAATAGGCTTTGCTGGTGACATTATGACATTTTTTAGAAAACAGTGCCATCTGTGATCAAACATTCTTGCTGCAGTGACAGGATTTCGTCTTATGAGTCCACATTTTTCAGACCAGTCAAGCTCATCAACATTTATTTGTTTCCCCTCTTGCTTAATGATAGTGTTCATCATTTCAGGCCATCTCAGGTCAGCAGAACTAAACGATGCAAAGAAAGTCGGTATGCCTAGTTGTCTTATCAGGGCAAACAGATCTTTTTGCGTAGACATCCAATATGGAGGAGTTCCTCTTACTGGTCTTAAGAACTTATATCCTTCATCATAATTTAGTATTCTTTGCAAAGAATCAGAGTTTGTTAGCATATCTTGTGTAACCTTTAAGCTATTTTTTTCAGAGCCTTTTCTCAGTGCAATTGATACATTAGACACAATTTGATCAACTTCTGATATATATTGTGCATAAAAAATAAAGTCTGTGCTGTGTGCAAAACGTCCATCTGCATTTAGTATTCTTGCATTTAGGTATCGTGACAATGTGATTTTTTCCTGTCTTTCGTCATGAAATGTTGGACCACCAGTAGGATAGAGAACAGGGAAACACTTTGCCTCATTGTCTTTATCAGTTAGCAGCCTAACAGGACTGTTACCTTCACCTGGAGCAACATTTAGTACATCATGAAAATGTTGATCAATTATTTCTGAACCCAAATCAACAGGTTGTAGTGATGTGTCTGACAAAAGACCACTTTGTTCTTTAATATATGTTATATCTTCCTCTGAATCATCTCCAGCTCCATTATGATCATCATTTTTATCAGTTACATCTTGTTCCTCCATTTTAAAATCATCCTTGTCTGATTCATCAGTTGCATTCAAAGAGTTTACCCATTGCTCATTAAACTCAACATCATTATACCATTTATTATGTCTCATCAAATAAGACAGTGCATGTCTGACACAATCAGTGCTGACATATTTATATTCATAATGGCCTTTATATGTTAATTTCCGTTTCAGTTTTATTCTTATCATGTGGTCATCACATGCTTTACGTGGGAGAATATTTGAGACATCTGTGGTATTAACAGGAACACACACTACAGGTCCATGACAGCCATTCTGTTTTCCACGGGGAAGACAAAGCAACTTCATAAAAGGAATATTGCGCGCAATAAGATGTTCTTCCAATGAGTTCAGACCTTTTAGTTCTTTTGGAACGTCCACCAAATGCATGTTGTTGGCAACACTCTCTTCAGGCAATTTCCCACCAAGGATTTTACGATGGCATGTATAGCAAATCCACAATTTACAAGCCGGATTACCTGATAATTGGCATCTATTTTCACATTCAGTATTGCATTCATGTAAATACTTCAGTGTGATGCATCTTTCAGCCAAATCAATAATTTGTTGACCTCTGGTTTTATAGCAATCTCTTCTACATTCAACGACCTGTTTTCTGAACAATAAACGATGACAAACACAGCAAACAAATTCTGGACCTGTACTGATTTCTTGATGAAACTGATTAATAGTGAAATCAATGTCTTTCTGTCTGTCCCTCTGTTTTGCTGACATTTTTGATCTTTTATGTTTTTTACTCATACGAAAGTTTTCATCATCATGGTATTTCTTTTTATTGTATTCACATACACTTGTTTTAAATGCGAGGTTTCTGCGATATTTTTTCTTTGAGTATTCACATACACTTGCTTTAAATGCGAGGTTTCTGCGATATTTATTCTTTGAATATTCAGACACACTTGCTCTAAAGGTTTTATTGCTCTTATACTTGGTCTGAGAATAGTACCGAACAAGTCTTTGAAAACTAGCATTTCTGGAATACTTAATCTTTGAATTTTCACGTTTTGACTGCTGTACATTAATATTGTTCTTATATTTCTTTCGAAGCTGATCAAGTTTCTTCTCCTTATAATCAGTGTCTTCACAGTATTTAGTTTGACAGGTTTCAATCATATTCTGCCTATATTCTCGGTCTACATGGTATTTCTTTTTAGAACTCTCTATTTTTTTCTGCCTGAAATCGGCGTTGCTGTGGTATCGCTCACGTGCTCTTTTGCATTTAGAGTTCTCAGTTGTGTCATTTAATTTCCTTTTTCGCAAACAGCGATTTATGCTCTGATCATCCACTTCAATGTTACAAGCTTGTGCACAAACATTTTCTTGATTTCTATGTTTAACACATGTGACAACTTCATAGTGATTTCCATTGCAGTGCTTCAAATAGATTGCATTATCTGTAAATGACTGTTCGGTAGGGGCGTGTGAATTCCATCTGTCATCGTTAAAGGTCATTATATTTATTTTAAAAAAGTCAGCTAGACCAAATAATTCCACATGACTTCCCCAAGTTCCTGAAAAAAACATTTTAGACTGTGTCAAATAATCTTTCATTGATCTGTCCTCTTCTCTTAAGTATCTCACAAATTTAGAACTGTTATCTTCCAGATGTTTGACAACTGCACGCCTGATTTTCAGGTGTTTCTCTTGATTGCCGCAAACTGCATGTGCTATTGATCTAAACAAGCAGTTACCGTCTCCTTTAATGCTTTTTGTTTTGCATGGTACTCCTAAACAACACACATTAGTGGCTTGAACAACAGCGCTTTCATTAGTCAATTGTAAGCGTGCACACAAAGAATCCTGATCTCCAGATGTTAACGGTTTGAAACTGAACTCAGTATTTACAGTAAGGCCAATAATGACATCATCATCCATTAATAAATTATCATGTAACTTGCTCATATGTGAAATTTTTGACTTGGTCTGTACACGTCTATTTTTCTTACTTGAATTCACACAGGTCTCAATCGATTTGCACATAGTTGCTGGTTTGTCTACACGTGTTTGTTTACCAGTGTCTGCGACACACTTACTCTGCTTTGTTGCTCTCGTAGGTGAAACTTGTGTGACGCTTTTTTTAACAGACTTACATGAGCTTGTCTCAACAGTTAAAGGTTTGGAACTGAACTCGGCATTAACTGTAGGTCCAACAATGACATCATCCATTAATACATTATCATGCAACTTGCTTACATGTGAAACTTTCGACGTGGTCTGCACCTGTTTATCTTTCTTACTTGAATCCAGACATGTCTTAACAGATTTGCACAAAGTCGCTGGTTTCTCTGTATGTGTTCGTTCACCACGGTCTCCGACACACTTACTCTGCTCTGCTGCTCTCATAGGTGAAACTTGTGCGACGTTGCCTTGTTGACCAGACCTACATGAACGCATCTCAACACTTGTTGCCTTATCGATTACTGTTGCTGTCACACCCGTCACTTCAAATGATTCTCCCTGACCTTTCAGTGATGTGGCAAGGTTATCAACATGATAAAACAACATGTAAATGTCGTCACAATAAACTACTATGCTTGTGCCTGCATTAGATTTAACCATACCTTTGCCATCACGTGAATGGGAATCGACCACAGCAAACATTGACCCCACCTTTATAACTGCACAAATGTAGCCATAAATGTTCAGCAAACATGCATCAGACTGAAACAGGGCCCTCTGAAGTGCGTCTTCTATAGACATGCACACACCTCTCAATGCTCCATCATACACATCATTACCAAAAACACCACTTAGAGATTCTGACATCTTTATTGAGAATGTTGTGTTGAAGAGTGTGTGCACAGTTGGCAATTCTGGAACAGCAACATAACCACGCCATGCTGAATCATTGATCTTCCCCTGCAAGTCCATGGATGTGTACAGCTCATCTCCATGCAACAGAACAGCATCCAGGTCATCTCTTGTCCACGTCAGCACATCCTTCAGCACACTCATCATGACTGCTGTGATGCTGTTTGCTGCACACTGTCTGCCACTGTTGAAACCAAATCGGGAATCACCCTGATGGAAGGAACCCTGTAAGACTCTCTGTGGAAAATAATCAGAGTTATCGACATCAAGAGATGAACACATCGGAAGGTTATTGTAAGCCATTGAGGGGTTATTGCAAGCCATTGAAGGGTTATTGTAAACCATTGAAAAATTATTGGAAGCCATTGAAAGGTTATTGGAAGCCATTGAAAGGTTATTGGAAGTCATTGGAAGGTTTTTGGAAGGTATTTGGAAGTTTTTGGCAATTGCCGGAAAGTTTTGGAAATCCAGGCTCTCGATAGTAGAACCAGAGGATGATGCCTTTTTTTCAAGAGGAGGCATAACCTCAGCCGAGTCCATGGAGGAAGTGAGCAGAACGCGCTCAGCATTCCTCCTCTTTGCCGCCCGGGACCGACGGAAACCCTTTCCACGTGGCATCTGCAATTACATGAAAACACACAGACAGAAACAAGTTTAGTACACACTAGCCTAAAATGTTTTATACACAACATTCATCATAACTTCATAAGTAAAAAAAAATATATATATTTATTTGTGCCCTTAATTTGTACATCCTTTTTGACAAAAACCTTCTCCTGAACACATTACAAATGTGTTTACATTCACAAAAATACATGGACACAAAAATAGTTTTTCATTATAACTAAATTACCAACGACCAATTGATATGCTTTCAATTAACTTGTAAACTGTAAAATAAAGCATGTATTTAACTTCTACACAATGCCTTGTATTACCTATATTTTCACATAGATAAAAAATAGTTTACCAGGCCTTACCTTAGATGACTTCTGAAAGTCTTCTGAAACACAAGGAAAAAGCTCAAATTCAGTTCACACAACATTAATAGACAATTAGTCACCAATTATAATAATCAATTTCAATGATTATCAGTATTTGTTTCATTAAAAAGAAAAACTCATAAAATTCATTAAAAAAATATTATATAATTAGTCTTCTCAATCTATTAAAAATGTACTACACTACACATTCACCAAATAATCACTATTAAAAATATTTGAGCTTTTAATGATTTTATATTGTAATCAATTCAGTTATTCTCCAAATTAGAAGCAAATTAATCTCAGTGGCATCATTTCAAAGACAGGGCTTAACCTAAACCAGGATTAGGCCTTAGTTCAATTATGAACTATATTTAAGTAGGTTTTATAAACATGCCCTAGAAAAAACATTACTAGTGTGCATCTTGAGACAAAACAATGATATTAAATAATATAAATTTAGAGAATATAATATATATTTTAAGATATGTCTAAAATCACTCAAACATGCATTTTACCCTTGGACTAGCTTAAGCCTTGGATGTGAAACCAATGGAGTAAATTTTAAATATTTATTTAATTGAGGATAGGAGCAGAATGCAACTCAATGCATATATTTATAATATTTAAGAGTGCTGGCCTACATAATTAGAATACGTAAAGTAGCACAGAGGCAACACTATGCATATACACTTTTATTTGCACAGACGTGTTTCTACGCATGCCATCACGCAGACCGTCAAACTTCATTAAAGATTATTTCTCGTAAGGTTCGAGTGGTGTCGTGTGTGTGTGTGTGTGTGTGTGTGTGACAGAGAGGAATTAGAAACAAGCAGAATATGGTTGTTTGTAAAGCACAAGCATCATCATGCATCTGTTTAAAACTAAGCTCAGACATAAATCTGAAATTATCTTAATCAATACAGAATCGCTGGAGAGAATCTATAACACAATATCACATAAATTAAACAAACTGTTATTTCCTATATGCGTAGCGTGCCAAGTTGATGCTTCATCTGCAATACAAACTGGTTTACTCTCGCACATCACGGGACCAGACTGTAATCGCAGCTTTGCACTTAAAAAAAATTGCATTTCATCATATCACAAATGCAATTAATTGTTCAGCACTAAGCTAACACATATGTATATGTTACACTATATAGTGTCTGTATAGAATTAATAGTAGAATAAAGTAGAGAAATAATTACAAATAATATTCTGTAAACCAGCTGTTTCGTTGCAGTAATGAAACAAAACACATCAATATAAATGTCAGGATCCCAATGAACACTTAAATTAAAAAATAACAAACCAGTATATAATACATACATGCACGTAAGAGTGGCCAATGTGGCAAAAATATCATATAACGATTATTTAAATAAAATAAAAAAATCACAATTAACGATTTTATCACAGTTCTTTTTATGTTGGTTTTAGCATTTTGCAAGTGACTGAGCATTACAGCCAAACTAATCTCCCTATTTTTAAACAAAACATTACAAGTAGGGGTGGGCAACGATTAATCGTGATTAAACGCATCCATAATAAAAGTTTGTGTTTACATAATATGTGTGTGTACTGTGTATAATTATTTAGTCTATATAAATACACACATACTGTATGTATGTGTATATTTAAGAAAAATGTGGTATTTATATATAAAATATTCATATATAATATAAATTATGTATAAATATATCTACAGTATATACATGCAAATTTTTCTTAAATATGCACATACATATGTGTGTATTTATATATACAACATAATTATACGCAGTACACACACATATATTATGTAAACACAAACTTTTATTTCGGATGCGATTAATCGCAATTAATCATTGCCCAACCCTAATTACAAGGTAACAATATGTAACAAAAAATAATAATTGCAAGCATTTAGGCCAAAGTGGCAAACATAAAAATCTTTGTCAATATTTTCTTTGTTATTAAAAATTACAAACAAAGATACACATTACATATACACACCAAAATATTCAAATGAACAATGCTTTATATATTATTACTTTTCACCTACAGTAGGTCTTAAACAGTAACATTAAAATATATATAAAAATAAAATACCAAATTGACTTTACTGTATTTATAGATTGATTCGTATTAAAGCTACTATTAAAGTTCTCAGTCAACAGCAAATAGTTATTTTCTCCTAGTCCCCATTGACTTCCTTAGTAGTTAGTTTTTCCTACTATGCAATTCAATGGAGGTCAGCAACTTTATGGATAAACACATTATTCAAAATATCTTATTTTGTATTCAGCAAAAGAGAGAAATTAATACAGGTTTGGAGCAAATTTAGAATGAGTAAAAAATGACAATTATTTTTTGGATGAACTTTTCTTTTAATGATAAGCCGAAACATATTTATTATAAGGCTACTCTGTCACTTTAAGACCTGCACGCGACGCGTCTAATATACATGCATGACTCGCACCCAGTTTTCTCTCAAATGTTTGCTTGCTTTCACTTTAGTCATAAACCAAATGTGTTTACGTAAATCTTTTATTGACAAGTATTGGCTTAATAAGACACAAAGACAACTTAGTCCATTAACCAAAGGCGCTGTTTAACAGGCTTTAAGTGTCTAACATACACTTGGTTTAATGCGCTCAGAAACACGCATGAACAGCGCATCAGCACACGCAGGGGCGGACTGGCCATCGGGAGCACCGGGACATTTCCCGGTGGCCTGACGGTCGTTCTGGCCTGCCGGCTGCCGCTGTGCAGACCATCAGCCTGGCATGTGATAGGCTGGTGTGCAACTACGAATGCAGACGCAGTGCAGTGCTTTAATGCCTTGTCGGTTAAACATTTAATTCGCGTGCTGATGCGCTGTTCTAACGTGTGCGTTTCTCAGCGCGTACATGTGAAGTTCACATGCACTAAAAGCCTGTCTACCAGCGCCTGGATACTGGACTAAGTTATCTTTTGAGTCTTATTGTGCTAATACTGTCAAATACACACAAGGTTTACATAAACAAAGTCGGTTATGTCTAAAGTGAACGCAAACTTGAGAAAATCTGCTTGTCAAATGCGTGTAAAATAGACGCGTCGTGCGCAACTCTTAAAGAGACAGTAGTAATAGTAGTAATAGTAAACACGCTGCCGCTGGAACACTGGAAGCTCGGGAGAACAACGGATCACAGGCAATAGGAAATCAAACAGGATTCCTGGAGAATCCTGTTTGATAGTTGGGATAGTTCACCCCAAAATAAAAATTCTCTCATTATTTACGCACTCTAATGTTATTCCAAACCTGTATTAATTTCCTTTTAATATTTTCTAATATTTTTCTAATATTAATATTTTGAAGAATGTGGCTATCCAAACAGTAGCTGGTCCCCATTGACTTCCATAGGAGAAAAATATACTATGGAAGTCACTGGGGTACATCAACTGTTTGGTTACCCACATTCTTCCAAATAACTTTTATTTTCAACAGAAGAAAGAAACTTATTCGAGTTTAAAACAACTTGAGAGAGTAACTTATGACAAATAGGAGAACTATCCCTTTAATGTTAATAAAACAACAAAATGCAAAGAGAAAATCACTCACTGCTCCTGACTGATAACTTTTAATAGTAGTTTTAATAAGTATCAATGTATAATTTATACAGTAAAGTCTATGTTTTGTTTTATTTTCATATTTGTTATTTTAAGTACTTTCTTCAATGCTACTGTTAAATACACCTACTGCAGCTGAAAACATAAAGCACTGTTTATTTAATTTGTATATTAAGTTGTGTATGTGTAATGTGTATCTTTGATCTTAATATTTAATAACAAAGAAAATGACAAAAAAAATATCTTCGCCCCTGTCTGCTATTCTTTTTTATTTTATATTTTGTTACCTAAGGCTTTGTTTTTAAAATATGGACATTAGTTTGGCTGTAATGCTCAGTCACAAAATAGTAAAACCAACATTAAAAAAATAATCGTGATAAAATCGTGAATCGTGATATTATACTTTTGCCATATCGCCCACCCCTAGAGTTGAGCACTGAAAATACATAAAATGTAAATATTTCAACATGTGAATGTGTCTCTTATTATCTCTTTTAAAAAGCCAATTTTCTATTTGTCATTGGTTTGGTAGTATAAATGGTAGGGGTGTGACGAGACGCTTACTCCACGAGACGAGACGAGACACGAGATTGGGTTCACGAGAACGAGACAAGACGAGATTTTTACACAATTTTTAAGAAATCCTCAATGATGAAATATATGAATGGAAAATAGTCTTTTATTCAACTGAAAATCACAAAATGCAAAACAATTTAGGTGCATTTTGAAATCAACTTGTAATGAATGTTATTTTACTTCTATTTTAATGAATTCTATGCAGTAAAGGACATGCAAACACTGCAAAATGTTTTGCTATAAACTCTACCGTCTGGCTTCTCCCCTGTACGATTTCACATGAGAAATCTAACTCGTTTCCACAAATCGAACATAAAAAATAAATAAAACAGTATAAATAAAATAAATATAAATAACTGAAATAACACTTTAAATGCAAACAGTGTGTATCCATAATCAAAGTACTGCTCTCTCAAAACTACAGTACAAGTTCAAACAGAAACAATTTTTTTCTTCAAGCATGAAAAAGAGATAAATTAACTACACAGAACAGACTAAGATTATGGTCATGTTCTTTTTCAAGAATATAAGCATGTCGACGATTTCTGGCAGCAGTTGAGACCTTTGGGCAGTAACTAGGGCTGCACGATGAGGAAAAGCTGCGATGTGCGATAACATTGTTTAATATTGCGATGTCGATATGACTTGTGATATGTGAATGTTAGCTATACGTTTCCCATGTCTTAGTGCTTTAATAGGTTCTTTGCGCGATAGGTCAAATGTTTATTACCTGCCTGTTTCAGATTACACTATTTTAGCGCGATTTTGGCACGATCCGTTTCGTGGAGATTCGTAAAGGACAACGTGCGTCGGGACGCAAGATTCGATCGTTTCATTTCGTATAGTGTGTCATAGTGGGCGACAACCTACGCGTCTGCGATGCTTCAGGACATCACGACAGAAAGACTAGCATGTTTAATTTTAACGGTCCTCCACGACGGGTTGAGTGTGAGCGAGTGAGTGAGAGTGCGAGCAACAGTGAGTGTGCGTGTGTGCGCGCGCGAGGGACAGTGAGTGTGTGTGTGTATGTGATTGGCCCGGCACACAAATGTGCCATTTAAAAGTGGCAGGGGCATCTTCAATACTAATTTCACCCTCACGCTCCATCACGCTGACATCACAACAACTCACGAGACAAAGTTTCACCTCGACGAGAAATCTCGTCGCGTTTTAATCTCGCGAGATCTCGTAACACGAGATCTCGTCACACCCCTAATAAATGGTGTATTCCTAGTGATTTTTTAAGGGTTATTTTTTTATTCATTTATATTGCATCTGGTAGTCTACCTGGTACATTAATAGGGTTAGCCTACAAGTTTATCAGTCCAGTAGATTACATGAATAGGGTGGTGGTGACTGCAGCAGCAGAGGTGGCCTGGCAGTGGAGTCAAATTCCCGGCCTGAATTATTGTCCCAGTCCGCCACTGAGCACACGAATGAAATATTTAACTGTGCAAATACAAATAATGCCCTTTACTGAATTGCAGTGTCCCGTGAGTGTAACTCTACCTCTGCATTAACATGTGATGTCAATGCACGTCGCGTTGTACAGTAGGCTATGTTTAGGTGGAAACGCCAGAAGTAAACTGATAAAACGTGTGCTGTTGCATGATAATATATTTCTTCAAAAGTAGATCGTGAACGTATTTTAATCATCTACGAACAAAACTCGTACAAACTGAATTCATTCCGATGAATGAATCTGAATATATTGTTTAAATGGACGCTAAACGTGATCGAAGAGCATTACTACAAATGACAACCGGAATATTTACCTCACAGAACAATACGCACTTTAGTCTGTCGCATTTCGTGTTGTTTTTTATGAATCATGATATCTCAAAATGGTACAAATACGCACATTTCTACACGTACTGAACTAACGTTAATGCTCTCTTCAACGACCACAGGATTCGAGAATGACATTTTCAAACGAATCATATACCTTCAAAACACCTCATCTATACAACACACGACATATATGATTATTTTAAAATACCTTTGCATGCTATTTTGTTAAGATTAACGTTAGCTTTACAACACCACGATGAGCAAGCCTCATTAAATTAAAACACCACCTAACGCTTATTTCTCACAAATAAACATATACACGTCAACTAATATACAAATACTTCAAATTATGTTAGATATATTATGAATAAGCAGTAATAACATACTGATTAGTAAGATTATATAGACGACACATGAGAGCACGTTCTTACCGTTAGAGAAATGGGAACACAATAACTTCCTACCAACCGGAAATGTTCTCTCTGACAACAGTCGCAGAGCCATTCCACCGAATGGGTGACATTTATGTCCCCAGAACATCATATGTATAAAATTGCATGAAAATTAACTCTAAAATACATTTTATTATTAAGCAAAATGTCCTGCATATTAAGCTAACTACAAATTATAAAATTTATAATTAAAAACATTAATAAAAACTACATAGAACACAAAAAATAACATTTTCTGCATGTCCCCACTCTCTGTCTCTAAACTTTGCCATGAAATATAATGATTAAAATCCTTCAGAAATCTTAAGTTTTGGGGATTGTTGTGTGACTTTATATCCAATGTATTTAAAATGTTTGTTTGTTTTTATGAGAAAAAAATATTTTATCTAATATTTTAGATAAAATACACATTTTAGTCATGTCCCCGGGTTTTCACTCAGTCCTGTTACCCTAACACATTCCCCCCTCTGAAAAACTTGGAATATTCCACAAGACACATTTTCAACAGGAAGTTGCATCATCTTGATCTTCTAAAGGCAAGACCATAAGTTAGTCCTCTTATTTTAATTTCTGTATATTTGATGAAATTGTAACTATGACTGAGAAGGTCAATCTCATCATACTATCCTGTTACCTAAATAATTTCTTAGAATGTATTTGTTTATTTTAAAGATATTAACTTTTGTTAAGTTACTAGAATTTGCTCAGTGTCCTCATGCTATTAGCATGTATGCTATGTGGCCATATGTCATGTATTTGATAACTTTTTGCTTAAAAACTCAATCCTGTTACTTTCAGTCCTGTTACTTTTATGAAAAATAACAGGAGTGAGTTAAAGTAACAGGAGTGAATAGAGTCCTCTGTTTTGTTGATTTAATACTGTAAATATTATTTCTCTTTCCACCTCCTTTGCTGTGAAGTACTACTAGCATATAGTACATCACTTCAACATAGAAATCTTATGCACACACAGTCATGTACACTCTCTCTCGTGCACACACATATGGACACTCATTCCTGTTATGAAAAAGTTCATTCCTGTTACCAAGTGTTCATTCCTGTTACTATTATTTATTTATTTTCTAAAAAAATAAAGTTAAACCACTGTTTTTATCAGTTTTGTTTGGTCCATCATTTATACAATTGTTTAATAAATTAAATTATAAAAAAATATATAAACTTGAGGCTTCGGTCTTCTTTAAAATGAAAAAATGGCTTTGTGTTTTTTATTAAAATACACTTTGCCTTAATATATAGTGATTTTTTTGTCACAAATATCAGTTATTTGAACATATAACCAACAATATCTTTAAAATAAACACTTTCTTGTGGGGAAAACAAAGGAATAATTGACATGCTTTTAAACATGCTTTTTAAATGTCACATGAGTTTCGGTAACAGGACTGTGAAAACATGCATCCATCTTCTGCTTAGAAACCTTGTAAAAAATTAAATAAAGTTGCCTCAGATTGACCAATACACATTTTGAATAGGTAAATATTTGAGTATTAGATTCAGTGTTGAAAAAAAAAAAAAAAATTAAGTTTAATTTTTAAGAGTTACAACAAGCAAATGTCACCCATTCGGTGGAATGGCCCCGCAGCTTCCCCAGTGGCTGGGATCTGGGAATGAATAAACCCTCCTTGCATACATAGCATAACTTTTACTTTATTAGATTAACATAACTGACCATTTATTCACCAGGGGTCTCATTTATAAAGCGTGCGTACGCACAAAACGGGGCTGGAAACGTACGTACGCCAGTTCCCACGCAAAGGTTGTGATCTATAAAAAACAAACTTGACGGGAGAATGTGCACACCTTTAAGCAAACATTGAGCCGTGCGTACGCACATTCTGGAGACAAAGGGAATTGGCGACACCGATGGTGAGCTGAAGTTAAGTGTCTTTTTGGTCACTTTTAGACAGAAAATCAAAAGAAAATTTAACATATACAGAAAGATAATACAAATATAATTTCACTCACTAAGCTTGTCACTTGAAGCAAATATCCATCCCTTCTTAAATGTCCGCGCCAGCGAGCGCGTTGGGCCGTTTAGTGAAACTGACGCAAATAAAAAAAAAAAAAAAAAAAGACTTAAACTATGTTTTACTTCTGATATAAACATTTAGATTAAATATGCCATTCATATTAATGGAGTTGCAAACATGAAATTTTTGAAATTAAACATGAAATCATTACTGAGAAGTTACAACATTTTTATATTCAAATTCAGTCGATAGAAATATTTGTTGTGGATGCGGTGTTTTTGAACACTTTTCCTCTGGCATGCTGTTTTAATGTTTTAACCACAGAGATAACTGCTTATCATGATAATACCAGATTGTCTGAGAAAATAGTTTCGTGCAAATAATGCCCAAGGCCTATCTGTTTCCATTAAAAATATCAATTAAAAATACAATTCGGCCAGTGGAAAAGATTGAGAAAAGTGTATTTTACACTATTTGATTTATGTATTCAAAAACAAGGCAAGGATAGGCAACTACTTGATTTTTATTAATGTAATGTGTCTTGTATTGTTAAACGTTATCACGTGGATGAATAATCATATGCAAATGATATGCAGATAAGGATCTGCATAGTAAAATAGGCGTTGTAAGCTCCATATATGGGTCATTCCACGAAATTGGTGCCTTTTGTGTCCCTGAGAAATAATCAGACGTAGAATTACTATAACAACAAATAAATTTGTGATTTAAAAACATAATAGTACTATGTATTATTTCCTCAATATTACATTAAATTAAAGTCATTTATATATTATTTTAAATAATTAAAATAGCATTTATGCTGATAAGGGTAAGGTTTTTGGCCTGTCCCTCCCTGTGATTGTTCTTTTTCAGCAGGACTTTTAATTTGCAAATTGAAGGCAAAATTATACAAAAATCACATTTTCATATTGTTCTAAGTATAGTGTCACTGTTAAGAAATGTTTTGGCATAAATATACATTATTTTTAATAAAATATCAATAATTTTATCGGTGTCCCCTGATTTCATGTCATGCCTGTACCCTCACCAAACACCCCTTGTAAAATAATGGTACATTCCTGTGACATCACTTCCAGGAAGTTACATCATCTCTCAATCATTATTCCAACCATAGATATCATATATAAAGGCTAGGGCTGCGTTCCAAACCGCATACTCAATGAGTAGGTACTTAATTTCAATGAGTACTTACTTAACGAGCGCTAAAAGAGTAGGTACTTTATAGCCAAATCTCGTTGAGTATGAATGCGAACCGGACATCTGCCATGTTGACGTTATCATGTGACCTACGACGCGTTATCACACGCGCAACAACTTAAAAGATTCGAACGGACACGTTTAATTCATCTATCCGTAAATCTTGATATTGATTAAACTTGCTCATTTTGTGGTCTTTTTGAAGAAACTGCTGCCCATTTATTTTGTGAATACATTTAGGGTTGATTTAAGTCATTATATTTAACCCTACAGTAGGGTTTAACAAAAAATTAACAACATATTCAAGAGATGACAATTTTGGGATTTCGTAATAAAAATAAATAACATCGTTAAGGATAAAACGGTAGTTCACATTAGTAGGGTCCCTACTAATGTGAACTACCGTTTTATCCTTAACGATGTTATTTATTTTTATTACGAAATCCCAAAATTGTCATCTCTTGAATATGTTGTTAATTTTTTATATCCAAATATTTTCATCCACAAGCAAAAGTGGCTAACTGCTTTATTTTTTCCTCTTTTTCTTGTTGAATTTAACTGTCGTTTCATCTCTCAGGCCTATAAATAACAAAAAAATGTTTTTTAAATGTATTATAATGAATTATTTAAGAAAATATATATTAAGATATTCAACCTTGTAGGTTCTTTTTTCCTGTGTAAAAAATCTCATATTATGTATGCAAACCCATTTTATATATATATATATATATAATGGGTTTGCATACATAATGAGATTTTTTACAGATCTCATAACATCAGTAACTCGACAGCCCTACCTAGAACGGGTTTCCTCAGCGTTTGTAATGTCTGCACAAAGGGCAGCTGTGCGAAGATTTGCCTTTGGAGGAAAACTGTTGATTTTATACTCGAAAAATTTAAGTATCATTAATATTAAAAATTAATATTACCTCAGAATGAATTGCATTTCTATCCCACCCCAAAACATACAATAATAACAACGATAAATGCTGACCAATACTTAATTATATGACTTTTTACTGAAAATTATATAATTCAATAAAACAAACAAATTGTAATGTATGTCATATGACATAGCTATGCATGATTGAATACACTCTAGATGTGTATATAATGAACATATCTACATTTTCTTTCAAACAATTAAATAAAACATTAATTAAATAATTATATTTTATTTACTGACAACAATGAGAAATATGAATAAATTAGTAAAAGAATGAATGAAAGTCACCATCACATAATAAACAAATGCATAAGTCAACACATGAAACAAAGCTTTATTCAAACTACAATCATGTATGTAGGCTACAGGCGCTGAACCCCACATCCTTCTGCCGTCTCAACACAGCGGTTCCCATTCTGCGGCTTTATTCTGATGAATCAGCTGACCGCCAGAGGTGCCGTTCCCTTGTGCCGGAGGTTGTTGCGTGATGTGTTGTGCTTCACAATCTGAGGCAAGTGGAGTGATGGAGGGACCATCTCTAGGATTCAGCTCTGTGCTCTTCATCCTCAGTGCTCACACCAGCCCGCTGACATTTCAGATCCTACAAAATGCACAAACATAACACAAAAGCAGTAATTTTAACAGCACAATGTCATTTGATTTCAGTATTATTTAGAAGACAAAAACGCTTTTTTTCCACAAATGCCGCCATCATCTTCCCTTGCAGGTCCTGCTCCACCACAAAAGATCTGCAGCAAATGCACAGAAATCAAGAATCAGAAAGGTGATGTAATAGCTCTGTTTGAAATTACAATAATTAAAATAAACTACAACTTAATATTGAAATAGTTGTTGTTATTCATTTCTGTAGTATACTCACGCAAAGCCTTTGATGGCAGCATTCAGATTCATGAGCCACTCTCCACCAGATAAACACACATCTGTTCATCTGACCCTGTAACATCCAGACAAGATCCACGTTACCTCTATGATTTATGAACTCAACACTACATTTACATGTTGAGGTTGTTTTAACTTTTTATCCAACATAAATGTTCCTCAATTTATCAACAGTAGGCTAATGGACAAATAAAATAGATAACTTATGTTTAACGTTAGTTACTTTATAGATTTGTTCTACATAATAGCACACATTTCACTCAGATGTCTATTTCATGTTGTGATATTTCAAGATTTTCCTGTCAGATGTAAATAGACATTTAAAATAAGCGTCTTTGATGTATGGTTTGTTTATGTAAATCCACGTTAGAGACGTAACTTACGTGTCCTTACTGGAGCTCCCCTGTTAGCTAACGTTATACATAATAAAACGTGTTTTTACAGCAAAATCACAACTATACTATACTGTGTAACGTCTTTACACCTTCAACAATTCAACAGTTTACTCTACAGTAGTTCAACACATGCAATTTTAACAAAAGGAACGTGTTTACTCACATTTGAAAGCACCCGCGTCGCTGATCTCTGCGATGTTTTATAATGACGTATCCTCTCGCGTGGCCTCCTGGGATAGAAGAGTATCCATCGGATGAGCACTCAAAAATCTGGCCGGAAGAAGTAAGCCATCCGGGAACTTCTCGCCTACTCTTTTATGAATACTGATGTTTCGAACGTACTGCTTCCTTCACGTACTGTTTTCGCCTACTATATAGTAGGAAAGTAGGCATATTGGAACGCACTTAAGTCCGAATCTCGCGATAATACGTACGTCACCCAGGTAATTCTCGCCTACTCTTTTGGATTCGTACATACTTTTTCGCTCGCCTACTCTTTTTCCCATACTAAATAATAGGGAAGTAGTGATGGCAAAATGAGGCTTCCTGAACCACTGAGACCTCGCAGGCCATTGCTTCAGCTAAAGGTTCATTACTCGAAGCTTCATTCATCATTGCTCACTAGTGACACCTAGCGACTGTGCAAAGAAATAGCAGACAAAAAATGTATTCATTCTGAACCAGTGTCGCGCCCTCCCTAATTTTATAAAAATGCTTTTATAAATAAAAATATTTATTTGTAATGTAAATATATTTATATTTAAATGTATATTTTATAAAAATATTTTTATAAATAAAAAATATGTATTTATTTATTTTGTACTCACTGTTGATGTTTGTAACCTTTCATTTGCAATAATAAAAAGACATGATCAGACATTTGTCCATTACTGTGTATAATATAAAATATGTATCTTTCTCTGTCTGAATTTACTTGTCCAGAGTAACACACACAGTTCATTAATTATTCATAAATTGTTTGGATAGGGACAGTATGAACAACAACAGTGACACTGTTGAGTGCAGTGCTTATGTTAGAGGGAGTGTAATAAAGTACATTTATTAATTTAACAGATTATAGATAACAGATTAAAGTAAACTGCAACAGAATAGTCCGGAAGGAAGGAAATTAAAAATAGATTTTTTTATTGAGAAACAGAATTATTTCAAGTGTGTTGGGGTTTAGATGATTCCTCTTCTTGGACAAAATCTCTCTAGCCTTGGAAAAGATCCTTTCACAAGGAACAGAGGATGAAGGGGAATGTAAAAATGGCAGTGGTAGGCTACAAATGAGGAAACTGATGCTTCTGTTGAGCCCAGACAGGGGAGGATTCCCTCTTTCTTGCTGGCTCCATTACCAGGAAAAAGGAAGAGTCACAAAAAGCAAACAAATCCAAAAGGGCAATCCAAATCAAAAAGCAGTCCAGTCCAGATGCAAAAATCCAGAGCAATCCAAATAATCTTATCTAATTAATATAACAAGACTATAATATAGGCCTACTATAATAATAATATACTATAACTATTCTAACCTGATAATGTAATAATATACAGTCCTCACATATGACACAATACAATGATAGTTTTCTAACTCTCTGACTCTCTGACTCTACAACTGCTTCTACTACTGCTGACAACACCCACAAGGAGGCGCGAGTTTCGAACCGGCTTTAATCCGGAAGCGACACTCAGACCGAACCGATGACGTAGCCACACAAACCGAGGCCTCGTTTGTCATTAGTCACGTGATTTTCACGTTAACAACACAAGCCTCGAATCGCGGCTTCATCTGGCACGCCCACTTTTTCTCGACACACGCTCCGACGCCTCGGTTCAAATGTCACATCACTATAGGGAAGTATGCGGTTTGGAACGCAGCATAGATGTCTCGTGCGCGCTGCTGGCCAATGGAGGTCGACGTCCGCACGTGGCGGCCATCTTGCCACAGTGCGCTCGCTCACTGTTTAATGGTGCAAATACTTTAAAATAACCATAACTTTCTCAATTTTCTACCGATTTTCAAACGGTTTGGTTTGTTATAAACGTCAGAGATGTAGTTATGAGACTACATTCATACACTGCATACATATGAAAAATTATAACATACATGTTCAAGCATTCGGAATTATAGCCACGTTAATAACGTTTGTAAGAAACCAAACCGTTTGTAAATCCGTCAATATTTCAGCGAGATATGAGGATTTGTGTGCATGTTGATCATTCACCTTAATGCACAGAGCACTGAGACAAGATGGCCGAGCGGTGATACCGGAAGTGACTGCGCCATAAGACATCTAGCATTTATATATGATATCTATGATTCCAACAGTTAAAACACAAGTAAGTTTCTCTCTCTCTTCTATAATACTCTATTTTGATGAGTTATTAGGTATAACTGAGGTGGGGACATCATGCAATGTCAAAACTGTTACTGATTTTTAAAGTATAAATTTAAACAATTATTTATTTAAATTAATGTAATCAATATCTACAAGTAATATCCTTTCAAAGTGTACAACATGTGCTTTTGTGGCCTTGCCCTAATAGCTAGCAATTAGCAAATTAGCTTGAATTTGTCAAACCTGTTACTGTCAAGCCTGTTACTTTTGTATAGTAACAGGTTTTGACATGTGGGGTAACAGGGATGACATAGATTAGGTGTCACCTTAGCCACACTGTTTTTAAAGTTTATCGGTGTAAATTGCTAACATTTGTAAAGGTCATCCTGGGTGTTTTATTGAGCTAATGCCTATATCATTTAGAGTTGGTATTACTGGTGCATCTGTATCATCTCAGGGAACCGAGGTTATGCTAGCATGCAGGGATGCCAGATCGAGCCCTTGGCCTGAGAGAGGAGGTCCCTCCTCACTGGTATCAGCCATGGAGCAGTGCTCGTCAGCTGCATCACAACTGGGAACCAGGCTTGGTTCATCAAAAGCGGAACCACAAGTAGCACTGCGCATCCGTTTTCCCTGATTCGCTCTAATACCTGCGGTAAGAGCGTGACGTGGGGAAAAACATAGACCGGGCAGCGGGGCCAGATGTGGGCCAGTGCATCCCTGCTCTTGGAGAAAAACTCCAGACAGTGAGCGTTTTCCTGAGACGCAAATGGGTCTACCTTCGCTCTGCCGAATGTCTTCCACAGCAGTTGGACTGTCTGCGGATGTAAAGACCATTCCCCTGCCGGAAAATTGTTCCTGGACAGTCTGCCTGGTCCTACATTCAGGTGACCTGGCACGTGCGCTGCTCTCAGCGAGCGCAGATTGTGCTGAGCCCAGATCAGGAGGCGTTCCGTCAGCCTGTAAAAGGTTCGGGCTCTTATACCTCCTTGGGAATTTATATAGGCCACCACCGACATGTTGTCCGATCGGACCAAGACGTGGTGTCCTTTTATTTTGGGACAGAAAACGCCTCAGCCTCAGCGCGTTGTCGACTGCCATCATTTCCAGGCAGTTTATGTGTTTTCCCGTTCTGACCACTGGCCAAAGAACGGTCTGCCCTCGAGCAGCACTCCCCATCCCGAGGTTGAGGCGTCCGTGGACACTACCTTCACACTCGAGGAAGTCCCCAGGCTTACACCTGACCTGTACCAGTCGGTCGCTTTCCAAGGTTTCAGAGCTGAGATGCATTTCTGATCGACCTTGAGGCATAAGAGACCGGAGGTCCACGCTCGACGCGGTACTCGCGCTTTAGCCAGAACTGCAGAGGGCGCATGCGAAGCAGACTCAGCTGAAGCACTGGAGATGCTGAAGCCATGAGACACACGTATTTTCTGAAACTTTTTGTCATGCGCTGAATACTCAGTCTGCGCTGTGGCGACAGCTGTGCTGTCATAGACAGCGAGTCCAGTTCTGTGCCCAGAAAATATATTTTCTGACTGGGAGGCAGCGAACTCTTCGCCCAATTAACTTTGAGACCTAGGTTCTCGAGATGATTGAGTAATATGGTCCTGTGTTCTATGAGCTCTGAGTGTGATCGAACTAGAATCAGCCAATCGTCCAAGTAATTCAGAACCCGCATGCCCCGAAGTTTCAGGGGTGCGAGCGCTGCGTCCATGCACATCGTGAATGTACGGGGTGCCAGGGACAGGCCAAACGGCAGGACTTTGTTTTTGACACCAAACTTTACATGTCTCATTGTCACTTCACTCTGACCACATCATATCAGTTTTGTGACTGCGCCACCTATTGGTCAAAAGTGATAATCCATTAAATCATATTCTTAATTACTGTTTCTATGATTTTTCAGCCATTTCGCCTATAATCCTCTTTAAATGTCTTTAATTGCTCATTGTTGCAGTTGGTCTGACACTTTCAGCAAAGTTGGCATGTCTTGTCGTCTTACTCTGCTTGGCCCCGGTAATTGCTGCTTGCAGCTATTTAGGGGCCAAGCACAGAATGTGCGTAGGCACCTATTGTATCTGTTAGCGTACCAAAAATAATTCTTCTTTTTCTTCCGCTCTGGGAGTCTATGGCAGCCCATAGAACCGCTTGCGGGAAAGTTGTGCAATTTGGCACACTGATAGAGGACAGACTGAACAGTCACCATAGCAAATTTGGAGTCTCCAACTCATTCCCTCTAGCGCCACCAGCTGTCCAAATTTGCACTCATGTTTAGGCTAATAACTTTTGAACCACAAGGGCTAGAAACAAAATTTTTCCTCTGATTCCCTAGCTCAAGACGATTCGATTGCACCCTATGACGTCATTTTCCGTCATGGAAATTTTTCCGCCATTTTTAATTTTCCGAAAAACCTACTTTTTCGAACTCCTCCTAGGCCGTTGCTCCGATTTTCACGAAAATTGAACCAGATCATCTACAGACCATGCCGACAAAAAGTTATGGAATTCAAGTTGATTCGCTTAGCAATTTTCGAAAAAACCCACCAACAAATTTTACGTAGCGCTTGCGAAAACAGACACAAACCTGTATCTCCGCAACGCTTTATCGTATTCAGTACAAACTTGGTACATGTCCTCACAAGCATGACCTGAGGCTAAATGCTGCGTTTCGGCGCAGCGCCACCTACTGGTCCAGAGATATGAAAAATGGCTGTTTTTGCTTATAACTTCTGAATGGTTTGTCCAAAAATCATAAAAGTGGTCTCGTTAGATTCAGGGCGTCATGCTAAGTCGACTGATATCCAATCTTCCCAGATCAGTCATTTTGGCTATTTTTAATTATTCGCTAAAATAATGTATTTTATGAACGCATGAACGGATTGTTGCGAAACTCAGTATGGGTCATCAGCACGATGTCTTGGGCTCACTCTGAGGACACGTAAAAAAAATGGTGGGACTGAGCCTCTTGGTGGCGCTATAATAGAACAAAACATGAAATTCCCATTGACTTCAATACAGTTTTTGTAAATAAAATGCTTTACTAAACAAATGCATTGGTGTAATATTACAAAACTCAGAATGTGCCATCAACACCATCCCCTGAAGGTACCCAAAATATTTTGAGACAGTGCCACCTAGTGGTCAAAAGTTATAAACATTTCTCCAAAAAGGCTAATAACTTTTGAATAAATCGGCCTATCGAAATGCCACTGGTCTTAATAGATTCCTTGGGTCAAGCCGACAACATAGATACCAAGTTTTCCTTATTTGGCCAAACTTCCAGTCCGCCATCTTGATTTTCATTCAAAACCTACTTTTTCGAATTCCTCCTAGACCGTTTGTCCGATTTTCACCAAAATCGAATCATATCATCTCCAGACTGTGCCGCCTAAAAGTTATGGATTTCGTGTCGATAGACGAAGCCGTTTTCGTATAGTGCAGCAGCAAAATTGAGTCATGATGCCAAAAGCACTATTCAGGCTTTATCTCTGTAATGCCTTGACATATTGACACCAAATTTTGTATGTGTCATTGTCACTTCACTCTGACCACATCACATCAGTTTTGTAACTGCTCCACCTATTGGTCGAAAGTGATAATCCATTAAGTCATATTTTGAATGACTTTTTATATGATTTGTCAGCCATTTCGCCTAAAATCCTCTTTAAATGTCTTTAATTGCTCATTGTTGCAGTTGGTCTGACACCTTCAGCCATGTTGGCATATCCTGTCATCTGCTTGCGCTTGGCCCCGATAATTGCTGCTTGCAGCTATATTTATTAGGGGCCAAGCACCGAAGGTGCGGAGGCACCTATTGTATCTGTTCCCGTTCTTATTAGGGGCCAAGCACCGAAGGTGCGGAGGCACCTATTGTATCTGTTCCGTTTCTTATTATTATTATTATTAGGGGCCAAGCACCGAAGGTGCGGAGGCACCTATTGTATCTGTTCCCGTTCTTATTATTATTATTCTTCTTCTTCCGCCATGGGAGTCTATGGCAGCCCATAGAACCGATTGCGGGAAAGTTGTTTTGGTTTGACATTCTGATAGAGGACAGTCCCAACATTAAGTACACCAATTTTGGTGTGTCTAAGTCATTCCCTCTAGCGCCACCACCTGTCCAAAGTTTCACTTTTACTTTGCTAATAACTTTTGAACCGTAAGGCCAATCAGCGAAATCCTTTTTTCCTCTGATTCCTGAGCTCATGACGATTCGATTGCACCCTATATCGTCATTTTCCGTCATAAAAACATGGCCGCCATTTTGAATTTTCCTAAAAAGGTACTTTTTCGAACTCGTCCTAGACGGTTTGTCCGATTTGCACGAAAATTGAATCGGATCATCTTCAGGCAGGGGTGACAAAAAGTTATTAAAATCTTGTTGATTCGTCAAACCGTTTTCGATAAACGCTCGAACAAATTTTACGTAGCGCTTGCAAAAACAGTCGTAAGGCTGTATCTCCGCAACGGTTTATCGTATTCAGACCAAACTTGGTACATGTACTCACAAGCATGACCTGAGGCTACATGCTGCGTTTCGACACAGCGCCACCTACAGGTCCGGAGATATGAAAAATGGCTATTTTTGCTTATAACTTCTGAACAGTTTGTCCAAAAATCATAAAATTGGTCTTGATAGATTCAGGGCGTCATGCCGAGTCGACTGATATCCAATTTTGCCATATCGGCCAATTTGACTGTCGGCCATTTTGAATTTTGTGCTAAAATGCTGTATTTTAACAACGCATGAACGGATTGTTACGAAACTTGGTATGGGTCATCAGCACGATGTCCTGAAGGAGTGTGAGAAGTTTCGAAACAGCGCCACCTAGTGGTGAATTTTTTTTTTCAAATGCTTATAACTTTGGGTGTGATCGACTTATTTTCACGAAACTCATCTCATTGGCCTCCTGAATCGTTGCCGAGTCCAACGATACCAAACATGTTAGGTTTCGCCTAACGGTTTGTGTAGCATTGTGATTTAGCGCTTAAAAAACATTAGGCTATATCTTCGAAACCGTTTGTCCGATTGAGACGAAACCACCGTCAGAAGTTTGCAATCATAGCTTGTTAATCATATGCTAATACCCAAATGTGAAAATATTGATGTTTAGGGGTAGTAATATTCAATCAAAGTCATGTGTCAGTCATTTTTTACGTGTTTTTTCATATAAATGTCTATAACTCCGAAGCAAATTGAGATTTTTGCACCAAAATCGACACATATATGTATGGGCTCACTCTGATGACACATAAAAAAAATGGTGGGACTGAGCCTCTTGGTGGCGCTATAATAGAACAAAACATGAAATTCCCATTGATTTCAATAGAGTTTTGTGAAATAAAATGCTATACTAAACAAATGCATTGGTGTAATATTACGAAACTCAGAATGTGCCTTCAGCACCATCCCCTGAAGGTACTCAAAATATTTCGAAACAGCGCCACCTAGTGGTCAAAAGTTATAACAAAATTTCCAAAAAGGCTAATAACTTTTGAATAAATCTGTCTATTGAAATGCCACTGGTCTTAATAGATTCCTTGGGTCAAGCCGAGAACATAGATACCAAGTTTTCCTTATTTGGCCGAACTTCCTGTCCGCCATCTTGATGTTCAGTCAAAACCTACTTTTTCGAACTCCTCCTAGACCGTTTGTCCGATTTTCACCAAAATCGAATCGTATCATCTCCAGACCGTGCCGACTAAAAGTTATGGATTTCGTGTCGATAGACGAAACCGTTTTCGTATAGCGCAGCAGCAAAGTTGAGGCATGATGCTAATAGCACTATTCAGGCTTTATCTCTGCAATGCCTTGACATATTGACACCAAACTTTGTATGTGTCATTGTCACTTCACTCTGACCACATCACATCAGTTTTGTAACTGCGCCACCTATTGGTCGAAAGTGATAATCCATAAAATCATATTTTTAATTATTGTTTCTATGATTTTTCAGGCATTTTGCATAAAATCCTCTTTAAAGTCTATAATTGCTCATTGTTGCAGTTGGTCTGACACTTTCAGACATGTCGGCATGTCTTGTCGTCTTATTCTGCTTGGCCCCGGTAATTGCTGCTTGCAGCTATATTTATTATTATTATTATTCTTCCGCCATGGGAGTCTATGGCAGCCCATAGAACCGATTGCGGGAAAGTTGTTTTGGTTTGACATTCTGATAGAGGACCGTCTCAACATTAAATACACCAATTTTGGTGTTTCTAAGTCATTCCCTCTAGCGCCACCACCTGTCCAAAGTTTCACTTTTATTTTGCTAATAACTTTTGAACCGTAAGGCCAATCAGCGAAATTCTTTTTTCCTCTGATTCCTGAGCTCATGGCGATTCGATTGCACCCTATGACGTCATTTGCCGTCATAAAAATATGGCCGCCATCTTGAATTTTCAAAAAAAGCTACTTTTTCGAACTCGTCCTAGACGGTTTGTCCGATTTGCACGAAAATTGAACCAGATCATCTTCAGGTAGTGCTGACAAAAAGTTATGGAATTCAAATGGATTCGTCAAACCGTTTTCAATAAACGCACAAATACATTTTACGTAGCGCTAGCAAAAACAGTCGTAAGGCCGTATCTCCGCAACGGTTTATCGTATTCAGACCAAACTTGGTACTTGTACTCACAAGCATGACCTGAGGCTACATGCTGTGTTTCGGCGCAGCGCCACCTACTGGTCCGGAGATATGAAAAATGGCTATTTTTGCTTATAACTTCTGAACAGTTTGTCCAAAAATCATACAATTGGTCTCGTTAGATTCAGGGCAACATGCCGAGTCGACTGATATCCAATTTGACCATATCGGTCATTTTGGCTGTCGGCCATTTTGAATTATGTGCTAAAATGCTGTATTTTATGAACGCATGAACGGATTGTTACGAAACGTGGTATGGGTCATCAGCACAATGCCCTGAATGAGCCTGAGAAGTTTCGAAACAGCGCCACCTAGTGGTGAATTTTTTTTTTCAAATGCTTATAACTTTGGGTGTGGTCGACTTATTTTCACGAAACTCATCTTTTTAGACTCCTGAATCGTTGCCGAGTCCTACGATACCAAACATGCTAGGTTTCGCCTTACGGTTTGTGTAGCGTTGTGATTTAGCGCTTAAAAAACATTTGGCTATATCTTTGAAACCGCTAGTCCGATCGAGACGAAACCACCGTCAGAAGTTTGGAAACATAGGTCGATAGCTATACGCCAATGCCCAAATGCGAAAATATTGATGTTTAGGGGTACTAATTTCCAATCAAAGTCATGTGTCAGTCATTTTTTTCGTGTTTTTTCATATAAATGTCTATAACTCCGAAGCGAATTGAGATATTTTCACCAAAATTGACACACATATGTATGGGCTCACTCTGAGGACACGTAAAAAAAATTGTGGGACTGAGCCTCTTGGTGGCGCTATAATTGAACAAAATATGAAATTCCCATTGACTTCAATACAGTTTTGTGAAATAAAATGCTATACTAAACAAATGCATTGGTGTAATATTACGAAACTCAGATTGTGTCATCAGCACCATCCCCTGAAGGCAACCAAAATATTTCAAGACAGCGCCACCTAGTGGTCAAAAGTTATAACAAAATTTCCAAAAAGGCTAATAACTTTTGAATAAATCTGGCTATTGAAATGCCACGGGTCTTAATAGATTCCTTGGGTCAAGCCGAGAACATAGATACCAAGTTTTCCTTATTTGGCCAAACTTCCTGTCCGCCATCTTGATTTTCATTCAAAACCTACTTTTTCGAACTCCTCCTAGACCGTTTGTCCGATTTTCACCAAAATCGAATCGTATCATCTCCAGACTGTGCCGACAAAAAGTTATGGATTTCGTGTCGATTGATGAAACCGTTTTCGTATAGCACAGCAGCAAAGTTGAGGCATGATGCCAAAATGACTATTCAGGCTTTATATCTGCAATGCCTCGACATATTGACACAAAACTTTGTATGTGTCACTGTCTCCTTACTCTGACCACACCACATCAATTTCGTAACAGCGCCACCTTTTGGTCAAAAGTGACAATCCATTAAATCATATTTTGAATCACTTTTTACATGATTTTTCAGCCATTTCGCCTAAAATCCTCTTTAAATGTCTTTAATTGCTCATTGTTGCAGTTGGTCTGACACTTTCAGACATGTTGGCATGTCTTGTCGTCTTATTCTGCTTGGCCCCGGTAATTGCTGCTTGCAGCTATATTTATTATTCTTCTTCTTCTTCTTCTTCCGCCATGGGAGTCTATGGCAGCCCATAGAACCGATTGCGGGAAAGTTGTTTTGGTTTGACATTCTGATAGAGGACCGTCTCAACATTAAATACACCAATTTTGGTGTTTCTAAGTCATTCCCTCTAGCGCCACCACCTGTCCAAATTTTCACTTTTATTTTGCTAATAACTTTTGAACCGTAAGGCCAATCAGCGAAATTCTTTTTTCCTCTGATTCCTGAGCTCATGGCGATTCGATTGCACCCTATGACGTCATTTTCCGTCATAAAAATATGGCCGCCATCTTGAATTTTCAAAAAAAGCTACTTTTTCAAACTCGTCCTAGACGGTTTGTCCGATTTGCACGAAAATTGAACCAGATCATCTTCAGGCAGTGCTGACAAAAAGTTATGGAATTCAAATGGATTCGTCAAACCGTTTTCGATAAACGCACGAATACATTTTACGTAGCGCTAGCAAAAACAGTCGTAAGGCCGTATCTCCGCAACGGTTTATCGTATTCAGACCAAACTTGGTACTTGTACTCACAAGCATGACCTGAGGCTACATGCTGTGTTTCGGCGCAGCGCCACCTACTGGTCCGGAGATATGAAAAATGGCTATTTTTGCTTATAACTTCTGAACAGTTTGTCCAAAAATCATACAATTGGTCTCGTTAGATTCAGGGCAACATGCCGAGTCGACTGATATCCAATTTTGCCATATCGGTCATTTTGGCTGTCGGCCATTTTGAATTTTGTGCTAAAATTCTGTATTTTATGAACGCATGAACGGATTGTTACGAAACGTGGTATGGGTCATCAGCACGATGCCCTGAATGAGCCTGAGAAGTTTCGAAACAGCGCCACCTAGTGGTGAATTTTTTTTTTCAAATGCTTATAACTTTGGGTGTGGTCGACTTATTTTCACGAAACTCATCTTTTTAGACTCCTGAATCGTTGCCGAGTCCTACGATACCAAACATGCTATGTTTCGCCTTACGGTTTGTGTAGCGTTGTGATTTAGCGCTTAAAAAACATTTGGCTATATCTTTGAAACCGCTAGTCCGATCGAGACGAAACCACCGTCAGAAGTTTGGAAACATAGGTCGATAGCTATATGCCAATGCCCAAATGCGAAAATATTGATGTTTAGGGGTACTAATTTCCAATCAAAGTCATGTGTCAGTCATTTTTTTCGTGTTTTTTCATATAAATGTCTATAACTCCGAAGCGAATTGAGATATTTTCACCAAAATTGACACACATATGTATGGGCTCACTCTGAGGACACGTAAAAAAAATTGTGGGACTGAGCCTCTTGGTGGCGCTATAATTGAACAAAATATGAAATTCCCATTGACTTCAATACAGTTTTGTGAAATAAAATGCTATACTAAACAAATGCATTGGTGTAATATTACGAAACTCAGATTGTGTCATCAGCACCATCCCCTGAAGGCAACCAAAATATTTCAAGACAGCGCCACCTAGTGGTCAAAAGTTATAACAAAATTTCCAAAAAGGCTAATAACTTTTGAATAAATCTGGCTATTGAAATTCCACGGTTCTTAATAGATTCCTTGGGTCAAGCCGAGAACATAGATACCAAGTTTTCCTTATTTGGCCAAACTTCCTGTCCGCCATCTTGATTTTCATTCAAAACCTACTTTTTCGAACTCCTCCTAGACCGTTTGTCCGATTTTCACCAAAATCGAATCGTATCATCTCCAGACTGTGCCGACAAAAAGTTATGGATTTCGTGTCGATTGATGAAACCGTTTTCGTATAGCACAGCAGCAAAGTTGAGGCATGATGCCAAAATGACTATTCAGGCTTTATATCTGCAATGCCTCGACATATTGACACAAAACTTTGTATGTGTCACTGTCTACTTACTCTGACCACACCACATCAATTTCGTAACAGCGCCACCTTTTGGTCAAAAGTGACAATCCATTAAATCATATTTTGAATCACTTTTTACATGATTTTTCAGCCATTTCGCCTAAAATCCTCTTTAAATGTCTTTAATTGCTCATTGTTGCAGTTGGTCTGACACTTTCAGACATTTTGGCATGTCTTGTCGTCTTATTCTGCTTGGCCCCGGTAATTGCTGCTTGCAGCTATATTTAGGGGCCAAGCACCGAAGGTGCGGAGGCACCTATTGTATCTGTTCCGTTTCTTATTATTATTAGGGGCCAAGCACCGAAGGTGCGGAGGCACCTATTGTATCTGTTCCGTTTCTTATTATTATTATTAGGGGCCAAGCACCGAAGGTGTGGAGGCACCTATTGTATCTGTTCCATTTCTTATTATTATTCTTCCGCCATGGGAGTCTATGGCAGCCCATAGAACCGATTGCGGGAAAGTTGTTTTGGTTTGACATTCTGATAGAGGACAGTCCCAACATTAAATACACCAATTTTGGTGTTTCTAAGTCATTCCCTCTAGCGCCACCACCTGTCCAAAGTTTCACTTTTATTTTGCTAATAACTTTTGATTCGAACAAAATTCGTTTTTCCTCTGATTCCTGAGCTCATGCCGATTCGATTGCACACTATGACTTCATTTTCCGTAATAAAAATATGGCCGCCATTTTGAATCATTCGAAAAAGCTACTTTTTCGAACTCGTTCTAGACGGTTTGTCCGATTTGCACGAAAATTGAACCAGATCATCTTCAGGCAGTGCTGACAAAAAGTTATGGAATTCAAATTGATTCGTCAAACCGTTTTCAATAAACGCACGAACAAATTTTATGTAGCGCTTGCGAAAACAGCCGTAGGGCTGTATCTCCGCAACGCTTTATCGGATTCAGACCAAACTTGGTAGATGTCATCACAAGCATGACCTGAGGCAACATGCTGAGTTTCGGCGCAGCGCCACCTACTGGTCCGGAGATATGAAAAATTGCTATTTTTGCTTACAACTTCTGAACAGTTTGTCCAAAATTCATAAAATTGGTCTCGTTAGATTCAGGGTAACATGCCGATTCGAATGATATCCAATTTTACCATATCGGCCATTTTGAATTTTGTGCTAAAATGCTGTATTTTAAGAATGCATGAACGAATTGTTACGAAACTTGGTATGGGTCATCAGCATGATGTCCTGAAGGAGCGTGAGAAGTTTCGAAACAGCGCCACCTAGTGGTGATTTTTTTTTCCAAATGCTTATAACTTTGGGTGTGATCGAATTATTTTCACGAAACTCATCTCATTCGACTCCTGAATCATTGCCGAGTCCAACGATACCAAACATGCTAGGTTTCGCCTTACGGTTTGTGTAGCGTTGTGATTTAGCGCTTAAAAAACATTAGGCGATATCTTTGAAACCGTTTGTCCGATCGAGACGAAACCACCGTCAGAAGTTTGGAATCATAGCTTGTTAACTGAATGCCAATGCCCAAATGCGAAAATATTGATAGTAAGGTGTAGTAAAATTCAATCAAAGTCATGTGTCAGTCATTTTTTACGTGTTTTTCCATATAAATGTCTATAACTCTGAAGTGAATTGAGATATTTTCACCAAAATTGACACACATATGTATGGGCTCACTCTGAGGACACATAAAAAAAATTGTGGGACTGAGCCTCTTGGTGGCGCTATAATAGAACAAAACATGAAATTCCCATTGACTTCAATACAGTTTTGTGAAATAAAATGCTATACTAAACAAATGCATTGGTGTAATATTACGAAACTCAGAATGTGCCTTCAGCACCATCCCCTGAAGGTAATCAAAATATTTCGAAACAGCGCCACCTAGTGGTCAAAAGTTATAACAAAATTTCCAAAAAGGCTAATAACTTTTGAATAAATCTGGCTATTGAAATGCCACTGGTCTTAATAGATTCCTTGGGTCAAGCCGAGAACATAGATACCAAGTTTTCCTTATTTGGCCGAACTTCCTGTCCGCCATCTTGATTTTCAGTCAAAACCTACTTTTTCGAATTCCTCCTAGACCGTTTGTCCGATTTTCACCAAAATCGAATCGTATCATCTCCAGACCATGCCGACTAAAAGTTATGGATTTCGTGTCGATAGACGAAACCGTTTTCGTATAGCGCAGCAGCAAAGTTGAGGCATGATGCTAATAGCACTATTCAGGCTTTATCTCTGCAATGCCTTGACATATTAACACCAAACTTTGTATGTGTCATTGTCACTTCACTCTGACCACATCACATCAGTTTTGTAACTGCGCCACCTATTGGTTGAAAGTGATAATCCATAAAATCATATTTTTAATTATTGTTTCTATGATTTTTCAGGCATTTTGCATAAAATCCTCTTTAAAGTATTTAATTGCTCATTGTTGCAGTTGGTCTGACACTTTCAGACATGTTGGCATGTCTTGTCGTCTTATTCTGCTTGGCCCCGGTAATTGCTGCTTGCAGCTATATTTATTATTATTATTCTTCCGCCATGGGAGTCTATGGCAGCCCATAGAACCGATTGCGGGAAAGTTGTTTTGGTTTGACATTCTGATAGAGGACCGTCTCAACATTAAATACACCAATTTTGGTGTTTCTAAGTCATTCCCTCTAGCGCCACCACCTGTCCAAAGTTTCACTTTTACTTTGCTAATAACTTTTGAACCGTAAGGCCAATCAGCGAAATTCTTTTTTTCTCTGATTCCTGAGCTCATGGCGATTCGATTGCACCCTATGACGTCATTTTCCGTCATAAAAATATGGCCGCCATCTTGAATTTTCAAAAAAAGCTACTTTTTCGAACTCGTCCTAGACGGTTTGTCCGATTTGCACGAAAATTGAACCAGATCATCTTCAGGTAGTGCTGACAAAAAGTTATGGAATTCAAATGGATTCGTCAAACCGTTTTCGATAAACGCACAAATACATTTTACGTAGCGCTAGCAAAAACAGTCGTAAGGCCGTATCTCCGCAACGGTTTATCGTATTCAGACCAAACTTGGTACTTGTACTCACAAGCATGACCTGAGGCTACATGCTGTGTTTCGGCGCAGCGCCACCTACTGGTCCGGAGATATGAAAAATGGCTATTTTTGCTTATAACTTCTGAACAGTTTGTCCAAAAATCATACAATTGGTCTCGTTAGATTCAGGGCAACATGCCGAGTCGACTGATATCCAATTTGACTATATCGGTCATTTTGGCTGTCGGCCATTTTGAATTTTGTGCTAAAATTCTGTATTTTATGAACGCATGAACGGATTGTTACGAAACGTGGTATGGGTCATCAGCACAATGCCCTGAATGAGCCTGAGAAGTTTCGAAACAGCGCCACCTAGTGGTGAATTTTTTTTTTCAAATGCTTATAACTTTGGGTGTGGTCGACATATTTTCACGAAACTCATCTTTTTAGACTCCTGAATCGTTGCCGAGTCCTACGATACCAAACATGCTAGGTTTTGCCTTACGGTTTGTGTAACGTTGTGATTTAGCGCTTAAAAAACATTTGGCTATATCTTTGAAACCGCTAGTCCGATCGAGACGAAACCACCGTCAGAAGTTTGGAAACATAGGTCGATAGCTATACGCCAATGCCCAAATGCGAAAATATTGATGTTTAGGGGTACTAATTTCCAATCAAAGTCATGTGTCAGTCATTTTTTTCGTGTTTTTTCATATAAATGTCTATAACTCCGAAGCGAATTGAGATATTTTCACCAAAATTGACACACATATGTATGGGCTCACTCTGAGGACACGTAAAAAAAATTGTGGGACTGAGCCTCTTGGTGGCGCTATAATAGAACAAAACATGAAATTCCCATTGACTTCAATACAGTTTTGTGATATAAAATGCTATTTTCATTCAAAATCTACTTTTTCGAACTCCTCCCACACCGTTTGTCCGATTTTCACCAAAATCGAATTGTATCATCTCCAGACTGTGCCGACTAAAAGTTATGGATTTCGTGTCAATTGACGAAACCGTTTTCGTATAGCGCAGCAGCAAAGTTGAGGCATGATGCTAAAAGCATTATTCAGGCTTTATCTCTGCAATGCCTTGAGATATTGACACCAAACTTTGTACGTGTCATTGTCACTTCACTCTGACCACATCACATCAGTTTTGTTAACTGCGCCACCTATTGGTCAAAAGTGATAATCCATTAAATCATATTTTTAATTATTGTGTCTATGATTTTTCAGGCATTTTGCCTAAAATCCTCTTCAAACGTCTTTAATTGCTCATTGTTGCAGTTGGTCTGACACTTTCAGACATGTCGAAATGTCTTGTCGTCTAATTCTGCTTGGCCCCGGTAATTGCTGCTTGCAGCTATATTTATTATTATTAGGGGCCAAGCACCGAAGGTGCGGAGGCACCTATTGTATCTGTTCCGTTTCTTATTATTATTATTATTATTATTATTCTTCCGCCATGGGAGTCTATGGCAGCCCATAGAACCGATTGCGGGAAAGTTGTTTTGGTTTGACATTCTGATAGAGGACCGTCTCAACATTAAATACACCAATTTTGGTGTTTCTAAGTCATTCCCTCTAGCGCCACCACCTGTCCAAAGTTTCACTTTTATTTTGCTAATAACTTTTGAACCGTAAGGCCAATCAGCGAAATTCTTTTTTCCTCTGATTCCTGAGCTCATGGCGATTCGATTGCACCCTATGACGTCATTTGCCGTCATAAAAATATGGCCGCCATCTTGAATTTTCAAAAAAAGCTACTTTTTCGAACTCGTCCTAGACGGTTTGTCCGATTTGCACGAAAATTGAACCAGATCATCTTCAGGTAGTGCTGACAAAAAGTTATGGAATTCAAATGGATTCGTCAAACCGTTTTCGATAAACGCACGAATACATTTTACGTAGCGCTAGCAAAAACAGTCGTAAGGCCGTATCTCCGCAACGGTTTATCGTATTCAGACCAAACTTGGTACTTGTACTCACAAGCATGACCTGAGGCTACATGCTGTGTTTCGGCGCAGCGCCACCTACTGGTCCGGAGATATGAAAAATGGCTATTTTTGCTTATAACTTCTGAACAGTTTGTCCAAAAATCATACAATTGGTCTCGTTAGATTCAGGGCAACATGCCGAGTCGACTGATATCCAATTTTGCCATATCGGTCATTTTGGCTGTCGGCCATTTTGAATTTTGTGCTAAAATTCTGTATTTTATGAACGCATGAACGGATTGTTACGAAACGTGGTATGGGTCATCAGCACGATGCCCTGAATGAGCCTGAGAAGTTTCGAAACAGCGCCACCTAGTGGTGAATTTTTTTTTTCAAATGCTTATAACTTTGGGTGTGGTCGACTTATTTTCACGAAACTCATCTTTTTAGACTCCTGAATCGTTGCCGAGTCCTACGATACCAAACATGCTAGGTTTCGCCTTACGGTTTGTGTAGCGTTGTGATTTAGCGCTTAAAAAACATTTGGCTATATCTTTGAAACCGCTAGTCCGATCGAGACGAAACCACCGTCAGAAGTTTGGAAACATAGGTCGATAGCTATACGCCAATGCCCAAATGCGAAAATATTGATGTTTAGGGGTACTAATTTCCAATCAAAGTCATGTGTCAGTCATTTTTTTCGTGTTTTTTCATATAAATGTCTATAACTCCGAAGCGAATTGAGATATTTTCACCAAAATTGACACACATATGTATGGGCTCACTCTGAGGACACGTAAAAAAAATTGTGGGACTGAGCCTCTTGGTGGCGCTATAATTGAACAAAATATGAAATTCCCATTGACTTCAATACAGTTTTGTGAAATAAAATGCTATACTAAACAAATGCATTGGTGTAATATTACGAAACTCAGATTGTGTCATCAGCACCATCCCCTGAAGGCAACCAAAATATTTCAAGACAGCGCCACCTAGTGGTCAAAAGTTATAACAAAATTTCCAAAAAGGCTAATAACTTTTGAATACATCTGGCTATTGAAATGCCACTGGTCTTAATAGATTCCTTGGGTCAAGCCGAGAACATAGATACCAAGTTTTCCTTATTTGGCCAAACTTCCTGTCCGCCATCTTGATTTTCATTCAAAACCTACTTTTTCGAACTCCTCCTAGACCGTTTGTCCGATTTTCACCAAAATCGAATCGTATCATCTCCAGACTGTGCCGACAAAAAGTTATGGATTTCGTGTCGATTGATGAAACCGTTTTCGTATAGCACAGCAGCAAAGTTGAGGCATGATGCCAAAATGACTATTCAGGCTTTATATCTGCAATGCCTCGACATATTGACACAAAACTTTGTATGTGTCACTGTCTCCTTACTCTGACCACACCACATCAATTTCGTAACAGCGCCACCTTTTGGTCAAAAGTGACAATCCATTAAATCATATTTTGAATCACTTTTTACATGATTTTTCAGCCATTTCGCCTAAAATCCTCTTTAAATGTCTTTAATTGCTCATTGTTGCAGTTGGTCTGACACTTTCAGACATGTTGGCATGTCTTGTCGTCTTATTCTGCTTGGCCCCGGTAATTGCTGCTTGCAGCTATATTTATTATTATTATTCTTCCGCCATGGGAGTCTATGGCAGCCCATAGAACCGATTGCGGGAAAGTTGTTTTGGTTTGACATTCTGATAGAGGACCGTCTCAACATTAAATACACCAATTTTGGTGTTTCTAAGTCATTCCCTCTAGCGCCACCACCTGTCCAAAGTTTCACTTTTATTTTGCTAATAACTTTTGAACCGTAAGGCCAATCAGCGAAATTCTTTTTTCCTCTGATTCCTGAGCTCATGGCGATTCGATTGCACCCTATGACGTCATTTGCCGTCATAAAAATATGGCCGCCATCTTGAATTTTCAAAAAAAGCTACTTTTTCGAACTCGTCCTAGACGGTTTGTCCGATTTGCACGAAAATTGAACCAGATCATCTTCAGGTAGTGCTGACAAAAAGTTATGGAATTCAAATGGATTCGTCAAACCGTTTTCAATAAACGCACAAATACATTTTACGTAGCGCTAGCAAAAACAGTCGTAAGGCCGTATCTCCGCAACGGTTTATCGTATTCAGACCAAACTTGGTACTTGTACTCACAAGCATGACCTGAGGCTACATGCTGTGTTTCGGCGCAGCGCCACCTACTGGTCCGGAGATATGAAAAATGGCTATTTTTGCTTATAACTTCTGAACAGTTTGTCCAAAAATCATACAATTGGTCTCGTTAGATTCAGGGCAACATGCCGAGTCGACTGATATCCAATTTGACCATATCGGTCATTTTGGCTGTCGGCCATTTTGAATTTTGTGCTAAAATTCTGTATTTTATGAACGCATGAACGGATTGTTACGAAATGTGGTATGGGTCATCAGCACAATGCCCTGAATGAGCCTGAGAAGTTTCGAAACAGCGCCACCTAGTGGTGAATTTTTTTTTTCAAATGCTTATAACTTTGGGTGTGGTCGACTTATTTTCACGAAACTCATCTTTTTAGACTCCTGAATCGTTGCCGAGTCCTACGATACCAAACATGCTAGGTTTCGCCTTACGGTTTGTGTAGCGTTGTGATTTAGCGCTTAAAAAACATTTGGCTATATCTTTGAAACCGCTAGTCCGATCGAGACGAAACCACCGTCAGAAGTTTGGAAACATAGGTCGATAGCTATACGCCAATGCCCAAATGCGAAAATATTGATGTTTAGGGGTACTAATTTCCAATCAAAGTCATGTGTCAGTCATTTTTTTCGTGTTTTTTCATATAAATGTCTATAACTCCGAAGCGAATTGAGATATTTTCACCAAAATTGACACACATATGTATGGGCTCACTCTGAGGACACGTAAAAAAAATTGTGGGACTGAGCCTCTTGGTGGCGCTATAATTGAACAAAATATGAAATTCCCATTGACTTCAATACAGTTTTGTGAAATAAAATGCTATACTAAACAAATGCATTGGTGTAATATTACGAAACTCAGATTGTGTCATCAGCACCATCCCCTGAAGGCAACCAAAATATTTCAAGACAGCGCCACCTAGTGGTCAAAAGTTATAACAAAATTTCCAAAAAGGCTAATAACTTTTGAATAAATCTGGCTATTGAAATGCCACGGGTCTTAATAGATTCCTTGGGTCAAGCCGAGAACATAGATACCAAGTTTTCCTTATTTGGCCAAACTTCCTGTCCGCCATCTTGATTTTCATTCAAAACCTACTTTTTCGAACTCCTCCTAGACCGTTTGTCCGATTTTCACCAAAATCGAATCGTATCATCTCCAGACTGTGCCGACAAAAAGTTATGGATTTCGTGTCGATTGATGAAACCGTTTTCGTATAGCACAGCAGCAAAGTTGAGGCATGATGCCAAAATGACTATTCAGGCTTTATATCTGCAATGCCTCGACATATTGACACAAAACTTTGTATGTGTCACTGTCTCCTTACTCTGACCACACCACATCAATTTCGTAACAGCGCCACCTTTTGGTCAAAAGTGACAATCCATTAAATCATATTTTGAATCACTTTTTACATGATTTTTCAGCCATTTCGCCTAAAATCCTCTTTAAATGTCTTTAATTGCTCATTGTTGCAGTTGGTCTGACACTTTCAGACATGTTGGCATGTCTTGTCGTCTTATTCTGCTTGGCCCCGGTAATGGCTGCTTGCAGCTATATTTATTAGGGGCCAAGCACCGAAGGTGCGGAGGCACCTATTGTATCTGTTCCGTTTCTTATTATTATTATTATTATTATTATTATTATTATTATTATTCTTCCGCCATGGGAGTCTATGGCAGCCCATAGAACCGATTGCGGGAAAGTTGTTTTGGTTTGACATTCTGATAGAGGACCGTCTCAACATTAAATACACCAATTTTGGTGTTTCTAAGTCATTCCCTCTAGCGCCACCACCTGTCCAAAGTTTCACTTTTATTTTGCTAATAACTTTTGAACCGTAAGGCCAATCAGCGAAATTCTTTTTTCCTCTGATTCCTGAGCTCATGGCGATTCGATTGCACCCTATGACGTCATTTGCCGTCATAAAAATATGGCCGCCATCTTGAATTTTCAAAAAAAGCTACTTTTTCGAACTCGTCCTAGACGGTTTGTCCGATTTGCACGAAAATTGAACCAGATCATCTTCAGGTAGTGCTGACAAAAAGTTATGGAATTCAAATGGATTCGTCAAACCGTTTTCAATAAACGCACAAATACATTTTACGTAGCGCTAGCAAAAACAGTCGTAAGGCCGTATCTCCGCAACGGTTTATCGTATTCAGACCAAACTTGGTACTTGTACTCACAAGCATGACCTGAGGCTACATGCTGTGTTTCGGCGCAGCGCCACCTACTGGTCCGGAGATATGAAAAATGGCTATTTTTGCTTATAACTTCTGAACAGTTTGTCCAAAAATCATACAATTGGTCTCGTTAGATTCAGGGCAACATGCCGAGTCGACTGATATCCAATTTGACCATATCGGTCATTTTGGCTGTCGGCCATTTTGAATTTTGTGCTAAAATTCTGTATTTTATGAACGCATGAACGGATTGTTACGAAACGTGGTATGGGTCATCAGCACGATGCCCTGAATGAGCCTGAGAAGTTTCGAAACAGCGCCACCTAGTGGTGAATTTTTTTTTTCAAATGCTTATAACTTTGGGTGTGGTCGACTTATTTTCACGAAACTCATCTTTTTAGACTCCTGAATCGTTGCCGAGTCCTACGATACCAAACATGCTAGGTTTCGCCTTACGGTTTGTGTAGCGTTGTGATTTAGCGCTTAAAAAACATTTGGCTATATCTTTGAAACCGCTAGTCCGATCGAGACGAAACCACCGTCCGAAGTTTGGAAACATAGGTCGATAGCTATACGCCAATGCCCAAATGCGAAAATATTGATGTTTAGGGGTACTAATTTCCAATCAAAGTCATGTGTCAGTCATTTTTTTCGTGTTTTTTCATATAAATGTCTATAACTCCGAAGCGAATTGAGATATTTTCACCAAAATTGACACACATATGTATGGGCTCACTCTGAGGACACGTAAAAAAAATTGTGGGACTGAGCCTCTTGGTGGCGCTATAATTGAACAAAATATGAAATTCCCATTGACTTCAATACAGTTTTGTGAAATAAAATGCTATACTAAACAAATGCATTGGTGTAATATTACGAAACTCAGATTGTGTCATCAGCACCATCCCCTGAAGGCAACCAAAATATTTCAAGACAGCGCCACCTAGTGGTCAAAAGTTATAACAAAATTTCCAAAAAGGCTAATAACTTTTGAATAAATCTGGCTATTGAAATTCCACGGTTCTTAATAGATTCCTTGGGTCAAGCCGAGAACATAGATACCAAGTTTTCCTTATTTGGCCAAACTTCCTGTCCGCCATCTTGATTTTCATTCAAAACCTACTTTTTCGAACTCCTCCTAGACCGTTTGTCCGATTTTCACCAAAATTGAATCGTATCATCTCCAGACTGTGCCGACAAAAAGTTATGGATTTCGTGTCGATTGATGAAACCGTTTTCGTATAGCACAGCAGCAAAGTTGAGGCATGATGCCAAAATGACTATTCAGGCTTTATATCTGCAATGCCTCGACATATTGACACAAAACTTTGTATGTGTCACTGTCTACTTACTCTGACCACACCACATCAATTTCGTAACAGCGCCACCTTTTGGTCAAAAGTGACAATCCATTAAATCATATTTTGAATCACTTTTTACATGATTTTTCAGCCATTTCGCCTAAAATCCTCTTTAAATGTCTTTAATTGCTCATTGTTGCAGTTGGTCTGACACTTTCAGACATTTTGGCATGTCTTGTCGTCTTATTCTGCTTGGCCCCGGTAATTGCTGCTTGCAGCTATATTTAGGGGCCAAGCACCGAAGGTGCGGAGGCACCTATTGTATCTGTTCCGTTTCTTATTATTATTATTATTATTATTATTATTATTATTATTATTATTCTTCCGCCATGGGAGTCTATGGCAGCCCATAGAACCGATTGCGGGAAAGTTGTTTTGGTTTGACATTCTGATAGAGGACCGTCTCAACATTAAATACACCAATTTTGGTGTTTCTAAGTCATTCCCTCTAGCGCCACCACCTGTCCAAAGTTTCACTTTTATTTTGCTAATAACTTTTGAACCGTAAGGCCAATCAGCGAAATTCTTTTTTCCTCTGATTCCTGAGCTCATGGCGATTCGATTGCACCCTATGACGTCATTTGCCGTCATAAAAATATGGCCGCCATCTTGAATTTTCAAAAAAAGCTACTTTTTCGAACTCGTCCTAGACGGTTTGTCCGATTTGCACGAAAATTGAACCAGATCATCTTCAGGTAGTGCTGACAAAAAGTTATGGAATTCAAATGGATTCGTCAAACCGTTTTCAATAAACGCACAAATACATTTTACGCAGCGCTAGCAAAAACAGTCGTAAGGCCGTATCTCCGCAACGGTTTATCGTATTCAGACCAAACTTGGTACTTGTACTCACAAGCATGACCTGAGGCTACATGCTGTGTTTCGGCGCAGCGCCACCTACTGGTCCGGAGATATGAAAAATGGCTATTTTTGCTTATAACTTCTGAACAGTTTGTCCAAAAATCATACAATTGGTCTCGTTAGATTCAGGGCAACATGCCGAGTCGACTGATATCCAATTTGACCATATCGGTCATTTTGGCTGTCGGCCATTTTGAATTTTGTGCTAAAATTCTGTATTTTATGAACGCATGAACGGATTGTTACGAAATGTGGTATGGGTCATCAGCACAATGCCCTGAATGAGCCTGAGAAGTTTCGAAACAGCGCCACCTAGTGGTGAATTTTTTTTTTCAAATGCTTATAACTTTGGGTGTGGTCGACTTATTTTCACGAAACTCATCTTTTTAGACTCCTGAATCGTTGCCGAGTCCTATGATACCAAACATGCTAGGTTTCGCCTTACGGTTTGTGTAGCGTTGTGATTTAGCGCTTAAAAAACATTTGGCTATATCTTTGAAACCGCTAGTCCGATCGAGATGAAACCACCGTCAGAAGTTTGGAAACATAGGTCGATAGCTATACGCCAATGCCCAAATGCGAAAATATTGATGTTTAGGGGTAGTAAATTCCAAACAAAGTCATGTGTCAGTCATTTTTTACATGTTTTTTCATATAAATGTCTATAACTCCGAAGCGAATTGAGATATTTTCACCAAAATCGACACACATATGTATGAGCTCACTCTGAGGACATGTAAAAAAGATGGTGGGACTCAGCCTCTTGGTGGCGCTATAATAGAACAAAACATGAAATTCCCATTGACTTCAATGCAGTTTTGTGAAATAAAATGCTATACTTAACAAATGCATTGGTGTAATATTACGAAACTCAAAATGTGCCATCAGCACCATCCCCTGAAGGTACCCAAAATATTTCGAGACAGTGCCACCTAGTGGTCAAAAGTTATAACAAAATTTACAAAACTGCTAATAACTTTTGAATAAGTTGGCCTATTGTAATGCAACTGGTCTTAATAGATTCCTTGGGTCAAGACGAGAACATAGATACCAAGGTTTCCTTATTTGGCCTAGCTTCCTGTCCGCCATCTTGATTTTCAGTCAAAACCTACTTTTTCGAACTCCTCCTAGACCGTTTGTCCGATTTTCACCAAAATCGAATCGTATCATCTCCAGACTGTGCTGACTAAAAGTTATGGATTTCGTGTCTATAGACGAAACCGTTTTCGTATAGCGTAGCAGCAAAGTTGAGGCATGATGCTAAAAGCACTATTCAGGCTTTATCTCTGCAATGCCTTGACATATTGACACCAAACTTTGTATGTGTCATTGTCACTTCACTCTGACCACATCACATCAGTTTTGTAACTGCGCCACAGATTGGTCGAAAGTGATAATCCATTAAATCATATTTCGAATGACTTTTTATATGATTTTTCAGCCATTTCGCCTAAAATCCTCTTTAAATGTATTTAATTGCTCATTGTTGCAGTTGGTCTGACACCTTCAGCCATGTTGGCATATCCTGTCGTCTGCTTGCG
Organism: Abramis brama; assembly: GCF_963993115.1. NCBI lineage: Eukaryota > Metazoa > Chordata > Actinopteri > Cypriniformes > Leuciscidae > Abramis > Abramis brama. The sequence continues at coordinate 18,734,456 of NC_139971.1, forward strand.
CTTGGCCCCGATAATTGCTGCTTGCAGCTATATTTATTATTATTATTATTCTTCCGCTCTGGGAGTCTATGGCAGCCCATAGAACCGATTGCGGGAAAGTTGTTTTGGTTTGACATTCTGATAGAGGACAGTCCCAACATTAAATACACCAATTTTGGTGTTTTTAAGTCATTCCCTCTAGCGCCACCACCTGTCCAAAGTTTCACTTTTACTTTGCTAATAACTTTTGAACCGTAAGGCCAATCAACAAAATTATTTTTTCCTCTGATTCCTGAGCTCATGGCGATTCGATTGCACCCTATGACGTCATTTTCCGTCATAAAAATATGGCCGCCATCTTGAATTTTCAAAAAAAGCTACTTTTTCGAACTCGTCCTAGACGGTTTGTCCGATTTGCACGAAAATTGAACCAGATCATCTTCAGGTAGTGCTGACAAAAAGTTATGGAATTCAAATGGATTCGTCAAACCGTTTTCGATAAACGCACAAATACATTTTACGTAGCGCTAGCAAAAACAGTCGTAAGGCCGTATCTCCGCAACGGTTTATCGTATTCAGACCAAACTTGGTACTTGTACTCACAAGCATGACCTGAGGCTACATGCTGTGTTTCGGCGCAGCGCCACCTACTGGTCCGGAGATATGAAAAATGGCTATTTTTGCTTATAACTTCTGAACAGTTTGTCCAAAAATCATAAAATTGGTCTCGTTAGATTCAGGGCAACATGCCGAGTCGACTGATATCCAATTTGACCATATCGGTCATTTTGGCTGTCGGCCATTTTGAATTTTGTGCTAAAATTCTGTATTTTATGAACGCATGAACGGATTGTTACGAAACGTGGTATGGGTCATCAGCACAATGCCCTGAATGAGCCTGAGAAGTTTCGAAACAGCGCCACCTAGTGGTGAATTTTTTTTTTCAAATGCTTATAACTTTGGGTGTGGTCGACTTATTTTCACGAAACTCATCTTTTTAGACTCCTGAATCGTTGCCGAGTCCTACGATACCAAACATGCTAGGTTTCGCCTTACGGTTTGTGTAGCGTTGTGATTTAGTGCTTAAAAAACATTTGGCTATATCTTTGAAACCGCTAGTCCGATCGAGACGAAACCACCGTCAGAAGTTTGGAAACATAGGTCGATAGCTATACGCCAATGCCCAAATGCGAAAATATTGATGTTTAGGGGTACTAATTTCCAATCAAAGTCATGTGTCAGTCATTTTTTTCGTGTTTTTTCATATAAATGTCTATAACTCCGAAGCGAATTGAGATATTTTCACCAAAATTGACACACATATGTATGGGCTCACTCTGAGGACACGTAAAAAAAATTGTGGGACTGAGCCTCTTGGTGGCGCTATAATTGAACAAAATATGAAATTCCCATTGACTTCAATACAGTTTTGTGAAATAAAATGCTATACTAAACAAATGCATTGGTGTAATATTACGAAACTCAGATTGTGTCATCAGCACCATCCCCTGAAGGCAACCAAAATATTTCAAGACAGCGCCACCTAGTGGTCAAAAGTTATAACAAAATTTCCAAAAAGGCTAATAACTTTTGAATAAATCTGGCTATTGAAATGGCACGGGTCTTAATAGATTCCTTGGGTCAAGCCGAGAACATAGATACCAAGTTTTCCTTATTTGGCCAAACTTCCTGTCCGCCATCTTGATTTTCATTCAAAACCTACTTTTTCGAACTCCTCCTAGACCGTTTGTCCGATTTTCACCAAAATCGAATCGTATCATCTCCAGACTGTGCCGACAAAAAGTTATGGATTTCGTGTCGATTGATGAAACCGTTTTCGTATAGCACAGCAGCAAAGCTGAGGCATGATGCCAAAATGACTATTCAGGCTTTATCTCTGCAATGCCTTGACATATTGACACCAAACTTTGTATGTGTCATTGTCACTTCACTCTGACCACATCACATCAGTTTTGTAACTGCGCCACCTATTGGTCGAAAGTGATAGTCCATTAAATCATATTTTTCTTCACTGTTTCTATGATTTTTCAGGCATTTTGCCTAAAATCCTCTTTAATGTCTTTAATTGCTCATTGGTCTGACACTTTCAGCAATGTTGGCATGTCTTGTCATCTGATTGTGCTTGGCCCCGGTAATTGCTGCTTGCAGCTATATTTATTCTTCTTTTTCTTCCGACTTGGCGTCTATGGCAGCCCATAGAGCCGATTGCGGGAAAGTTGTTTTGATTTGACATTCTGATAGAGGACAGTGCCAACATTAAATACACCAATTTTGGTGTTTCTAAGTCATTCCCTCTAGCGCCACCACCTGTCCAAAATTTCACTTTCATTTTGCTAATAACTTTTGAACCGTAAGGCCAATCAGTAAAATCCTTTTTTACTCTTATTCCTGAGCTCATGACGATTCGATTGCACCCTATGAAGTAATTTTCCGTCATAAAAATATGGCTGCCATTTTGAAGTTTTCGAAAAACCTACTTTTTCGAACTCGTCCTAGACGGTTTGTCCGATTTGCATGAAAATTGAACCAGATCATCTTCAGGCCGTGCTGACCAAAAGTTATGGAATTCAAGTTGATTCGCTTAACCATTTTCAATAAACGCACAAACAAATTTTACGTAGCGCTAGGAAAAACAGTTGTAAGGCTGTATCTCCGCAACGGTTTATCGTATTCAGACCAAACTTGGTACATGTACTCACAAGCATGACCTGAGGCAACATGCTGCGTTTCGGCGCAGCGCCACCTACTGGTCCGGAGATATGAAAAATGGCTATTTTTGCTTATAACTTCTGAATGGTTTGTCCAAAAATCATAAAATTGGTCTCGTTAGATTCAGGGCGGCATGCCGAGTTGACTGATATCCAATTTTACCATATCGGCCATTTTGACTGTCGGCCATTTTGAATTTTGTGCTAAAATGCTGTATTTTAAGAACGCATGAACGGATTGTTATGAAACTTGGTATGGGTCATCAGCACAATGTCCTGAAGGAGCGTGAGAAGTTTCGAAACAGCGCCACCTAGTGGTGATTTTTTTTTTTCAAACGCTTATAACTTTGGGTGTGGTCGACTTATTTTCACGAGACTCATCTAGTTAGTCTCCTGAAACCTTGCCGAGTCCTACGATACCAAACATGCTAGGTTTCGCCTTACGGTTTGTGTAGCGTTGTGATTTAGCGCTTAAAAAACATTTGGCTATATCTTTGAAACCGCTAGTCCGATCGAGACGAAACCACCGTCAGAAGTTTGGAAACATAGGTCGATAGCTATACGCCAATGCCCAAATGCGAAAATATTGATGTTTAGGGGTACTAATTTCCAATCAAAGTCATGTGTCAGTCATTTTTTTCATGTTTTTTCATATAAATGTCTATAACTCCGAAGCGAATTGAGATATTTTCACCAAAATTGACACACATATGTATGGGCTCACTCTGAGGACACGTAAAAAAAATTGTGGGACTGAGCCTCTTGGTGGCGCTATAATTGAACAAAATATGAAATTCCCATTGACTTCAATACAGTTTTGTGAAATAAAATGCTATACTAAACAAATGCATTGGTGTAATATTACGAAACTCAGATTGTGTCATCAGCACCATCCCCTGAAGGCAACCAAAATATTTCAAGACAGCGCCACCTAGTGGTCAAAAGTTATAACAAAATTTCCAAAAAGGCTAATAACTTTTGAATAAATCTGGCTATTGAAATGCCACGGGTCTTAATAGATTCCTTGGGTCAAGCCGAGAACATAGATACCAAGTTTTCCTTATTTGGCCAAACTTCCTGTCCGCCATCTTGATTTTCATTCAAAACCTACTTTTTCGAACTCCTCCTAGACCGTTTGTCCGATTTTCACCAAAATCGAATCGTATCATCTCCAGACTGTGCCGACAAAAAGTTATGGATTTCGTGTCGATTGATGAAACCGTTTTCGTATAGCACAGCAGCAAAGTTGAGGCATGATGCCAAAATGACTATTCAGGCTTTATATCTGCAATGCCTCGACATATTGACACAAAACTTTGTATGTGTCACTGTCTCCTTACTCTGACCACACCACATCAATTTCGTAACAGCGCCACCTTTTGGTCAAAAGTGACAATCCATTAAATCATATTTTGAATCACTTTTTACATGATTTTTCAGCCATTTCGCCTAAAATCCTCTTTAAATGTCTTTAATTGCTCATTGTTGCAGTTGGTCTGACACTTTCAGACATGTTGGCATGTCTTGTCGTCTTATTCTGCTTGGCCCCGGTAATTGCTGCTTGCAGCTATATTTAGGGGCCAAGCACCGAAGGTGCGGAGGCACCTATTGTATCTGTTCCCGTTCTTATTATTATTCTTCTTCTTCTTCTTCTTCTTCTTCTTCTTCCGCCATGGGAGTCTATGGCAGCCCATAGAACCGATTGCGGGAAAGTTGTTTTGGTTTGACATTCTGATAGAGGACCGTCTCAACATTAAATACACCAATTTTGGTGTTTCTAAGTCATTCCCTCTAGCGCCACCACCTGTCCAAAGTTTCACTTTTATTTTGCTAATAACTTTTGAACCGTAAGGCCAATCAGCGAAATTCTTTTTTCCTCTGATTCCTGAGCTCATGGCGATTCGATTGCACCCTATGACGTCATTTGCCGTCATACAAATATGGCCACCATCTTGAATTTTCAAAAAAAGCTACTTTTTCGAACTCGTCCTAGACGGTTTGTCCGATTTGCACGAAAATTGAACCAGATCATCTTCAGGTAGTGCTGACAAAAAGTTATGGAATTCAAATGGATTCGTCAAACCGTTTTCGATAAACGCACGAATACATTTTACGTAGCGCTAGCAAAAACAGTCGTAAGGCCGTATCTCCGCAACGGTTTATCGTATTCAGACCAAACTTGGTACTTGTACTCACAAGCATGACCTGAGGCTACATGCTGTGTTTCGGCGCAGCGCCACCTACTGGTCCGGAGATATGAAAAATGGCTATTTTTGCTTATAACTTCTGAACAGTTTGTCCAAAAATCATACAATTGGTCTCGTTAGATTCAGAGCAACATGCCGAGTCGACTGATATCCAATTTTGCCATATCGGTCATTTTGGCTGTCGGCCATTTTGAATTTTGTGCTAAAATTCTGTATTTTATGAACGCATGAACGGATTGTTACGAAACGTGGTATGGGTCATCAGCACGATGCCCTGAATGAGCCTGAGAAGTTTCGAAACAGCGCCACCTAGTGGTGAATTTTTTTTTTCAAATGCTTATAACTTTGGGTGTGGTCGACTTATTTTCACGAAACTCATCTTTGTAGACTCCTGAATCGTTGCCGAGTCCTACGATACCAAACATGCTAGGTTTCGCCTTACGGTTTGTGTAGCGTTGTGATTTAGCGCTTAAAAAACATTTGGCTATATCTTTGAAACCGCTAGTCCGATCGAGACGAAACCACCGTCAGAAGTTTGGAAACATAGGTCGATAGCTATACGCCAATGCCCAAATGCGAAAATATTGATGTTTAGGGGTACTAATTTCCAATCAAAGTCATGTGTCAGTCATTTTTTTCGTGTTTTTTCATATAAATGTCTATAACTCCGAAGCGAATTGAGATATTTTCACCAAAATTGACACACATATGTATGGGCTCACTCTGAGGACACGTAAAAAAAATTGTGGGACTGAGCCTCTTGGTGGCGCTATAATTGAACAAAATATGAAATTCCCATTGACTTCAATACAGTTTTGTGAAATAAAATGCTATACTAAACAAATGCATTGGTGTAATATTACGAAACTCAGATTGTGTCATCAGCACCATCCCCTGAAGGCAACCAAAATATTTCAAGACAGCGCCACCTAGTGGTCAAAAGTTATAATAAAATTTCCAAAAAGGCTAATAACTTTTGAATACATCTGGCTATTGAAATGCCACTGGTCTTAATAGATTCCTTGGGTCAAGCCGAGAACATAGATACCAAGTTTTCCTTATTTGGCCAAACTTCCTGTCCGCCATCTTGATTTTCATTCAAAACCTACTTTTTCGAACTCCTCCTAGACCGTTTGTCCGATTTTCACCAAAATCGAATCGTATCATCTCCAGACTGTGCCGACAAAAAGTTATGGATTTCGTGTCGATTGATGAAACCGTTTTCGTATAGCACAGCAGCAAAGTTGAGGCATGATGCCAAAATGACTATTCAGGCTTTATATCTGCAATGCCTCGACATATTGACACAAAACTTTGTATGTGTCACTGTCTCCTTACTCTGACCACACCACATCAATTTCGTAACAGCGCCACCTTTTGGTCAAAAGTGACAATCCATTAAATCATATTTTGAATCACTTTTTACATGATTTTTCAGCCATTTCGCCTAAAATCCTCTTTAAATGTCTTTAATTGCTCATTGTTGCAGTTGGTCTGACACTTTCAGACATGTTGGCATGTCTTGTCGTCTTATTCTGCTTGGCCCCGGTAATTGCTGCTTGCAGCTATATTTATTATTATTATTCTTCCGCCATGGGAGTCTATGGCAGCCCATAGAACCGATTGCGGGAAAGTTGTTTTGGTTTGACATTCTGATAGAGGACCGTCTCAACATTAAATACACCAATTTTGGTGTTTCTAAGTCATTCCCTCTAGCGCCACCACCTGTCCAAAGTTTCACTTTTATTTTGCTAATAACTTTTGAACCGTAAGGCCAATCAGCGAAATTCTTTTTTCCTCTGATTCCTGAGCTCATGGCGATTCGATTGCACCCTATGACGTCATTTGCCGTCATAAAAATATGGCCGCCATCTTGAATTTTCAAAAAAAGCTACTTTTTCGAACTCGTCCTAGACGGTTTGTCCGATTTGCACGAAAATTGAACCAGATCATCTACAGACCATGCTGACAAAAAGTTATGGAATTCAAATGGATTCGTCAAACCGTTTTCGATAAACGCACGAATACATTTTACGTAGCGCTAGCAAAAACAGTCGTAAGGCCGTATCTCCGCAACGGTTTATCGTATTCAGACCAAACTTGGTACTTGTACTCACAAGCATGACCTGAGGCTACATGCTGTGTTTCGGCGCAGCGCCACCTACTGGTCCGGAGATATGAAAAATGGCTATTTTTGCTTATAACTTCTGAACAGTTTGTCCAAAAATCATACAATTGGTCTCGTTAGATTCAGGGCAACATGCCGAGTCGACTGATATCCAATTTGACCATATCGGTCATTTTGGCTGTCGGCCATTTTGAATTTTGTGCTAAAATTCTGTATTTTATGAACGCATGAACGGATTGTTACGAAATGTGGTATGGGTCATCAGCACAATGCCCTGAATGAGCCTGAGAAGTTTCGAAACAGCGCCACCTAGTGGTGAATTTTTTTTTTCAAATGCTTATAACTTTGGGTGTGGTCGACTTATTTTCACGAAACTCATCTTTTTAGACTCCTGAATCGTTGCCGAGTCCTACGATACCAAACATGCTAGGTTTCGCCTTACGGTTTGTGTAGCGTTGTGATTTAGCGCTTAAAAAACATTTGGCTATATCTTTGAAACCGCTAGTCCGATCGAGACGAAACCACCGTCAGAAGTTTGGAAACATAGGTCGATAGCTATACGCCAATGCCCAAATGCGAAAATATTTATGTTTAGGGGTACTAATTTCCAATCAAAGTCATGTGTCAGTCATTTTTTTCGTGTTTTTTCATATAAATGTCTATAACTCCGAAGCGAATTGAGATATTTTCACCAAAATTGACACACATATGTATGGGCTCACTCTGAGGACACGTAAAAAAAATTGTGGGACTGAGCCTCTTGGTGGCGCTATAATTGAACAAAATATGAAATTCCCATTGACTTCAATACAGTTTTGTGAAATAAAATGCTATACTAAACAAATGCATTGGTGTAATATTACGAAACTCAGATTGTGTCATCAGCACCATCCCCTGAAGGCAACCAAAATATTTCAAGACAGCGCCACCTAGTGGTCAAAAGTTATAACAAAATTTCCAAAAAGGCTAATAACTTTTGAATAAATCTGGCTATTGAAATGCCACGGGTCTTAATAGATTCCTTGGGTCAAGCCGAGAACATAGATACCAAGTTTTCCTTATTTGGCCAAACTTCCTGTCCGCCATCTTGATTTTCATTCAAAACCTACTTTTTCGAACTCCTCCTAGACCGTTTGTCCGATTTTCACCAAAATCGAATCGTATCATCTCCAGACTGTGCCGACTAAAAGTTATGGATTTCGTGTCGATAGACGAAACCATTTTCGTATAGCGTAGCAGCAAAGTTGAGGCATGATGCTAAAAGCACTATTCAGGCTTTATCTCTGCAATGCCTTGACATATTGACACCAAACTTTGTATGTGACATTGTCACTTCACTCTGACCACATCACATCACTTTTGTAACTGCGCCACCTATTGGTCGAAAGTGATAATCCATTAAATCATATTTTAAATGACTTTTTATATGATTTTTCAGCCATTTCGTCTAAAATCCTCTTTAAATGTCTTTAATTGCTCATTGTTGCAGTTGGTCTGACACTTTCAGACTTGTCGGCATGTCTTGTCGTCTGATTCTGCTTGGCCCCGGTAATTGCTGCTTGCAGCTATATTTATTATTATTATTATTCTTCCGCCATGGGAGTCTATGGCAGCCCATAGAACCGATTGCGGGAAAGTTGTTTTGGTTTGACATTCTGATAGAGGACCGTCTCAACATTAAATACACCAATTTTGGTGTTTCTAAGTCATTCCCTCTAGCGCCACCACCTGTCCAAAGTTTCACTTTTATTTTGCTAATAACTTTTGAACCGTAAGGCCAATCAGCGAAATTCTTTTTTCCTCTGATTCCTGAGCTCATGGCGATTCGATTGCACCCTATGACGTCATTTGCCGTCATAAAAATATGGCCGCCATCTTGAATTTTCAAAAAAAGCTACTTTTTCGAACTCGTCCTAGACGGTTTGTCCGATTTGCACGAAAATTGAACCAGATCATCTTCAGGTAGTGCTGACAAAAAGTTATGGAATTCAAATGGATTCGTCAAACCGTTTTCAATAAACGCACAAATACATTTTACGTAGCGCTAGCAAAAACAGTCGTAAGGCCGTATCTCCGCAACGGTTTATCGTATTCAGACCAAACTTGGTACTTGTACTCACAAGCATGACCTGAGGCTACATGCTGTGTTTCGGCGCAGCGCCACCTACTGGTCCGGAGATATGAAAAATGGCTATTTTTGCTTATAACTTCTGAACAGTTTGTCCAAAAATCATACAATTGGTCTCGTTAGATTCAGGGCAACATGCCGAGTCGACTGATATCCAATTTGACCATATCGGTCATTTTGGCTGTCGGCCATTTTGAATTTTGTGCTAAAATTCTGTATTTTATGAACGCATGAACGGATTGTTACGAAATGTGGTATGGGTCATCAGCACAATGCCCTGAATGAGCCTGAGAAGTTTCGAAACAGCGCCACCTAGTGGTGAATTTTTTTTTTCAAATGCTTATAACTTTGGGTGTGGTCGACTTATTTTCACGAAACTCATCTTTTTAGACTCCTGAATCGTTGCCGAGTCCTACGATACCAAACATGCTAGGTTTCGCCTTACGGTTTGTGTAGCGTTGTGATTTAGCGCTTAAAAAACATTTGGCTATATCTTTGAAACCGCTAGTCCGATCGAGACGAAACCACCGTCAGAAGTTTGGAAACATAGGTCGATAGCTATACGCCAATGCCCAAATGTGAAAATATTGATGTTTAGGGGTACTAATTTCCAATCAAAGTCATGTGTCAGTCATTTTTTTCGTGTTTTTTCATATAAATGTCTATAACTCCGAAGCGAATTGAGATATTTTCACCAAAATTGACACACATATGTATGGGCTCACTCTGAGGACACGTAAAAAAAATTGTGGGACTGAGCCTCTTGGTGGCGCTATAATTGAACAAAATATGAAATTCCCATTGACTTCAATACAGTTTTGTGAAATAAAATGCTATACTAAACAAATGCATTGGTGTAATATTACGAAACTCAGATTGTGTCATCAGCACCATCCCCTGAAGGCAACCAAAATATTTCAAGACAGCGCCACCTAGTGGTCAAAAGTTATAACAAAATTTCCAAAAAGGCTAATAACTTTTGAATAAATCTGGCTATTGAAATGCCACGGGTCTTAATAGATTCCTTGGGTCAAGCCGAGAACATAGATACCAAGTTTTCCTTATTTGGCCAAACTTCCTGTCCGCCATCTTGATTTTCATTCAAAACCTACTTTTTCGAACTCCTCCTAGACCGTTTGTCCGATTTTCACCAAAATCGAATCGTATCATCTCCAGACTGTGCCGACAAAAAGTTATGGATTTCGTGTCGATTGATGAAACCGTTTTCGTATAGCACAGCAGCAAAGTTGAGGCATGATGCCAAAATGACTATTCAGGCTTTATATCTGCAATGCCTCGACATATTGACACAAAACTTTGTATGTGTCACTGTCTCCTTACTCTGACCACACCACATCAATTTCGTAACAGCGCCACCTTTTGGTCAAAAGTGACAATCCATTAAATCATATTTTGAATCACTTTTTACATGATTTTTCAGCCATTTCGCCTAAAATCCTCTTTAAATGTCTTTAATTGCTCATTGTTTCAGACATGTTGGCATGTCTTGTCGTCTTATTCTGCTTGGCCCCGGTAATTGCTGCTTGCAGCTATATTTATTATTATTATTCTTCCGCTCTGGGAGTCTATGGCAGCCCATAGAACCGATTGCGGGAAAGTTGTTTTGGTTTGACATTCTGATAGAGGACAGTCCCAACATTAAATACACCAATTTTGGTGTTTCTAAGTCATTCCCTCTAGCGCCACCACCTGTCCAAAGTTTCACTTTTACTTTGCTAATAACTTTTGAACCGTAAGGCCAATCAACAAAATTATTTTTTCCTCTGATTCCTGACCTCATGGCGATTCGATTGCACCCTATGACGTCATTTTCCGTCATAAAAATATGGCCGCCATCTTGAATTTTCAAAAAAAGCTACTTTTTCGAACTCGTCCTAGACGGTTTGTCCGATTTGCATGAAAATTGAACCAGATCATCTTCAGGTAGTGCTGACCAAAAGTTATGGAATTCAAATGGATTCGTCAAACCGTTTTCGATAAACGCACAAATACATTTTACGTAGCGCTAGCAAAAACAGTCGTAAGGCCGTATCTCCGCAACGGTTTATCGTATTCAGACCAAACTTGGTACTTGTACTCACAAGCATGACCTGAGGCTACATGCTGTGTTTCGGCGCAGCGCCACCTACTGGTCCGGAGATATGAAAAATGGCTATTTTTGCTTATAACTTCTGAACAGTTTGTCCAAAAATCATACAATTGGTCTCGTTAGATTCAGGGCAACATGCCGAGTCGACTGATATCCAATTTGACCATATCGGTCATTTTGGCTGTCGGCCATTTTGAATTTTGTGCTAAAATGCTGTATTTTAACAACGCATGAACGGATTGTTACAAATCTTGGTATGGGTCATCAGCACGATGTCTTGAAGAAGTGTGAGAAGTTTCGAAACAGCGCCACCTAGTGGTGAATTTTTTTTTTCAAATGCTTATAACTTTGGGTGTGGTCGACGTATTTTCACGAAACTCATCTCCTTAGACTCCTGAATCGTTGCCGAGTCCAACGATACCAAACATGCTAGGTTTCGCCTTACGGTTTGTGTAGCGTTGTGATTTAGCGCTTAAAAAACATTAGGCTATATCTTCGAAACCGTTTGTCCGATCGAGACGAAACCACCGTCAGAAGTTTGGAAACATAGGTCGATAGCTATACGCCAATGCCCAAATGCGAAAATATTGATGTTTAGGGGTAGTAATATTCAATCAAAGTCATGTGTCAGTCATTTTTTACGTGTTTTTTCATATAAATGTCTATAACTCCGAAGCAAATTGAGATTTTTGCACCAAAATCGACACATATATGTATGGGCTCACTCTGAGGACACATAAAAAAAATGGTGGGACTGAGCCTCTTGGTGGCGCTATAATAGAACAAAACATGAAATTCCCATTGACTTCAATGCAGTTTTGTGAAATAAAATGCTATACTTAACAAATGCATTGGTGTAATATTACGAAACTCAGAATGTGCCATCAGCACCATCCCCTGAAGGTACCCAAAATATTTAGAGACAGCGTCACCTAGTGGTCAAAAGTTATAATAGCATTTCCAAAACTGCTAATAACTTTTGAATACATCGGCCTATGTAAATACCACTGGTCTTAATAGATTCCTTGGATCAAGCCGAGAACATATATACCAAATTTTCCTTATTTGGTCAAACTTCTTGTCCGCCATCTTGATTTTCATTCAAAACCTACTTTTTCGAACTCCTCCTAGACCGTTTGTCCGATTTTCACCAAAATCGAATCGTATCATCTCCAGACTGTGCCGACTAAAAGTTATGGATTTCGTGTCGATAGACGAAACCGTTTTCGTATAGCGCAGCAGCAAAGTTGAGACATGATGCTAATAGCACTAATTAAGGCTTTATCTCTGCAATGCCTTGAAATATTGACACCAAACTTTGTATGTGTCATTGTAACTTCATTCTGACCACATCACATCAGTTTTGTAACTGCGCCACCTATTGGTCGAAAGTGATAATCCATCAAATCATATTTTTAATTATTGTTTCTATGATTTTTCAGGCATTTTGCCTAAAATCCTCTTTAAATGTCTTTATTGCTCATTGTTGCAGTTGGTCTGACACTTTCAGACATGTTGGCATGTCTTGTCGTCTTATTCTGCTTGGCCCCGGTAATGGCTGCTTGCAGCTATATTTCTTCTTCTTCTTCTTCTTCTTCTTCTTCTTCCGCTCTTGGAGTCTATGGCAGCCCATAGAACCGATTGCGGGAAAGTTGTTTTGGTTTGACATTCTGATAGAGCACAGTCCCAACATTAAATACACCAATTTTGGTGTTTCTAAGTCATTCCCTCTAGCGCCACCACCTGTCCAAAGTTTCACTTTTATTTTGCTAATAACTTTTGAACTGTAAGGCCAATCAACAAAATTATTTTTTCCTCTGATTCCTGAGCTCATGCCGATTCGATTGCATCCTATGACTTCGTTTTCTGTAATAAAAATATGGCCGCCATTTTGATTCATTCGAAAAACCTACTTTTTCGAACTCGTCCTAGACGGTTTGTCCGATTTGCACGAAAATTGAACCAGATCATCTTCAGGCAGTGCTGACCAAAAGTTATGGAATTCAAATTGATTCGTCAAACCGTTTTCAATAAACGCACGAACAAATTTTACGTAGCGCCTGCAAAAACAGTCGTAAGGCTGTATCTCTGCAACGGTTTATCGTATTCAGACCAAACTTGGTACATGTCATCACAAGCATGACCTGAGGCTACATGCTGCGTTTCGGCGCAGCGCCACCTACTGGTCCGGAGATATGAAAAATGGCTATTTTTGCTTATAACTTCTGAACAGTTTGTCCAAAAATCATAAAATTGGTCTCGTTAGATTCAGGGCGACATGCCGAGTCGACTGATATCCAATTTTACCATATCGGCCATTTTGACTGTCGGCCATTTTGAATTATGTGCTAAAATGCTGTATTTTATGAACGCATGAACGGATTGTTACGAAACTTGGCATGGGTCATCAGCACGATGTCCTGAAGGAGTGTGAGAAGTTTCGAAACAGCGCCACCTAGTGGGGAATTTTTTTTTTCAAATGCTTATAACTTTGGGTGCGGTCGACTTATTTTCACGAGACTCATCTAATTAGACTCCTGAAACCTTGCCGAGTCCTACGATACCAAACATGCTAGGTTTCGCCTTACGGTTTGTGTAGCGTTGTGATTTAGCGCTTAAAAAACATTAGGCTATATCTTCGAAACCGCTTGTCCGATCGAGACGAAACCACCGTCAGAAGTTTGGAAACATAGGTCGATAGCTATACACCAATGCCCAAATGCGAAAATATTGATGTTTAGGGGTAGTAAAATTCAAACAAAGTCATGTGTCAGTCATTTTTTACGTGTTTTTTCATATAAATGTTTATAACTCTAAAGCAAATTGAGATATTTTCACCAAAACTGACACACATATGTATGGGCTCACTCTGAGGACACGTAAAAAAAATTGTGGGACTGAGCCTCTTGGTGGCGCTATAATAGAACAAAACATGAAATTCCCATTGACTTCAATACAGTTTTGTGAGATAAAATGCTATTTTCATTCAAAACCTACTTTTTCGAACTCCTCCCACACCGTTTGTCCGATTTTCACCAAAATCGAATCGTATCATCCCCAGACTGTGCCGACTAAAAGTTATGGATTTCGTGTCAATTGACGAAACCGTTTTCGTATAGCGCAGCAGCAAATTTGAGGCATGATGCTAATAGCACTATTCAGGCTTTATCTCTGCAATGCCTTGACATATTGACACCAAACTTTGTATGTGTCATTGTCTCCTCACTCTGACCACATCACATCAGTTTTGTAACTGCGCCACCTATTTGTCGAAAGTGATAATCCATTAAATCATATTTTTAATTAGTTTCTATGATTTTTCAGCCATTTCGTCTAAAATCCTCTTTAAATGTCTTTAATTGCTCATTGTTGCAGTTGGTCTGACACTTTCAGACATGTCGGCATGTCTTGTCGTCTTATTCTGCTTGGCCCCGGTAATTGCTGCTTGCAGCTATATTTATTATTATTATTCTTCTTCCGACTGGGCGTCTATGGCAGCCCATAGAACCGATTGCGGGAAAGTTGTTTTGGTTTGACATTCTGATAGAGGACAGTCCCAACATTAAATACACCAATTTTTGTGTTTCTAAGTCATTCCCTCTAGCGCCACCACCTGTCCAAAGTTTCACTTTTATTTTGCTAATAACTTTTGAACCGTAAGGCCAATCAACAAAATTCTTTTTTCCTCTTATTTCTGAGCTCATGCCGATTCGATTGCACCCTATGACGTCATTTTCCGTCATATAAATATGGCCGCCATTTTTAATTTTCTGAAAAAGCTACTTTTTCGAACTCGTCCTAGACGGTTTGTCCGATTTGCACGAAAATTGAACCAGATCATCTTCAGGCAGTGCTGACCAAAAGTTATGGAATTCAAATTGATTCGTCAAACCGTTTTTGATAAACGCACGAATACATTTTACGTAGCGCTAGCAAAAACAGTCGTAAGGCTGTATCTCCGCAACGGTTTATCGTATTCAGACCAAACTTGGTACATGTACTCACAAGCATGACCTGAGGCAACATGCTGCGTTTCGGCGCAGCGCCACCTACTGGTCCGGAGATATGAAAAATGGCTATTTTTGCTTATAACTTCTGAACAATTTGTCCAAAAATCATAAAATTGGTCTCGTTAGATTCAGGGCAACATGCCGAGTCGACTGATATCCAATTTTACCATATCGGTCATTTTGGCTGTCGGCCATTTTGAATTTTGTGCTAAAATTCTGTATTTTATGAACGCATGAACGGATTGTTACGAAACGTGGTATGGATCATCAGCACAATGCCCTGAATGAGCCTGAGAAGTTTCGAAACAGCGCCACCTAGTGGTGAATTTTTTTTTTCAAACGCTTATAACTTTGGGTGTGGTCGACTTATTTTCACAAGACTAGTCTAATTAGTCTCCTGAAACCTTGCCGAGTCCTACAATACCAAACATGCTAGGTTTCGCCTTACAGTTTGTGTAGCGTTGTGATTTAGCGCTTAAAAAACATTAGGCTATATCTTCGAAACCGTTTGTCCGATCGAGACGAAACCATCGTCAGAAGTTTGGAAACATAGGTCGATAGCTAAACGCCAATGCCCAAATGCGAAAATATTGATGTTTAGGGGTAGTAAAATTCAATCAAAGTCATGTGTCAGTCATTTTTTACGTGTTTTTTCATATAAATGTCTATAACTCTAAAGCGAATTGAGATATTTTCACCAAAACTGACACACATATGCATGGGCTCACTCTGAGGACACGTAAAAAAAATTGTGGGACTGAGCCTCTTGGTGGCGCTATAACAGAACAAAACATGAAATTCCCATTGACTTCAATACAGTTTTGTGAAATAAAATGCTATTTTCATTCACAATCTACTTTTTCGAACTCCTCCCACACCGTTTGTCCGATTTTCACCAAAATCGAATCATATCATCTCCAGACTGTGCCGACTAAAAGTTATGGATTTCGTGTCGATTGACGAAACCGTTTTCGTATAGCGCAGCAGCAAAGTTGAGGCATGATGCTAAAAGCATTATTCAGGCTTTATCTCTGCAATGCCTTGACATATTGACACCAAACTTTGTATGTGTCATTGTCACTTCACTCTGACCACATCACATCAGTTTTGTAACTGCGCCACCTATTGGTCGAAAGTGATAATCCATTAAATCATATTTTTATTTACTGTTTCTATGATTTTTCAGGCATTTTGCCTAAAATCCTCTTTAATGTCTTTAATTGCTCATTGCCGCAGTTGGTCTGACACTTTCAGACATGTTGGCATGTCTTGTCGTCTTATTCTGCTTGGCCCCGGTAATTGCTGCTTGCAGCTATATTTAGGGGCCAAGCACCGAAGGTGCGGAGGCACCTATTGTGTTTGTTCCGGTTCTTATTAGGGGCCAAGCACCGAAGGTGCGGAGGCACCTATTGTATCTGTTCCCGTTCTTATTAGGGGCCAAGCACCGAAGGTGCGGAGGCACCTATTGTATCTGTTCCCGTTCTTATTATTATTCTTCTTCTTCTTCTTCCGCTCTTGGAGTCTATGGCAGCCCATAGAACCGATTGCGGGAAAGTTGTTTTGGTTTGACATTCTGATATAGGACAGTCCCAACATTAAATACACCAATTTTGGTGTTTCTAAGTCATTCCCTGTAGCGCCACCACCTGTCCAAAGTTTCACTTTTACTTTGCTAATAACTTTTGAACCGTAAGGCCAATCAACAAAATTCTTTTTCCCTCTGATTCCTGAGCTCATGGCGATTCGATTGCACCCTATGACGTCATTTTCCGTCATAAAAATATGGCCGCCATCTTGAATGTTCAAAAAAAGCTACTTTTTCGAACTCGTCCTAGACGGTTTGTCCGATTTGCACGAAAATTGAACCAGATCATCTTCAGGTAGTGCTGACAAAAAGTTATGGAATTCAAATTGATTCGTCAAACCGTTTTCGATAAACGCACGAATACATTTTACATAGCGCTAGCAAAATCAGTCGTAAGGCCGTATCTCCGCAACGGTTTATCGTATTCAGACCAAACTTGGTACTTGTACTCACAAGCATGACCTGAGGCTACATGCTGTGTTTCGGCGCAGCGCCACCTACTGGTCCGGAGATATGAAAAATGGCTATTTTTGCTTATAACTTCTGAACAGTTTGTCCAAAAATCATAAAATTGGTCTCGTTAGATTCAGGGCAACATGCCGAGTTGACTGATATCCAATTTTACCATATCGGTCATTTTGGCTGTCGGCCATTTTGAATTTTGTGCTAAAATTCTGTATTTTATGAACGCATGAACGGATTGTTACGAAACGTGGTATGGGTCATCAGCACAATGCCCTGAATGAGCCTGAGAAGTTTCGAAACAGCGCCACCTAGTGGTGAATTTTTTTTTTCAAACGCTTATAACTTTGGGTGTGGTCGACTTATTTTCACGAGACTAGTCTAATTAGTCTCCTGAAACCTTGCCGAGTCCTACGATACCAAACATGCTAGGTTTTGCCTTACGGTTTGTGTAGCGTTGTGATTTAGCGCTTAAAAAACATTTGGCTATATCTTCGAAACCGATTGTCCGATCGAGACGAAACCTCCGTCAGAAGTTTGGAAACATAGGTCGATAGCTATACGCCAATGCCCAAATGTGAAAATATTGATGTTTAGGGGTAGTAAAATTCAAACAAAGTCATGTGTCAGTCATTTTTTACATGTTTTTTCATATAAATGTCTATAACTCTAAAGCGAATTGAGATATTTTCACCAAAACTGACACACATATGCATGGGCTCACTCTGAGGACACGTAAAAAAAATTGTGGGACTTAGCCTCTTGGTGGCGCTATAACAGAACAAAACATTAAATTCCCATTGACTTCAATACAGTTTTGTGAAATAAAATGCTATTTTCATTCACAATCTACTTTTTCGAACTCCTCCCACACCGTTTGTCCGATTTTCACCAAAATCGAATCATATCATCTCCAGACTGTGCCGACTAAAAGCTATGGATTTCGTGTCGATTGACGAAACCGTTTTCGTATAGCGCAGCAGCAAAGTTGAGGCATGATGCTAAAAGCATTATTCAGGCTTTATCTCTGCAATGCCTTGTCATATTGACACCAAACTTTGTATGTGTCATTGTCACTTCACTCTGACCACATCACATCAGTTTTGTAACTGCGCCACCTATTGGTCAAAAGTGATAATCCATTAAATCATATTTTTATTTACTGTTTCTATGATTTTTCAGGCATTTTGCCTAAAATCCTCTTTAATGTCTTTAATTGCTCATTGCCGCAGTTGGTCTGACACTTTCAGACATGTTGGCATGTCTTGTCGTCTTATTCTGCTTGGCCCCGGTAATTGCTGCTTGCAGCTATATTTATTATTATTATTATTATTATTCTTCCGCCATGGGAGTCTATGGCAGCCCATAGAACCGATTGCGGGAAAGTTGTTTTGGTTTGACATTCTGATAGAGGACCGTCTCAACATTAAATACACCAATTTTGGTGTTTCTAAGTCATTCCCTCTAGCGCCACCACCTGTCCAAAGTTTCACTTTTATTTTGCTAATAACATTTGAACCGTAAGGCCAATCAGCGAAATTCTTTTTTCCTCTGATTCCTGAGCTCATGGCGATTCGATTGCACCCTATGACGTCATTTGCCGTCATAAAAATATGGCCACCATCTTGAATTTTCAAAAAAAGCTACTTTTTCGAACTCGTCCTAGACGGTTTGTCCGATTTGCACGAAAATTGAACCAGATCATCTTCAGGTAGTGCTGACAAAAAGTTATGGAATTCAAATGGATTCGTCAAACCGTTTTCGATAAACGCACGAATACATTTTACGTAGCGCTAGCAAAAACAGTCGTAAGGCCGTATCTCCGCAACGGTTTATCGTATTCAGACCAAACTTGGTACTTGTACTCACAAGCATGACCTGAGGCTACATGCTGTGTTTCGGCGCAGCGCCACCTACTGGTCCGGAGATATGAAAAATGGCTATTTTTGCTTATAACTTCTGAACAGTTTGTCCAAAAATCATACAATTGGTCTCGTTAGATTCAGGGCAACATGCCGAGTCGACTGATATCCAATTTTGCCATATCGGTCATTTTGGCTGTCGGCCATTTTGAATTTTGTGCTAAAATTCTGTATTTTATGAACGCATGAACGGATTGTTACGAAACGTGGTATGGGTCATCAGCACGATGCCCTGAATGAGCCTGAGAAGTTTCGAAACAGCGCCACCTAGTGGTGAATTTTTTTTTCAAATGCTTATAACTTTGGGTGTGGTCGACTTATTTTCACGAAACTCATCTTTTTAGACTCCTGAATCGTTGCCGAGTCCTACGATACCAAACATGCTAGGTTTCGCCTTACGGTTTGTGTAGCGTTGTGATTTAGCGCTTAAAAAACATTTGGCTATATCTTTGAAACCGCTAGTCCGATCGAGACGAAACCACCGTCAGAAGTTTGGAAACATAGGTCGATAGCTATACGCCAATGCCCAAATGCGAAAATATTGATGTTTAGGGGTACTAATTTCCAATCAAAGTCATGTGTCAGTCATTTTTTTCGTGTTTTTTCATATAAATGTCTATAACTCCGAAGCGAATTGAGATATTTTCACCAAAATTGACACACATATGTATGGGCTCACTCTGAGGACACGTAAAAAAAATTGTGGGACTGAGCCTCTTGGTGGCGCTATAATTGAACAAAATATGAAATTCCCATTGACTTCAATACAGTTTTGTGAAATAAAATGCTATACTAAACAAATGCATTGGTGTAATATTACGAAACTCAGATTGTGTCATCAGCACCATCCCCTGAAGGCAACCAAAATATTTCAAGACAGCGCCACCTAGTGGTCAAAAGTTATAACAAAATTTCCAAAAAGGCTAATAACTTTTGAATAAATCTGGCTATTGAAATGCCACGGGTCTTAATAGATTCCTTGGGTCAAGCCGAGAACATAGATACCAAGTTTTCCTTATTTGGCCAAACTTCCTGTCCGCCATCTTGATTTTCATTCAAAACCTACTTTTTCGAACTCCTCCTAGACCGTTTGTCCGATTTTCACCAAAATCGAATCGTATCATCTCCAGACTGTGCCGACAAAAAGTTATGGATTTCGTGTCGATTTATGAAACCGTTTTCGTATAGCACAGCAGAAAAGTTGAGGCATGATGCCAAAATGATTATTCAGGCTTTATATCTGCAATGCCTCGACATATTGACACAAAACTTTGTATGTGTCACTGTCTCCTTACTCTGACCACACCACATCAATTTCGTAACAGCGCCACCTTTTGGTCAAAAGTGACAATCCATTAAATCATATTTTGAATCACTTTTTACATGATTTTTCAGCCATTTCGCCTAAAATCCTCTTTAAATGTCTTTAATTGCTCATTGTTTCAGACATGTTGGCATGTCTTGTCGTCTTATTCTGCTTGGCCCCGGTAATTGCTGCTTGCAGCTATATTTATTATTATTCTTCTTCTTCCGCCATGGGAGTCTATGGCAGCCCATAGAACCGATTGCGGGAAAGTTGTTTTGGTTTGACATTCTGATAGAGGACAGTCCCAACATTAAGTACACCAATTTTGGTGTGTCTAAGTCATTCCCTCTAGCGCCACCACCTGTCCAAAGTTTCACTTTTACTTTGCTAATAACTTTTGAACCGTAAGGCCAATCAGCGAAATCCTTTTTTCCTCTGATTCCTGAGCTCATGACGATTCGATTGCACCCTATATCGTCATTTTCCGTCATAAAAACATGGCCGCCATTTTGAATTTTCCTAAAAAGGTACTTTTTCGAACTCGTCCTAGACGGTTTGTCCGATTTGCACGAAAATTGAATCGGATCATCTTCAGGCAGGGTTGACAAAAAGTTATTAAAATCTTGTTGATTCGTCAAACCGTTGTCGATAAACGCTCGAACAAATTTTACGTAGCGCTTGCAAAAACAGTCGTAAGGCTGTATCTCCGCAACGGTTTATCGTATTCAGACCAAACTTGGTACATGTACTCACAAGCATGACCTGAGGCTACATGCTGCGTTTCGGCACAGCGCCACCTACAGGTCCGGAGATATGAAAAATGGCTATTTTTGCTTATAACTTCTGAACAGTTTGTCCAAAAATCATAAAATTGGTCTTGATAGATTCAGGGCGTCATGCCGAGTCGACTGATATCCAATTTTGCCATATCGGCCAATTTGACTGTCGGCCATTTTGAATTTTGTGCTAAAATGCTGTATTTTAACAACGCATGAACGGATTGTTACGAAACTTGGTATGGGTCATCAGCACGATGTCCTGAAGGAGTGTGAGAAGTTTCGAAACAGCGCCACCTAGTGGTGAATTTTTTTTTTCAAATGCTTATAACTTTGGGTGTGATCGACTTATTTTCACGAAACTCATCTCATTGGACTCCTGAATCGTTGCCGAGTCCAACGATACCAAACATGTTAGGTTTCGCCTAACGGTTTGTGTAGCATTGTGATTTAGCGCTTAAAAAACATTAGGCTATATCTTCGAAACCGTTTGTCCGATTGAGACGAAACCACCGTCAGAAGTTTGGAATCATAGCTTGTTAACTATATGCTAATGCCCAAATGTGAAAATATTGATGTTTAGGGGTAGTAATATTCAATCAAAGTCATGTGTCAGTAATTTTTTACGTGTTTTTTCATATAAATGTCTATAACTCCGAAGCAAATTGAGATTTTTGCACCAAAATCGACACATATATGTATGGGCTCACTCTGATGACACATAAAAAAAATGGTGGGACTGAGCCTCTTGGTGGCGCTATAATAGAACAAAACATGAAATTCCCATTGATTTCAATAGAGTTTTGTGAAATAAAATGCTATACTAAACAAATGCATTGGTGTAATATTACGAAACTCAGAATGTGCCTTCAGCACCATCCCCTGAAGGTACTCAAAATATTTCGAAACAGCGCCACCTAGTGGTCAAAAGTTATAACAAAATTTCCAAAAAGGCTAATAACTTTTGAATAAATCTATCTATTGAAATGCCACTGGTCTTAATAGATTCCTTGGGTCAAGCCGAGAACATAGATACCAAGTTTTCCTTATTTGGCCGAACTTCCTGTCCGCCATCTTGATGTTCAGTCAAAACCTACTTTTTCGAACTCCTCCTAGACCGTTTGTCCGATTTTCACCAAAATCGAATCGTATCATCTCCAGACCGTGCCGACTAAAAGTTATGGATTTCGTGTCGATAGACAAAACCGTTTTCGTATAGCGCAGCAGCAAAGTTGAGGCATGATGCTAATAGCACTATTCAGGCTTTATCTCTGCAATGCCTTGACATATTGACACCAAACTTTGTATGTGTCATTGTCACTTCACTCTGACCACATCACATCAGTTTTGTAACTGCGCCACCTATTGGTCGAAAGTGATAATCCATAAAATCATATTTTTAATTATTGTTTCTATGATTTTTCAGGCATTTTGCATAAAATCCTCTTTAAAGTCTATAATTGCTCATTGTTGCAGTTGGTCTGACACTTTCAGACATGTTGGCATGTCTTGTCGTCTTATTCTGCTTGGCCCCGGTAATTGCTGCTTGCAGCTATATTTATTATTCTTCTTCTTCTTCTTCTTCTTCTTCCGCCATGGGAGTCTATGGCAGCCCATAGAACCGATTGCGGGAAAGTTGTTTTGGTTTGACATTCTGATAGAGGACCGTCTCAACATTAAATACACCAATTTTGGTGTTTCTAAGTCATTCCCTCTAGCGCCACCACCTGTCCAAAGTTTCACTTTTATTTTGCTAATAACTTTTGAACCGTAAGGCCAATCAGCGAAATTCTTTTTTCCTCTGATTCCTGAGCTCATGGCGATTCGATTGCACCCTATGACGTCATTTGCCGTCATAAAAATATGGCCGCCATCTTGAATTTTCAAAAAAAGCTACTTTTTCGAACTCGTCCTAGACGGTTTGTCCGATTTGCACGAAAATTGAACCAGATCATCTTCAGGTAGTGCTGACAAAAAGTTATGGAATTCAAATGGATTCGTCAAACCGTTTTCGATAAACGCACGAATACATTTTACGTAGCGCTAGCAAAAACAGTCGTAAGGCCGTATCTCCGCAACGGTTTATCGTATTCAGACCAAACTTGGTACTTGTACTCACAAGCATGACCTGAGGCTACATGCTGTGTTTCGGCGCAGCGCCACCTACTGGTCCGGAGATATGAAAAATGGCTATTTTTGCTTATAACTTCTGAACAGTTTGTCCAAAAATCATACAATTGGTCTCGTTAGATTCAGGGCAACATGCCGAGTCGACTGATATCCAATTTGACCATATCGGTCATTTTGGCTGTCGGCCATTTTGAATTTTGTGCTAAAATTCTGTATTTTATGAACGCATGAACGGATTGTTACGAAATGTGGTATGGGTCATCAGCACAATGCCCTGAATGAGCCTGAGAAGTTTCGAAACAGCGCCACCTAGTGGTGAATTTTTTTTTTCAAATGCTTATAACTTTGGGTGTGGTCGACTTATTTTCACGAAACTCATCTTTTTAGACTCCTGAATCGTTGCCGAGTCCTACGATACCAAACATGCTAGGTTTCGCCTTACGGTTTGTGTAGCGTTGTGATTTAGCGCTTAAAAAACATTTGGCTATATCTTTGAAACCGCTAGTCCGATCGAGACGAAACCACCGTCAGAAGTTTGGAAACATAGGTCGATAGCTATACGCCAATGCCCAAATGTGAAAATATTGATGTTTAGGGGTACTAATTTCCAATCAAAGTCATGTGTCAGTCATTTTTTTCGTGTTTTTTCATATAAATGTCTATAACTCCGAAGCGAATTGAGATATTTTCACCAAAATTGACACACATATGTATGGGCTCACTCTGAGGACACGTAAAAAAAATTGTGGGACTGAGCCTCTTGGTGGCGCTATAATTGAACAAAATATGAAATTCCCATTGACTTCAATACAGTTTTGTGAAATAAAATGCTATACTAAACAAATGCATTGGTGTAATATTACGAAACTCAGATTGTGTCATCAGCACCATCCCCTGAAGGCAACCAAAATATTTCAAGACAGCGCCACCTAGTGGTCAAAAGTTATAACAAAATTTCCAAAAAGGCTAATAACTTTTGAATAAATCTGGCTATTGAAATGCCACGGGTCTTAATAGATTCCTTGGGTCAAGCCGAGAACATAGATACCAAGTTTTCCTTATTTGGCCAAACTTCCTGTCCGCCATCTTGATTTTCATTCAAAACCTACTTTTTCGAACTCCTCCTAGACCGTTTGTCCGATTTTCACCAAAATCGAATCGTATCATCTCCAGACTGTGCCGACAAAAAGTTATGGATTTCGTGTCGAT
Organism: Abramis brama; assembly: GCF_963993115.1. Taxonomy (NCBI): domain Eukaryota; kingdom Metazoa; phylum Chordata; class Actinopteri; order Cypriniformes; family Leuciscidae; genus Abramis; species Abramis brama. The sequence continues at coordinate 18,759,137 of NC_139971.1, forward strand.
TGATGAAACCGTTTTCGTATAGCACAGCAGCAAAGTTGAGGCATGATGCCAAAATGACTATTCAGGCTTTATATCTGCAATGCCTCGACATATTGACACAAAACTTTGTATGTGTCACTGTCTCCTTACTCTGACCACACCACATCAATTTCGTAACAGCGCCACCTTTTGGTCAAAAGTGACAATCCATTAAATCATATTTTGAATCACTTTTTACATGATTTTTCAGCCATTTCGCCTAAAATCCTCTTTAAATGTCTTTAATTGCTCATTGTTTCAGACATGTTGGCATGTCTTGTCGTCTTATTCTGCTTGGCCCCGGTAATTGCTGCTTGCAGCTATATTTATTATTATTATTCTTCCGCTCTGGGAGTCTATGGCAGCCCATAGAACCGATTGCGGGAAAGTTGTTTTGGTTTGACATTCTGATAGAGGACAGTCCCAACATTAAATACACCAATTTTGGTGTTTCTAAGTCATTCCCTCTAGCGCCACCACCTGTCCAAAGTTTCACTTTTACTTTGCTAATAACTTTTGAACCGTAAGGCCAATCAACAAAATTATTTTTTCCTCTGATTCCTGACCTCATGGCGATTCGATTGCACCCTATGACGTCATTTTCCGTCATAAAAATATGGCCGCCATCTTGAATTTTCAAAAAAAGCTACTTTTTCGAACTCGTCCTAGACGGTTTGTCCGATTTGCATGAAAATTGAACCAGATCATCTTCAGGTAGTGCTGACCAAAAGTTATGGAATTCAAATGGATTCGTCAAACCGTTTTCGATAAACGCACAAATACATTTTACGTAGCGCTAGCAAAAACAGTCGTAAGGCCGTATCTCCGCAACGGTTTATCGTATTCAGACCAAACTTGGTACTTGTACTCACAAGCATGACCTGAGGCTACATGCTGTGTTTCGGCGCAGCGCCACCTACTGGTCCGGAGATATGAAAAATGGCTATTTTTGCTTATAACTTCTGAACAGTTTGTCCAAAAATCATACAATTGGTCTCGTTAGATTCAGGGCAACATGCCGAGTCGACTGATATCCAATTTGACCATATCGGTCATTTTGGCTGTCGGCCATTTTGAATTTTGTGCTAAAATGCTGTATTTTAACAACGCATGAACGGATTGTTACAAATCTTGGTATGGGTCATCAGCACGATGTCTTGAAGAAGTGTGAGAAGTTTCGAAACAGCGCCACCTAGTGGTGAATTTTTTTTTTCAAATGCTTATAACTTTGGGTGTGGTCGACGTATTTTCACGAAACTCATCTCCTTAGACTCCTGAATCGTTGCCGAGTCCAACGATACCAAACATGCTAGGTTTCGCCTTACGGTTTGTGTAGCGTTGTGATTTAGCGCTTAAAAAACATTAGGCTATATCTTCGAAACCGTTTGTCCGATCGAGACGAAACCACCGTCAGAAGTTTGGAAACATAGGTCGATAGCTATACGCCAATGCCCAAATGCGAAAATATTGATGTTTAGGGGTAGTAATATTCAATCAAAGTCATGTGTCAGTCATTTTTTACGTGTTTTTTCATATAAATGTCTATAACTCCGAAGCAAATTGAGATTTTTGCACCAAAATCGACACATATATGTATGGGCTCACTCTGAGGACACATAAAAAAAATGGTGGGACTGAGCCTCTTGGTGGCGCTATAATAGAACAAAACATGAAATTCCCATTGACTTCAATGCAGTTTTGTGAAATAAAATGCTATACTTAACAAATGCATTGGTGTAATATTACGAAACTCAGAATGTGCCATCAGCACCATCCCCTGAAGGTACCCAAAATATTTAGAGACAGCGTCACCTAGTGGTCAAAAGTTATAATAGCATTTCCAAAACTGCTAATAACTTTTGAATACATCGGCCTATGTAAATACCACTGGTCTTAATAGATTCCTTGGATCAAGCCGAGAACATATATACCAAATTTTCCTTATTTGGTCAAACTTCTTGTCCGCCATCTTGATTTTCATTCAAAACCTACTTTTTCGAACTCCTCCTAGACCGTTTGTCCGATTTTCACCAAAATCGAATCGTATCATCTCCAGACTGTGCCGACTAAAAGTTATGGATTTCGTGTCGATAGACGAAACCGTTTTCGTATAGCGCAGCAGCAAAGTTGAGACATGATGCTAATAGCACTAATTAAGGCTTTATCTCTGCAATGCCTTGAAATATTGACACCAAACTTTGTATGTGTCATTGTAACTTCATTCTGACCACATCACATCAGTTTTGTAACTGCGCCACCTATTGGTCGAAAGTGATAATCCATCAAATCATATTTTTAATTATTGTTTCTATGATTTTTCAGGCATTTTGCCTAAAATCCTCTTTAAATGTCTTTATTGCTCATTGTTGCAGTTGGTCTGACACTTTCAGACATGTTGGCATGTCTTGTCGTCTTATTCTGCTTGGCCCCGGTAATGGCTGCTTGCAGCTATATTTCTTCTTCTTCTTCTTCTTCTTCTTCTTCTTCCGCTCTTGGAGTCTATGGCAGCCCATAGAACCGATTGCGGGAAAGTTGTTTTGGTTTGACATTCTGATAGAGCACAGTCCCAACATTAAATACACCAATTTTGGTGTTTCTAAGTCATTCCCTCTAGCGCCACCACCTGTCCAAAGTTTCACTTTTATTTTGCTAATAACTTTTGAACTGTAAGGCCAATCAACAAAATTATTTTTTCCTCTGATTCCTGAGCTCATGCCGATTCGATTGCATCCTATGACTTCATTTTCTGTAATAAAAATATGGCCGCCATTTTGATTCATTCGAAAAACCTACTTTTTCGAACTCGTCCTAGACGGTTTGTCCGATTTGCACGAAAATTGAACCAGATCATCTTCAGGCAGTGCTGACCAAAAGTTATGGAATTCAAATTGATTCGTCAAACCGTTTTCAATAAACGCACGAACAAATTTTACGTAGCGCCTGCAAAAACAGTCGTAAGGCTGTATCTCTGCAACGGTTTATCGTATTCAGACCAAACTTGGTACATGTCATCACAAGCATGACCTGAGGCTACATGCTGCGTTTCGGCGCAGCGCCACCTACTGGTCCGGAGATATGAAAAATGGCTATTTTTGCTTATAACTTCTGAACAGTTTGTCCAAAAATCATAAAATTGGTCTCGTTAGATTCAGGGCGACATGCCGAGTCGACTGATATCCAATTTTACCATATCGGCCATTTTGACTGTCGGCCATTTTGAATTATGTGCTAAAATGCTGTATTTTATGAACGCATGAACGGATTGTTACGAAACTTGGCATGGGTCATCAGCACGATGTCCTGAAGGAGTGTGAGAAGTTTCGAAACAGCGCCACCTAGTGGGGAATTTTTTTTTTCAAATGCTTATAACTTTGGGTGCGGTCGACTTATTTTCACGAGACTCATCTAATTAGACTCCTGAAACCTTGCCGAGTCCTACGATACCAAACATGCTAGGTTTCGCCTTACGGTTTGTGTAGCGTTGTGATTTAGCGCTTAAAAAACATTAGGCTATATCTTCGAAACCGCTTGTCCGATCGAGACGAAACCACCGTCAGAAGTTTGGAAACATAGGTCGATAGCTATACACCAATGCCCAAATGCGAAAATATTGATGTTTAGGGGTAGTAAAATTCAAACAAAGTCATGTGTCAGTCATTTTTTACGTGTTTTTTCATATAAATGTTTATAACTCTAAAGCAAATTGAGATATTTTCACCAAAACTGACACACATATGTATGGGCTCACTCTGAGGACACGTAAAAAAAATTGTGGGACTGAGCCTCTTGGTGGCGCTATAATAGAACAAAACATGAAATTCCCATTGACTTCAATACAGTTTTGTGAGATAAAATGCTATTTTCATTCAAAACCTACTTTTTCGAACTCCTCCCACACCGTTTGTCCGATTTTCACCAAAATCGAATCGTATCATCCCCAGACTGTGCCGACTAAAAGTTATGGATTTCGTGTCAATTGACGAAACCGTTTTCGTATAGCGCAGCAGCAAATTTGAGGCATGATGCTAATAGCACTATTCAGGCTTTATCTCTGCAATGCCTTGACATATTGACACCAAACTTTGTATGTGTCATTGTCTCCTCACTCTGACCACATCACATCAGTTTTGTAACTGCGCCACCTATTTGTCGAAAGTGATAATCCATTAAATCATATTTTTAATTAGTTTCTATGATTTTTCAGCCATTTCGTCTAAAATCCTCTTTAAATGTCTTTAATTGCTCATTGTTGCAGTTGGTCTGACACTTTCAGACATGTCGGCATGTCTTGTCGTCTTATTCTGCTTGGCCCCGGTAATTGCTGCTTGCAGCTATATTTATTATTATTATTCTTCTTCCGACTGGGCGTCTATGGCAGCCCATAGAACCGATTGCGGGAAAGTTGTTTTGGTTTGACATTCTGATAGAGGACAGTCCCAACATTAAATACACCAATTTTTGTGTTTCTAAGTCATTCCCTCTAGCGCCACCACCTGTCCAAAGTTTCACTTTTATTTTGCTAATAACTTTTGAACCGTAAGGCCAATCAACAAAATTCTTTTTTCCTCTTATTTCTGAGCTCATGCCGATTCGATTGCACCCTATGACGTCATTTTCCGTCATATAAATATGGCCGCCATTTTTAATTTTCTGAAAAAGCTACTTTTTCGAACTCGTCCTAGACGGTTTGTCCGATTTGCACGAAAATTGAACCAGATCATCTTCAGGCAGTGCTGACCAAAAGTTATGGAATTCAAATTGATTCGTCAAACCGTTTTTGATAAACGCACGAATACATTTTACGTAGCGCTAGCAAAAACAGTCGTAAGGCTGTATCTCCGCAACGGTTTATCGTATTCAGACCAAACTTGGTACATGTACTCACAAGCATGACCTGAGGCAACATGCTGCGTTTCGGCGCAGCGCCACCTACTGGTCCGGAGATATGAAAAATGGCTATTTTTGCTTATAACTTCTGAACAATTTGTCCAAAAATCATAAAATTGGTCTCGTTAGATTCAGGGCAACATGCCGAGTCGACTGATATCCAATTTTACCATATCGGTCATTTTGGCTGTCGGCCATTTTGAATTTTGTGCTAAAATTCTGTATTTTATGAACGCATGAACGGATTGTTACGAAACGTGGTATGGATCATCAGCACAATGCCCTGAATGAGCCTGAGAAGTTTCGAAACAGCGCCACCTAGTGGTGAATTTTTTTTTTCAAACGCTTATAACTTTGGGTGTGGTCGACTTATTTTCACAAGACTAGTCTAATTAGTCTCCTGAAACCTTGCCGAGTCCTACAATACCAAACATGCTAGGTTTCGCCTTACAGTTTGTGTAGCGTTGTGATTTAGCGCTTAAAAAACATTAGGCTATATCTTCGAAACCGTTTGTCCGATCGAGACGAAACCATCGTCAGAAGTTTGGAAACATAGGTCGATAGCTAAACGCCAATGCCCAAATGCGAAAATATTGATGTTTAGGGGTAGTAAAATTCAATCAAAGTCATGTGTCAGTCATTTTTTACGTGTTTTTTCATATAAATGTCTATAACTCTAAAGCGAATTGAGATATTTTCACCAAAACTGACACACATATGCATGGGCTCACTCTGAGGACACGTAAAAAAAATTGTGGGACTGAGCCTCTTGGTGGCGCTATAACAGAACAAAACATGAAATTCCCATTGACTTCAATACAGTTTTGTGAAATAAAATGCTATTTTCATTCACAATCTACTTTTTCGAACTCCTCCCACACCGTTTGTCCGATTTTCACCAAAATCGAATCATATCATCTCCAGACTGTGCCGACTAAAAGTTATGGATTTCGTGTCGATTGACGAAACCGTTTTCGTATAGCGCAGCAGCAAAGTTGAGGCATGATGCTAAAAGCATTATTCAGGCTTTATCTCTGCAATGCCTTGACATATTGACACCAAACTTTGTATGTGTCATTGTCACTTCACTCTGACCACATCACATCAGTTTTGTAACTGCGCCACCTATTGGTCGAAAGTGATAATCCATTAAATCATATTTTTATTTACTGTTTCTATGATTTTTCAGGCATTTTGCCTAAAATCCTCTTTAATGTCTTTAATTGCTCATTGCCGCAGTTGGTCTGACACTTTCAGACATGTTGGCATGTCTTGTCGTCTTATTCTGCTTGGCCCCGGTAATTGCTGCTTGCAGCTATATTTAGGGGCCAAGCACCGAAGGTGCGGAGGCACCTATTGTGTTTGTTCCGGTTCTTATTAGGGGCCAAGCACCGAAGGTGCGGAGGCACCTATTGTATCTGTTCCCGTTCTTATTATTATTATTCTTCTTCTTCCGCCATGGGAGTCTATGGCAGCCCATAGAACCGATTGCGGGAAAGTTGTTTTGGTTTGACATTCTGATAGAGGACAGTCCCAACATTAAGTACACCAATTTTGGTGTGTCTAAGTCATTCCCTCTAGCGCCACCACCTGTCCAAAGTTTCACTTTTACTTTGCTAATAACTTTTGAACCGTAAGGCCAATCAGCGAAATCCTTTTTTCCTCTGATTCCTGAGCTCATGACGATTCGATTGCACCCTATATCGTCATTTTCCGTCATAAAAACATGGCCGCCATTTTGAATTTTCCTAAAAAGGTACTTTTTCGAACTCGTCCTAGACGGTTTGTCCGATTTGCACGAAAATTGAATCGGATCATCTTCAGGCAGGGTTGACAAAAAGTTATTAAAATCTTGTTGATTCGTCAAACCGTTGTCGATAAACGCTCGAACAAATTTTACGTAGCGCTTGCAAAAACAGTCGTAAGGCTGTATCTCCGCAACGGTTTATCGTATTCAGACCAAACTTGGTACATGTACTCACAAGCATGACCTGAGGCTACATGCTGCGTTTCGGCACAGCGCCACCTACAGGTCCGGAGATATGAAAAATGGCTATTTTTGCTTATAACTTCTGAACAGTTTGTCCAAAAATCATAAAATTGGTCTTGATAGATTCAGGGCGTCATGCCGAGTCGACTGATATCCAATTTTGCCATATCGGCCAATTTGACTGTCGGCCATTTTGAATTTTGTGCTAAAATGCTGTATTTTAACAACGCATGAACGGATTGTTACGAAACTTGGTATGGGTCATCAGCACGATGTCCTGAAGGAGTGTGAGAAGTTTCGAAACAGCGCCACCTAGTGGTGAATTTTTTTTTTCAAATGCTTATAACTTTGGGTGTGATCGACTTATTTTCACGAAACTCATCTCATTGGACTCCTGAATCGTTGCCGAGTCCAACGATACCAAACATGTTAGGTTTCGCCTAACGGTTTGTGTAGCATTGTGATTTAGCGCTTAAAAAACATTAGGCTATATCTTCGAAACCGTTTGTCCGATTGAGACGAAACCACCGTCAGAAGTTTGGAATCATAGCTTGTTAACTATATGCTAATGCCCAAATGTGAAAATATTGATGTTTAGGGGTAGTAATATTCAATCAAAGTCATGTGTCAGTAATTTTTTACGTGTTTTTTCATATAAATGTCTATAACTCCGAAGCAAATTGAGATTTTTGCACCAAAATCGACACATATATGTATGGGCTCACTCTGATGACACATAAAAAAAATGGTGGGACTGAGCCTCTTGGTGGCGCTATAATAGAACAAAACATGAAATTCCCATTGATTTCAATAGAGTTTTGTGAAATAAAATGCTATACTAAACAAATGCATTGGTGTAATATTACGAAACTCAGAATGTGCCTTCAGCACCATCCCCTGAAGGTACTCAAAATATTTCGAAACAGCGCCACCTAGTGGTCAAAAGTTATAACAAAATTTCCAAAAAGGCTAATAACTTTTGAATAAATCTATCTATTGAAATGCCACTGGTCTTAATAGATTCCTTGGGTCAAGCCGAGAACATAGATACCAAGTTTTCCTTATTTGGCCGAACTTCCTGTCCGCCATCTTGATGTTCAGTCAAAACCTACTTTTTCGAACTCCTCCTAGACCGTTTGTCCGATTTTCACCAAAATCGAATCGTATCATCTCCAGACCGTGCCGACTAAAAGTTATGGATTTCGTGTCGATAGACAAAACCGTTTTCGTATAGCGCAGCAGCAAAGTTGAGGCATGATGCTAATAGCACTATTCAGGCTTTATCTCTGCAATGCCTTGACATATTGACACCAAACTTTGTATGTGTCATTGTCACTTCACTCTGACCACATCACATCAGTTTTGTAACTGCGCCACCTATTGGTCGAAAGTGATAATCCATAAAATCATATTTTTAATTATTGTTTCTATGATTTTTCAGGCATTTTGCATAAAATCCTCTTTAAAGTCTATAATTGCTCATTGTTGCAGTTGGTCTGACACTTTCAGACATGTTGGCATGTCTTGTCGTCTTATTCTGCTTGGCCCCGGTAATTGCTGCTTGCAGCTATATTTATTATTCTTCTTCTTCTTCTTCTTCTTCTTCCGCCATGGGAGTCTATGGCAGCCCATAGAACCGATTGCGGGAAAGTTGTTTTGGTTTGACATTCTGATAGAGGACCGTCTCAACATTAAATACACCAATTTTGGTGTTTCTAAGTCATTCCCTCTAGCGCCACCACCTGTCCAAAGTTTCACTTTTATTTTGCTAATAACTTTTGAACCGTAAGGCCAATCAGCGAAATTCTTTTTTCCTCTGATTCCTGAGCTCATGGCGATTCGATTGCACCCTATGACGTCATTTGCCGTCATAAAAATATGGCCGCCATCTTGAATTTTCAAAAAAAGCTACTTTTTCGAACTCGTCCTAGACGGTTTGTCCGATTTGCACGAAAATTGAACCAGATCATCTTCAGGTAGTGCTGACAAAAAGTTATGGAATTCAAATGGATTCGTCAAACCGTTTTCGATAAACGCACGAATACATTTTACGTAGCGCTAGCAAAAACAGTCGTAAGGCCGTATCTCCGCAACGGTTTATCGTATTCAGACCAAACTTGGTACTTGTACTCACAAGCATGACCTGAGGCTACATGCTGTGTTTCGGCGCAGCGCCACCTACTGGTCCGGAGATATGAAAAATGGCTATTTTTGCTTATAACTTCTGAACAGTTTGTCCAAAAATCATACAATTGGTCTCGTTAGATTCAGGGCAACATGCCGAGTCGACTGATATCCAATTTTGCCATATCGGTCATTTTGGCTGTCGGCCATTTTGAATTTTGTGCTAAAATTCTGTATTTTATGAACGCATGAACGGATTGTTACGAAACGTGGTATGGGTCATCAGCACGATGCCCTGAATGAGCCTGAGAAGTTTCGAAACAGCGCCACCTAGTGGTGAATTTTTTTTTTCAAATGCTTATAACTTTGGGTGTGGTCGACTTATTTTCACGAAACTCATCTTTTTAGACTCCTGAATCGTTGCCGAGTCCTACGATACCAAACATGCTAGGTTTCGCCTTACGGTTTGTGTAGCGTTGTGATTTAGCGCTTAAAAAACATTTGGCTATATCTTTGAAACCGCTAGTCCGATCGAGACGAAACCACCGTCAGAAGTTTGGAAACATAGGTCGATAGCTATACGCCAATGCCCAAATGCGAAAATATTGATGTTTAGGGGTACTAATTTCCAATCAAAGTCATGTGTCAGTCATTTTTTCGTGTTTTTTCATATAAATGTCTATAACTCCGAAGCGAATTGAGATATTTTCACCAAAATTGACACACATATGTATGGGCTCACTCTGAGGACACGTAAAAAAAATTGTGGGACTGAGCCTCTTGGTGGCGCTATAATTGAACAAAATATGAAATTCCCATTGACTTCAATACAGTTTTGTGAAATAAAATGCTATACTAAACAAATGCATTGGTGTAATATTACGAAACTCAGATTGTGTCATCAGCACCATCCCCTGAAGGCAACCAAAATATTTCAAGACAGCGCCACCTAGTGGTCAAAAGTTATAACAAAATTTCCAAAAAGGCTAATAACTTTTGAATAAATCTGGCTTTTGAAATGCCACTGGTCTTAATAGATTCCTTGGGTCAAGCCGAGAACATAGATACCAAGTTTTCCTTATTTGGCCAAACTTCCTGTCCGCCATCTTGATTTTCATTCAAAACCTACTTTTTCGAACTCCTCCTAGACCGTTTGTCCGATTTTCACCAAAATCGAATCGTATCATCTCCAGACTGTGCCGACAAAAAGTTATGGATTTCGTGTCGATTGATGAAACCGTTTTCGTATAGCACAGCAGCAAAGTTGAGGCATGATGCCAAAATGACTATTCAGGCTTTATATCTGCAATGCCTCGACATATTGACACAAAACTTTGTATGTGTCACTGTCTCCTTACTCTGACCACACCACATCAATTTCGTAACAGCGCCACCTTTTGGTCAAAAGTGACAATCCATTAAATCATATTTTGAATCACTTTTTACATGATTTTTCAGCCATTTCGCCTAAAATCCTCTTTAAATGTCTTTAATTGCTCATTGTTGCAGTTGGTCTGACACTTTCAGACATGTCGGCATGTCTTGTCGTCTTATTCTGCTTGGCCCCGGTAATTGCTGCTTGCAGCTATATTTATTATTATTATTCTTCTTCCGACTGGGCGTCTATGGCAGCCCATAGAACCGATTGCGGGAAAGTTGTTTTGGTTTGACATTCTGATAGAGGACAGTCCCAACATTAAATACACCAATTTTTGTGTTTCTAAGTCATTCCCTCTAGCGCCACCACCTGTCCAAAGTTTCACTTTTATTTTGCTAATAACTTTTGAACCGTAAGGCCAATCAACAAAATTCTTTTTTCCTCTGATTCCTGAGCTCATGCCGATTCGATTGCACCCTATGACGTCATTTTCCGTCATATAAATATGGCCGCCATTTTGAATTTTCTGAAAAATATACTTTTTCGAACTCGTCCTAGACGGTTTGTCCGATTTGCACGAAAATTGAACCAGATCATCTTCAGGCAGTGCTGACCAAAAGTTGTGGAATTCAAATTGATTCGTCAAACCGTTTTCGATAAACGCACGAATACATTTTACGTAGCGCTAGCAAAAACAGTCGTAAGGCTGTATCTCCGCAACGGTTTATCGTATTCAGACCAAACTTGGTACATGTACTCACAAGCATGACCTGAGGCAACATGCTGCGTTTCGGCGCAGCGCCACCTACTGGTCCGGAGATATGAAAAATGGCTATTTTTGCTTATAACTTCTGAACAATTTGTCCAAAAATCATAAAATTGGTCTCGTTAGATTCAGGGCAACATGCCGAGTCGACTGATATCCAATTTTACCATATCGGTCATTTTGGCTGTCGGCCATTTTGAATTTTGTGCTAAAATTCTGTATTTTATGAACGCATGAACGGATTGTTACGAAACGTGGTATGGATCATCAGCACAATGCCCTGAATGAGCCTGAGAAGTTTCGAAACAGCGCCACCTAGTGGTGAATTTTTTTTTTCAAACGCTTATAACTTTGGGTGTGGTCGACTTATTTTCACAAGACTAGTCTAATTAGTCTCCTGAAACCTTGCCGAGTCCTACAATACCAAACATGCTAGGTTTCGCCTTACGGTTTGTGTAGCGTTGTGATTTAGCGCTTAAAAAACATTAGGCTATATCTTCGAAACCGTTTGTCCGATCGAGACGAAACCATCGTCAGAAGTTTGGAAACATAGGTCGATAGCTATACGCCAATGCCCAAATGCGAAAATATTGATGTTTAGGGGTAGTAAAATTCAATCAAAGTCATGTGTCAGTCATTTTTTACGTGTTTTTTCATATAAATGTCTATAACTCTAAAGCGAATTGAGATATTTTCACCAAAACTGACACACATATGCATGGGCTCACTCTGAGGACACGTAAAAAAAATTGTGGGACTGAGCCTCTTGGTGGCGCTATAACAGAACAAAACATGAAATTCCCATTGACTTCAATACAGTTTTGTGAAATAAAATGCTATTTTCATTCACAATCTACTTTTTCGAACTCCTCCCACACCGTTTGTCCGATTTTCACCAAAATCGAATCATATCATCTCCAGACTGTGCCGACTAAAAGTTATGGATTTCGTGTCGATTGACGAAACCGTTTTCGTATAGCGCAGCAGCAAAGTTGAGGCATGATGCTAAAAGCATTATTCAGGCTTTATCTCTGCAATGCCTTGACATATTGACACCAAACTTTGTATGTGTCATTGTCACTTCACTCTGACCACATCACATCAGTTTTGTAACTGCGCCACCTATTGGTCGAAAGTGATAATCCATTAAATCATATTTTTATTTACTGTTTCTATGATTTTTCAGGCATTTTGCCTAAAATCCTCTTTAATGTCTTTAATTGCTCATTGCCGCAGTTGGTCTGACACTTTCAGACATGTTGGCATGTCTTGTCGTCTTATTCTGCTTGGCCCCGGTAATTGCTGCTTGCAGCTATATTTATTATTATTCTTCTTCCGACTGGGCGTCTATGGCAGCCCATAGAACCGATTGCGGGAAAGTTGTTTTGGTTTGACATTCTGATAGAGGACAGTCCCAACATTAAATACACCAATTTTTGTGTTTCTAAGTCATTCCCTCTAGCGCCACCACCTGTCCAAAGTTTCACTTTTATTTTGCTAATAACTTTTGAACCGTAAGGCCAATCAACAAAATTCTTTTTTCCTCTTATTTCTGAGCTCATGCCGATTCGATTGCACCCTATGACGTCATTTTCCGTCATATAAATATGGCCGCCATTTTTAATTTTCTGAAAAAGCTACTTTTTCGAACTCGTCCTAGACGGTTTGTCCGATTTGCACGAAAATTGAACCAGATCATCTTCAGGCAGTTTTGACCAAAAGTTATGGAATTCAAATTGATTCGTCAAACCGTTTTCGATAAACGCACGAATACATTTTACGTAGCGCTAGCAAAAACAGTCGTAAGGCTGTATCTCCGCAAAGGTTTATCGTATTCAGACCAAACTTGGTACATGTACTCACAAGCATGACCTGAGGCTACATGCTGCGTTTCGGCGCAGCGCCACCTACTGGTCCGGAGATATGAAAAATGGCTATTTTTGCTTATAACTTCTGAACAGTTTGTCCAAAAATCATACAATTGGTCTCGTTAGATTCAGGGCAACATGCCGAGTCGACTGATATCCAATTTGACCATATCGGTCATTTTGGCTGTCGGCCATTTTGAATTTTGTGCTAAAATTCTGTATTTTATGAACGCATGAACGGATTGTTACGAAACGTGGTATGGGTCATCAGCACAATGCCCTGAATGAGCCTGAGAAGTTTCGAAACAGCGCCACCTAGTGGTGAATTTTTTTTTTCAAATGCTTATAACTTTGGGTGTGGTCGACTTATTTTCACGAAACTCATCTTTTTAGACTCCTGAATCGTTGCCGAGTCCTACGATACCAAACATGCTAGGTTTCGCCTTACGGTTTGTGTAGCGTTGTGATTTAGCGCTTAAAAAACATTTGGCTATATCTTTGAAACCGCTAGTCCGATCGAGACGAAACCACCGTCAGAAGTTTGGAAACATAGGTCGATAGCTACACGCCAATGCCCAAATGCGAAAATATTGATGTTTAGGGGTACTAATTTCCAATCAAAGTCATGTGTCAGTCATTTTTTTCGTGTTTTTTCATATAAATGTCTATAACTCCGAAGCGAATTGAGATATTTTCACCAAAATTGACACACATATGTATGGGCTCACTCTGAGGACACGTAAAAAAAATTGTGGGACTGAGCCTCTTGGTGGCGCTATAATTGAACAAAATATGAAATTCCCATTGACTTCAATACAGTTTTGTGAAATACAATGCTATACTAAACAAATGCATTGGTGTAATATTACGAAACTCAGATTGTGTCATCAGCACCATCCCCTGAAGGCAACCAAAATATTTCAAGACAGCGCCACCTAGTGGTCAAAAGTTATAACAAAATTTCCAAAAAGGCTAATAACTTTTGAATAAATCTGGCTATTGAAATTCCACGGTTCTTAATAGATTCCTTGGGTCAAGCCGAGAACATAGATACCAAGTTTTCCTTATTTGGCCAAACTTCCTGTCCGCCATCTTGATTTTCATTCAAAACCTACTTTTTCGAACTCCTCCTAGACCGTTTGTCCGATTTTCACCAAAATCGAATCGTATCATCTCCAGACTGTGCCGACAAAAAGTTATGGATTTCGTGTCGATTGATGAAACCGTTTTCGTATAGCACAGCAGCAAAGTTGAGGCATGATGCCAAAATGACTATTCAGGCTTTATATCTGCAATGCCTCGACATATTGACACAAAACTTTGTATGTGTCACTGTCTACTTACTCTGACCACACCACATCAATTTCGTAACAGCGCCACCTTTTGGTCAAAAGTGACAATCCATTAAATCATATTTTGAATCACTTTTTACATGATTTTTCAGCCATTTCGCCTAAAATCCTCTTTAAATGTCTTTAATTGCTCATTGTTGCAGTTGGTCTGACACTTTCAGACATTTTGGCATGTCTTGTCGTCTTATTCTGCTTGGCCCCGGTAATTGCTGCTTGCAGCTATATTTATTATTATTCTTCATTTTTCCGACTGGGAGTCTATGGCAGCCCATAGAACCGCTTGCGGGAAAGTTATAAAATTTGGCACACTGATAGAGGAGAGTCTGAACTATCAGCATAGCAAATTTGGAGTCTGCAATTCATTCCCTCTAGCGCCACCAGCTGTCCAAAGTTGCACTCATGTTTATGCTAATAACTTTTGAACCACAAGGGCTAGAAACAAAATTCTTTTTTCCTCTTATTCCTTGGCTCAGTACGATTCGATTGCACCATATGACGTCATTTTCCGTCATGAAAATTTTTCCGCCATTTTGAATTTTCCGAAAAACCTACTTTTTCGAACTCCTCCTAGGCCGTTACTCCGATTTTCACGAAAATTGAACCAGATCATCTCCAGACCATGCTGACAAAAAGTTATGGAATTCAAGTTGATTCTCCAAACCGTTTTCGATAAACCCTCGAACAAATTTTACGTAGCGCTTGCGAAAACAGACATAAGGCTGTATCTCCGCAACGCTTTATTGGATTCAGACCACACTTGGTCCATGTCATCACAAGCATGACCTGAGGCAACATGCTGCGTTTCGGCACAGCACCACCTACTGGTCCGGAGATATGAAAAATAGATTTTTTTTCTTATAATTTCTGAACAGTTTGTCCAAAAATCATAAATTTGGTCTTGTTAGATTCAGGGCGTCATGCTGAGTCGATTTATATCCAATTTTCCCAGATCAGCCATTTTGGCTGTCGGCCATTTTGAATTTTGTGCTAAAATGCTGTATTTTAAGAACGCATTAACGGATTGTTACGAAAATTGGTATGGGTCATCAGCACAATGCCTTGAAGTAGCGTGAGAAGTTTCGAGACAGCGCCTCCTAGTGGTCAAAAGTTATAACAAAATTTACATAAAAGCTAATAACTTTTGAATGAATCTGGCTATTGAAATGCCACTGGTCTTAATAGATTCCTTGGGTCAAGCCGAGAACATAGATACCAAGTTTACCTTATTTGGCCGAACTTCCTGTCCGCCATCTTGATTTTCATTCAAAACCTACTTTTTCGAACTCCTCCTAGACCGTTTGTCCGATTTTCACCAAAATCGAATCGTATCATCTCCAGACTGTGCCGACAAAAAATTATGGATTTCGTGTCGATTGATGAAACCGTTTTCGTATAGCACAGCAGCAAAGTTGAGGCATGATGCCAAAATGACTATTCAGGCTTTATATCTGCAATGCCTCGACATATTGACACAAAACTTTGTATGTGTCACTGTCTCCTTACTCTGACCACACCACATCAATTTCGTAACAGCGCCACCTTTTGGTCAAAAGTGACAATCCATTAAATCATATTTTGAATCACTTTTTACATGATTTTTCAGCCATTTCGCCTAAAATCCTCTTTAAATGTCTTTAATTGCTCATTGTTGCAGTTGGTCTGACACTTTCAGACATGTTGGCATGTCTTGTCGTCTTATTCTGCTTGGCCCCGGTAATTGCTGCTTGCAGCTATATTTAGGGGCCAAGCACCGAAGGTGCGGAGGCACCTATTGTGTTTGTTCCGGTTCTTATTATTAGGGGCCAAGCACCGAAGGTGCGGAGGCACCTATTGTGTTTGTTCCGGTTCTTATTATTATTATTATTATTCTTCCGACTGGGCGTCTATGGCAGCCCATAGAACTGATTGCGGGAAAGTTGTTTTGGTTTGACATTCTGATAGAGGACAGTCCCAACATTAAATACACCAATTTTTGTGTTTCTAAGTCATTCCCTCTAGCGCCACCACCTGTCCAAAGTTTCACTTTTATTTTGCTAAT
This sequence comes from Abramis brama, assembly GCF_963993115.1. Classification (NCBI taxonomy): domain Eukaryota; kingdom Metazoa; phylum Chordata; class Actinopteri; order Cypriniformes; family Leuciscidae; genus Abramis; species Abramis brama. Next base: position 18,775,558 of record NC_139971.1, read on the forward strand.
AACTTTTGAACCGTAAGGCCAATCAACAAAATTCTTTTTTCCTCTGATTCCTGAGCTCATGCCGATTCGATTGCACCCTATGACGTCATTTTCCGTCATATACATATGGCCGCCATTTTGAATTTTCTGAAAAATATACTTTTTCGAACTCGTCCTAGACGGTTTGTCCGATTTGCACGAAAATTGAACCAGATCATCTTCAGGCAGTGCTGACCAAAAGTTATGCAATTCAAATTGATTCGTCAAACCGTTTTCGATACACGCACGAATACATTTTACGTAGCGCTAGCAAAAACAGTCGTAAGGCTGTATCTCCGCAACGGTTTATCGTATTCAGACCAAACTTGGTACATGTACTCACAAGCATGACCTGAGGCAACATGCTGCGTTTCGGCGCAGCGCCACCTACTGGTCCGGAGATATGAAAAATGGCTATTTTTGCTTATAACTTCTGAACAATTTGTCCAAAAATCATAAAATTGGTCTCGTTAGATTCAGGGCAACATGCCGAGTCGACTGATATCCAATTTTACCATATCGGTCATTTTGGCTGTCGGCCATTTTGAATTTTGTGCTAAAATTCTGTATTTTATGAACGCATGAACGGATTGTTACGAAACGTGGTATGGATCATCAGCACAATGCCCTGAATGAGCCTGAGAAGTTTCGAAACAGCGCCACCTAGTGGTGAATTTTTTTTTTCAAACGCTTATAACTTTGGGTGTGGTCGACTTATTTTCACGAGACTAGTCTAATTAGTCTCCTGAAACCTTGCCGAGTCCTACAATACCAAACATGCTAGGTTTCGCCTTACGGTTTGTGTAGCGTTGTGATTTAGCGCTTAAAAAACATTAGGCTATATCTTCGAAACCGTTTGTCCGATCGAGACGAAACCATCGTCAGAAGTTTGGAAACATAGGTCGATAGCTATATGCCAATGCCCAAATGCGAAAATATTGATGTTTAGGGGTAGTAAAATTCAATCAAAGTCATGTGTCAGTCATTTTTTACGTGTTTTTTCATATAAATGTCTATAACTCTAAAGCGAATTGAGATATTTTCACCAAAACTGACACACATATGCATGGGCTCACTCTGAGGACACGTAAAAAAAATTGTGGGACTGAGCCTCTTGGTGGCGCTATAACAGAACAAAACATGAAATTCCCATTGACTTCAATACAGTTTTGTGAAATAAAATGCTATTTTCATTCACAATCTACTTTTTCGAACTCCTCCCACACCGTTTGTCCGATTTTCACCAAAATCGAATCATATCATCTCCAGACTGTGCCGACTAAAAGTTATGGATTTCGTGTCGATTGACGAAACCGTTTTCGTATAGCGCAGCAGCAAAGTTGAGGCATGATGCTAAAAGCATTATTCAGGCTTTATCTCTGCAATGCCTTGACATATTGACACCAAACTTTGTATGTGTCATTGTCACTTCACTCTGACCACATCACATCAGTTTTGTAACTGCGCCACCTATTGGTCGAAAGTGATAATCCATTAAATCATATTTTTATTTACTGTTTCTATGATTTTTCAGGCATTTTGCCTAAAATCCTCTTTAATGTCTTTAATTGCTCATTGCCGCAGTTGGTCTGACACTTTCAGACATGTTGGCATGTCTTGTCGTCTTATTCTGCTTGGCCCCGGTAATTGCTGCTTGCAGCTATATTTATTATTATTCTTCTTCCGACTGGGCGTCTATGGCAGCCCATAGAACTGATTGCGGGAAAGTTGTTTTGGTTTGACATTCTGATAGAGGACAGTCCCAACATTAAATACACCAATTTTTGTGTTTCTAAGTCATTCCCTCTAGCGCCACCACCTGTCCAAAGTTTCACTTTTATTTTGCTAATAACTTTTGAACCGTGAGGCCAATCAACAAAATTCTTTTTTCCTCTGATTCCTGAGCTCATGCCGATTCGATTGCACCCTATGACGTCATTTTCCGTCATATAAATATGGCCGCCATTTTGAATTTTCTGAAAAATATACTTTTTCGAACTCTTCCTAGACGGTTTGTCCGATTTGCACGAAAATTTAACCAGATCATCTTCAGGCAGTGCTGACCAAAAGTTATGGAATTCAAATTGATTCGTCAAACCGTTTTCGATAAACGCACGAATACATTTTACGTAGCGCTAGCAAAAACAGTCGTAAGGCTGTATCTCCGCAATGGTTTATCGTATTCAGACCAAACTTGGTACATGTACTCACAAGCATGACCTGAGGCAACATGCTGCGTTTCGGCGCAGCGCCACCTACTGGTCCGGAGATATGAAAAATGGCTATTTTTGCTTATAACTTCTGAACAATTTGTCCAAAAATCATAAAATTGGTCTCGTTAGATTCAGGGCAACATGCCGAGTCGACTGATATCCAATTTTACCATATCGGTCATTTTGGCTGTCGGCCATTTTGAATTTTGTGCTAAAATTCTGTATTTTATGAACGCATGAACGGATTGTTACGAAACGTGGTATGGATCATCAGCACAATGCCCTGAATGAGCCTGAGAAGTTTCGAAACAGCGCCACCTAGTGGTGAATTTTTTTTTTCAAACGCTTATAACTTTGGGTGTGGTCGACTTATTTTCACAAGACTAGTCTAATTAGCCTCCTGAAACCTTGCCGAGTCCTACAATACCAAACATGCTAGGTTTCGCCTTACGGTTTGTGTAGCGTTGTGATTTAGCGCTTAAAAAACATTAGGCTATATCTTCGAAACCGTTTGTCCGATCGAGACGAAACCATCGTCAGAAGTTTGGAAACATAGGTCGATAGCTATACGCCAATGCCCAAATGCGAAAATATTGATGTTTAGGGGTAGTAAAATTCAATCAAAGTCATGTGTCAGTCATTTTTTACGTGTTTTTTCATATAAATGTCTATAACTCTAAAGCGAATTGAGATATTTTCACCAAAACTGACACACATATGCATGGGCTCACTCTGAGGACACCTAAAAAAAATTGTGGGACTGAGCCTCTTGGTGGCGCTATAACAGAACAAAACATGAAATTCCCATTGACTTCAATACAGTTTTGTGAAATAAAATGCTATTTTCATTCACAATCTACTTTTTCGAACTCCTCCCACACCGTTTGTCCGATTTTCACCAAAATCGAATCATATCCTCTCCAGACTGTGCCGACTAAAAGTTATGGATTTCGTGTCGATTGACGAAACCGTTTTCGTATAGCGCAGCAGCAAAGTTGAGGCATGATGCTAAAAGCATTATTCAGGCTTTATCTCTGCAATGCCTTGACATATTGACACCAAACTTTGTATGTGTCATTGTCACTTCACTCTGACCACATCACATCAGTTTTGTAACTGCGCCACCTATTGGTCGAAAGTGATAATCCATTAAATCATATTTTTATTTACTGTTTCTATGATTTTTCAGGCATTTTGCCTAAAATCCTCTTTAATGTCTTTAATTGCTCATTGCCGCAGTTGGTCTGACACTTTCAGACATGTTGGCATGTCTTGTCGTCTTATTCTGCTTGGCCCCGGTAATTGCTGCTTGCAGCTATATTTATTATTATTATTATTATTCTTCCGCCATGGGAGTCTATGGCAGCCCATAGAACCGATTGCGGGAAAGTTATGAAATTTGGCACAATGATAGAGGACAGTCCAAAAAGTCACCATACCAAATTTGGTGTCTTAAAACCAATCCCTCTAGCGCCACCAACTGTCCAAAATTTCACTTTTATTTTGCTAATAACTTTTGAACCGTTTGGCCAATCAACAAAATTCTTTTTTCCTCTGATTCCCGAGCTCATGCCGATTCGATTGCACCCTATGACGTCATTTTCCGGCTTATAAATATGGCCGCCATTTTTAATGGGCTGAAAAAGCTACTTTTTCGAACTCGTCCTAGACGGTTTGTCCGATTTGCACGAAAATTTAACCAGATCATCTTCAGGCAGTGTTGACAAAAAGTTATGGAATTCAAATTGATTCGTCAAACCGTTTTCGATAAACGCTCGAACAAATTTTACGTAGCGCTTGCAAAAACAGTCGTTAGGCTGTATCTCCGCAACGGTTTATCGTATTCAGACCAAACTTGGTACATGTACTCACAAGCATGACTTGAGGCTACATGCTGCGTTTCGGCGCAGCGCCACCTACTGGTCCGGAGATATGAAAAATGGCTATTTTTGCTTATAACTTCTGAACAATTTGTCCAAAAATCATAAAATTGGTCTCGTTAGATTCAGGGCAACATGCCGAGTCGACTGATATCCAATTTTACCATATCGGCCATTTTGACTGTCGGCCATTTTGAATTTTGTGCTAAAATGCTGTATTTTAAGAACGCATGAACGGATTGTTACGAAACTTGGTATGGGTCATCAACACGATGTTCTGAAGGAGCCTGAGAAGTTTCGAAACAGCGCCACCTAGTGGTGAATTTTTTTTTTCAAATGCTTATAACTTTGGGTGTGGTCGACTTATTTTCACGAAACTCATCTTTTTAGACTCCTGAATCGTTGCCGAGTCCTACGATACCAAACATGCTAGGTTTTGCCTTACGGTTTGTGTAGCGTTGTGATTTAGCGCTTAAAAAACATTTGGCTATATCTTTGAAACCGCTAGTCCGATCGAGACGAAACCACCGTCAGAAGTTTGGAAACATAGGTCGATAGCTATACACCAATGCCCAAATGCGAAAATATTGATGTTTAGGGGTACTAATTTCCAATCAAAGTCATGTGTCAGTCATTTTTTTCGTGTTTTTTCATATAAATGTCTATAACTCCGAAGCGAATTGAGATATTTTCACCAAAATTGACACACATATGTATGGGCTCACTCTGAGGACACGTAAAAAAAATTGTGGGACTGAGCCTCTTGGTGGCGCTATAATTGAACAAAATATGAAATTCCCATTGACTTCAATACAGTTTTGTGAAATAAAATGCTATACTAAACAAATGCATTGGTGTAATATTACGAAACTCAGATTGTGTCATCAGCACCATCCCCTGAAGGCAACCAAAATATTTCAAGACAGCGCCACCTAGTGGTCAAAAGTTATAACAAAATTTCCAAAAAGGCTAATAACTTTTGAATAAATCTGGCTATTGAAATGCCACGGGTCTTAATAGATTCCTTGGGTGAAGCCGAGAACATAGATACCAAGTTTTACTTATTTGGCCAAACTTCCTGTCCGCCATCTTGATTTTCATTCAAAACCTACTTTTTCGAACTCCTCCTAGACCGTTTGTCCGATTTTCACCAAAATCGAATCGTATCATCTCCAGATTGTGCCGACAAAAAGTTATGGATTTCGTGTTGATTGATGAAACCGTTTTCGTATAGCACAGCAGCAAAGTTGAGGCATGATGCCAAAATGACTATTCAGGCTTTATATCTGCAATGCCTCGACATATTGACACAAAACTTTGTATGTGTCACTGTCTCCTTACTCTGACCACACCACATCAATTTCGTAACAGCGCCACCTTTTGGTCAAAAGTGACAATCCATTAAATCATATTTTGAATCACTTTTTACATGATTTTTCAGCCATTTCGCCTAAAATCCTCTTTAAATGTCTTTAATTGCTCATTGTTGCAGTTGGTCTGACACTTTCAGACATGTTGGCATGTCTTGTCGTCTTATTCTGCTTGGCCCCGGTAATTGCTGCTTGCAGCTATATTTATTATTATTATTCTTCCGCTCTGGGAGTCTATGGCAGCCCATAGAACCGATTGCGGGAAAGTTGTTTTGGTTTGACATTCTGATAGAGGACAGTCCCAACATTAAATACACCAATTTTGGTGTTTCTAAGTCATTCCCTCTAGCGCCACCACCTGTCCAAAATTTCACTTTTACTTTGCTAATAACTTTTGAACCGTAAGGCCAATCAACAAAATTATTTTTTCCTCTGATTCCTGAGCTCATGGCGATTCGATTGCACCCTATGACGTCATTTTCCGTCATAAAAATATGGCCGCCATCTTGAATTTTCAAAAAAAGCTACTTTTTCGAACTCGTCCTAGACGGTTTGTCCGATTTGCACGAAAATTGAACCAGATCATCTTCAGGTAGTGCTGACAAAAAGTTATGGAATTCAAATTGATTCGTCAAACCGTTTTCGATAAACGCACGAATACATTTTACGTAGCGCTAGCAAAAACAGTCGTAAGGCCGTATCTCCGCAACGGTTTATCGTATTCAGACCAAACTTGGTACTTGTACTCACAAGCATGACCTGAGGCTACATGCTGTGTTTCGGCGCAGCGCCACCTACTGGTCCGGAGATATGAAAAATGGCTATTTTTGCTTATAACTTCTGAACAGTTTGTCCAAAAATCATAAAATTGGTCTCGTTAGATTCAGGGCAACATGCCGAGTCGACTGATATCCAATTTGACCATATCAGTCATTTTGGCTGTCGGCCATTTTGAATTTTGTGCTAAAATTCTGTATTTTATGAACGCATGAACGGATTGTTACGAAACGTGGTATGGGTCATCAGCACAATGCCCTGAATGAGCCTGAGAAGTTTCGAAACAGCGCCACCTAGTGGTGAATTTTTTTTTTTCAAATGCTTATAACTTTGGGTGTGGTTGACTTATTTTCACGAAACTCATCTTTTTAGACTCCTGAATCGTTGCCGAGTCCTACGATACCAAACATGCTAGGTTTCGCCTTACGGTTTGTGTAGCGTTGTGATTTAGCGCTTAAAAAACATTTGGCTATATCTTTGAAACCGCTAGTCCGATCGAGACGAAACCACCGTCAGAAGTTTGGAAACATAGGTCGATAGCTAAACGCCAATGCCCAAATGCGAAAATATTGATGTTTAGGGGTACTAATTTCCAATCAAAGTCATGTGTCAGCCATTTTTTTCGTGTTTTTTCATATAAATGTCTATAACTCCGAAGCGAATTGAGATATTTTCACCAAAATTGACACACATATGTATGGGCTCACTCTGAGGACACGTAAAAAAAATTGTGGGACTGAGCCTCTTGGTGGCGCTATAATTGAACAAAATATGAAATTCCCATTGACTTCAATACAGTTTTGTGAAATAAAATGCTATACTAAACAAATGCATTGGTGTAATATTACGAAACTCAGATTGTGTCATCAGCACCATCCCCTGAAGGCAACCAAAATATTTCAAGACAGCGCCACCTAGTGGTCAAAAGTTATAACAACATTTCCAAAAAGGCTAATAACTTTTGAATAAATCTGGCTATTGAAATGGCACGGGTCTTAATAGATTCCTTGGGTCAAGCCGAGAACATAGATACCAAGTTTTCCTTATTTGGCCAAACTTCCTGTCCGCCATCTTGATTTTCATTCAAAACCTACTTTTTCGAACTCCTCCTAGACCGTTTGTCCGATTTTCACCAAAATCGAATCGTATCATCTCCAGACTGTGCCGACAAAAAGTTATGGATTTCGTGTCGATTGATGAAACCGTTTTCGTATAGCACAGCAGCAAAGTTGAGGCATGATGCCAAAATGACTATTCAGGCTTTATATCTGCAATGCCTCGACATATTGACACAAAACTTTGTATGTGTCACTGTCTCCTTACTCTGACCACACCACATCAATTTCGTAACAGCGCCACCTTTTGGTCAAAAGTGACAATCCATTAAATCATATTTTGAATCACTTTTTACATGATTTTTCAGCCATTTCGCCTAAAATCCTCTTTAAATGTCTTTAATTGCTCATTGTTGCAGTTGGTCTGACACTTTCAGACATGTTGGCATGTCTTGTCGTCTTATTCTGCTTGGCCCCGGTAATTGCTGCTTGCAGCTATATTTATTATTAGGGGCCAAGCACCGAAGGTGCGGAGGCACCTATTGTGTTTGTTCCGGTTCTTATTATTAGGGGCCAAGCACCGAAGGTGCGGAGGCACCTATTGTTTCTGTTCCCGTTCTTATTATTATTATTCTTCCTTCTTCCAACTGGGAGTCTATGGCAGCCCATAGAACCGAATGCGGGAAAGTTGTTTTGGTTTGACATTCTGATAGAGGACAGTCCCATCATTAAATACACCAATTTTGGTGTGTCTAAGTCATTCCCTCTAGCGCCACCACCTGTCCAAAGTTTCACTTTTATTTTGCTAATAACTTTTGAACCGTAAGGCCAATCAACAAAATTCTTTTTCTCTCTGATCCCTGAGCTCTTGCCAATTCGATTGCACCCTATGACGTAATTTCCGTCATAACAATATGGCCGCCATTTTGAATTTATCTAAAAAGCTACTTTTTCGAACTCGTCCTAGACGGTTTGTCCGATTTGCACGAAAATTGAACCAGATCATCTACAGACGATGCTGACAAAAAGTTATGGAATTCAAGTTGATTCGCTTAACAGTTTTCGATAAACCCACGAATAAATTTTACGTAGCGCTTGCAAAAACAGATGTAAGGCCGTATCTCCGCAACGCTTTATCGGATTCAGACCAAACTTGGTACATGTCATCACAAGCATGACCTGAGGCTACATGCTGCGTTTCGGCGCAGCGCCACCTACTGGTCCGGAGATATGAAAAATGGCTATTTTTGCTTATAACTTCTGAACAGTTTGTCCAAAAATCATACAATTGGTCTCGTTAGATTCAGGGCAACATGCCGAGTCGACTGATATCCAATTTGACCATATCGGTCATTTTGGCTGTCGGCCATTTTGAATTTTGTGCTAAAATTCTGTATTTTATGAACGCATGAACGGATTGTTACGAAACGTGGTATGGGTCATCAGCACAATGCCCTGAATGAGCCTGAGAAGTTTCGAAACAGCGCCACCTAGTGGTGAATTTTTTTTTTCAAATGCTTATAACTTTGGGTGTGGTCGACTTATTTTCACGAAACTCATCTTTTTAGACTCCTGAATCGTTGCCGAGTCCTACGATACCAAACATGCTAGGTTTCGCCTTACGGTTTGTGTAGCGTTGTGATTTAGCGCTTAAAAAACATTTGGCTATATCTTTGAAACCGCTAGTCCGATCGAGACGAAACCACCGTCAGAAGTTTGGAAACATAGGTCGATAGCTATACGCCAATGCCCAAATGCGAAAATATTGATGTTTAGGGGTACTAATTTCCAATCAAAGTCATGTGTCAGTCATTTTTTTCGTGTTTTTTCATATAAATGTCTATAACTCCGAAGCGAATTGAGATATTTTCACCAAAATTGACACACATATGTATGGGCTCACTCTGAGGACACGTAAAAAAAATTGTGGGACTGAGCCTCTTGGTGGCGCTATAATTGAACAAAATATGAAATTCCCATTGACTTCAATACAGTTTTGTGAAATAAAATGCTATACTAAACAAATGCATTGGTGTAATATTACGAAACTCAGATTGTGTCATCAGAACCATCCCCTGAAGGCAACCAAAATATTTCAAGACAGCGCCACCTAGTGGTCAAAAGTTATAACAAAATTTCCAAAAAGGCTAATAACTTTTGAATACATCTGGCTATTGAAATGCCACGGTTCTTAATAGATTCCTTGGGTCAAGCCGAGAACATAGATACCAAGTTTTCCTTATTTGGCCAAACTTCCTGTCCGCCATCTTGATTTTCATTCAAAACCTACTTTTTCGAACTCCTCCTAGACCGTTTGTCCGATTTTCACCAAAATCGAATCGTATCATCTCCAGACTGTGCCGACAAAAAGTTATGGATTTCGTGTCGATTGATGAAACCGTTTTCGTATAGCACAGCAGCAAAGTTGAGGCATGATGCCAAAATGACTATTCAGGCTTTATATCTGCAATGCCTCGACATATTGACACAAAACTTTGTATGTGTCACTGCCTCCTTACTCTGACCACACCACATCAATTTCGTAACAGCGCCACCTTTTGGTCAAAAGTGACAATCCATTAAATCATATTTTGAATCACTTTTTACATGATTTTTCAGCCATTTCGCCTAAAATCCTCTTTAAATGTCTTTAATTGCTCATTGTTGCAGTTGGTCTGACACTTTCAGACATGTTGGCATGTCTTGTCGTCTTATTCTGCTTGGCCCCGGTAATTGCTGCTTGCAGCTATATTTAGGGGCCAAGCACCGAAGGTGCGGAGGCACCTATTGTATCTGTTCCCGTTCTTATTATTATTATTCTTCTTCTTCCGCCATGGGAGTCTATGGCAGCCCATAGAACCGATTGCGGGAAAGTTGTTTTGGTTTGACATTCTGATAGAGGACAGTCCCAACATTAAGTACACCAATTTTGGTGTGTCTAAGTCATTCCCTCTAGCGCCACCACCTGTCCAAAGTTTCACTTTTACTTTGCTAATAACTTTTGAACCGTAAGGCCAATCAGCGAAATCCTTTTTTCCTCTGATTCCTGAGCTCATGACGATTCGATTGCACCCTATATCGTCATTTTCCGTCATAAAAACATGGCCGCCATTTTGAATTTTCCTAAAAAGGTACTTTTTCGAACTCGTCCTAGACGGTTTGTCCGATTTGCACGAAAATTGAATCGGATCATCTTCAGGCAGGGTTGACAAAAAGTTATTAAAATCTTGTTGATTCGTCAAACCGTTTTCGATAAACGCTCGAACAAATTTTACGTAGCGCTTGCAAAAACAGTCGTAAGGCTGTATCTCCGCAACGGTTTATCGTATTCAGACCAAACTTGGTACATGTACTCACAAGCATGACCTGAGGCTACATGCTGCGTTTCGGCACAGCGCCACCTACAGGTCCGGAGATATGAAAAATGGCTATTTTTGCTTATAACTTCTGAACAGTTTGTCCAAAAATCATAAAATTGGTCTTGATAGATTCAGGGCGTCATGCCGAGTCGACTGATATCCAATTTTGCCATATCGGCCAATTTGACTGTCGGCCATTTTGAATTTTGTGCTAAAATGCTGTATTTTAACAACGCATGAACGGATTGTTACGAAACTTGGTATGGGTCATCAGCACGATGTCCTGAAGGAGTGTGAGAAGTTTCGAAACAGCGCCACCTAGTGGTGAATTTTTTTTTTCAAATGCTTATAACTTTGGGTGTGATCGACTTATTTTCACGAAACTCATCTCATTGGACTCCTGAATCGTTGCCGAGTCCAACGATACCAAACATGTTAGGTTTCGCCTAACGGTTTGTGTAGCATTGTGATTTAGCGCTTAAAAAACATTAGGCTATATCTTCGAAACCGTTTGTCCGATTGAGACGAAACCACCGTCAGAAGTTTGGAATCATAGCTTGTTAACTATATGCTAATGCCCAAATGTGAAAATATTGATGTTTAGGGGTAGTAATATTCAATCAAAGTCATGTGTCAGTAATTTTTTACGTGTTTTTTCATATAAATGTCTATAACTCCGAAGCAAATTGAGATTTTTGCACCAAAATCGACACATATATGTATGGGCTCACTCTGATGACACATAAAAAAAATGGTGGGACTGAGCCTCTTGGTGGCGCTATAATAGAACAAAACATGAAATTCCCATTGATTTCAATAGAGTTTTGTGAAATAAAATGCTATACTAAACAAATGCATTGGTGTAATATTACGAAACTCAGAATGTGCCTTCAGCACCATCCCCTGAAGGTACTCAAAATATTTCGAAACAGCGCCACCTAGTGGTCAAAAGTTATAACAAAATTTCCAAAAAGGCTAATAACTTTTGAATAAATCTATCTATTGAAATGCCACTGGTCTTAATAGATTCCTTGGGTCAAGCCGAGAACATAGATACCAAGTTTTCCTTATTTGGCCGAACTTCCTGTCCGCCATCTTGATGTTCAGTCAAAACCTACTTTTTCGAACTCCTCCTAGACCGTTTGTCCGATTTTCACCAAAATCGAATCGTATCATCTCCAGACCGTGCCGACTAAAAGTTATGGATTTCGTGTCGATAGACGAAACCGTTTTCGTATAGCGCAGCAGCAAAGTTGAGGCATGATGCTAATAGCACTATTCAGGCTTTATCTCTGCAATGCCTTGACATATTGACACCAAACTTTGTATGTGTCATTGTCACTTCACTCTGACCACATCACATCAGTTTTGTAACTGCGCCACCTATTGGTCGAAAGTGATAATCCATAAAATCATATTTTTAATTATTGTTTCTATGATTTTTCAGGCATTTTGCATAAAATCCTCTTTAAAGTCTATAATTGCTCATTGTTGCAGTTGGTCTGACACTTTCAGACATGTTGGCATGTCTTGTCGTCTTATTCTGCTTGGCCCCGGTAATTGCTGCTTGCAGCTATATTTAGGGGCCAAGCACCGAAGGTGCGGAGGCACCTATTGTGTTTGTTCCGGTTCTTATTATTATTATTATTCTTCTTCCGACTGGGCGTCTATGGCAGCCCATAGAACTGATTGCGGGAAAGTTGTTTTGGTTTGACATTCTGATAGAGGACAGTCCCAACATTAAATACACCAATTTTTGTGTTTCTAAGTCATTCCCTCTAGCGCCACCACCTGTCCAAAGTTTCACTTTTATTTTGCTAATAACTTTTGAACCGTAAGGCCAATCAACAAAATTCTTTTTTCCTCTTATTTCTGAGCTCATGCCGATTCGATTGCACCCTATGACGTCATTTTCCGTCATATAAATATGGCCGCCATTTTGAATTTTCTGAAAAATATACTTTTTCGAACTCGTCCTAGACGGTTTGTCCGATTTGCACGAAAATTGAACCAGATCATCTTCAGGCAGTGTTGACCAAAAGTTATGGAATTCAAATTGATTCGTCAAACCGTTTTCGATAAACGCACGAATACATTTTACGTAGCGCTAGCAAAAACAGTCGTAAGGCTGTATCTCCGCAAAGGTTTATCGTATTCAGACCAAACTTGGTACATGTACTCACAAGCATGACCTGAGGCTACATGCTGCGTTTCGGCGCAGCGCCACCTACTGGTCCGGAGATATGAAAAATGGCTATTTTTGCTTATAACTTCTGAACAGTTTGTCCAAAAATCATAAAATTGGTATCGTTAGATTCAGGGCAATATGCCGATTCGTATGATATCCAGTTTTACCATATCGGCCCTTTTGACTGTCGGCCATTTTGAATTTTGTGCTAAAATGCTGTATTTTAAGAATGCATGAACGAATTGTTACGAAACTTGGTATGGGTCATCAGCACGTTGTCCTGAAGGAGCGTGAGAAGTTTCGAAACAGCGCCACCTAGTGGTGAATTTTTTTTTCCAAATGCTTATAACTTTGGGTGTGGTCAACTTATTTTCACGAGACTCATCTAATTAGACTCCTGAAACCTTGCCGAGTCCTACGATACCAAACATGCTAGGTTTTGCCTTACGGTTTGTGTAGCGTTGTGATTTAGCGCTTAAAAAACATTTGGCTATATCTTCGAAACCGCTAGTCCGATCGAGACGAAACCACCGTCAGAAGTTTGGAAACATAGGTCGATAGCTATACGCCAATGCCCAAATGCGAAAATATTGATGTTTAGGGGTAGTAAATTCCAAACAAAGTCATGTGTCAGTCATTTTTTACGTGTTTTTTCATATAAATGCCTATAACTCTGAAGCAAATTGAGATTTTTTCACCAAAACTGACACACATATGTATGGGCTCACTCTGAGGACACGTAAAAAAAATTGTGAGACTGAGCCTCTTGGTGGCGCTATAATAGAACAAAACATAAAATTCCCATTGACTTCAATACAGTTTTGTGAAATAAAATGCTATTTTCATTAAAAACCTACTTTTTCGAACTCCTCATACACCGTTTGTCCGATTTTCACCAAAATCGAATCATATCATCTCCAGACCGTGCCGACTGAAAGTTATGGATTTCGTGTCGATTGACGAAACCGTTTTCGTATAGCGCAGCAGCAAATTTGAGGCATGATGCTAAAAGCATTATTCAGGCTTTATGTCTGCAATGCCTTGACATATTGACACCAAACTTTGCATGTGTCATTGTCACTTCACTCTGACCACATCACATCAGTTTTGTAACTGCACCACCTATTGGTCGAAAGTGATAATCCATTACATCATATTTTTAATTATTGTTTCTATGATTTTTCAGCCATTTTGCCTAAAATCCTCTTTAAATGTCTTTAATTGCTCATTGTTGCAGTTGGTCTGACACTTTCAAACATGTCGAAATGTCTTGTCGTCTTATTCTGCTTGGCCCCGGTAATTGCTGCTTGCAGCTATATTTAGGGGCCAAGCACCGAAGGTGCGGAGGCACCTATTGTATCTGTTCCGTTTCTTATTAGGGGCCAAGCACCGAAGGTGCGTAGGCACCTATTGTATCTGTTCCCGTTCTTATTATTATTATTCTTCCTTCTTCCAACTGGGAGTCTATGGCAGCCCATAGAACCGAATGCGGGAAAGTTGTTTTGGTTTGACATTCTGATAGAGGACAGTCCCAACATTAAATACACCAATTTTGGTGTGTCTAAGTCATTCCCTCTAGCGCCACCACCTGTCCAAAGTTTCACTTTTATTTTGCTAATAACTTTTGAAGCGTAAGGCCAATCAACACAATTATTTTTCTCTCTGATTCCTGAGCTCATGCCAATTCGATTGCACCCTATGACATCATTTCTGTCATAACAATATGGCCGCCATTTTGAATTTATCTAAAAAGCTACTTTTTCGAACTCGTCCTAGACGGTTTGTCCGATTTGCACGAAAATTGAACCAGATCATCTACAGACCATGCTGACAAAAAGTTATGGAATTCAAGTTGATTCGCTTAACAGTTTTCGATAAACCCACGAATACATTTTACGTAGCGCTTGCGAAAACAGATGTAAGGCCGTATCTCCGCAACGCTTTATCGGATTCAGACCAAACTTGGTACATGTCATCACAAGCATGACCTGAGGCTACATGCTGTGTTTCGGCGCAGCGCCACCTACTGGTCCGGAGATATGAAAAATGGCTATTTTTGCTTATAACTTCTGAACAGTTTGTCCAAAAATCATAAAATTGGTCTCGTTAGATTCAGGGTAACATGCCGAGTCGACTGATATCCAATATTACCATATCGGCCATTTTGACTGTCGGCCATTTTGAATTTTGTGCTAAAATTCTGTATTTTATGAACGCATGAACGGATTGTTACGAAACGTGGTATGGATCATCAGCACAATGCCCTGAATGAGCCTGAGAAGTTTCGAAACAGCGCCACCTAGTGGTGAATTTTTTTTTTCAAACGCTTATAACTTTGGGTGTGGTCGACTTATTTTCACAAGACTAGTCTAATTAGCCTCCTGAAACCTTGCCGAGTCCTACAATACCAAACATGCTAGGTTTCGCCTTACGGTTTGTGTAGCGTTGTGATTTAGCGCTTAAAAAACATTAGGCTATATCTTCGAAACCGTTTGTCCGATCGAGACGAAACCATCGTCAGAAGTTTGGAAACATAGGTCGATAGCTATACGCCAATGCCCAAATGCGAAAATATTGATGTTTAGGGGTAGTAAAATTCAATCAAAGTCATGTGTCAGTCATTTTTTACGTGTTTTTTCATATAAATGTCTATAACTCTAAAGCGAATTGAGATATTTTCACCAAAACTGACACACATATGCATGGGCTCACTCTGAGGACACCTAAAAAAAATTGTGGGACTGAGCCTCTTGGTGGCGCTATAACAGAACAAAACATGAAATTCCCATTGACTTCAATACAGTTTTGTGAAATAAAATGCTATTTTCATTCACAATCTACTTTTTCGAACTCCTCCCACACCGTTTGTCCGATTTTCACCAAAATCGAATCATATCATCTCCAGACTGTGCCGACTAAAAGTTATGGATTTCGTGTCGATTGACGAAACCGTTTTCGTATAGCGCAGCAGCAAAGTTGAGGCATGATGCTAAAAGCATTATTCAGGCTTTATCTCTGCAATGCCTTGACATATTGACACCAAACTTTGTATGTGTCATTGTCACTTCACTCTGACCACATCACATCAGTTTTGTAACTGCGCCACCTATTGGTCGAAAGTGATAATCCATTAAATCATATTTTTATTTACTGTTTCTATGATTTTTCAGGCATTTTGCCTAAAATCCTCTTTAATGTCTTTAATTGCTCATTGCCGCAGTTGGTCTGACACTTTCAGACATGTTGGCATGTCTTGTCGTCTTATTCTGCTTGGCCCCGGTAATTGCTGCTTGCAGCTATATTTATTATTATTATTATTATTCTTCCGCCATGGGAGTCTATGGCAGCCCATAGAACCGATTGCGGGAAAGTTATGAAATTTGGCACAATGATAGAGGACAGTCCAAAAAGTCACCATACCAAATTTGGTGTCTTAAAACCAATCCCTCTAGCGCCACCAACTGTCCAAAATTTCACTTTTATTTTGCTAATAACTTTTGAACCGTTTGGCCAATCAACAAAATTCTTTTTTCCTCTGATTCCCGAGCTCATGCCGATTCGATTGCACCCTATGACGTCATTTTCCGGCTTATAAATATGGCCGCCATTTTTAATGGGCTGAAAAAGCTACTTTTTCGAACTCGTCCTAGACGGTTTGTCCGATTTGCACGAAAATTTAACCAGATCATCTTCAGGCAGTGTTGACAAAAAGTTATGGAATTCAAATTGATTCGTCAAACCGTTTTCGATAAACGCTCGAACAAATTTTACGTAGCGCTTGCAAAAACAGTTGTTAGGCTGTATCTCCGCAACGGTTTATCGTATTCAGACCAAACTTGGTACATGTACTCACAAGCATGACTTGAGGCTACATGCTGCGTTTCGGCGCAGCGCCACCTACTGGTCCGGAGATATGAAAAATGGCTATTTTTGCTTATAACTTCTGAACAATTTGTCCAAAAATCATAAAATTGGTCTCGTTAGATTCAGGGCAACATGCCGAGTCGACTGATATCCAATTTTACCATATCGGCCATTTTGACTGTCGGCCATTTTGAATTTTGTGCTAAAATGCTGTATTTTAAGAACGCATGAACGGATTGTTACGAAACTTGGTATGGGTCATCAACACGATGTTCTGAAGGAGCCTGAGAAGTTTCGAAACAGCGCCACCTAGTGGTGAATTTTTTTTTTCAAATGCTTATAACTTTGGGTGTGGTCGACTTATTTTCACGAAACTCATCTTTTTAGACTCCTGAATCGTTGCCGAGTCCTACGATACCAAACATGCTAGGTTTTGCCTTACGGTTTGTGTAGCGTTGTGATTTAGCGCTTAAAAAACATTTGGCTATATCTTTGAAACCGCTAGTCCGATCGAGACGAAACCACCGTCAGAAGTTTGGAAACATAGGTCGATAGCTATACACCAATGCCCAAATGCGAAAATATTGATGTTTAGGGGTACTAATTTCCAATCAAAGTCATGTGTCAGTCATTTTTTTCGTGTTTTTTCATATAAATGTCTATAACTCCGAAGCGAATTGAGATATTTTCACCAAAATTGACACACATATGTATGGGCTCACTCTGAGGACACGTAAAAAAAATTGTGGGACTGAGCCTCTTGGTGGCGCTATAATTGAACAAAATATGAAATTCCCATTGACTTCAATACAGTTTTGTGAAATAAAATGCTATACTAAACAAATGCATTGGTGTAATATTACGAAACTCAGATTGTGTCATCAGCACCATCCCCTGAAGGCAACCAAAATATTTCAAGACAGCGCCACCTAGTGGTCAAAAGTTATAACAAAATTTCCAAAAAGGCTAATAACTTTTGAATAAATCTGGCTATTGAAATGCCACGGGTCTTAATAGATTCCTTGGGTGAAGCCGAGAACATAGATACCAAGTTTTACTTATTTGGCCAAACTTCCTGTCCGCCATCTTGATTTTCATTCAAAACCTACTTTTTCGAACTCCTCCTAGACCGTTTGTCCGATTTTCACCAAAATCGAATCGTATCATCTCCAGATTGTGCCGACAAAAAGTTATGGATTTCGTGTTGATTGATGAAACCGTTTTCGTATAGCACAGCAGCAAAGTTGAGGCATGATGCCAAAATGACTATTCAGGCTTTATATCTGCAATGCCTCGACATATTGACACAAAACTTTGTATGTGTCACTGTCTCCTTACTCTGACCACACCACATCAATTTCGTAACAGCGCCACCTTTTGGTCAAAAGTGACAATCCATTAAATCATATTTTGAATCACTTTTTACATGATTTTTCAGCCATTTCGCCTAAAATCCTCTTTAAATGTCTTTAATTGCTCATTGTTGCAGTTGGTCTGACACTTTCAGACATGTTGGCATGTCTTGTCGTCTTATTCTGCTTGGCCCCGGTAATTGCTGCTTGCAGCTATATTTATTATTATTATTCTTCCGCTCTGGGAGTCTATGGCAGCCCATAGAACCGATTGCGGGAAAGTTGTTTTGGTTTGACATTCTGATAGAGGACAGTCCCAACATTAAATACACCAATTTTGGTGTTTCTAAGTCATTCCCTCTAGCGCCACCACCTGTCCAAAATTTCACTTTTACTTTGCTAATAACTTTTGAACCGTAAGGCCAATCAACAAAATTATTTTTTCCTCTGATTCCTGAGCTCATGGCGATTCGATTGCACCCTATGACGTCATTTTCCGTCATAAAAATATGGCCGCCATCTTGAATTTTCAAAAAAAGCTACTTTTTCGAACTCGTCCTAGACGGTTTGTCCGATTTGCACGAAAATTGAACCAGATCATCTTCAGGTAGTGCTGACAAAAAGTTATGGAATTCAAATTGATTCGTCAAACCGTTTTCGATAAACGCACGAATACATTTTACGTAGCGCTAGCAAAAACAGTCGTAAGGCCGTATCTCCGCAACGGTTTATCGTATTCAGACCAAACTTGGTACTTGTACTCACAAGCATGACCTGAGGCTACATGCTGTGTTTCGGCGCAGCGCCACCTACTGGTCCGGAGATATGAAAAATGGCTATTTTTGCTTATAACTTCTGAACAGTTTGTCCAAAAATCATAAAATTGGTCTCGTTAGATTCAGGGCAACATGCCGAGTCGACTGATATCCAATTTGACCATATCAGTCATTTTGGCTGTCGGCCATTTTGAATTTTGTGCTAAAATTCTGTATTTTATGAACGCATGAACGGATTGTTACGAAACGTGGTATGGGTCATCAGCACAATGCCCTGAATGAGCCTGAGAAGTTTCGAAACAGCGCCACCTAGTGGTGAATTTTTTTTTTTCAAATGCTTATAACTTTGGGTGTGGTTGACTTATTTTCACGAAACTCATCTTTTTAGACTCCTGAATCGTTGCCGAGTCCTACGATACCAAACATGCTAGGTTTCGCCTTACGGTTTGTGTAGCGTTGTGATTTAGCGCTTAAAAAACATTTGGCTATATCTTTGAAACCGCTAGTCCGATCGAGACGAAACCACCGTCAGAAGTTTGGAAACATAGGTCGATAGCTAAACGCCAATGCCCAAATGCGAAAATATTGATGTTTAGGGGTACTAATTTCCAATCAAAGTCATGTGTCAGCCATTTTTTTCGTGTTTTTTCATATAAATGTCTATAACTCCGAAGCGAATTGAGATATTTTCACCAAAATTGACACACATATGTATGGGCTCACTCTGAGGACACGTAAAAAAAATTGTGGGACTGAGCCTCTTGGTGGCGCTATAATTGAACAAAATATGAAATTCCCATTGACTTCAATACAGTTTTGTGAAATAAAATGCTATACTAAACAAATGCATTGGTGTAATATTACGAAACTCAGATTGTGTCATCAGCACCATCCCCTGAAGGCAACCAAAATATTTCAAGACAGCGCCACCTAGTGGTCAAAAGTTATAACAACATTTCCAAAAAGGCTAATAACTTTTGAATAAATCTGGCTATTGAAATGGCACGGGTCTTAATAGATTCCTTGGGTCAAGCCGAGAACATAGATACCAAGTTTTCCTTATTTGGCCAAACTTCCTGTCCGCCATCTTGATTTTCATTCAAAACCTACTTTTTCGAACTCCTCCTAGACCGTTTGTCCGATTTTCACCAAAATCGAATCGTATCATCTCCAGACTGTGCCGACAAAAAGTTATGGATTTCGTGTCGATTGATGAAACCGTTTTCGTATAGCACAGCAGCAAAGTTGAGGCATGATGCCAAAATGACTATTCAGGCTTTATATCTGCAATGCCTCGACATATTGACACAAAACTTTGTATGTGTCACTGTCTCCTTACTCTGACCACACCACATCAATTTCGTAACAGCGCCACCTTTTGGTCAAAAGTGACAATCCATTAAATCATATTTTGAATCACTTTTTACATGATTTTTCAGCCATTTCGCCTAAAATCCTCTTTAAATGTCTTTAATTGCTCATTGTTGCAGTTGGTCTGACACTTTCAGACATGTTGGCATGTCTTGTCGTCTTATTCTGCTTGGCCCCGGTAATTGCTGCTTGCAGCTATATTTATTATTAGGGGCCAAGCACCGAAGGTGCGGAGGCACCTATTGTGTTTGTTCCGGTTCTTATTATTAGGGGCCAAGCACCGAAGGTGCGGAGGCACCTATTGTTTCTGTTCCCGTTCTTATTATTATTATTCTTCCTTCTTCCAACTGGGAGTCTATGGCAGCCCATAGAACCGAATGCGGGAAAGTTGTTTTGGTTTGACATTCTGATAGAGGACAGTCCCATCATTAAATACACCAATTTTGGTGTGTCTAAGTCATTCCCTCTAGCGCCACCACCTGTCCAAAGTTTCACTTTTATTTTGCTAATAACTTTTGAACCGTAAGGCCAATCAACAAAATTCTTTTTCTCTCTGATCCCTGAGCTCTTGCCAATTCGATTGCACCCTATGACGTCATTTCCGTCATAACAATATGGCCGCCATTTTGAATTTATCTAAAAAGCTACTTTTTCGAACTCGTCCTAGACGGTTTGTCCGATTTGCACGAAAATTGAACCAGATCATCTACAGACGATGCTGACAAAAAGTTATGGAATTCAAGTTGATTCGCTTAACAGTTTTCGATAAACCCACGAATAAATTTTACGTAGCGCTTGCAAAAACAGATGTAAGGCCGTATCTCCGCAACGCTTTATCGGATTCAGACCAAACTTGGTACATGTCATCACAAGCATGACCTGAGGCTACATGCTGCGTTTCGGCGCAGCGCCACCTACTGGTCCGGAGATATGAAAAATGGCTATTTTTGCTTATAACTTCTGAACAGTTTGTCCAAAAATCATACAATTGGTCTCGTTAGATTCAGGGCAACATGCCGAGTCGACTGATATCCAATTTGACCATATCGGTCATTTTGGCTGTCGGCCATTTTGAATTTTGTGCTAAAATTCTGTATTTTATGAACGCATGAACGGATTGTTACGAAACGTGGTATGGGTCATCAGCACAATGCCCTGAATGAGCCTGAGAAGTTTCGAAACAGCGCCACCTAGTGGTGAATTTTTTTTTTCAAATGCTTATAACTTTGGGTGTGGTCGACTTATTTTCACGAAACTCATCTTTTTAGACTCCTGAATCGTTGCCGAGTCCTACGATACCAAACATGCTAGGTTTCGCCTTACGGTTTGTGTAGCGTTGTGATTTAGCGCTTAAAAAACATTTGGCTATATCTTTGAAACCGCTAGTCCGATCGAGACGAAACCACCGTCAGAAGTTTGGAAACATAGGTCGATAGCTATACGCCAATGCCCAAATGCGAAAATATTGATGTTTAGGGGTACTAATTTCCAATCAAAGTCATGTGTCAGTCATTTTTTTCGTGTTTTTTCATATAAATGTCTATAACTCCGAAGCGAATTGAGATATTTTCACCAAAATTGACACACATATGTATGGGCTCACTCTGAGGACACGTAAAAAAAATTGTGGGACTGAGCCTCTTGGTGGCGCTATAATTGAACAAAATATGAAATTCCCATTGACTTCAATACAGTTTTGTGAAATAAAATGCTATACTAAACAAATGCATTGGTGTAATATTACGAAACTCAGATTGTGTCATCAGAACCATCCCCTGAAGGCAACCAAAATATTTCAAGACAGCGCCACCTAGTGGTCAAAAGTTATAACAAAATTTCCAAAAAGGCTAATAACTTTTGAATACATCTGGCTATTGAAATGCCACGGTTCTTAATAGATTCCTTGGGTCAAGCCGAGAACATAGATACCAAGTTTTCCTTATTTGGCCAAACTTCCTGTCCGCCATCTTGATTTTCATTCAAAACCTACTTTTTCGAACTCCTCCTAGACCGTTTGTCCGATTTTCACCAAAATCGAATCGTATCATCTCCAGACTGTGCCGACAAAAAGTTATGGATTTCGTGTCGATTGATGAAACCGTTTTCGTATAGCACAGCAGCAAAGTTGAGGCATGATGCCAAAATGACTATTCAGGCTTTATATCTGCAATGCCTCGACATATTGACACAAAACTTTGTATGTGTCACTGCCTCCTTACTCTGACCACACCACATCAATTTCGTAACAGCGCCACCTTTTGGTCAAAAGTGACAATCCATTAAATCATATTTTGAATCACTTTTTACATGATTTTTCAGCCATTTCGCCTAAAATCCTCTTTAAATGTCTTTAATTGCTCATTGTTGCAGTTGGTCTGACACTTTCAGACATGTTGGCATGTCTTGTCGTCTTATTCTGCTTGGCCCCGGTAATTGCTGCTTGCAGCTATATTTAGGGGCCAAGCACCGAAGGTGCGGAGGCACCTATTGTATCTGTTCCCGTTCTTATTATTATTATTCTTCTTCTTCCGCCATGGGAGTCTATGGCAGCCCATAGAACCGATTGCGGGAAAGTTGTTTTGGTTTGACATTCTGATAGAGGACAGTCCCAACATTAAGTACACCAATTTTGGTGTGTCTAAGTCATTCCCTCTAGCGCCACCACCTGTCCAAAGTTTCACTTTTACTTTGCTAATAACTTTTGAACCGTAAGGCCAATCAGCGAAATCCTTTTTTCCTCTGATTCCTGAGCTCATGACGATTCGATTGCACCCTATATCGTCATTTTCCGTCATAAAAACATGGCCGCCATTTTGAATTTTCCTAAAAAGGTACTTTTTCGAACTCGTCCTAGACGGTTTGTCCGATTTGCACGAAAATTGAATCGGATCATCTTCAGGCAGGGTTGACAAAAAGTTATTAAAATCTTGTTGATTCGTCAAACCGTTTTCGATAAACGCTCGAACAAATTTTACGTAGCGCTTGCAAAAACAGTCGTAAGGCTGTATCTCCGCAACGGTTTATCGTATTCAGACCAAACTTGGTACATGTACTCACAAGCATGACCTGAGGCTACATGCTGCGTTTCGGCACAGCGCCACCTACAGGTCCGGAGATATGAAAAATGGCTATTTTTGCTTATAACTTCTGAACAGTTTGTCCAAAAATCATAAAATTGGTCTTGATAGATTCAGGGCGTCATGCCGAGTCGACTGATATCCAATTTTGCCATATCGGCCAATTTGACTGTCGGCCATTTTGAATTTTGTGCTAAAATGCTGTATTTTAACAACGCATGAACGGATTGTTACGAAACTTGGTATGGGTCATCAGCACGATGTCCTGAAGGAGTGTGAGAAGTTTCGAAACAGCGCCACCTAGTGGTGAAATTTTTTTTTCAAATGCTTATAACTTTGGGTGTGATCGACTTATTTTCACGAAACTCATCTCATTGGACTCCTGAATCGTTGCCGAGTCCAACGATACCAAACATGTTAGGTTTCGCCTAACGGTTTGTGTAGCATTGTGATTTAGCGCTTAAAAAACATTAGGCTATATCTTCGAAACCGTTTGTCCGATTGAGACGAAACCACCGTCAGAAGTTTGGAATCATAGCTTGTTAACTATATGCTAATGCCCAAATGTGAAAATATTGATGTTTAGGGGTAGTAATATTCAATCAAAGTCATGTGTCAGTAATTTTTTACGTGTTTTTTCATATAAATGTCTATAACTCCGAAGCAAATTGAGATTTTTGCACCAAAATCGACACATATATGTATGGGCTCACTCTGATGACACATAAAAAAAATGGTGGGACTGAGCCTCTTGGTGGCGCTATAATAGAACAAAACATGAAATTCCCATTGATTTCAATAGAGTTTTGTGAAATAAAATGCTATACTAAACAAATGCATTGGTGTAATATTACGAAACTCAGAATGTGCCTTCAGCACCATCCCCTGAAGGTACTCAAAATATTTCGAAACAGCGCCACCTAGTGGTCAAAAGTTATAACAAAATTTCCAAAAAGGCTAATAACTTTTGAATAAATCTATCTATTGAAATGCCACTGGTCTTAATAGATTCCTTGGGTCAAGCCGAGAACATAGATACCAAGTTTTCCTTATTTGGCCGAACTTCCTGTCCGCCATCTTGATGTTCAGTCAAAACCTACTTTTTCGAACTCCTCCTAGACCGTTTGTCCGATTTTCACCAAAATCGAATCGTATCATCTCCAGACCGTGCCGACTAAAAGTTATGGATTTCGTGTCGATAGACGAAACCGTTTTCGTATAGCGCAGCAGCAAAGTTGAGGCATGATGCTAATAGCACTATTCAGGCTTTATCTCTGCAATG
Organism: Abramis brama; assembly: GCF_963993115.1. Lineage (NCBI taxonomy): Eukaryota > Metazoa > Chordata > Actinopteri > Cypriniformes > Leuciscidae > Abramis > Abramis brama. The sequence continues at coordinate 18,800,140 of NC_139971.1, forward strand.
CCTTGACATATTGACACCAAACTTTGTATGTGTCATTGTCACTTCACTCTGACCACATCACATCAGTTTTGTAACTGCGCCACCTATTGGTCGAAAGTGATAATCCATAAAATCATATTTTTAATTATTGTTTCTATGATTTTTCAGGCATTTTGCATAAAATCCTCTTTAAAGTCTATAATTGCTCATTGTTGCAGTTGGTCTGACACTTTCAGACATGTTGGCATGTCTTGTCGTCTTATTCTGCTTGGCCCCGGTAATTGCTGCTTGCAGCTATATTTAGGGGCCAAGCACCGAAGGTGCGGAGGCACCTATTGTGTTTGTTCCGGTTCTTATTATTATTATTATTCTTCTTCCGACTGGGCGTCTATGGCAGCCCATAGAACTGATTGCGGGAAAGTTGTTTTGGTTTGACATTCTGATAGAGGACAGTCCCAACATTAAATACACCAATTTTTGTGTTTCTAAGTCATTCCCTCTAGCGCCACCACCTGTCCAAAGTTTCACTTTTATTTTGCTAATAACTTTTGAACCGTAAGGCCAATCAACAAAATTCTTTTTTCCTCTTATTTCTGAGCTCATGCCGATTCGATTGCACCCTATGACGTCATTTTCCGTCATATAAATATGGCCGCCATTTTGAATTTTCTGAAAAATATACTTTTTCGAACTCGTCCTAGACGGTTTGTCCGATTTGCACGAAAATTGAACCAGATCATCTTCAGGCAGTGTTGACCAAAAGTTATGGAATTCAAATTGATTCGTCAAACCGTTTTCGATAAACGCACGAATACATTTTACGTAGCGCTAGCAAAAACAGTCGTAAGGCTGTATCTCCGCAAAGGTTTATCGTATTCAGACCAAACTTGGTACATGTACTCACAAGCATGACCTGAGGCTACATGCTGCGTTTCGGCGCAGCGCCACCTACTGGTCCGGAGATATGAAAAATGGCTATTTTTGCTTATAACTTCTGAACAGTTTGTCCAAAAATCATAAAATTGGTATCGTTAGATTCAGGGCAATATGCCGATTCGTATGATATCCAGTTTTACCATATCGGCCCTTTTGACTGTCGGCCATTTTGAATTTTGTGCTAAAATGCTGTATTTTAAGAATGCATGAACGAATTGTTACGAAACTTGGTATGGGTCATCAGCACGTTGTCCTGAAGGAGCGTGAGAAGTTTCGAAACAGCGCCACCTAGTGGTGAATTTTTTTTTCCAAATGCTTATAACTTTGGGTGTGGTCAACTTATTTTCACGAGACTCATCTAATTAGACTCCTGAAACCTTGCCGAGTCCTACGATACCAAACATGCTAGGTTTTGCCTTACGGTTTGTGTAGCGTTGTGATTTAGCGCTTAAAAAACATTTGGCTATATCTTCGAAACCGCTAGTCCGATCGAGACGAAACCACCGTCAGAAGTTTGGAAACATAGGTCGATAGCTATACGCCAATGCCCAAATGCGAAAATATTGATGTTTAGGGGTAGTAAATTCCAAACAAAGTCATGTGTCAGTCATTTTTTACGTGTTTTTTCATATAAATGCCTATAACTCTGAAGCAAATTGAGATTTTTTCACCAAAACTGACACACATATGTATGGGCTCACTCTGAGGACACGTAAAAAAAATTGTGAGACTGAGCCTCTTGGTGGCGCTATAATAGAACAAAACATAAAATTCCCATTGACTTCAATACAGTTTTGTGAAATAAAATGCTATTTTCATTAAAAACCTACTTTTTCGAACTCCTCATACACCGTTTGTCCGATTTTCACCAAAATCGAATCATATCATCTCCAGACCGTGCCGACTGAAAGTTATGGATTTCGTGTCGATTGACGAAACCGTTTTCGTATAGCGCAGCAGCAAATTTGAGGCATGATGCTAAAAGCATTATTCAGGCTTTATGTCTGCAATGCCTTGACATATTGACACCAAACTTTGCATGTGTCATTGTCACTTCACTCTGACCACATCACATCAGTTTTGTAACTGCACCACCTATTGGTCGAAAGTGATAATCCATTACATCATATTTTTAATTATTGTTTCTATGATTTTTCAGCCATTTTGCCTAAAATCCTCTTTAAATGTCTTTAATTGCTCATTGTTGCAGTTGGTCTGACACTTTCAAACATGTCGAAATGTCTTGTCGTCTTATTCTGCTTGGCCCCGGTAATTGCTGCTTGCAGCTATATTTAGGGGCCAAGCACCGAAGGTGCGGAGGCACCTATTGTATCTGTTCCGTTTCTTATTAGGGGCCAAGCACCGAAGGTGCGTAGGCACCTATTGTATCTGTTCCCGTTCTTATTATTATTATTCTTCCTTCTTCCAACTGGGAGTCTATGGCAGCCCATAGAACCGAATGCGGGAAAGTTGTTTTGGTTTGACATTCTGATAGAGGACAGTCCCAACATTAAATACACCAATTTTGGTGTGTCTAAGTCATTCCCTCTAGCGCCACCACCTGTCCAAAGTTTCACTTTTATTTTGCTAATAACTTTTGAACCGTAAGGCCAATCAACACAATTATTTTTCTCTCTGATTCCTGAGCTCATGCCAATTCGATTGCACCCTATGACATCATTTCTGTCATAACAATATGGCCGCCATTTTGAATTTATCTAAAAAGCTACTTTTTCGAACTCGTCCTAGACGGTTTGTCCGATTTGCACGAAAATTGAACCAGATCATCTACAGACCATGCTGACAAAAAGTTATGGAATTCAAGTTGATTCGCTTAACAGTTTTCGATAAACCCACGAATACATTTTACGTAGCGCTTGCGAAAACAGATGTAAGGCCGTATCTCCGCAACGCTTTATCGGATTCAGACCAAACTTGGTACATGTCATCACAAGCATGACCTGAGGCTACATGCTGTGTTTCGGCGCAGCGCCACCTACTGGTCCGGAGATATGAAAAATGGCTATTTTTGCTTATAACTTCTGAACAGTTTGTCCAAAAATCATAAAATTGGTCTCGTTAGATTCAGGGTAACATGCCGAGTCGACTGATATCCAATATTACCATATCGGCCATTTTGACTGTCGGCCATTTTGAATTTTGTGCTAAAATGCTGTATTTTAAGAACGCATGAACAGATTGTTACGAAACGTGGTATGGGTCATCAGCACAATGCCCTGAATGAGCCTGAGAAGTTTCGAAACAGCGCCACCTAGTGGTGAATTTTTTTTTTCAAATGCTTATAACTTTGGGTGTGGTCGACTTATTTTCACGAAACTCATCTTTTTAGACTCCTGAATCGTTGCCGAGTCCTATGATACCAAACATGCTAGGTTTCGCCTTACGGTTTGTGTAGCGTTGTGATTTAGCGCTTAAAAAACATTTGGCTATATCTTTGAAACCGCTAGTCCGATCGAGATGAAACCACCGTCAGAAGTTTGGAAACATAGGTCGATAGCTATACGCCAATGCCCAAATGCGAAAATATTGATGTTTAGGGGTAGTAAATTCCAAACAAAGTCATGTGTCAGTCATTTTTTACATGTTTTTTCATATAAATGTCTATAACTCCGAAGCGAATTGAGATATTTTCACCAAAATCGACACACATATGTATGAGCTCACTCTGAGGACATGTAAAAAAGATGGTGGGACTCAGCCTCTTGGTGGCGCTATAATAGAACAAAACATGAAATTCCCATTGACTTCAATGCAGTTTTGTGAAATAAAATGCTATACTAAACAAATGCATTGGTGTAATATTACGAAACTCAAAATGTGCCATCAGCACCATCCCCTGAAGGTACCCAAAATATTTCGAGACAGTGCCACCTAGTGGTCAAAAGTTATAACAAAATTTACAAAACTGCTAATAACTTTTGAATAAGTTGGCCTATTGTAATGCAACTGGTCTTAATAGATTCCTTGGGTCAAGACGAGAACATAGATACCAAGGTTTCCTTATTTGGCCTAGCTTCCTGTCCGCCATCTTGATTTTCAGTCAAAACCTACTTTTTCGAACTCCTCCTAGACCGTTTGTCCGATTTTCACCAAAATCGAATCGTATCATCTCCAGACTGTGCTGACTAAAAGTTATGGATTTCGTGTCTATAGACGAAACCGTTTTCGTATAGCGTAGCAGCAAAGTTGAGGCATGATGCTAAAAGCACTATTCAGGCTTTATCTCTGCAATGCCTTGACATATTGACACCAAACTTTGTATGTGTCATTGTCACTTCACTCTGACCACATCACATCAGTTTTGTAACTGCGCCACAGATTGGTCGAAAGTGATAATCCATTAAATCATATTTCGAATGACTTTTTATATGATTTTTCAGCCATTTCGCCTAAAATCCTCTTTAAATGTATTTAATTGCTCATTGTTGCAGTTGGTCTGACACCTTCAGCCATGTTGGCATATCCTGTCGTCTGCTTGCGCTTGGCCCCGATAATTGCTGCTTGCAGCTATATTTATTATTATTATTATTATTATTATTATTCTTCCGCCATGGGAGTCTATGGCAGCCCATAGAACCGATTGCGGGAAAGTTGTTTTGGTTTGACATTCTGATAGAGGACCGTCTCAACATTAAATACACCAATTTTGGTGTTTCTAAGTCATTCCCTCTAGCGCCACCACCTGTCCAAAGTTTCACTTTTACTTTGCTAATAACTTTTGAACCGTAAGGCCAATCAGCGAAATTCTTTTTTTCTCTGATTCCTGAGCTCATGGCGATTCGATTGCACCCTATGACGTCATTTTCCGTCATAAAAATATGGCCGCCATCTTGAATTTTCAAAAAAAGCTACTTTTTCGAACTCGTCCTAGACGGTTTGTCCGATTTGCACGAAAATTGAACCAGATCATCTTCAGGTAGTGCTGACAAAAAGTTATGGAATTCAAATGGATTCGTCAAACCGTTTTCGATAAACGCACAAATACATTTTACGTAGCGCTAGCAAAAACAGTCGTAAGGCCGTATCTCCGCAACGGTTTATCGTATTCAGACCAAACTTGGTACTTGTACTCACAAGCATGACCTGAGGCTACATGCTGTGTTTCGGCGCAGCGCCACCTACTGGTCCGGAGATATGAAAAATGGCTATTTTTGCTTATAACTTCTGAACAGTTTGTCCAAAAATCATACAATTGGTCTCGTTAGATTCAGGGCAACATGCCGAGTCGACTGATATCCAATTTGACTATATCGGTCATTTTGGCTGTCGGCCATTTTGAATTTTGTGCTAAAATTCTGTATTTTATGAACGCATGAACGGATTGTTACGAAACGTGGTATGGGTCATCAGCACAATGCCCTGAATGAGCCTGAGAAGTTTCGAAACAGCGCCACCTAGTGGTGAATTTTTTTTTTCAAATGCTTATAACTTTGGGTGTGGTCGACATATTTTCACGAAACTCATCTTTTTAGACTCCTGAATCGTTGCCGAGTCCTACGATACCAAACATGCTAGGTTTTGCCTTACGGTTTGTGTAACGTTGTGATTTAGCGCTTAAAAAACATTTGGCTATATCTTTGAAACCGCTAGTCCGATCGAGACGAAACCACCGTCAGAAGTTTGGAAACATAGGTCGATAGCTATACGCCAATGCCCAAATGCGAAAATATTGATGTTTAGGGGTACTAATTTCCAATCAAAGTCATGTGTCAGTCATTTTTTTCGTGTTTTTTCATATAAATGTCTATAACTCCGAAGCGAATTGAGATATTTTCACCAAAATTGACACACATATGTATGGGCTCACTCTGAGGACACGTAAAAAAAATTGTGGGACTGAGCCTCTTGGTGGCGCTATAATTGAACAAAATATGAAATTCCCATTGACTTCAATACAGTTTTGTGAAATAAAATGCTATACTAAACAAATGCATTGGTGTAATATTACGAAACTCAGATTGTGTCATCAGCACCATCCCCTGAAGGCAACCAAAATATTTCAAGACAGCGCCACCTAGTGGTCAAAAGTTATAACAAAATTTCCAAAAAGGCTAATAACTTTTGAATAAATCTGGCTATTGAAATGCCACGGGTCTTAATAGATTCCTTGGGTCAAGCCGAGAACATAGATACCAAGTTTTCCTTATTTGGCCAAACTTCCTGTCCGTCATCTTGATTTTCATTCAAAACCTACTTTTTCGAACTTCTCCTAGACCGTTTGTCCGATTTTCACCAAAATCGAATCGTATCATCTCCAGACTGTGCCGACAAAAAGTTATGGATTTCGTGTCGATTGATGAAACCGTTTTCGTATAGCACAGCAGCAAAGTTGAGGCATGATGCCAAAATGACTATTCAGGCTTTATATCTGCAATGCCTCGACATATTGACACAAAACTTTGTATGTGTCACTGTCTCCTTACTCTGACCACACCACATCAATTTCGTAACAGCGCCACCTTTTGGTCAAAAGTGACAATCCATTAAATCATATTTTGAATCACTTTTTACATGATTTTTCAGCCATTTCGCCTAAAATCCTCTTTAAATGTCTTTAATTGCTCATTGTTGCAGTTGGTCTGACACTTTCAGACATGTTGGCATGTCTTGTCGTCTTATTCTGCTTGGCCCCGGTAATTGCTGCTTGCAGCTATATTTAGGGGCCAAGCACCGAAGGTGCGGAGGCACCTATTGTATCTGTTCCCGTTCTTATTATTATTATTCTTCTTCTTCCGCCATGGGAGTCTATGGCAGCCCATAGAACCGATTGCGGGAAAGTTGTTTTGGTTTGACATTCTGATAGAGGACAGTCCCAACATTAAGTACACCAATTTTGGTGTGTCTAAGTCATTCCCTCTAGCGCCACCACCTGTCCAAAGTTTCACTTTTACTTTGCTAATAACTTTTGAACCGTAAGGCCAATCAGCGAAATCCTTTTTTCCTCTGATTCCTGAGCTCATGACGATTCGATTGCACCCTATATCGTCATTTTCCGTCATAAAAACATGGCCGCCATTTTGAATTTTCCTAAAAAGGTACTTTTTCGAACTCGTCCTAGACGGTTTGTCCGATTTGCACGAAAATTGAATCGGATCATCTTCAGGCAGGGTTGACAAAAAGTTATTAAAATCTTGTTGATTCGTCAAACCGTTTTCGATAAACGCTCGAACAAATTTTACGTAGCGCTTGCAAAAACAGTCGTAAGGCTGTATCTCCGCAACGGTTTATCGTATTCAGACCAAACTTGGTACATGTACTCACAAGCATGACCTGAGGCTACATGCTGCGTTTCGGCACAGCGCCACCTACAGGTCCGGAGATATGAAAAATGGCTATTTTTGCTTATAACTTCTGAACAGTTTGTCCAAAAATCATAAAATTGGTCTTGATAGATTCAGGGCGTCATGCCGAGTCGACTGATATCCAATTTTGCCATATCGGCCAATTTGACTGTCGGCCATTTTGAATTTTGTGCTAAAATGCTGTATTTTAACAACGCATGAACGGATTGTTACGAAACTTGGTATGGGTCATCAGCACGATGTCCTGAAGGAGTGTGAGAAGTTTCGAAACAGCGCCACCTAGTGGTGAATTTTTTTTTTCAAATGCTTATAACTTTGGGTGTGATCGACTTATTTTCACGAAACTCATCTCATTGGACTCCTGAATCGTTGCCGAGTCCAACGATACCAAACATGTTAGGTTTCGCCTAACGGTTTGTGTAGCATTGTGATTTAGCGCTTAAAAAACATTAGGCTATATCTTCGAAACCGTTTGTCCGATTGAGACGAAACCACCGTCAGAAGTTTGGAATCATAGCTTGTTAACTATATGCTAATGCCCAAATGTGAAAATATTGATGTTTAGGGGTAGTAATATTCAATCAAAGTCATGTGTCAGTAATTTTTTACGTGTTTTTTCATATAAATGTCTATAACTCCGAAGCAAATTGAGATTTTTGCACCAAAATCGACACATATATGTATGGGCTCACTCTGATGACACATAAAAAAAATGGTGGGACTGAGCCTCTTGGTGGCGCTATAATAGAACAAAACATGAAATTCCCATTGATTTCAATAGAGTTTTGTGAAATAAAATGCTATACTAAACAAATGCATTGGTGTAATATTACGAAACTCAGAATGTGCCTTCAGCACCATCCCCTGAAGGTACTCAAAATATTTCGAAACAGCGCCACCTAGTGGTCAAAAGTTATAACAAAATTTCCAAAAAGGCTAATAACTTTTGAATAAATCTATCTATTGAAATGCCACTGGTCTTAATAGATTCCTTGGGTCAAGCCGAGAACATAGATACCAAGTTTTCCTTATTTGGCCGAACTTCCTGTCCGCCATCTTGATGTTCAGTCAAAACCTACTTTTTCGAACTCCTCCTAGACCGTTTGTCCGATTTTCACCAAAATCGAATCGTATCATCTCCAGACCGTGCCGACTAAAAGTTATGGATTTCGTGTCGATAGACGAAACCGTTTTCGTATAGCGCAGCAGCAAAGTTGAGGCATGATGCTAATAGCACTATTCAGGCTTTATCTCTGCAATGCCTTGACATATTGACACCAAACTTTGTATGTGTCATTGTCACTTCACTCTGACCACATCACATCAGTTTTGTAACTGCGCCACCTATTGGTCGAAAGTGATAATCCATAAAATCATATTTTTAATTATTGTTTCTATGATTTTTCAGGCATTTTGCATAAAATCCTCTTTAAAGTCTATAATTGCTCATTGTTGCAGTTGGTCTGACACTTTCAGACATGTTGGCATGTCTTGTCGTCTTATTCTGCTTGGCCCCGGTAATTGCTGCTTGCAGCTATATTTATTATTATTATTCTTCCGCTCTGGGAGTCTATGGCAGCCCATAGAACCGATTGCGGGAAAGTTGTTTTGGTTTGACATTCTGATAGAGGACAGTCCCAACATTAAATACACCAATTTTGGTGTTTCTAAGTCATTCCCTCTAGCGCCACCACCTGTCCAAAGTTTCACTTTTACTTTGCTAATAACTTTTGAACCGTAAGGCCAATCAACAAAATTATTTTTTCCTCTGATTCCTGAGCTCATGGCGATTCGATTGCACCCTATGACGTCATTTTCCGTCATAAAAATATGGCCGCCATCTTGAATTTTCAAAAAAAGCTACTTTTTCGAACTCGTCCTAGACGGTTTGTCCGATTTGCACGAAAATTGAACCAGATCATCTTCAGGTAGTGCTGACAAAAAGTTATGGAATTCAAATGGATTCGTCAAACCGTTTTCGATAAACGCACAAATACATTTTACGTAGCGCTAGCAAAAACAGTCGTAAGGCCGTATCTCCGCAACGGTTTATCGTATTCAGACCAAACTTGGTACTTGTACTCACAAGCATGACCTGAGGCTACATGCTGTGTTTCGGCGCAGCGCCACCTACTGGTCCGGAGATATGAAAAATGGCTATTTTTGCTTATAACTTCTGAACAGTTTGTCCAAAAATCATACAATTGGTCTCGTTAGATTCAGGGCAACATGCCGAGTCGACTGATATCCAATTTGACCATATCGGTCATTTTGGCTGTCGGCCATTTTGAATTTTGTGCTAAAATTCTGTATTTTATGAACGCATGAACGGATTGTTACGAAACATGGTATGGGTCATCAGCACAATGCCCTGAATGAGCCTGAGAAGTTTCGAAACAGCGCCACCTAGTGGTGAATTTTTTTTTTCAAATGCTTATAACTTTGGGTGTGGTCGACTTATTTTCACGAAACTCATCTTTTTAGACTCCTGAATCGTTGCCGAGTCCTACGATACCAAACATGCTAGGTTTCGCCTTACGGTTTGTGTAGCGTTGTGATTTAGTGCTTAAAAAACATTTGGCTATATCTTTGAAACCGCTAGTCCGATCGAGACGAAACCACCGTCAGAAGTTTGAAAACATAGGTCGATAGCTATACGCCAATGCCCAAATGCGAAAATATTGATGTTTAGGGGTACTAATTTCCAATCAAAGTCATGTGTCAGTCATTTTTTTCGTGTTTTTTCATATAAATGTCTATAACTCCGAAGCGAATTGAGATATTTTCACCAAAATTGACACACATATGTATGGGCTCACTCTGAGGACACGTAAAAAAAATTGTGGGACTGAGCCTCTTGGTGGCGCTATAATTGAACAAAATATGAAATTCCCATTGACTTCAATACAGTTTTGTGAAATAAAATGCTATACTAAACAAATGCATTGGTGTAATATTACGAAACTCAGATTGTGTCATCAGCACCATCCCCTGAAGGCAACCAAAATATTTCAAGACAGCGCCACCTAGTGGTCAAAAGTTATAACAAAATTTCCAAAAAGGCTAATAACTTTTGAATAAATCTGGCTATTGAAATTCCACGGTTCTTAATAGATTCCTTGGGTCAAGCCGAGAACATAGATACCAAGTTTTCCTTATTTGGCCAAACTTCCTGTCCGCCATCTTGATTTTCATTCAAAACCTACTTTTTCGAACTCCTCCTAGACCGTTTGTCCGATTTTCACCAAAATCGAATCGTATCATCTCCAGACTGTGCCGACAAAAAGTTATGGATTTCGTGTCGATTGATGAAACCGTTTTCGTATAGCACAGCAGCAAAGTTGAGGCATGATGCCAAAATGACTATTCAGGCTTTATATCTGCAATGCCTCGACATATTGACACAAAACTTTGTATGTGTCACTGTCTACTTACTCTGACCACACCACATCAATTTCGTAACAGCGCCACCTTTTGGTCAAAAGTGACAATCCATTAAATCATATTTTGAATCACTTTTTACATGATTTTTCAGCCATTTCGCCTAAAATCCTCTTTAAATGTCTTTAATTGCTCATTGTTGCAGTTGGTCTGACACTTTCAGACATGTTGGCATGTCTTGTCGTCTTATTCTGCTTGGCCCCGGTAATTGCTGCTTGCAGCTATATTTAGGGGCCAAGCACCGAAGGTGCGGAGGCACCTATTGTATCTGTTCCCGTTCTTATTATTATTATTCTTCTTCTTCCGCCATGGGAGTCTATGGCAGCCCATAGAACCGATTGCGGGAAAGTTGTTTTGGTTTGACATTCTGATAGAGGACAGTCCCAACATTAAGTACACCAATTTTGGTGTGTCTAAGTCATTCCCTCTAGCGCCACCACCTGTCCAAAGTTTCACTTTTACTTTGCTAATAACTTTTGAACCGTAAGGCCAATCAGCGAAATCCTTTTTTCCTCTGATTCCTGAGCTCATGACGATTCGATTGCACCCTATATCGTCATTTTCCGTCATAAAAACATGGCCGCCATTTTGAATTTTCCTAAAAAGGTACTTTTTCGAACTCGTCCTAGACGGTTTGTCCGATTTGCACGAAAATTGAATCGGATCATCTTCAGGCAGGGGTGACAAAAAGTTATTAAAATCTTGTTGATTCGTCAAACCGTTTTCGATAAACGCTCGAACAAATTTTACGTAGCGCTTGCAAAAACAGTCGTAAGGCTGTATCTCCGCAACGGTTTATCGTATTCAGACCAAACTTGGTACATGTACTCACAAGCATGACCTGAGGCTACATGCTGCGTTTCGGCACAGCGCCACCTACAGGTCCGGAGATATGAAAAATGGCTATTTTTGCTTATAACTTCTGAACAGTTTGTCCAAAAATCATAAAATTGGTCTCGTTAGATTCAGGGCAACATTCCGAGTCGACTGATATCCAATTTTACCATATCGGCCATTTTGACTGTCGGCCATTTTGAATTTTGTGCTAAAATGCTGTATTTTAAGAACGCATGAACGGATTGTTACGAAACTTGGTATGGGTCATCAGCACGATGTCCTGAAGGAGTGTGAGAAGTTTCGAAACAGCGCCACCTAGTGGTGAATTTTTTTTTTCAAATGCTTATAACTTTGGGTGTGATCGACTTATTTTCACGAAACTCATCTCATTGGACTCCTGAATCGTTGCCGAGTCCAACGATACCAAACATGTTAGGTTTCGCCTAACGGTTTGTGTAGCATTGTGATTTAGCGCTTAAAAAACATTAGGCTATATCTTCGAAACCGTTTGTCCGATTGAGACGAAACCACCGTCAGAAGTTTGGAATCATAGCTTGTTAACTATATGCTAATGCCCAAATGTGAAAATATTGATGTTTAGGGGTAGTAATATTCAATCAAAGTCATGTGTCAGTCATTTTTTACGTGTTTTTTCATATAAATGTCTATAACTCCGAAGCAAATTGAGATTTTTGCACCAAAATCGACACATATATGTATGGGCTCACTCTGATGACACATAAAAAAAATGGTGGGACTGAGCCTCTTGGTGGCGCTATAATAGAACAAAACATGAAATTCCCATTGATTTCAATAGAGTTTTGTGAAATAAAATGCTATACTAAACAAATGCATTGGTGTAATATTACGAAACTCAGAATGTGCCTTCAGCACCATCCCCTGAAGGTACTCAAAATATTTCGAAACAGCGCCACCTAGTGGTCAAAAGTTATAACAAATTTTCCAAAAAGGCTAATAACTTTTGAATAAATCTGGCTATTGAAATGCCACTGGTCTTAATAGAGTCCTTGGGTCAAGCCGAGAACATAGATACCAAGTTTTCCTTATTTGGCCGAACTTCCTGTCCGCCATCTTGATTTTCAGTCAAAACCTACTTTTTCGAACTCCTCCTAGACCGTTTGTCCGATTTTCACCAAAATCGAATCGTATCATCTCCAGACCGTGCCGACTAAAAGTTACGGATTTCGTGTCGATAGACGAAACCGTTTTCGTATAGCGCAGCAGCAAAGTTGAGGCATGATGCTAATAGCACTATTCAGGCTTTATCTCTGCAATGCCTTGACATATTAACACCAAACTTTGTATGTGTCATTGTCACTTCACTCTGACCACATCACATCAGTTTTGTAACTGCGCCACCTATTGGTCGAAAGTGATAGTCCATTAAATCATATTTTTCTTCACTGTTTCTATGATTTTTCAGGCATTTTGCCTAAAATCCTCTTTAATGTCTTTAATTGCTCATTGGTCTGACACTTTCAGCAATGTTGGCATGTCTTGTCATCTGATTGTGCTTGGCCCCGGTAATTGCTGCTTGCAGCTATATTTATTATTATTATTCTTCCGCCATGGGAGTCTATGGCAGCCCATAGAACCGATTGCGGGAAAGTTGTTTTGGTTTGACATTCTGATAGAGGACAGTCCCAACATTAAATTCACCAATTTTGGTGTGTCTAAGTCATTCCCTCTAGCGCCACCAACTGTCCAAAGTTTCACTTTTATTTTGCTAATAACTTTTGAACCGTAAGGCCAATCAACAAAATTCTTTTTTCTTCTGATTCCTGAGCTCATGGCAATTCGATTGCACCCTATGACGTCATTTTGCGTCATAAAAATATGTCCGCCATTTTGAATTTTTTGTAAAACCTACTTTTTCGAACTCGTCCTAGACGGTTTGTCCGATTTGCATGAAAATTGAACCAGATCATCTTCAGGTAGTGCTGACCAAAAGTTATGGAATTCAAATTGATTCGTCAAACCGTTTTCGATAAACGCTCAAACTAATTTTACGTAGCGCCTGCAAAAACAGTCGTAAGGCTGTATCTCCGCAACGGTTTATCGTATTCAGACCAAACTTGGTACATGTACTCACAAGCATGACCTGAGGCTACATGCTGCGTTTCGGCGCAGCGCCACCTACTGGTCCGGAGATATGAAAAATGGCTATTTTTGCTTATAACTTCTGAACAGTTTGTCCAAAAATCATAAAATTGGTCTTGATAGATTCAGGACGACATGCCGAGTCGACTGATATCCAATTTTGCCATATCGGCCATTTTGACTGTCGGCCATTTTGAATTTTGTGCTAAAATGCTGTATTTTAACAACGCATGAACGGATTGTTACGAAACTTGGTATGGGTCATCAACACGATGTCCTGAAGGAGTGTGAGAAGTTTCGTAACAGCGCCACCTAGTGGTGAATTTTTTTTTCCAAATGCTTATAACTTTGGGTGTGATCGACTTATTTTCACGAAACTCATCTCATTGGACTCCTGAATCGTTGCCGAGTCCAACGATATCAAACATGTTAGGTTTCGCCTAACGGTTTGTGTAGCGTTGTGATTTAGCGCTTAAAAAACATTAGGCTATATCTTCGAAACCGCTTGTCCGATCGAGACGAAACCACCGTCAGAAGTTTGGAAACATAGGTCGATAGCTATACGCCAATGCCCAAATGCGAAAATATTGATGTTTAGGGGTAGTAATATTCAATCAAAGTCATGTGTCAGTCATTTTTTACGTGTTTTTTCATATAAATGTCTATAACTCCGAAGCAAATTGAGATTTTTGCACCAAAATCGACACATATATGTATGGGCTCACTCTGATGACACATAAAAAAAATGGTGGGACTGAGCCTCTTGGTGGCGCTATAATAGAACAAAACATGAAATTCCCATTGATTTCAATACAGTTTTGTGAAATAAAATGCTATACTAAACAAATGCATTGGTGTAATATTACGAAACTCAGAATGTCCCTTCAGCACCATCCCTTGAAGGTATTCAAAATATTTCGAAACAGCGCCACCTAGTGGTCAAAAGTTATAACAAATTTTCCAAAAAGGCTAATAACTTTTGAATAAATCTGGCTATTGAAATGCCACTGGTCTTAATAGAGTCCTTGGGTCAAGCCGAGAACATAGATACCAAGTTTTCCTTATTTGGCCGAACTTCCTGTCCGCCATCTTGATTTTCAGTCAAAACCTACTTTTTCGAACTCCTCCTAGACCGTTTGTCCGATTTTCACCAAAATCGAATCGTATCATCTCCAGACCGTGCCGACTAAAAGTTATGGATTTCGTGTCGATAGACGAAACCGTTTTCGTATAGCGCAGCAGCAAAGTTGAGGCATGATGCTAATAGCACTATTCAGGCTTTATCTCTGCAATGCCTTGACATATTAACACCAAACTTTGTATGTGTCATTGTCACTTCACTCTGACCACATCACATCAGTTTTGTAACTGCGCCACCTATTGGTCGAAAGTGATAGTCCATTAAATCATATTTTTCTTCACTGTTTCTATGATTTTTCAGGCATTTTGCCTAAAATCCTCTTTAATGTCTTTAATTGCTCATTGGTCTGACACTTTCAGCAATGTTGGCATGTCTTGTCATCTGATTGTGCTTGGCCCCGGTAATTGCTGCTTGCAGCTATATTTATTATTATTATTATTATTATTATTCTTCCGCTCTGGGAGTCTATGGCAGCCCATAGAACCGATTGCGGGAAAGTTGTTTTGGTTTGACATTCTGATAGAGGACAGTCCCAACATTAAATTCACCAATTTTGGTGTGTCTAAGTCATTCCCTCTAGCGCCACCAACTGTCCAAAGTTTCACTTTTATTTTGCTAATAACTTTTGAACCGTAAGGCCAATCAACAAAATTCTTTTTTCTTCTGATTCCTGCGCTCATGGCAATTCGATTGCACCCTATGACGTCATTTTGCGTCATAAAAATATGTCCGCCATTTTGAATTTTTTGTAAAACCTACTTTTTCGAACTCGTCCTAGACGGTTTGTCCGATTTGCATGAAAATTGAACCAGATCATCTTCAGGTAGTGCTGACCAAAAGTTATGGAATTCAAATTGATTCGTCAAACCGTTTTCGATAAACGCTCAAACTAATTTTACGTAGCGCCTGCAAAAACAGTCGTAAGGCTGTATCTCCGCAACGGTTTATCGTATTCAGACCAAACTTGGTACATGTACTCACAAGCATGACCTGAGGCTACATGCTGCGTTTCGGCGCAGCGCCACCTACTGGTCCGGAGATATGAAAAATGGCTATTTTTGCTTATAACTTCTGAACAGTTTGTCCAAAAATCATAAAATTGGTCTTGATAGATTCAGGACGACATGCCGAGTCGACTGATATCCAATTTTGCCATATCGGCCATTTTGACTGTCGGCCATTTTGAATTTTGTGCTAAAATGCTGTATTTTAACAACGCATGAACGGATTGTTACGAAACTTGGTATGGGTCATCAACACGATGTCCTGAAGGAGTGTGAGAAGTTTCGTAACAGCGCCACCTAGTGGTGAAATTTTTTTTTCAAATGCTTATAACTTTGGGTGTGATCGACTTATTTTCACGAAACTCATCTCATTGGACTCCTGAATCGTTGCCGAGTCCAACGATACCAAACATGTTAGGTTTCGCCTAACGGTTTGTGTAGCGTTGTGATTTAGCGCTTAAAAAACATTAGGCTATATCTTCGAAACCGCTTGTCCGATCGAGACGAAACCACCGTCAGAAGTTTGAAAACATAGGTCGATAGCTATACGCCAATGCCCAAATGCGAAAATATTGATGTTTAGGGGTAGTAATATTCAATCAAAGTCATGTGTCAGTCATTTTTTACGTGTTTTTTCATATAAATGTCTATAACTCCGAAGCAAATTGAGATTTTTGCACCAAAATCGACACATATATGTATGGGCTCACTCTGATGACACATAAAAAAAATGGTGGGACTGAGCCTCTTGGTGGCGCTATAATAGAACAAAACATGAAATTCCCATTGATTTCAATACAGTTTTGTGAAATAAAATGCTATACTAAACAAATGCATTGGTGTAATATTACGAAACTCAGATTGTGTCATCAGCACCATCCCCTGAAGGCAACCAAAATATTTCAAGACAGCGCCACCTAGTGGTCAAAAGTTATAACAAAATTTCCAAAAAGGCTAATAACTTTTGAATAAATCTGGCTTTTGAAATGCCACTGGTCTTAATAGATTCCTTGGGTCAAGCCGAGAACATAGATACCAAGTTTTCCTTATTTGGCCGAAGTTCCTGTCCGCCATCTTGATTTTCAGTCAAAACCTACTTTTTCGAACTCCTCCTAGACCGTTTGTCCGATTTTCACCAAAATCGAATCGTATCATCTCCAAACCGTGCCGACTAAAAGTTATGGATTTCGTGTCGATACACGAAACTGTTTTTGTATAGCGTAGCAGCAAAGTTAAGGCATGATGCTAAAAGCACTATTCAGGCTTTATATCTGCAATGCCTCGACATATTGACACAAAACTTTGTATGTGTCATTGTCACTTCACTCTGACCACATCACATCAGTTTTGTAACTGCGCCACCTATTGGTCGAAAGTGATAATCCATTAAATCATATTTTGAATGACAATTTATGTGATTTTTCAGCCATTTCACCTAAAATCCTCTTTAAATGTATTTAATTGCTCATTGTTGCAGTTGGTCTGACACCTTCAGCCATGTTGGCATATCCTGTCATCTGCTTGCGCTTGGCCCCGATAATTGCTGCTTGCAGCTATATTTATTAGGGGCCAAGCACCGAAGGTGCGGAGGCACCTATTGTATCTGTTCCCGTTCTTATTAGGGGCCAAGCACCGAAGGTGCGGAGGCACCTATTGTATCTGTTCCCGTTCTTATTATTATTCTTCTTCTTCTTCTTCCGCTCTTGGAGTCTATGGCAGCCCATAGAACCGATTGCGGGAAAGTTGTTTTGGTTTGACATTCTGATAGAGGACAGTCCCAACATTAAATACACCAATTTTGGTGTTTCTAAGTCATTCTCTGTAGCGCCACCACCTGTCCAAAGTTTCACTTTTACTTTGCTAATAACTTTTGAACCGTAAGGCCAATCAACAAAATTATTTTCCCCTCTGATTCCTGAGCTCATGGCGATTCGATTGCACCCTATGACGTCATTTTCCGTAATAAAAATATGGCCGCCATCTTGAATGTTCAAAAAAAGCTACTTTTTCGAACTCGTCCTAGACGGTTTGTCCGATTTGCACGAAAATTGAACCAGATCATCTTCAGGTAGTGCTGACAAAAAGTTATGGAATTCAAATTGATTCGTCAAACCGTTTTCGATAAACGCACGAATACATTTTACATAGCGCTAGCAAAATCAGTCGTAAGGCCGTATCTCCGCAACGGTTTATCGTATTCAGACCAAACTTGGTACTTGTACTCACAAGCATGACCTGAGGCTACATGCTGTGTTTCGGCGCAGCGCCACCTACTGGTCCGGAGATATGAAAAATGGCTATTTTTGCTCATAACTTCTGAACAGTTTGTCCAAAAATCATAAAATTGGTCTCGTTAGATTCAGGGCAACATGCCGAGTCGACTGATATCCAATTTTACCATATCGGTCATTTTGGCTGTCGGCCATTTTGAATTTTGTGCTAAAATTCTGTATTTTATGAACGCATGAACGGATTGTTACGAAACGTGGTATGGGTCATCAGCACAATGCCCTGAATGAGCCTGAGAAGTTTCGAAACAGCGCCACCTAGTGGTGAATTTTTTTTTTCAAACGCTTATAACTTTGGGTGTGGTCGACTTATTTTCACGAGACTAGTCTAATTAGTCTCCTGAAACCTTGCCGAGTCCTACGATACCAAACATGCTAGGTTTCGCCTTACGGTTTGTGTAGCGTTGTGATTTAGCGCTTAAAAAACATTTGGCTATATCTTCGAAACCGATTGTCCGATCGAGACGAAACCTCCGTCAGAAGTTTGGAAACATAGGTCGATAGCTATACGCCAATGCCCAAATGTGAAAATATTGATGTTTAGGGGTAGTAAAATTCAATCAAAGTCATGTGTCAGTCATTTTTTACATGTTTTTTCATATAAATGTCTATAACTCTAAAGCGAATTGAGATATTTTCACCAAAACTGACACACATATGCATGGGCTCACTCTGAGGACACGTAAAAAAAATTGTGGGACTTAGCCTCTTGGTGGCGCTATAACAGAACAAAACATTAAATTCCCATTGACTTCAATACAGTTTTGTGAAATAAAATGCTATTTTCATTCACAATCTACTTTTTCGAACTCCTCCCATACCGTTTGTCCGATTTTCACCAAAATCGAATCATATCATCTCCAGACTGTGCCGACTAAAAGCTATGGATTTCGTGTCGATTGACAAAACCGTTTTCGTATAGCGCAGCAGCAAAGTTGAGGCATGATGCTAAAAGCATTATTCAGGCTTTATCTCTGCAATGCCTTGTCATATTGACACCAAACTTTGTATGTGTCATTGTCACTTCACTCTGACCACATCACATCAGTTTTGTAACTGCGCCACCTATTGGTCAAAAGTGATAATCCATTAAATCATATTTTTATTTACTGTTTCTATGATTTTTCAGGCATTTTGCCTAAAATCCACTTTAATGTCTTTAATTGCTCATTGCCGCAGTTGGTCTGACACTTTCAGACATGTTGGCATGTCTTGTCGTCTTATTCTGCTTGGCCCCGGTAATTGCTGCTTGCAGCTATATTTATTATTATTCTTCTTTTTTTTCTTCCGACTTGGCGTCTATGGCAGCCCATAGTACCGATTGCGGGAAAGTTGTTTTGGTTTGACATTCTGATAGAGGACAGTCCCAACATTAAATACACCAATTTTGGTGTTTCTAAGTCATTCCCTCTAGCGCCACCAACTGTCCAAAGTTTCACTTTTATTTTGCTAATAACTTTTGAAATGTAAGGCCAATCAACAAAATTATTTTTTCCTCTGATTCCTGAGCTCATGCCGATTCGATTGCATCCCATGACTTCATTTTCCGTAGTAAAATAGGGCCGCCATTTTGAATCATTCGAGAAACCTACTTTTTCGAACTCGTCCTAGACGGTTTGTCTGATTTGCACGAAAATTGAACCAGATCATCTTCAGGCAGTGCTGACAAAAAGATATGGAATTCAAATTGATTCGTCAAACCGTTTTCGATAAACGCACAAACAAATTTTACGTAGTGCTTGCAAAAACAGTCGTAAGGCTGTATCTCCGCAACGGTTTATCGTATTCAGACCAAACTTGGTACATGTAATCCCAAGCATGACCTGAGGCAACATGCTGCGTTTCGTCGCAGCGCCACCTACTGGTCCGGAGATATGAAAAATGGCTATTTTTGCTTATAACTTCTGAACAATTTGTCCAAAAATCATAAAATTGGTCTTGTTAGATTCAGAGCAACATGCCGAGTCGACTGATATCCAATTTTACCATATCGGCCATTTTGACTGTCGGCCATTTTGAATTTTGTGCTAAAATGCTGTATTTTAAGAACGCATGAACGGATTGTTACGAAACTTGGTATGGGTCATCAGCACAATGTCCTGAAGGAGCGTGAGAAGTTTCGAAACAGCGCCACCTTGTGGTGAATTTTTTTTTTCAAACGCTTATAACTTTGGGTGTGGTCGACTTATTTTCACGAGACTCATCTAATTAGTATCCTGAAACCTTGCCGAGTCCTACGATACCAAACATGCTAGGTTTCGCCTTACGGTTTGTGTAGCGTTGTGATTTAGCGCTTAAAAAACATTTGGCTATATCTTCGAAACCGATTGTCCGATCGAGACGAAACCTCCGTCAGAAGTTTGGAAACATAGGTCGATAGCTATATGCCAATGCCCAAATGCGAAAATATTGATGTTTAGGGGTAGTAAAATTCAAACAAAGTCTTGTGTCAGTCATTTTTTACGTGTTTTTTCATATAAATGTCTATAACTCTAAAGCAAATTGAGATATTTTCACCAAAACTGACACACATATGTATGGGCTCACTCTGAGGACACGTAAAAAAAATTGTGGGACTGAGCCTCTTGGTGGCGCTATAATAGAACAAAACATGAAATTCCCATTGACTTCAATACAGTTTTGTGATATAAAATGCTATTTTCATTCAAAATCTACTTTTTCGAACTCCTCCCACACCGTTTGTCCGATTTTCACCAAAATCGAATTGTATCATCTCCAGACTGTGCCGACTAAAAGTTATGGATTTCGTGTCAATTGACGAAACCGTTTTCGTATAGCGCAGCAGCAAAGTTGAGGCATGATGCTAAAAGCATTATTCAGGCTTTATCTCTGCAATGCCTTGAGATATTGACACCAAACTTTGTACGTGTCATTGTCACTTCACTCTGACCACATCACATCAGTTTTGTTAACTGCGCCACCTATTGGTCGAAAGTGATAATCCATTAAATCATATTTTTAATTATTGTGTCTATGATTTTTCAGGCATTTTGCCTAAAATCCTCTTCAAACGTCTTTAATTGCTCATTGTTGCAGTTGGTCTGACACTTTCAGACATGTCGAAATGTCTTGTCGTCTAATTCTGCTTGGCCCCGGTAATTGCTGCTTGCAGCTATATTTATTCTTCTTCTTCTTCTTCTTCTTCTTCTTCTTCCGCCATGGGAGTCTATGGCAGCCCATAGAACCGATTGCGGGAAAGTTGTTTTGGTTTGACATTCTGATAGAGGACCGTCTCAACATTAAATACACCAATTTTGGTGTTTCTAAGTCATTCCCTCTAGCGCCACCACCTGTCCAAAGTTTCACTTTTATTTTGCTAATAACTTTTGAACCGTAAGGCCAATCAGCGAAATTCTTTTTTCCTCTGATTCCTGAGCTCATGGCGATTCGATTGCACCCTATGACGTCATTTGCCGTCATAAAAATATGGCCGCCATCTTGAATTTTCAAAAAAAGCTACTTTTTTGAACTCGTCCTAGACGGTTTGTCCGATTTGCACGAAAATTGAACCAGATCATCTTCAGGTAGTGCTGACAAAAAGTTATGGAATTCAAATGGATTCGTCAAACCGTTTTCAATAAACGCACAAATACATTTTACGTAGCGCTAGCAAAAACAGTCGTAAGGCCGTATCTCCGCAACGGTTTATCGTATTCAGACCAAACTTGGTACTTGTACTCACAAGCATGACCTGAGGCTACATGCTGTGTTTCGGCGCAGCGCCACCTACTGGTCCGGAGATATGAAAAATGGCTATTTTTGCTTATAACTTCTGAACAGTTTGTCCAAAAATCATACAATTGGTCTCGTTAGATTCAGGGCAACATGCCGAGTCGACTGATATCCAATTTGACCATATCGGTCATTTTGGCTGTCGGCCATTTTGAATTTTGTGCTAAAATTCTGTATTTTATGAACGCATGAACGGATTGTTACGAAACGTGGTATGGGTCATCAGCACAATGCCCTGAATGAGCCTGAGAAGTTTCGAAACAGCGCCACCTAGTGGTGAATTTTTTTTTTCAAATGCTTATAACTTTGGGTGTGGTCGACTTATTTTCACGAAACTCATCTTTTTAGACTCCTGAATCGTTGCCGAGTCCTACGATACCAAACATGCTAGGTTTTGCCTTACGGTTTGTGTAGCGTTGTGATTTAGCGCTTAAAAAACATTTGGCTATATCTTTGAAACCGCTAGTCCGATCGAGACGAAACCACCGTCAGAAGTTTGGAAACATAGGTCGATAACTATACGCCAATGCCCAAATGCGAAAATATTGATGTTTAGGGGTACTAATTTCCAATCAAAGTCATGTGTCAGTCATTTTTTTCGTGTTTTTTCATATAAATGTCTATAACTCCGAAGTGAATTGAGATATTTTCACCAAAATTGACACACATATGTATGGGCTCACTCTGAGGACACGTAAAAAAAATTGTGGGACTGAGCCTCTTGGTGGCGCTATAATTGAACAAAATATGAAATTCCCATTGACTTCAATACAGTTTTGTGAAATAAAATGCTATACTAAACAAATGCATTGGTGTAATATTACGAAACTCAGATTGTGTCATCAGCACCATCCCCTGAAGGCAACCAAAATATTTCAAGACAGCGCCACCTAGTGGTCAAAAGTTATAACAAAATTTCCAAAAAGGCTAATAACTTTTGAATAAATCTGGCTATTGAAATGCCACGGGTCTTAATAGATTCCTTGGGTCAAGCCGAGAACATAGATACCAAGTTTTCCTTATTTGGCCAAACTTCCTGTCCGCCATCTTGATTTTCATTCAAAACCTACTTTTTCTAACTCCTCCTAGACCGTTTGTCCGATTTTCACCAAAATCAAATCGTATCATCTCCAGACTGTGCCGACAAAAAGTTATGGATTTCGTGTCGATTGATGAAACCGTTTTTGTATAGCACAGCAGCAAAGTTGAGGCATGATGCCAAAATGACTATTCAGGCTTTATATCTGCAATGCCTCGACATATTGACACAAAACTTTGTATGTGTCACTGTCTCCTTACTCTGACCACACCACATCAATTTCGTAACAGCGCCACCTTTTGGTCAAAAGTGACAATCCATTAAATCATATTTTGAATCACTTTTTACATGATTTTTCAGCCATTTCGCCTAAAATCCTCTTTAAATGTCTTTAATTGCTCATTGTTGCAGTTGGTCTGACACTTTCAGACATGTTGGCATGTCTTGTCGTCTTATTCTGCTTGGCCCCGGTAATTGCTGCTTGCAGCTATATTTATTATTATTATTATTCTTCCGCCATGGGAGTCTATGGCAGCCCATAGAACCGATTGCGGGAAAGTTGTTTTGGTTTGACATTCTGATAGAGGACCGTCTCAACATTAAATACACCAATTTTGGTGTTTCTAAGTCATTCCCTCTAGCGCCACCACCTGTCCAAAGTTTCACTTTTATTTTGCTAATAACTTTTGAACCGTAAGGCCAATCAGCGAAATTCTTTTTTCCTCTGATTCCTGAGCTCATGGCGATTCGATTGCACCCTATGACGTCATTTGCCGTCATAAAAATATGGCCACCATCTTGAATTTTCAAAAAAAGCTACTTTTTCGAACTCGTCCTAGACGGTTTGTCCGATTTGCACGAAAATTTAACCAGATCATCTTCAGGTAGTGCTGACAAAAAGTTATGGAATTCAAATGGATTCGTCAAACCGTTTTCGATAAACGCACGAATACATTTTACGTAGCGCTAGCAAAAACAGTCGTAAGGCCGTATCTCCGCAACGGTTTATCGTATTCAGACCAAACTTGGTACTTGTACTCACAAGCATGACCTGAGGCTACATGCTGTGTTTCGGCGCAACGCCACCTACTGGTCCGGAGATATGAAAAATGGCTATTTTTGCTTATAACTTCTGAACAGTTTGTCCAAAAATCATACAATTGGTCTCGTTAGATTCAGGGCAACATGCCGAGTCGACTGATATCCAATTTTGCCATATCGGTCATTTTGGCTGTCGGCCATTTTGAATTTTGTGCTAAAATTCTGTATTTTATGAACGCATGAACGGATTGTTACGAAACGTGGTATGGGTCATCAGCACGATGCCCTGAATGAGCCTGAGAAGTTTCGAAACAGCGCCACCTAGTGGTGAATTTTTTTTTTCAAATGCTTATAACTTTGGGTGTGGTCGACTTATTTTCACGAAACTCATCTTTGTAGACTCCTGAATCGTTGCCGAGTCCTACGATACCAAACATGCTAGGTTTCGCCTTACGGTTTGTGTAGCGTTGTGATTTAGCGCTTAAAAAACATTTGGCTATATCTTTGAAACCGCTAGTCCGATCGAGACGAAACCACCGTCAGAAGTTTGGAAACATAGGTCGATAGCTATACGCCAATGCCCAAATGCGAAAATATTGATGTTTAGGGGTACTAATTTCCAATCAAAGTCATGTGTCAGTCATTTTTTTCGTGTTTTTTCATATAAATGTCTATAACTCCGAAGCGAATTGAGATATTTTCACCAAAATTGACACACATATGTATGGGCTCACTCTGAGGACACGTAAAAAAAATTGTGGGACTGAGCCTCTTGGTGGCGCTATAATTGAACAAAATATGAAATTCCCATTGACTTCAATACAGTTTTGTGAAATAAAATGCTATACTAAACAAATGCATTGGTGTAATATTACGAAACTCAGATTGTGTCATCAGCACCATCCCCTGAAGGCAACCAAAATATTTCAAGACAGCGCCACCTAGTGGTCAAAAGTTATAACAAAATTTCCAAAAAGGCTAATAACTTTTGAATACATCTGGCTATTGAAATGCCACTGGTCTTAATAGATTCCTTGGGTCAAGCCGAGAACATAGATACCACGTTTTCCTTATTTGGCCAAACTTCCTGTCCGCCATCTTGATTTTCATTCAAAACCTACTTTTTCGAACTCCTCCTAGACCGTTTGTCCAATTTTCACCAAAATCGAATCGTATCATCTCCAGACTGTGCCGACAAAAAGTTATGGATTTCGTGTCGATTGATGAAACCGTTTTCGTATAGCACAGCAGCAAAGTTGAGGCATGATGCCAAAATGACTATTCAGGCTTTATATCTGCAATGCCTCGACATATTGACACAAAACTTTGTATGTGTCACTGTCTCCTTACTCTGACCACACCACATCAATTTCGTAACAGCGCCACCTTTTGGTCAAAAGTGACAATCCATTAAATCATATTTTGAATCACTTTTTACATGATTTTTCAGCCATTTCGCCTAAAATCCTCTTTAAATGTCTTTAATTGCTCATTGTTGCAGTTGGTCTGACACTTTCAGACATGTTGGCATGTCTTGTCGTCTTATTCTGCTTGGCCCCGGTAATTGCTGCTTGCAGCTATATTTATTATTATTATTCTTCCGCCATGGGAGTCTATGGCAGCCCATAGAACCGATTGCGGGAAAGTTGTTTTGGTTTGACATTCTGATAGAGGACCGTCTCAACATTAAATACACCAATTTTGGTGTTTCTAAGTCATTCCCTCTAGCGCCACCACCTGTCCAAAGTTTCACTTTTATTTTGCTAATAACTTTTGAACCGTAAGGCCAATCAGCGAAATTCTTTTTTCCTCTGATTCCTGAGCTCATGGCGATTCGATTGCACCCTATGACGTCATTTGCCGTCATAAAAATATGGCCGCCATCTTGAATTTTCAAAAAAAGCTACTTTTTCGAACTCGTCCTAGACGGTTTGTCCGATTTGCACGAAAATTGAACCAGATCATCTTCAGGTAGTGCTGACAAAAAGTTATGGAATTCAAATGGATTCGTCAAACCGTTTTCGATAAACGCACGAATACATTTTACGTAGCGCTAGCAAAAACAGTCGTAAGGCCGTATCTCCGCAACGGTTTATCGTATTCAGACCAAACTTGGTACTTGTACTCACAAGCATGACCTGAGGCTACATGCTGTGTTTCGGCGCAGCGCCACCTACTGGTCCGGAGATATGAAAAATGGCTATTTTTGCTTATAACTTCTGAACAGTTTGTCCAAAAATCATACAATTGGTCTCGTTAGATTCAGGGCAACATGCCGAGTCGACTGATATCCAATTTTGCCATATCGGTCATTTTGGCTGTCGGCCATTTTGAATTTTGTGCTAAAATTCTGTATTTTATGAACGCATGAACGAATTGTTACGAAACGTGGTATGGGTCATCAGCACGATGCCCTGAATGAGCCTGAGAAGTTTCGAAACAGCGCCACCTAGTGGTGAATTTTTTTTTTCAAATGCTTATAACTTTGGGTGTGGTCGACTTATTTTCACGAAACTCATCTTTTTAGACTCCTGAATCGTTGCCGAGTCCTACGATACCAAACATGCTAGGTTTTGCATTACGGTTTGTGTAGCGTTGTGATTTAGCGCTTAAAAAACATTTGGCTATATCTTTGAAACCGCTAGTCCGATCGAGACGAAACCACCGTCAGAAGTTTGAAAACATAGGTCGATAGCTATACGCCAATGCCCAAATGCGAAAATATTGATGTTTAGGGGTACTAATTTCCAATCAAAGTCATGTGTCAGTCATTTTTTTTGTGTTTTTTCATATAAATGTCTATAACTCCGAAGCGAATTGAGATATTTTCACCAAAATTGACACACATATGTATGGGCTCACTCTGAGGACACGTAAAAAAAATTGTGGGACTGAGCCTCTTGGTGGCGCTATAATTGAACAAAATATGAAATTCCCATTGACTTCAATACAGTTTTGTGAAATAAAATGCTATACTAAACAAATGCATTGGTGTAATATTACGAAACTCAGATTGTGTCATCAGCACCATCCCCTGAAGGCAACCAAAATATTTCAAGACAGCGCCACCTAGTGGTCAAAAGTTATAACAAAATTT
The DNA here is from genome assembly GCF_963993115.1 of Abramis brama. NCBI lineage: Eukaryota > Metazoa > Chordata > Actinopteri > Cypriniformes > Leuciscidae > Abramis > Abramis brama. Next base: position 18,827,140 of record NC_139971.1, read on the forward strand.
CCAAAAAGGCTAATAACTTTTGAATAAATCTGGCTATTGAAATGCCACGGGTCTTAATAGATTCCTTGGGTCAAGCCGAGAACATAGATACCAAGTTTTCCTTATTTGGCCAAACTTCCTGTCCGCCATCTTGATTTTCATTCAAAACCTACTTTTTCGAACTCCTCCTAGACCGTTTGTCCGATTTTCACCAAAATCGAATCGTATCATCTCCAGACTGTGCCGACAAAAAGTTATGGATTTCGTGTCGATTGATGAAACCGTTTTCGTATAGCACAGCAGCAAAGTTGAGGCATGATGCCAAAATGACTATTCAGGCTTTATATCTGCAATGCCTCGACATATTGACACAAAACTTTGTATGTGTCACTGTCTCCTTACTCTGACCACACCACATCAATTTCGTAACAGCGCCACCTTTTGGTCAAAAGTGACAATCCATTAAATCATATTTTGAATCACTTTTTACATGATTTTTCAGCCATTTCGCCTAAAATCCTCTTTAAATGTCTTTAATTGCTCATTGTTGCAGTTGGTCTGACACTTTCAGACATGTTGGCATGTCTTGTCGTCTTATTCTGCTTGGCCCCGGTAATTGCTGCTTGCAGCTATATTTATTATTATTATTCTTCCTTCTTCCGACTGGGAGTCTATGGCAGCCCATAGAACCGATCGCGGGAAAGTTGTAATGGTTTGACATTCTAATAGAGGACAGTCCCAACATTAAATACACCAATTTTGGTGTGTCTAAGTCATTCCCTCTAGCGCCACCAACTGTCCAAAGTTTCACTCATGTTTATGCTAATAACTTTTGAACCACAAGGGCTAGAAACAAAATTATTTTTTCCTCTGATTCCTGAGCTCATGGCGATTCGAGGGCACCATATGACGTCATTTTCCGTCATAATAATTTTTCCGCCATTTCGAATTTTCCTAAAAAGCTACTTTTTCGAACTCCTCCTAGGCCGTTTCTCCAATTTCCACGAAAATTGAATCAGATCATCTTCAGACCATGCTGACAAAAAGTTATGGAATTCGTGTTGATTCGTCAAACCGTTCTCGAATACCGCGCAAACAAATTTTATGTAGCGCTTGCAAAAATAGACACAAGCCAGTATCTCCTCAACACTTTATCATATTCAGACCAAACTTGGTACATGTCATCACAAGCATGACCTGAGGCTACATGCTGCGTTTCGGCGCAGCGCCACCTACTGGTCCGGAGATATGAAAAATGGCTGTTTTTGCTTATAACTTCTGAATGGTTTGTCCAAAAATCATAAAAGTGGTCTCGTTAGATTCAGGGCAGCATGCTGAGTCGACTGATATCCAATTTTCCCCGATCAGCCATTTTGGCTGTCGGCCATTTTGAATTATGTGCTAAAATGCTGTATTTTAGGAATGCATGAACGTATCGTTACGAAACTCGGTATGGGTCATCAGTACAAGGCCCTGAAGGTACTCAAAAGATTACAAGACAGCGCCACCTTTTGGTCAAAAGTTATAATTAAATTCCCAAAAATGCTAATAACTGTTTACTATGTACGCTTACGCTTGTGGGAATGTTATGAAATTTGGCACACTGACAGAGGAGAGTCTGATCTATCAGCATAGCAAATTTGGAGTCTCCAACTCATTCCATCTAGCGCCACCAACTGTCCAAAGTTGCACTCATGTTTATGCTAATAACTTTTGAACCACAAGGGTTAGAAACAAAATTCTTTTTTCCTCTTATTCCTTAGCTCAAGACGAAAAAACATTTGGCTATATCTTTGAAACCGCTAGTCCGATCGAGACGAAACCACCGTCAGAAGTTTGGAAACGTAGGTCGATAGCAATATGCCAATGCCCAAATGCGAAAATATTGATGTTTAGGGGTACTAATTTCCAATCAAAGTCATGTGTCAGTCATTTTTTTCGTGTTTTTTCATATAAATGTCTATAACTCCGAAGCGAATTGAGATATTTTCACCAAAATTGACACACATATGTATGGGCTCACTCTGAGGACACGTAAAAAAAATTGTGGGACTGAGCCTCTTGGTGGCGCTTTAATTGAACAAAATATGAAATTCCCATTGACTTCAATACAGTTTTGTGAAATAAAATGCTATACTAAACAAATGCATTGGTGTAATATTACGAAACTCAGATTGTGTCATCAGCACCATCCCCTGAAGGCAACCAAAATATTTCAAGACAGCGCCACCTAGTGGTCAAAAGTTATAACAAAATTTCCAAAAAGGCTAATAACTTTTGAATAAATCTGGCTATTGAAATGCCACGGGTCTTAATAGATTCCTTGGGTCAAGCCGAGAACATAGATACCAAGTTTTCCTTATTTGGCCAAACTTCCTGTCCGCCATCTTGATTTTCATTCAAAACCTACTTTTTCGAACTCCTCCTAGACCGTTTGTCCGATTTTCACCAAAATCGAATCGTATCATCTCCAGACTGTGCCGACAAAAAGTTATGGATTTCGTGTCGATTGATGAAACCGTTTTCGTATAGCACAGCAGCAAAGTTGAGGCATGATGCCAAAATGACTATTCAGGCTTTATATCTGCAATGCCTCGACATATTGACACAAAACTTTGAATGTGTCACTGTCTCCTTACTCTGACCACACCACATCAATTTCGTAACAGCGCCACCTTTTGGTCAAAAGTGACAATCCATTAAATCATATTTTGAATCACTTTTTAGATGATTTTTCAGCCATTTCGCCTAAAATCCTCTTTAAATGTCTTTAATTGCTCATTGTTGCAGTTGGTCTGACACTTTCAGACATGTTGGCATGTCTTGTCGTCTTATTCTGCTTGGCCCCGGTAATTGCTGCTTGCAGCTATATTTATTCTTCTTCTTCTTCTTCTTCTTCTTCTTCCGCCATGGGAGTCTATGGCAGCCCATAGAACCGATTGCGGGAAAGTTGTTTTGGTTTGACATTCTGATAGAGGACCGTCTCAACATTAAATACACCAATTTTGGTGTTTCTAAGTCATTCCCTCTAGCGCCACCACCTGTCCAAAGTTTCACTTTTATTTTGCTAATAACTTTTGAACCGTAAGGCCAATCAGCGAAATTCTTTTTTCCTCTGATTCCTGAGCTCATGCAGATTCGATTGCACCCTATGACGTCATTTTCCGTCATATAAATATGGCCGCCATTTTTAATTTTCTGAAAAAGCTACTTTTTCGAACTCGTCCTAGACGGTTTGTCCGATTTGCACGAAAATTGAACCAGATCATCTTCAGGCAGTGTTGACCAAAAGTTATGGAATTCAAATTGATTCGTCAAACCGTTTTCGATAAACGCACGAATACATTTTACGTAGCGCTAGCAAAAACAGTCGTAAGGCTGTATCTCCGCAAAGGTTTATCGTATTCAGACCAAACTTGGTACATGTACTCACAAGCATGACCTGAGGCTACATGCTGCGTTTCGGCGCAGCGCCACCTACTGGTCCGGAGATATGAAAAATGGCTATTTTTGCTTATAACTTCTGAACAGTTTGTCCAAAAATCATAAAATTGGTCTTGATAGATTCAGGACGACATGCCGAGTCGACTGATATCCAATTTTGCCATATCGGCCATTTTGACTGTCGGCCATTTTGAATTTTGTGCTAAAATGCTGTATTTTAACAACGCATGAACGGATTGTTACGAAACTTGGTATGGGTCATCAACACGATGTCCTGAAGGAGTGTGAGAAGTTTCGTAACAGCGCCACCTAGTGGTGAATTTTTTTTTTCAAATGCTTATAACTTTGGGTGTGATCGACTTATTTTCACGAAACTCATCTCATTGGACTCCTGAATCATTGCCGAGTCCAACGATACCAAACATGTTAGGTTTCGCCTAACGGTTTGTGTAGCGTTGTGATTTAGCGCTTAAAAAACATTAGGCTATATCGTCGAAACCGCTTGTCCGATCGAGACGAAACCACCGTCAGAAGTTTGGAAACATAGGTCGATAGCTATACAACAATGCCCAAATGCGAAAATATTGATGTTTAGGGGTAGTAATATTCAATCAAAGTCATGTGTCAGTCATTTTTTACGTGTTTTTTCATATAAATGTCTATAACTCCGAAGCAAATTGAGATTTTTGCACCAAAATCGACACATATATGTATGGGCTCACTCTGATGACACATAAAAAAAATGGTGGGACTGAGCCTCTTGGTGGCGCTATAATAGAACAAAACATGAAATTCCCATTGATTTCAATACAGTTTTGTGAAATAAAATGCTATACTAAACAAATGCATTGGTGTAATATTACGAAACTCAGAATGTTCCTTCAGCACCATCCCCTGAAGGTATTCAAAATATTTCGAAACAGCGCCACCTAGTGGTCAAAAGTTATAACAAATTTTCCATAAAGGCTAATAACTTTTGAATAAATCTGGCTATTGAAATGCCACTGGTCTTAATAGAGTCCTTGGGTCAAGCCGAGAACATAGATACCAAGTTTTCCTTATTTGGCCGAACTTCCTGTCCGCCATCTTGATTTTCAGTCAAAACCTACTTTTTCGAACTCCTCCTAGACCGTTTGTCCGATTTTCACCAAAATCGAATCGTATCATCTCCAGACCGTGCCGACTAAAAATTATGGATTTCGTGTCGATAGACGAAACCGTTTTCGTATAGCGCAGCAGCAAAGTTGAGGCATGATGCTAATAGCACTATTCAGGCTTTATCTCTGCAATGCCTTGACATATTAACACCAAACTTTGTATGTGTCATTGTCACTTCACTCTGACCACATCACATCAGTTTTGTAACTGCGCCACCTATTGGTCGAAAGTGATAGTCCATTAAATCATATTTTTCTTCACTGTTTCTATGATTTTTCAGGCATTTTGCCTAAAATCCTCTTTAATGTCTTTAATTGCTCATTGGTCTGACACTTTCAGCAATGTTGGCATGTCTTGTCATCTGATTGTGCTTGGCCCCGGTAATTGCTGCTTGCAGCTATATTTATTAGGGGCCAAGCACCGAAGGTGCGGAGGCACCTATTGTATCTGTTCCCGTTCTTATTATTATTCTTCTTCTTCTTCTTCTTCCGCCATGGGAGTCTATGGCAGCCCATAGAACCGATTGCGGGAAAGTTGTTTTGGTTTGACATTCTGATAGAGGACAGTCCCAACATTAAATACACCAATTTTTGTGTTTCTAAGTCATTCCCTCTAGCGCCACCACCTGTCCAAAGTTTCACTTTTATTTTGCTAATAACTTTTGAACCGTAAGGCCAATCAACAAAATTCTTTTTTCCTCTGATTCCTGAGCTCATGCAGATTCGATTGCACCCTATGACGTCATTTTCCGTCATATAAATATGGCCGCCATTTTGAATTTTCTGAAAAAGCTACTTTTTCGAACTCGTCCTAGACGGTTTGTCCGATTTGCACGAAAATTGAACCAGATCATCTTCAGGCAGTGCTGACCAAAAGTTATGGAATTCAAATTGATTCGTCAAACCGTTTTCGATAAACGCACGAATACATTTTACGTAGCCCTAGCAAAAACAGTCGTAAGGCTGTATCTCCGCAACGGTTTATCGTATTCAGACCAAACTTGGTACATATACTCACAAGCATGACCTGAGGCTACATGCTGCGTTTCGGCGCAGCGCCACCTACTGGTCCGGAGATATGAAAAATGGATATTTTTGCTTATAACTTCTGAACAGTTTGTCCAAAAATCATAAAATTGGTCTTGATAGATTCAGGACGACATGCCGAGTCGACTGATATCCAATTTTGCCATATCGGCCATTTTGACTGTCGGCCATTTTGAATTTTGTGCTAAAATGCTGTATTTTAACAACGCATGAACAGATTGTTACGAAACTTGGTATGGGTCATCAACACGATGTCCTGAAGGAGTGTGAGAAGTTTCGTAACAGCGCCACCTAGTGGTGAATTTTTTTTTTCAAAAGCTTATAACTTTGGGTGTGATCGACTTATTTTCACGAAACTCATCTCATTGGACTCCTGAATCGTTGCCGAGTCCAACGATACCAAACATGTTAGGTTTCGCCTAACGGTTTGTGTAGCGTTGTGATTTAGCGCTTAAAAAACATTTGGCTATATCTTCGAAACCGCTTGTCCGATCGAGACGAAACCACCGTCAGAAGTTTGGAAACATAGGTCGATAGCTATACGCCAATGCCCAAATGCGAAAATATTGATGTTTAGGGGTAGTAATATTCAATCAAAGTCATGTGTCAGTCATTTTTTTCGTGTTTTTTCATATAAATGTCTATAACTCCGAAGCAAATTGAGATTTTTGCACCAAAATCGACACATATATGTATGGGCTCACTCTGAGGACACATAAAAAAAATGGTGGGACTGAGCCTCTTGGTGGCGCTATAATAGAACAAAACATGAAATTCCCATTGACTTCAATGCAGTTTTGTGAAATAAAATGCTATACTAAACAAATGCATTGGTGTAATATTACGAAACTCAGAATGTGCCATCAGCACCATCCCCTGAAGGTACCCAAAATATTTAGAGACAGCGCCACCTAGTGGTCAAAAGTTATAACAACATTTCCAAAACTGCTAATAACTTTTGAATACATCGGCCTATGTAAATGCCACTGGTCTTAATAGATTCCTTGGGTCAAGCCGAGAACATAGATACCAAATTTTCCTTATTTGGTCAAACTTCTTGTCCGCCATCTTGATTTTCATTCAAAACCTACTTTTTCGAACTCCTCCTAGACCGTTTGTCCGATTTTCACCAAAATCGAATCGTATCATCTCCAGACCGTGCCGACTAAAAGTTATGGATTTCGTGTCGATAGACGAAACCGTTTTCGTATAGCGCAGCAGCAAAGTTGAGGCATGATGCTAATAGCATTAATTAAGGCTTTATCTCTGCAATGCCTTGACATATTGACACCAAACTTTGTATGTGTCATTGTAACTTCACTCTGACCACATCACATCAGTTTTGTAACTGCGCCACCTATTGGTCGAAAGTGATAATCCATCAAATCATATTTTTAATTATTGTTTCTATGATTTTTCAGGCATTTTGCCTAAAATCCTCTTTAAATGTCTTTAATTGCTCATTGTTGCAGTTGGTCTGACACTTTCAGACATGTCGGCATGTCTTGTCGTCTTATTCTGCTTGGCCCCGGTAATGGCTGCTTGCAGCTATATTTAGGGGCCAAGCACCGAAGGTGCGGAGGCACCTATTGTTTTTGTTCGCGTTCTTATTATTATTAGGGGCCAAGCACCGAAGGTGCGGAGGCACCTATTGTTTTTGTTCGCGTTCTTATTATTATTATTATTATTATTCTTCTTCCGCCATGGGAGTCTATGGCAGCCCATAGAACCGATTGCGGGAAAGTTATGAAATTTGGCACAATGATAGAGGACAGTCCAAAAAGTCACCATACCAAATTTGGTGTCTTAAAACCAATCCCTCTAGCGCCACCAACTGTCCAAAATTTCACTTTTATTTTGCTAATAACTTTTGAACCGTTTGGCCAATCAACAAAATTCTTTTTTCCTCTGATTCCCGAGCTCATGCCGATTCGATTGCACCCTATGACGTCATTTTCCGGCTTATAAATATGGCCGCCATTTTTAATGGGCTGAAAAAGCTACTTTTTCGAACTCGTCCTAGACGGTTTGTCCGATTTGCACGAAAATTTAACCAGATCATCTTCAGGCAGTGTTGACAAAAAGTTATGGAATTCAAATTGATTCGTCAAACCGTTTTCGATAAACGCTCGAACAAATTTTACGTAGCGCTTGCAAAAACAGTCGTTAGGCTGTATCTCCGCAACGGTTTATCGTATTCAGACCAAACTTGGTACATGTACTCACAAGCATGACTTGAGGCTACATGCTGCGTTTCGGCGCAGCGCCACCTACTGGTCCGGAGATATGAAAAATGGCTATTTTTGCTTATAACTTCTGAACAATTTGTCCAAAAATCATAAAATTGGTCTCGTTAGATTCAGGGCAACATGCCGAGTCGACTGATATCCAATTTTACCATATCGGCCATTTTGACTGTCGGCCATTTTGAATTTTGTGCTAAAATGCTGTATTTTAAGAACGCATGAACGGATTGTTACGAAACTTGGTATGGGTCATCAACACGATGTTCTGAAGGAGCCTGAGAAGTTTCGAAACAGCGCCACCTAGTGGTGAATTTTTTTTTTCAAATGCTTATAACTTTGGGTGTGGTCGACTTATTTTCACCAAACTCATCTCATTAGACTACTGAATCCTTGCCGAGTCCAACGATACCAAACATGCTAGGTTTCGCCTTACGGTTTGTGTAACGTTGTGATTTAGCGCTTAAAACCATTTGGCTATATCTTCGAAACCATTTGTCCGATCGAGACGAAACCACCGTCAGAAGTTTGGAAACATAGGTCGATAGCTATACGCCAATGCCCAAATGCGAAAATATTGATGTTTAGGGGTAGTAAATTCCAATCAAAGTCATGTGTCAGTCATTTTTTACGTGTTTTTTCATATAAATGTCTATAACTCTGAAGCGAATTGAGATTTTTTCACCAAAATCGACACACATATGTATGGGCTCACTCTGAGGACACGTAAAAAAAATTGTGGGACTGAGCCTCTTGGTGGCGCTATAACAGAACAAAACATGAAATTCCCATTGACTTCAATACAGTTTTGTGAAATAAAATGCTATTTTCATTCACAATCTACTTTTTCGAACTCCTCCCACACCGTTTGTCCGATTTTCACCAAAATCGAATCATATCATCTCCAGACTGTGCCGACTAAAAGTTATGGATTTCGTGTCGATTGACGAAACCGTTTTCGTATAGCGCAGCAGCAAATTTGAGGCATGATGCTAAAAGCATTATTCAGGCTTTATCTCTGCAATGCCTTGACATATTGACACCAAACTTTGTATGTGTCATTGTCACTTCACTCTGACCACATCACATCAGTTTTGTAACTGCGCCACCTATTGGTCGAAAGTGATAATCCATTAAATCATATTTTTATTTACTGTTTCTATGATTTTTCAGGCATTTTGCCTAAAATCCTCTTTAATGTCTTTAATTGCTCATTGCCGCAGTTGGTCTGACACTTTCAGACATGTTGGCATGTCTTGTCGTCTTATTCTGCTTGGCCCCGGTAATTGCTGCTTGCAGCTATATTTATTATTAGGGGTTCAAGCACGAAGTGCTGAAACCCTATTGTAATTGTACTGATTTTTAGGGGTTCAAGCACGAAGTGCTGAAACCCTATTGTAATTGTACTGATTTTTATTATTATTATTATTATTATTATTATTTTCCCCTTAAACGCATCGTGCAGACCAAACCGTAAGAGCTGGAACCTTGAAACTTGGCCAAATGGTAGTCCTCAATTTGGGGAGAACCTATAAAAGTATGACCCCGATTGGCCCATAGGTGGCGCTATAGCAACCAAAAGCGCAAAACTGCTCATAACTACTAGACCGTATGTCGTAGACTCAAGTGTCTTATATCATTGGAAAGCTGGACGCCTGACGAACAAAACGTATATCTCCGATTTCATTTCCGCCATGATAGATTTTCCGCCATTTTGAATTTTGTCAAAAACCTACTTTTGCGAACTAGTCCTAGGTTTTTCGCCCGATCGGAACCAATCCAGTGCAGAAATGTTCTCTTGAGTCTGAATATCAAAAACTATCGAAAAAAAGTTGAAATTTCGATTCACGGACGCTAAGGGGCGCCAAAACGTACGTCGTGGGCAGGGCCTATTTTACTAAAATGGCTATAACTCCAGAAGTAAATGAGGTATCTTCACCAAACTTGGTACACATGTGTAAGAGGTCAATCTGAGGTCACAGTAAAAAAACCGCGGCGATTGGCCACATGGTGGCGCTATAACATGAAAAAAACATAAAACAGGCTATAACCACCTGACCGTTAGTCCGATTGACTTGAAAATTGGTATGCAGTGTCTTGGTCCAAGGTGCCATGTATGTGTATGAGGACATTGGCGTATCTCAAAAAACATGGCCGCCATCGGCCAATGAAATTTGAGCACCTATTAGACAAGGTTAACGGAGGCCGATCGGAACGAAACTCGATGGGCATGTTCGACTCAAGGCCCTAGAGGTCTGTAAGAATTTTGAAAGAAATCGGCCACTAGTTGGCGCTAACGAGTTTTATGGCTCTGTAATCACGTGGTGTTACAAATATCCACACAATATGCATATCATTTGATAGATCTCCTCATCCTGAACAACTTTGCCTCAAGAACCATTGCTGTCAATCAAACCGTTCATTAAATATTCGCAAACATGTTAAAAACCTACTTTTGCGAACTAGTCCTAGGTTTTTCGCCCGATCGGAACCAGACCAGTCTAGGACAATTCTCTGGACTCTCTAGATCAAAAACTATCAAAAAAAAGTTGAACTTTTGCATTTGGATGGCTCTAATAGGGTCATTTATAAAATGGGCGTGTCAAAATACATTAAAAAGCCTATAAATCCTAAATAAAAACTCAGAACTTCACAAAAAGTGGTCAGCATATGTGACATAACATCATTAACAAGCATGAAAAATTCTATGGAGATCGGACGATAGGTGGCGCTATAACTGTTAAAAAGCTTTAAAATCATATATTTCCTATGGTAAACTGCCTGTATTGGCTGTAAATGGTCTTTTCCATCTCTGATCATATAATTTTCATATCATAATGTTCAAAACTAGTGCAATACAATTCTCTGGACTCACTAGATCAATAATTGTCAGAAAAAGTTGAACTACTTCATTTGGATAGCTATAATAGGTTCACTTCAAAATCTGGCCTTTACCAAGTGTCCCCGAAAGCCTATATCTCTTTAATCAATGCTCAGACCTTCTTAAAAACAAGTCAGAACGTGTGAAATATCACCCTGAACAAGCATTTCAGACAGATCGGACAGAATTTGCCTCTATAACAGTTAAAAAGGTGAAAATGATATGAATTAATGGCATGTTAAGCCAATAAGTGGTATTTTACTGCCCCCCGCTGTTTAAAATAGTCATTTTCTCATATTGGTATTGGTATCAGCCATGGTAAATCATGATAAATGATGGTGTGTGTGTGTGTGTGTGTGTGTGTGTGTGTGTGTGTGTGTGTGTGTGTGTGTGTGTGTGTGTGTGTGGTACAAATATAACAAAGGTTTTATTTTCCAACATGAAAACAAACATAACAGAGTGCTAGTGCACAAACAATAACCGACAATGATAATGGATGAGAGGGGAACTTAAATACACAGATCAAGACAAGGACAACAGGTGACGGTTATGATGATGAGGAGCAGGTGATGATGAGGAGGGTGATGAGGAGCAGGTGCAGGTGATGACGACAGATAGTGAATGTGATGAAGACAGAAGGTGAATGTGATGAAGGTGAATGTGACACCAATATCACTAAAACATTTGTGTGTGTGTGTGTGTGTGTGTGTGTGTGTGTGTGTGTGTGTGTGTGTGTGTAGCATTATTGTGTGTAGCATATGTAGCAAGTATGCATTATTGAGTTAACATGGAAACACTGGTTTGCTTTAGTGCAGAAAACTGGTCAAAATCATGAGGTTTAAAGTGAAAGTGAGCCAATAAGTGGTCTTCTACTGCCCTCTGCTGGCCATTCTACTTATTAATTAAATTTTTCCACATGTGCTTGCATTTATACTTGAATACACACTAAAAATCACTTATATAGCAATAACTATTATAACACAATCATATTTTGTCAGTGTTAATCACTTTATTTGCACTGACACTTCAAATAATTGCTAGTAATGTGGTAAATCATGGTAAATCATGGTTAACTATGCTGTGTGTGTGTGTCTGTGTGTGTGTGTGTGTGTGTGTGTGTGTGTGTGTGTGTGTGTGTGTGTGTGTGTGTGTGTGTGTGTGTAAGCATGCATTGAGTTAACATGGATAAACTGGTTTGCTTTAGTGCAGAAAACTGGTTTAAAGTGAAAGTGAGCCAATAAGTGGTCTTCTACTGCCCTCTGCTGGCCATTCTACTTATTAATGAAATATTTCAACATGTGCTTGCATTCATACTTGAATACACACTAAAAAAATCACTTATATAGCAATAACTTTTATAACACAATCATATTTTGTCAGTGTTAATCACTTTATTTGCACTGACACTTCAAATAATTGCTAGTAATGTGATAAATCAGGCTAGAAACATGGTAAATCAAAGTAAATAATACTAGATTGTCGTTTATCTCCTGGTAAATAATACTAGAACGTGGTATATCATGGTAAATCATGGTTAACTAAACTGTGTGTGTATGTGTGTGTGTGTGTGTGTGTGTGTGTGTGTGTGTGTAAGCATGCATTGAGTTAACATGGAAAAACTGGTTTGCTTTAGTGCAGAAAACTGGTTTAAAGTGAAAGTGAGCCAATAAGTGGTCTTCTAGTGCCCTCTGCTGGCCATTCTACTCAATAATGAAATATTTTAAGTCAAGTCAAGTCAAGTCAAGTATATTTGTATAGCGCTTTTCACAATACAGATTGTATCAAAGCAGCTTCACAGTATTAAATTAAAATAATACAACAAGGTTTGTTTCTAGTGGAATTTATTGATAAAATCAAATTAGATATCCCCAGAATATCCCCAACTGAGCAAGCCAAAGGCAACAGTGGCAAGGAACCGAAAAACTCCATCAAGTGACCTAATAGTGTCCTAAAACTCCATCAGGTGACCCAATGGAGAAAAAAAAAACCTTGGGAGAACCCAGGCTCAGTCGGGGGCCAGTTCTCCTCTGGCGTTTATTAACTAGAGGCCGGATTGTAATTTGAACTGTAAGATTAAAAATATTATATGAATGCCTGGCTGAAGAGATGCGACTTTAATCTAGTTTTAAACTGGGAGAGCGAGTCTGAGCAACGAACAGTATCAGGAAGGCTATTCCAGAGTTTTGGAGCTTTTACATGTGCTTTTGCATTCATACTTGGACACACACTAAAAATCACGTATATAACTAACTATTATAACACAATAATATTTTGTCAGTGTTCATCACCTCATTTGCACTGACACTTCACATAATTGCTAGTAATGTGGTTAATCATGCTAGAAACATTGTAAATCATAGTAAATAATACTGAAATGAGGTGTATCAAGGTAAATCATGCTAGAATCCTAATAAATCATTCTGGAACATGGTATATGATAGTAAATCATGCTAGAATCATATTAAATAATTCTAGAATGTGGCAAATCGTTGTGGGAGGAGCCTATTTTACTCAAATGGCTATAACTCAAGAAGTAAATGAGATATCTTCACCAAACTCAGTACACATGTGTATGGGTTCAATTTGAGGTCACAGTAAACAATTTTATGGAGATCGGACCATAGGTGGCGCTATAACTGTTAAAAAGCTTTAAAACCATATATATCCCATGGCAAATTGCCTGTATTGGCTGTAAATGGTCTTTTCCATCTATTATGTCAGTGGTTACATGCTTGCTAAATAAATCTTAATAACTTTTGATGCTTTTGTGCTTAAATGCCTTAAAGGCCTTAACTGCTTGAACCCCGATAAATGCTGCTTGCAGCTTTAATTATTATTATTATTCTTCTCCGCTAAAACGCATCGTGCAGCCCAAACCGTAAGTGCTGGAGACTTGAAACTTTGTCAGATGGTAGTACAAAAATCGAGGAAAGGTTCAGAGAGTATGACCCCGATTGGCCCATAGGTGGCGCTATAGCGACCAAACGCGCGAAACTGGTCATAACTCCTAGACCGTATGTCCTAGACTCAAGTGTCTTATATCAATGGAATCCAGACCTCATGGCGAACAAAACGTATATCTCCGATTTCATTTCCGGTATGCAAATTTTTCCGCCATTTTGAATTTTGTCAAAAACCTACTTTTGCAAACTAGTCCTAGGTTTTTCGCCCGATCGGAACCAAACCAGTGCAGAAATGTTCTCTGGAGTCTGAAGATCAATAATTATCGAAAAAACGTCGATATTTCGATTCAAAGTCGCTAGGGGGCTCAAAATGAACGTTGTGGGAGGAGCCTATTTTACTAAAATGGCTATAACTCAAAAAGTAAATGAGATAGCTTCACCAAACTTGGTACACATATGTAGGAGTTCAATCTGGGGTCACAGTAAAAAAATCACAACGATTAAACACTAGGTGGCGCTATAACATGAAAGAAACATGAAAAGGGCTATAACCACCTGACTGTTAGTCTGATTGACTTGAAAATTGGTATGCAGTGTCTTGGTCCAAGGTGCCATGTATGTCTATGAGGACATTGGCGTATCTCAAAAAACATGGCCGCCATTGGCCAATGAAGTCGAGCACCTATTAGACAAGGTTAACGGAGGCCGATTGGAACGAAACTCGGTGGGCATGTTCGACTCATGGCCCTAGAGGTCTGTAAAATTTTTGAAAGAAATCGGCCACTAGTTGGCGCTAACGAGTTTTATGGCTCTGTAATCACGTGGTGTTACACTTATAGTCACATTATGCATATCATTTGATAGATCTACTCATGCTGAACAACTTTGCCTCAAGAACCATTGCTGTCAATCAAACCGTTCATTAAATATTCGTGAACATGTTAAAAACCTACTTTTGCGAACTAGTCCTAGGTTTTTCGCCCGATCGGAACCAGACCAGTCTAGGGCAATTCTCTGGACTCTCTAGATCAATAATTATCGAAAAAAAGAAGAAAATTTTGCTTTTGTTTGGCTATAACATGATCATTTAGAAAATGGGCGTGTCAAAATACACTCAAACGTTTATAAATCATAAATAAAAACTCAGAACTTTACAAAAATTGATGAGCACATGTGACATAACATGCTAAAGAAGCATGGGAATTTTTATGGAGATTGGACCATAGGTGGCGCTATAACTGTTAAAAAGCTTTAAAACAATATATATTCTATGGTAAATTGCCTGTATTGGCTGTAAATGGTGTTTTCCATTTATGATCTTATAATTTTCAAATCATAATATTCAAATCTAGTGCAGTACAATTCTCTGGACTCTCTAGATCAATAATTATCAGAAAAAGTATAACTTCTTCATTTGGATGGCTATAATAGGGTCACTTTAATATGTAGCCTTGACCAAGTGTCCCCAAAAGCCTATATCTTTTAAATATCTTTCAGATCTAGTCAGAACATGTTACTCTTAACAAGCATGAAAAATTTCAGACAGATCGGACAAAATTTGCCTCTATAACAGTTAAAAAGGTAAAAATGATATAACATGGCATATTAAGCCAATAAGTGGTATTGTACTGCCCCCTGCTGTCATTTCATCATACTACTCCCTAATATTGTTATATAATTCATATTTATACTTTATAAAATCATTATTTTAACATTTACAATCACATTTTGTCAAAATGCATCTATTGGAGTGTTACTATTGACAATTGTTTTACATTTAGAAAACGAAAGTAAAACCTTGTCCGCCATTTAGGCCACGCCCCCCCAGTACAAATTCACTCATAACTCGAAAACGGAAAGTGGCCGCGCGCTCAAATTTTGATGGTAAGGACCTCTCCGGGCTCTTGATCGAAACGTAGCGTCGCGGGCCTCGGGAGCGCGCCCCCCCCACGGAACGCTAGTCCGCGGGACCCCCGACTTTGAACGGCCGTAACTCCCGAACCAGATCACCCCGAACCTTGTGTGAGGGCTCATTGGAAAGGGCCCATCCTTGGCTAGCTTCGATTCAAATGTGGTGTAATTTGCCCTCGGCATTCCAGAGAAAACTGCTCCAAAAGACATGCCTTTGAATGGTCATAGCTCCCGGCCCCAATCGCCCAAAAACACTGTGATGGTCTCATTCAACAGGGCTCCTCAAGCACTATCTATGCTCTGAGGTTTAGAATTTTTCGCCATCTGGTTCCCGAGATATAAGTGAAAAAACTAATTCCCATTCATTCACTTCAATTGTAAGATGGAGGCTGTAATTCCACTGTTGTCAACTAGAGGGAGCAGCAGTATTAGACATAGTATTAATCTTTTTATCAGCTTTCAGCTTTGGCCAACAAGCAAATGCTTAAAGCTATTTATTAGGGGTTCAAGCACGAAGTGCTGAAACCCTATTGTAATTGTACTGATTTTTATTATTATTATTTTTCTTCTGCCGTAAAACGCATCGTGCAGCCCAAACCGTAAGTGCTAGAGACTTGAAACTTTGCCAGATGGTAGTACAAAAATCGAGGAGAGGTTATCAAAATATGACCCCGATTGGCCCATAGGTGGCGCTACAGTACAAAAAACAAAAAAAAATCATATTTTTGCTTAAATCTCATTAACCGTTTGTCACAGACTCAAGTGTCTTATATCATTGGAATCCTTGGGTCAAGCCGAACAAAAAAGGCCTCAAGGATTTCATTTCCGGTATGCAAATTTTCCGCCATTTTGAATTATGTCCAAAACCTACTTTTGCGAACTAGTCCCTGGTTTTGTGTCCGATTGGAACCAAACCAGTGCAGAAATGTTCTCTGGAGTCAGAATATCAATAATTATCGAAAAAAAGTTGAAATTTCGATTGACGGTCGCTAAGGGGCGCCAAAATGTTTAAAGAAGGCGGAGCCTATTTTACTAAAATGGCTATAACTCCAGAAGTAAATGAGGTATCTTCACCAAACTCGGTACACCTGTGTAAGAGGTCAATCTGAGGTCATAGTAAAAAGATTGCGGCGATTGGCCACATGGTGGCGCTATAACATTAAAAAAACATAAATCAGGCTGTAACCACCTGACCGTTAGTCCGATTGACTTGAAAATTGGTATGCAGTGTCTTGGTCCAAGCTGTCATGTATATCTATGAGGACATTGGTGTATCTCAAAAAACATGGCCGCCATCGGCCAATGAAGTTTGAGCACCTATTAGACAAGGTTAATGGAGGCCGATCGGAACAAAACTCGGTGGGCATGTTCGACTCATGGCCCTAGAGGTCTGTAAGAATTTTGAAAGAAATCGGCCACTAGTTGGCGCTAACGAGTTTTATGGCTCTGTAATCACGTGGTGTTACACTTATCATCACAAAATGCATATCATTTGATAGACCTGCTCATGCTGAACAACTTTGCCTCTAGAACCATTGCTGTCAATCAAACAGTTTATTAATTATTCACGAATATGTTAAAAACCTACTTTTGCGAACTAGTCCCTGGTTTTTCGCCCGATCGGAACCAGACCAGTCTAGGACAATTCTCTGGACTCTCTAGATCAATAATTATCAAAAAAAAGTTAAAATTTTGCTTTTGGTTGGCTATAAGAGGATCATTTATAAAATAGGCGTGTCCAAATACACTCAAACGTCTATAAAGCCTAAATAAAAACTCAGAACTTCACAAAAATTGATGGGCATATGTGAAATAACATGCTAAAGAAGCATGGAAATTTTTATGGAGATCGGACCATAGGTGGCGCTATAACTGTTAAAAAGCTTTGAAAAACATATATTTCCTATGGTAAATTTCCTGTATTGGCTGTAAATGGACTTTTCCATCTATTTTTTCAGTGGTTAAAAGCTTTCTAAATAAATCTTAATGTCTTAAATGCTTATGTGCTTAAAGGCCTTAAATGCTTGAACCCCGATAAATGCTGCTTGCAGCTTTAATTATTATTATTACTGATAATACAGATCACAAAGAAATATGTGAAAATGGTTAGACCATTAAAAGATATTTTCACAATAACATCCCAAAAACATTGAAAACATATTTGTCTTTGTGTGTGTGTGTCTGTGTGTGTCTGTGTGTGTAAGCATGCTTAATGGAAAGAACATGGTAAAACTGCTTTGTTTTACTGGTGGATAAAAAAGTCTTTCAAATGAAAGTGAGTCAATTAGTGGTCTTCTACTGCCCTCTGCAGGACATTCTACTTATAAAAATATTTTTACCTGTGCTTTTGCATACATTTTTAGACTATATAAAATTGCTTGCATGAAAATCACCTATTATAACACAATCATGTTTTGTCAGTTTATCACTTCATTTGTACTGAGCTCTCAGTTTGAACAATTCTGCTTCTCAGTGATTAATTTGAAATCTGAAAATGGTGTTATACGGAGGAGATTTGCAATTATCATTTTGTTACCTATCTTTAATTTAAAATATCTACATCTACAACCAAATGTGTTTGCATGTGTGTGTTGAAGCATGGTTACTGTATTAAGTATTATTGTTTAAGTATTATTGTTTTCATTTACATTTTAACCACCAGAAGACCACTCATTGCTTCATTCTGCTTACTAAAATATTATTTTCCAGTTAGTTTCCATTTGAAATATTGTTTAAACTTTATAAAATCATTAAAATAACATTTCAAATCATATTTTGTCTGTTTATAAATCCCACAGACTCACATTGGCTGCAATACTAATGTTTTTGAAAGACACAGACCTGAGAGTCTAATCTTTGTGTATTGTGCATATAGTATTGATATTATTACTATTGCAAATCATGTTATTGTAACTCATATCTTAACAGAATATTATTTGTAATTTTAATTCTTTATTTCTTAATTGTTTTTTTCTGATTACTACAGATATTATCAACAAAGATATCAACTACACCTTCACTTTTAATATTGATAAGCTGCACACACAGCGCAATCACACACCCACTAATGCATTCAAATAAATGTAATCTTACTGTGCTACTTTATTTGTACATGATTAGAATGAACAGACATCTAAGAATATTTTTCTTCTTTTGTTAAAGCCATTTCAGACTACAAGTAAGCATTATATTACTAATCAACTATTTTAAAGGTGCCATACAATTGAAAACTGTATTTATCTTGGCATAGTTGAATGGTAAGAGTTCTGGACAAGGAACTGACATACCGTGAGCCTCAAACACCATTGTTTCCTCCTTCATGTGTAAATCTCCTGTTTGCAAAAGACCGCTGAAAAATGAGTGAATTACAGCATAACACCGACTGTGACGTTGGAGTCGGGATCATTCATATTTATACCCCCCCAATTTGCATATACCAGCCCATGTTCTAGGCCAGGCAGTGTTAACGTGGACCTGCACAGCCGAATCATCAGAAGTTCTGCAGGTATTGTGAAGAAGCAAGCAAGGACAATAGTGAAAATGTCAGATCATGGATATAAATGTTATGTTCGAGGCTGTGCTGCGGATTTCAGAACTTTTCATTCCCTTCCCACAAAAGAGAACTGCCAAAAGGCATGGTTGATTTTTACAACAGGATACCTTACCATTTTAATTCAAAGCTGTTAGTTTGCTCTGCCCATTTCACCACTGACAGTTTTTCTAACCTGGGACAATATCAAGCAGGTTTCGCTCATCGTTTGATACTGAAGAAGGGGGCAGTTCCAACTAATGTTATATTTCCATTACAACCCCTACCGCAAGCAGAAAGTAACGTTAGTGATTTTATCCACTACTTGACTGTTGAAGACATTTCTGTTTCAGAGATATCATAGAACAATTTAAAATATATCAATGCATTCTACGGCACCTTTAAAATAATTATTTAAAATGGAGATCAGGCCAAACATCACTAAAACATGAAAAGGGCTATAACCACCTGACCATTAGTTCGATTGACTTTAAAATTGGCATGCAATGTTTTGGTCCAAGGTGCCATGTATGTCTATGCCGCCATAGGCCAATAAAGTTTGTGCACCTCTTAGACAAGGTTAACGAAGGTCGATCGGAACGAAACTCGGTGGGCATGTTCGACTCGTGGCCCTAGAGGTCTGTAAGAATTTTGAAAGAAATCGGCCACTAGTTGACGCTAACAGGTTTTACGGCTTTGTAATCACGTGATGCATGTCATTTGATAGATCTCCTCATACTGAACAACTTTGCCTCAAAAACTACTGCTGTCAATTAATTTGTTCATTAAATACTTGCGATTATGTTAAAAACCTACTTTTGCGAACTAGTCCTATGTTTTTCACCCGATCGGAAATATATCAGTGCAGTACAATTCTCTGGACTCTCTAGATCAATAATTATATAAAAAACTTAAACTTTACCCATTGGGTAGCCATAATAGGATCATTTAGAAAATGTGTATGGCAAAAAACACTCAAAAGCCTGTAAATCCTAAACGAAAACTCAGACAACTCACTAAACTGCCTTATGTGCTTAAAGACCCTAAATGCTTGAACCCCGCTAAATGCTGCTTGCAGCTTTAATTATTATTATTATTATTATTATTATTTTCCCCTAAAACGCATCGTGCAGACCAAACCGTAAGAGCTGGAACCTTGAAACTTGGCCAAATGGTAGTCCTCAATTTGGGGAGAACCTATCAAAGTATGACCCCGATTGGCCCATAGGTGGCGCTATAGCAACCAAAAGCGCGAAACTGCTCATAACTAGTAGACCGTATGACGTAGACTCAAGTGTCTTATATCATTGGAAAGCTGGACGCCTGACGAACAAAACGTATATCTTCGATTTCATTTCCGCCATGATAGATTTTCCGCCATTTTGAATTTTGTCAAAAACATACTTTTGCGAACTAGTCCTAGGTTTTTCGCCCGATCGGAACCAAACCAGTGCAGAAATGTTCTCTAGTGTCTGATTATCAAAAACTATCGAAAAAAAGTTGAAATTTCGACTCACGGACGGTAAGGGGCGCCAAAACGTACGTTGTGGGAGGGGCCTATTTTACTAAAATGGCTATAACTCCAGAAGTAAATGAGGTATCTTCACCAAACTTGGTACACATGTGTAAGAGGTCAATCTGAGGTCACAGTAAAAAAACCGCGGCAATTGGCCACATGGTGGCGCTATAACAAGAAAAAAACATAAAACAGGCTATAACCACCTGACCATTAGTCCGATTGACTTGAAAATTGGCATGCAGTGTCTTGGTCCAAGGTGCCATGTATGTGTATGAGGACATTGGCGTATCTCGAAAAAGATGGCCGCCATCGGCCAATGAAGTTTGAGCACCTATTAGACAAGGTTAACGGAGGCCGATCGGAACGAAACTCGATGGGCATGTTCGACTCAAGGCCATAGAGGTCTGTAACAATTTTGAAAGAAATCGGCCACTAGTTGGCGCTAACGAGTTTTACAGCTCTGTAATCACGTGGTGTTACAAATATCCACACAATATGCATATCATTTGATAGATCTCCTCATCCTGAACAACTTTGCCTCAAGGACCATTGCTGTCAATCAAACCGTTCATTAAATATTTGCAAACATGTTAAAAACCTACTTTTGCGAACTAGTCCTAGGTTTTTCGCACGATTGGAACCAGACCAGTCTAGGACAATTCTCTGGACGCTCTAGATCAAAAACTATCAAAAAAAAGTTGAACTTTTGCATTTGGATGGCTGTAATAGGGTCATTTATAAAATGGGCGTAGCAAAATACACTAAAAAGCCTATAAATCCTAAATGAAAACTCAGAACTTCACAAAAATTGGTGAGCATATGTGACATAACATCATTAACAAGCATGCCAAATTTTATGGAGATCGGACTATAGGTGGCGCTATAACTGTTAAAAAGCTTTAAAACCATATATTTCCTATGGTACATTGCCTGTATTGGCTGTAAATGGTCTTTTCCATCTATTATGTCAGTGGTTACATGCTTGCTAAATAAAACCTGATAACTTTTGATGTTTTTGTGCTTAAAAACCCTTAAAGGCCTTAATAGCTTGAACCCCGATAAATGCTGCTTGCAGCTTTAATTAGGGGCCAAGCACCGAAGGTGCGGAGGCACCTATTGTGTTTGTTCCGGTTCTTATTATTAGGGGCCAAGCACCGAAGGTGCGTAGGCACCTATTGTATCTGTTCCCGTTCTTATTATTATTATTCTTCCTTCTTCCAACTGGGAGTCTATGGCAGCCCATAGAACCGAATGCGGGAAAGTTGTTTTGGTTTGACATTCTGATAGAGGACAGTCCCAACATTAAATACACCAATTTTGGTGTGTCTAAGTCATTCCCTCTAGCGCCACCACCTGTCCAAAGTTTCACTTTTATTTTGCTAATAACTTTTGAACCGTAAGGCCAATCAACACAATTATTTTTCTCTCTGATTCCTGAGCTCATGCCAATTCGATTGCACCCTATGACATCATTTCTGTCATAACAATATGGCCGCCATTTTGAATTTATCTAAAAAGCTACTTTTTCGAACTCGTCCTAGACGGTTTGTCCGATTTGCACGAAAATTGAACCAGATCATCTACAGACCATGCTGACAAAAAGTTATGGAATTCAAGTTGATTCGCTTAACAGTTTTCGATAAACCCACGAATACATTTTACGTAGCGCTTGTGAAAACAGATGTAAGGCCGTATCTCCGCAACGCTTTATCGGATTCAGACCAAACTTGGTACATGTCATCACAAGCATGACCTGAGGCTACATGCTGTGTTTCGGCGCAGCGCCACCTACTGGTCCGGAGATATGAAAAATGGCTATTTTTGCTTATAACTTCTGAACAGTTTGTCCAAAAATCATAAAATTGGTCTCGTTAGATTCAGGGTAACATGCCGAGTCGACTGATATCCAATATTACCATATCGGCCATTTTGACTGTCGGCCATTTTGAATTTTGTGCTAAAATGCTGTATTTTAAGAACGCATGAACAGATTGTTACGAAACGTGGTATGGGTCATCAGCACAATGCCCTGAATGAGCCTGAGAAGTTTCGAAACAGCGCCACCTAGTGGTGAATTTTTTTTTTCAAATGCTTATAACTTTGGGTGTGGTCGACTTATTTTCACGAAACTCATCTTTTTAGACTCCTGAATCGTTGCCGAGTCCTATGATACCAAACATGCTAGGTTTCGCCTTACGGTTTGTGTAGCGTTGTGATTTAGCGCTTAAAAAACATTTGGCTATATCTTTGAAACCGCTAGTCCGATCGAGATGAAACCACCGTCAGAAGTTTGGAAACATAGGTCGATAGCTATAGGCCAATGCCCAAATGCGAAAATATTGATGTTTAGGGGTAGTAAATTCCAAACAAAGTCATGTGTCAGTCATTTTTTACATGTTTTTTCATATAAATGTCTATAACTCCGAAGCGAATTGAGATATTTTCACCAAAATCGACACACATATGTATGAGCTCACTCTGAGGACATGTAAAAAAGATGGTGGGACTCAGCCTCTTGGTGGCGCTATAATAGAACAAAACATGAAATTCCCATTGACTTCAATGCAGTTTTGTGAAATAAAATGCTATACTAAACAAATGCATTGGTGTAATATTACGAAACTCAAAATGTGCCATCAGCACCATCCCCTGAAGGTACCCAAAATATTTCGAGACAGTGCCACCTAGTGGTCAAAAGTTATAACAAAATTTACAAAACTGCTAATAACTTTTGAATAAGTTGGCCTATTGTAATGCAACTGGTCTTAATAGATTCCTTGGGTCAAGACGAGAACATAGATACCAAGGTTTCCTTATTTGGCCTAGCTTCCTGTCCGCCATCTTGATTTTCAGTCAAAACCTACTTTTTCGAACTCCTCCTAGACCGTTTGTCCGATTTTCACCAAAATCGAATCGTATCATCTCCAGACTGTGCTGACTAAAAGTTATGGATTTCGTGTCTATAGACGAAACCGTTTTCGTATAGCGTAGCAGCAAAGTTGAGGCATGATGCTAAAAGCACTATTCAGGCTTTATCTCTGCAATGCCTTGACATATTGACACCAAACTTTGTATGTGTCATTGTCACTTCACTCTGACCACATCACATCAGTTTTGTAACTGCGCCACAGATTGGTCGAAAGTGATAATCCATTAAATCATATTTCGAATGACTTTTTATATGATTTTTCAGCCATTTCGCCTAAAATCCTCTTTAAATGTATTTAATTGCTCATTGTTGCAGTTGGTCTGACACCTTCAGCCATGTTGGCATATCCTGTCGTCTGCTTGCGCTTGGCCCCGATAATTGCTGCTTGCAGCTATATTTATTATTATTATTCTTCCGACTGGGCGTCTATGGCAGCCCATAGAACCGATTGCGGGAAAGTTGTTTTGGTTTGACATTCTGATAGAGGACAGTCCCAACATTAAATACACCAATTTTTGTGTTTCTAAGTCATTCCCTCTAGCGCCACCACCTGTCCAAAGTTTCACTTTTATTTTGCTAATAACTTTTGAACCGTAAGGCCAATCAACAAAATTCTTTTTTCCTCTGATTCCTGAGCTCATGCCGATTCGATTGCACCCTATGACGTCATTTTCCGTCATATAAATATGGCCGCCATTTTGAATTTTCTGAAAAATATACTTTTTCGAACTCGTCCTAGACGGTTTGTCCGATTTGCACGAAAATTGAACCAGATCATCTTCAGGCAGTGCTGACCAAAAGTTATGGAATTCAAATTGATTCGTCAAACCGTTTTCGATAAACGCACGAATACATTTTACGTAGCGCTAGCAAAAACAGTCGTAAGGCTGTATCTCCGCAACGGTTTATCGTATTCAGACCAAACTTGGTACATGTACTCACAAGCATGACCTGAGGCAACATGCTGCGTTTCGGCGCAGCGCCACCTACTGGTCCGGAGATATGAAAAATGGCTATTTTTGCTTATAACTTCTGAACAATTTGTCCAAAAATCATAAAATTGGTCTCGTTAGATTCAGGGCAACATGCCGAGTCGACTGATATCCAATTTTACCATATCGGTCATTTTGGCTGTCGGCCATTTTGAATTTTGTGCTAAAATTCTGTATTTTATGAACGCATGAACGGATTGTTACGAAACGTGGTATGGATCATCAGCACAATGCCCTGAATGAGCCTGAGAAGTTTCGAAACAGCGCCACCTAGTGGTGAATTTTTTTTTTCAAACGCTTATAACTTTGGGTGTGGTCGACTTATTTTCACGAGACTAGTCTAATTAGTCTCCTGAAACCTTGCCGAGTCCTACAATACCAAACATGCTAGGTTTCGCCTTACGGTTTGTGTAGCGTTGTGATTTAGCGCTTAAAAAACATTAGGCTATATCTTCAAAACCGTTTGTCCGATCGAGACGAAACCATCGTCAGAAGTTTGGAAACATAGGTCGATAGCTATACGCCAATGCCCAAATGCGAAAATATTGATGTTTAGGGGTAGTAAAATTCAATCAAAGTCATGTGTCAGTCATTTTTTACGTGTTTTTTCATATAAATGTCTATAACTCTAAAGCGAATTGAGATATTTTCACCAAAACTGACACACATATGCATGGGCTCACTCTGAGGACACGTAAAAAAAATTGTGGGACTGAGCCTCTTGGTGGCGCTATAACAGAACAAAACATGAAATTCCCATTGACTTCAATACAGTTTTGTGAAATAAAATGCTATTTTCATTCACAATCTACTTTTTCGAACTCCTCCCACACCGTTTGTCCGATTTTCACCAAAATCGAATCATATCATCTCCAGACTGTGCCGACTAAAAGTTATGGATTTCGTGTCGATTGACGAAACCGTTTTCGTATAGCGCAGCAGCAAAGTTGAGGCATGATGCTAAAAGCATTATTCAGGCTTTATCTCTGCAATGCCTTGACATATTGACACCAAACTTTGTATGTGTCATTGTCACTTCACTCTGACCACATCACATCAGTTTTGTAACTGCGCCACCTATTGGTCGAAAGTGATAATCCATTAAATCATATTTTTATTTACTGTTTCTATGATTTTTCAGCCATTTTGCCTAAAATCCTCTTTAATGTCTTTAATTGCTCATTGCCGCAGTTGGTCTGACACTTTCAGACATGTTGGCATGTCTTGTCGTCTTATTCTGCTTGGCCCCGGTAATTGCTGCTTGCAGCTATATTTATTATTATTCTTCTTCCGCCATGGGAGTCTATGGCAGCCCATAGAACCGATTGCGGGAAAGTTATGAAATTTGGCACAATGATAGAGGACAGTCCAAAAAGTCACCATACCAAATTTGGTGTCTTAAAACCAATCCCTCTAGCGCCACCAACTGTCCAAAATTTCACTTTTATTTTGCTAATAACTTTTGAACCGTTTGGCCAATCAACAAAATTCTTTTTTCCTCTGATTCCCGAGCTCATGCCGATTCGATTGCACCCTATGACGTCATTTTCCGGCTTATAAATATGGCCGCCATTTTTAATGGGCTGAAAAAGCTACTTTTTCGAACTCGTCCTAGACGGTTTGTCCGATTTGCACGAAAATTGAACCAGATCATCTTCAGGCAGTGCTGACCAAAAGTTATGGAATTCAAATTGATTCGTCAAACCGTTTTTGATAAACGCACGAATACATTTTACGTAGCCCTAGCAAAAACAGTCGTAAGGCTGTATCTCCGCAACGGTTTATCGTATTCAGACCAAACTTGGTACATATACTCACAAGCATGACCTGAGGCTACATGCTGCGTTTCGGCGCAGCGCCACCTACTGGTCCGGAGATATGAAAAATGGATATTTTTGCTTATAACTTCTGAACAGTTTGTCCAAAAATCATAAAATTGGTCTTGATAGATTCAGGACGACATGCCGAGTCGACTGATATCCAATTTTGCCATATCGGCCATTTTGACTGTCGGCCATTTTGAATTTTGTGCTAAAATGCTGTATTTTAACAACGCATGAACAGATTGTTACGAAACTTGGTATGGGTCATCAACACGATGTCCTGAAGGAGTGTGAGAAGTTTCGTAACAGCGCCACCTAGTGGTGAATTTTTTTTTTCAAAAGCTTATAACTTTGGGTGTGATCGACTTATTTTCACGAAACTCATCTCATTGGACTCCTGAATCGTTGCCGAGTCCAACGATACCAAACATGTTAGGTTTCGCCTAACGGTTTGTGTAGCGTTGTGATTTAGCGCTTAAAAAACATTTGGCTATATCTTCGAAACCGCTTGTCCGATCGAGACGAAACCACCGTCAGAAGTTTGGAAACATAGGTCGATAGCTATATGCCAATGCCCAAATGCGAAAATATTGATGTTTAGGGGTAGTAATATTCAATCAAAGTCATGTGTCAGTCATTTTTTTCGTGTTTTTTCATATAAATGTCTATAACTCCGAAGCAAATTGAGATTTTTGCACCAAAATCGACACATATATGTATGGGCTCACTCTGAGGACACATAAAAAAAATGGTGGGACTGAGCCTCTTGGTGGCGCTATAATAGAACAAAACATGAAATTCCCATTGACTTCAATGCAGTTTTGTGAAATAAAATGCTATACTAAACAAATGCATTGGTGTAATATTACGAAACTCAGAATGTGCCATCAGCACCATCCCCTGAAGGTACCCAAAATATTTAGAGACAGCGCCACCTAGTGGTCAAAAGTTATAACAACATTTCCAAAACTGCTAATAACTTTTGAATACATCGGCCTATGTAAATGCCACTGGTCTTAATAGATTCCTTGGGTCAAGCCGAGAACATAGATACCAAATTTTCCTTATTTGGTCAAACTTCTTGTCCGCCATCTTGATTTTCATTCAAAACCTACTTTTTCGAACTCCTCCTAGACCGTTTGTCCGATTTTCACCAAAATCGAATCGTATCATCTCCAGACCGTGCCGACTAAAAGTTATGGATTTCGTGTCGATAGACGAAACCGTTTTCGTATAGCGCAGCAGCAAAGTTGAGGCATGATGCTAATAGCATTAATTAAGGCTTTATCTCTGCAATGCCTTGACATATTGACACCAAACTTTGTATGTGTCATTGTAACTTCACTCTGACCACATCACATCAGTTTTGTAACTGCGCCACCTATTGGTCGAAAGTGATAATCCATCAAATCATATTTTTAATTATTGTTTCTATGATTTTTCAGGCATTTTGCCTAAAATCCTCTTTAAATGTCTTTAATTGCTCATTGTTGCAGTTGGTCTGACACTTTCAGACATGTCGGCATGTCTTGTCGTCTTATTGTGCTTGGCCCCGGTAATGGCTGCTTGCAGCTATATTTAGGGGCCAAGCACCGAAGGTGCGGAGGCACCTATTGTATCTGTTCCGTTTCTTATTATTATTAGGGGCCAAGCACCGAAGGTGCGGAGGCACCTATTGTATCTGTTCCCGTTCTTATTATTAGGGGCCAAGCACCGAAGGTGCGGAGGCACCTATTGTATCTGTTCCGTTTCTTATTATTAGGGGCCAAGCACCGAAGGTGCGGAGGCACCTATTGTATCTGTTCCCGTTCTTATTATTAGGGGCCAAGCACCGAAGGTGCGGAGGCACCTATTGTATCTGTTCCCGTTCTTATTATTATTATTCTTCTTCTTCCGCCATGGGAGTCTATGGCAGCCCATAGAATCGATTGCGGGAAAGTTGTTTTGGTTTGACATTCTGATAGAGGACAGTCCCAACATTAAGTACACCAATTTTGGTGTGTCTAAGTCATTCCCTCTAGCGCCACCACCTGTCCAAAGTTTCACTTTTACTTTGCTAATAACTTTTGAACCGTAAGGCCAATCAGCGAAATCCTTTTTTCCTCTGATTCCTGAGCTCATGACGATTCGATTGCACCCTATATCGTCATTTTCCGTCATAAAAACATGGCCGCCATTTTGAATTTTCCTAAAAAGGTACTTTTTCGAACTCGTCCTAGACGGTTTGTCCGATTTGCACGAAAATTGAATCGGATCATCTTCAGGCAGGGGTGACAAAAAGTTATTAAAATCTTGTTGATTCGTCAAACCGTTTTCGATAAACGCTCGAACAAATTTTACGTAGCGCTTGCAAAAACAGTCGTAAGGCTGTATCTCCGCAACGGTTTATCGTATTCAGACCAAACTTGGTACATGTACTCACAAGCATGACCTGAGGCTACATGCTGCGTTTCGGCACAGCGCCACCTACAGGTCCGGAGATATGAAAAATGGCTATTTTTGCTTATAACTTCTGAACAGTTTGTCCAAAAATCATAAAATTGGTCTTGATAGATTCAGGGCGTCATGCCGAGTCGACTGATATCCAATTTTGCCATATCGGCCATTTTGACTGTCGGCCATTTTGAATTTTGTGCTAAAATGCTGTATTTTAACAACGCATGAACGGATTGTTACGAAACTTGGTATGGGTCATCAACACGATGTCCTGAAGGAGTGTGAGAAGTTTCGTAACAGCGCCACCTAGTGGTGAATTTTTTTTTTCAAATGCTTATAACTTTGGGTGTGATCGACTTATTTTCACGAAACTCATCTCATTGGACTCCTGAATCGTTGCCGAGTCCAACGATACCAAACATGTTAGGTTTCGCCTAACGGTTTGTGTAGCGTTGTGATTTAGCGCTTAAAAAACATTAGGCTATATCTTCGAAACCGCTTGTCCGATCGAGACGAAACCACCGTCAGAAGTTTGGAAACATAGGTCGATAGCTATATGCCAATGCCCAAATGCGAAAATATTGATGTTTAGGAGTAGTAATATTCAATCAAAGTCATGTGTCAGTCATTTTTTACGTGTTTTTTCATATAAATGTCTATAACTCCGAAGCAAATTGAGATTTTTGCACCAAAATCGACACATATATGTATGGGCTCACTCTGAGGACACGTAAAAAAAATGGTGGGACTGAGCCTCTTGGTGGCGCTATAATAGAACAAAACATGGAATTCCCATTGACTTCAATACAGTTTTGTGAAATAAAATGCTATACTAAACAAATGCATTGGTGTAATATTACCAAACTCAGAATGTGTCATCAGCACCATCCCCTGAAGGCAACCAAAATATTTCAAGACAGCGCCACCTAGTGGTCAAAAGTTATAACAAAATTTCCAAAAAGGCTAATAACTTTTGAATAAATCTGGCTATTGAAATGCCACGGGTCTTAATAGATTCCTTGGGTCAAGCCGAGAACATAGATACCAAGTTTTCCTTATTTGGCCAAACTTCCTGTCCGCCATCTTGATTTTCATTCAAAACCTACTTTTTCGAACTCCTCCTAGACCGTTTGTCCGATTTTCACCAAAATCGAATCGTATCATCTCCAGACTGTGCCGACAAAAAGTTATGGATTTCGTGTCGATTGATGAAACCGTTTTCGTATAGCACAGCAGTAAAGTTGAGGCATGATGCCAAAATGACTATTCAGGCTTTATATCTGCAATGCCTCGACATATTGACACAAAACTTTGTATGTGTCACTGTCTCCTTACTCTGACCACACCACATCAATTTCGTAACAGCGCCACCTTTTGGTCAAAAGTGACAATCCATTAAATCATATTTTGAATCACTTTTTACATGATTTTTCAGCCATTTCGCCTAAAATCCTCTTTAAATGTCTTTAATTGCTCATTGTTGCAGTTGGTCTGACACTTTCAGACATGTTGGCATGTCTTGTCGTCTTATTCTGCTTGGCCCCGGTAATTGCTGCTTGCAGCTATATTTATTATTATTCTTCTTCTTCCGCCATGGGAGTCTATGGCAGCCCATAGAACCGATTGCGGGAAAGTTGTTTTGGTTTGACATTCTGATAGAGGACAGTCCCAACATTAAGTACACCAATTTTGGTGTGTCTAAGTCATTCCCTCTAGCGCCACCACCTGTCCAAAGTTTCACTTTTACTTTGCTAATAACTTTTGAACCGTAAGGCCAATCAGCGAAATCCTTTTTTCCTCTGATTCCTGAGCTCATGACGATTCGATTGCACCCTATATCGTCATTTTCCGTCATAAAAACATGGCCGCCATTTTGAATTTTCCTAAAAAGGTACTTTATCGAACTCGTCCTAGACGGTTTGTCCGATTTGCACGAAAATTGAATCGGATCATCTTCAGGCAGGGGTGACAAAAAGTTATTAAAATCTTGTTGATTCGTCAAACCGTTTTCGATAAACTCTCGAACAAATTTTACGTAGCGCTTGCAAAAACAGTCGTAAGGCTGTATCTCCGCAACGGTTTATCGTATTCAGACCAAACTTGGTACATGTACTCACAAGCATGACCTGAGGCTACATGCTGCGTTTCGGCACAGCGCCACCTACAGGTCCGGAGATATGAAAAATGGCTATTTTTGCTTATAACTTCTGAACAGTTTGTCCAAAAATCATAAAATTGGTCTCGTTAGATTCAGGGCAACATTCCGAGTCGACTGATATCCAATTTTACCATATCGGCCATTTTGACTGTCGGCCATTTTGAATTTTGTGCTAAAATGCTGTATTTTAACAACGCATGAACGGATTGTTACGAAACTTGGTATGGGTCATCAACACGATGTCCTGAAGGAGTGTGAGAAGTTTCGTAACAGCGCCACCTAGTGGTGAATTTTTTTTTTCAAATGCTTATAACTTTGGGTGTGATCGACTTATTTTCACGAAACTCATCTCATTGGACTCCTGAATCGTTGCCGAGTCCAACGATACCAAACATGTTAGGTTTCGCCTAACGGTTTGTGTAGCGTTGTGATTTAGCGCTTAAAAAACATTAGGCTATATCTTCGAAACCGCTTGTCCGATCGAGACGAAACCACCGTCAGAAGTTTGAAAACATAGGTCGATAGCTATACACCAATGCCCAAATGCGAAAATATTGATGTTTAGGGGTAGTAATATTCAATCAAAGTCATGTGTCAGTCATTTTTTACGTGTTTTTTCATATAAATGTCTATAACTCCGAAGCAAATTGAGATTTTTGCACCAAAATCGACACATATATGTATGGGCTCACTCTGATGACACATAAAAAAAATGGTGGGACTGAGCCTCTTGGTGGCGCTATAATAGAACAAAACATGAAATTCCCATTGATTTCAATACAGTTTTGTGAAATAAAATGCTATACTAAACAAATGCATTGGTGTAATATTACGAAACTCAGAATGTTCCTTCAACACCATCCCCTGAAGGTATTCAAAATATTTCGAAACAGCGCCACCTAGTGGTCAAAAGTTATAACAAATTTTCCAAAAAGGCTAATAACTTTTGAATAAATCTGGCTATTGAAATGCCACTGGTCTTAATAGAGTCCTTGGGTCAAGCCGAGAACATAGATACCAAGTTTTCCTTATTTGGCCGAACTTCCTGTCCGCCATCTTGATTTTCAGTCAAAACCTACTTTTTCGAACTCCTCCTAGACCGTTTGTCCGATTTTCACCAAAATCGAATCGTATCATCTCCAGACCGTGCCGACTAAAAGTTATGGATTTCGTGTCGATAGACGAAACCGTTTTCGTATAGCGCAGCAGCAAAGTTGAGGCATGATGCTAATAGCACTATTCAGGCTTTATCTCTGCAATGCCTTGACATATTAACACCAAACTTTGTATGTGTCATTGTCACTTCACTCTGACCACATCACATCAGTTTTGTAACTGCGCCACCTATTGGTCGAAAGTGATAGTCCATTAAATCATATTTTTCTTCACTGTTTCTATGATTTTTCAGGCATTTTGCCTAAAATCCTCTTTAATGTCTTTAATTGCTCATTGGTCTGACACTTTCAGCAATGTTGGCATGTCTTGTCATCTGATTGTGCTTGGCCCCGGTAATTGCTGCTTGCAGCTATATTTATTAGGGGCCAAGCACCGAAGGTGCGGAGGCACCTATTGTGTTTGTTCCGGTTCTTATTAGGGGCCAAGCACCGAAGGTGCGGAGGCACCTATTGTATCCGTTCGCGTTCTTATTATTATTCTTCTTCTTCTTCTTCTTCTTCTTCTTCTTCTTCCGCTCTTGGAGTCTATGGCAGCCCATAGAACCGATTGCGGGAAAGTTGTTTTGGTTTGACATTCTGATAGAGCACAGTCCCAACATTAAATACACCAATTTTGGTGTTTCTAAGTCATTCCCTCTAGCGCCACCACCTGTCCAAAGTTTCACTTTTATTTTGCTAATAACTTTTGAACTGTAAGGCCAATCAACAAAATTATTTTTTCCTCTGATTCCTGAGCTCATGCCGATTCGATTGCATCCTATGACTTCATTTTCTGTAATAAAAATATGGCCGCCATTTTGATTCATTCGAAAAACCTACTTTTTCGAACTCGTCCTAGACGGTTTGTCCGATTTGCACGAAAATTGAACCAGATCATCTTCAGGCAGTGCTGACCAAAAGTTATGGAATTCAAATTGATTCGTCAAACCGTTTTCAATAAACGCACGAACAAATTTTACGTAGCGCCTGCAAAAACAGTCGTAAGGCTGTATCTCTGCAACGGTTTATCGTATTCAGACCAAACTTGGTACATGTCATCACAAGCATGACCTGAGGCTACATGCTGCGTTTCGGCGCAGCGCCACCTACTGGTCCGGAGATATGAAAAATGGCTATTTTTGCTTATAACTTCTGAACAGTTTGTCCAAAAATCATAAAATTGGTCTCGTTAGATTCAGGGCGACATGCCGAGTCGACTGATATCCAATTTTACCATATCGGCCATTTTGACTGTCGGCCATTTTGAATTATGTGCTAAAATGCTGTATTTTATGAACGCATGAACGGATTGTTACGAAACTTGGCATGGGTCATCAGCACGATGTCCTGAAGGAGTGTGAGAAGTTTCGAAACAGCGCCACCTAGTGGGGAATTTTTTTTTCCAAATGCTTATAACTTTGGGTGCGGTCGACTTATTTTCACGAGACTCATCTAATTAGACTCCTGAAACCTTGCCGAGTCCTACGATACCAAACATGCTAGGTTTCGCCTTACGGTTTGTGTAGCGTTGTGATTTAGCGCTTAAAAAACATTAGGCTATATCTTCGAAACCGCTTGTCCGATCGAGACGAAACCACCGTCAGAAGTTTGGAAACATAGGTCGATAGCTATACGCCAATGCCCAAATGCGAAAATATTGATGTTTAGGGGTAGTAAAATTCAAACAAAGTCATGTGTCAGTCATTTTTTACGTGTTTTTTCATATAAATGTTTATAACTCTAAAGCAAATTGAGATATTTTCACCAAAACTGACACACATATGTATGGGCTCACTCTGAGGACACGTAAAAAAAATTGTGGGACTGAGCCTCTTGGTGGCGCTATAATAGAACAAAACATGAAATTCCCATTGACTTCAATACAGTTTTGTGAGATAAAATGCTATTTTCATTCAAAACCTACTTTTTCGAACTCCTCCCACACCGTTTGTCCGATTTTCACCAAAATCGAATCGTATCATCCCCAGACTGTGCCGACTAAAAGTTATGGATTTCGTGTCAATTGACGAAACCGTTTTCGTATAGCGCAGCAGCAAATTTGAGGCATGATGCTAATAGCACTATTCAGGCTTTATCTCTGCAATGCCTTGACATATTGACACCAAACTTTGTATGTGTCATTGTCTCCTCACTCTGACCACATCACATCAGTTTTGTAACTGCGCCACCTATTTGTCGAAAGTGATAATCCATTAAATCATATTTTTAATTACTGTTTCTATGATTTTTCAGCCATTTCGTCTAAAATCCTCTTTAAATGTCTTTAATTGCTCATTGTTGCAGTTGGTCTGACACTTTCAGACATGTCGGCATGTCTTGTCGTCTTATTCTGCTTGGCCCCGGTAATTGCTGCTTGCAGCTATATTTATTATTCTTCTTCTTCCGCCATGGGAGTCTATGGCAGCCCATAGAACCGATTGCGGGAAAGTTGTTTTGGTTTGACATTCTGATAGAGGACAGTCCCAACATTAAGTACACCAATTTTGGTGTGTCTAAGTCATTCCCTCTAGCGCCACCACCTGTCCAAAGTTTCACTTTTACTTTGCTAATAACTTTTGAACCGTAAGGCCAATCAGCGAAATCCTTTTTTCCTCTGATTCCTGAGCTCATGACGATTCGATTGCACCCTATATCGTCATTTTCCGTCATAAAAACATGGCCGCCATTTTGAATTTTCCTAAAAAGGTACTTTTTCGAACTCGTCCTAGACGGTTTGTCCGATTTGCACGAAAATTGAATCGGATCATCTTCAGGCAGGGGTGACAAAAAGTTATTAAAATCTTGTTGATTCGTCAAACCGTTTTCGATAAACGCTCGAACAAATTTTACGTAGCGCTTGCAAAAACAGTCGTAAGGCTGTATCTCCGCAACGGTTTATCTTATTCAGACCAAACTTGGTACATGTACTCACAAGCATGACCTGAGGCTACATGCTGCGTTTCGGCGCAGCGCCACCTACTGGTCCGGAGATATGAAAAATGGCTATTTTTGCTTATAACTTCTGAACAATTTGTCCAAAAATCATAAAATTGGTCTCGTTAGATTCAGGGCAACATGCCGAGTCGACTGATATCCAATTTTACCATATCGGTCATTTTGGCTGTCGGCCATTTTGAATTTTGTGCTAAAATTCTGTATTTTATGAACGCATGAACGGATTGTTACGAAACGTGGTATGGATCATCAGCACAATGCCCTGAATGAGCCTGAGAAGTTTCGAAACAGCGCCACCTAGTGGTGAATTTTTTTTTTCAAACGCTTATAACTTTGGGTGTGGTCGACTTATTTTCACGAGACTAGTCTAATTAGTCTCCTGAAACCTTGCCGAGTCCTACAATACCAAACATGCTAGGTTTCGCCTTACGGTTTGTGTAGCGTTGTGATTTAGCGCTTAAAAAACATTAGGCTATATCTTCGAAACCGTTTGTCCGATCGAGACGAAACCATCGTCAGAAGTTTGGAAACATAGGTCGATAGCTATACGCCAATGCCCAAATGCGAAAATATTGATGTTTAGGGGTAGTAAAATTCAATCAAAGTCATGTGTCAGTCATTTTTTACGTGTTTTTTCATATAAATGTCTATAACTCTAAAGCGAATTGAGATATTTTCACCAAAACTGACACACATATGCATGGGCTCACTCTGAGGACACGTAAAAAAAATTGTGGGACTGAGCCTCTTGGTGGCGCTATAACAGAACAAAACATGAAATTCCCATTGACTTCAATACAGTTTTGTGAAATAAAATGCTATTTTCATTCACAATCTACTTTTTCGAACTCCTCCCACACCGTTTGTCCGATTTTCACCAAAATCGAATCATATCATCTCCAGACTGTGCCGACTGAAAGTTATGGATTTCGTGTCGATTGACGAAACCGTTTTCGTATAGCGCAGCAGCAAAGTTGAGGCATGATGCTAAAAGCATTATTCAGGCTTTATCTCTGCAATGCCTTGACATATTGACACCAAACTTTGTATGTGTCATTGTCACTTCACTCTGACCACATCACATCAGTTTTGTAACTGCGCCACCTATTGGTCGAAAGTGATAATCCATTAAATCATATTTTTATTTACTGTTTCTATGATTTTTCAGCCATTTTGCCTAAAATCCTCTTTAATGTCTTTAATTGCTCATTGCCGCAGTTGGTCTGACACTTTCAGACATGTTGGCATGTCTTGTCGTCTTATTCTGCTTGGCCCCGGTAATTGCTGCTTGCAGCTATATTTATTATTATTATTAGGGGCCAAGCACCGAAGGTGCGGAGGCACCTATTGTATCTGTTCCGTTTCTTATTATTATTATTATTATTATTATTAGGGGCCAAGCACCGAAGGTGCGGAGGCACCTATTGTATCTGTTCCGTTTCTTATTATTATTATTATTATTATTATTATTATTATTATTATTATTATTCTTCCGCCATGGGAGTCTATGGCAGCCCATAGAACCGATTGCGGGAAAGTTGTTTTGGTTTGACATTCTGATAGAGGACCGTCTCAACATTAAATACACCAATTTTGGTGTTTCTAAGTCATTCCCTCTAGCGCCACCACCTGTCCAAAGTTTCACTTTTATTTTGCTAATAACTTTTGAACCGTAAGGCCAATCAGCGAAATTCTTTTTTCCTCTGATTCCTGAGCTCATGGCGATTCGATTGCACCCTATGACGTCATTTGCCGTCATAAAAATATGGCCGCCATCTTGAATTTTCAAAAAAAGCTACTTTTTCGAACTCGTCCTAGACGGTTTGTCCGATTTGCACGAAAATTGAACCAGATCATCTTCAGGTAGTGCTGACAAAAAGTTATGGAATTCAAATGGATTCGTCAAACCGTTTTCAATAAACGCACAAATACATTTTACGTAGCGCTAGCAAAAACAGTCGTAAGGCCGTATCTCCGCAACGGTTTATCGTATTCAGACCAAACTTGGTACTTGTACTCACAAGCATGACCTGAGGCTACATGCTGTGTTTCGGCGCAGCGCCACCTACTGGTCCGGAGATATGAAAAATGGCTATTTTTGCTTATAACTTCTGAACAGTTTGTCCAAAAATCATACAATTGGTCTCGTTAGATTCAGGGCAACATGCCGAGTCGACTGATATCCAATTTGACCATATCGGTCATTTTGGCTGTCGGCCATTTTGAATTTTGTGCTAAAATTCTGTATTTTATGAACGCATGAACGGATTGTTACGAAATGTGGTATGGGTCATCAGCACAATGCCCTGAATGAGCCTGAGAAGTTTCGAAACAGCGCCACCTAGTGGTGAATTTTTTTTTTCAAATGCTTATAACTTTGGGTGTGGTCGACTTATTTTCACGAAACTCATCTTTTTAGACTCCTGAATCGTTGCCGAGTCCTACGATACCAAACATGCTAGGTTTCGCCTTACGGTTTGTGTAGCGTTGTGATTTAGCGCTTAAAAAACATTTGGCTATATCTTTGAAACCGCTAGTCCGATCGAGACGAAACCACCGTCAGAAGTTTGGAAACATAGGTCGATAGCTATATGCCAATGCCCAAATGCGAAAATATTGATGTTTAGGGGTACTAATTTCCAATCAAAGTCATGTGTCAGTCATTTTTTTCGTGTTTTTTCATATAAATGTCTATAACTCCGAAGCGAATTGAGATATTTTCACCAAAATTGACACACATATGTATGGGCTCACTCTGAGGACACGTAAAAAAAATTGTGGGACTGAGCCTCTTGGTGGCGCTATAATTGAACAAAATATGAAATTCCCATTGACTTCAATACAGTTTTGTGAAATAAAATGCTATACTAAACAAATGCATTGGTGTAATATTACGAAACTCAGATTGTGTCATCAGCACCATCCCCTGAAGGCAACCAAAATATTTCAAGACAGCGCCACCTAGTGGTCAAAAGTTATAACAAAATTTCCAAAAAGGCTAATAACTTTTGAATACATCTGGCTATTGAAATGCCACTGGTCTTAATAGATTCCTTGGGTCAAGCCGAGAACATAGATACCAAGTTTTCCTTATTTGGCCAAACTTCCTGTCCGCCATCTTGATTTTCATTCAAAACCTACTTTTTCGAACTCCTCCTAGACCGTTTGTCCGATTTTCACCAAAATCGAATCGTATCATCTCCAGACTGTGCCGACAAAAAGTTATGGATTTCGTGTCGATTGATGAAACCGTTTTCGTATAGCACAGCAGCAAAGTTGAGGCATGATGCCAAAATGACTATTCAGGCTTTATATCTGCAATGCCTCGACATATTGACACAAAACTTTGTATGTGTCACTGTCTCCTTACTCTGACCACACCACATCAATTTCGTAACAGCGCCACCTTTTGGTCAAAAGTGACAATCCATTAAATCATATTTTGAATCACTTTTTACATGATTTTTCAGCCATTTCGCCTAAAATCCTCTTTAAATGTCTTTAATTGCTCATTGTTGCAGTTGGTCTGACACTTTCAGACATGTTGGCATGTCTTGTCGTCTTATTCTGCTTGGCCCCGGTAATTGCTGCTTGCAGCTATATTTATTATTATTATTATTATTCTTCCGCCATGGGAGTCTATGGCAGCCCATAGAACCGATTGCGGGAAAGTTGTTTTGGTTTGACATTCTGATAGAGGACCGTCTCAACATTAAATACACCAATTTTGGTGTTTCTAAGTCATTCCCTCTAGCGCCACCACCTGTCCAAAGTTTCACTTTTATTTTGCTAATAACTTTTGAACCGTAAGGCCAATCAGCGAAATTCTTTTTTCCTCTGATTCCTGAGCTCATGGCGATTCGATTGCACCCTATGACGTCATTTGCCGTCATAAAAATATGGCCGCCATCTTGAATTTTCAAAAAAAGCTACTTTTTCGAACTCGTCCTAGACGGTTTGTCCGATTTGCACGAAAATTGAACCAGATCATCTTCAGGTAGTGCTGACAAAAAGTTATGGAATTCAAATGGATTCGTCAAACCGTTTTCAATAAACGCACAAATACATTTTACGTAGCGCTAGCAAAAACAGTCGTAAGGCCGTATCTCCGCAACGGTTTATCGTATTCAGACCAAACTTGGTACTTGTACTCACAAGCATGACCTGAGGCTACATGCTGTGTTTCGGCGCAGCGCCACCTACTGGTCCGGAGATATGAAAAATGGCTATTTTTGCTTATAACTTCTGAACAGTTTGTCCAAAAATCATACAATTGGTCTCGTTAGATTCAGGGCAACATGCCGAGTCGACTGATATCCAATTTGACCATATCGGTCATTTTGGCTGTCGGCCATTTTGAATTTTGTGCTAAAATTCTGTATTTTATGAACGCATGAACGGATTGTTACGAAATGTGGTATGGGTCATCAGCACAATGCCCTGAATGAGCCTGAGAAGTTTCGAAACAGCGCCACCTAGTGGTGAATTTTTTTTTTCAAATGCTTATAACTTTGGGTGTGGTCGACTTATTTTCACGAAACTCATCTTTTTAGACTCCTGAATCGTTGCCGAGTCCTACGATACCAAACATGCTAGGTTTCGCCTTACGGTTTGTGTAGCGTTGTGATTTAGCGCTTAAAAAACATTTGGCTATATCTTTGAAACCGCTAGTCCGATCGAGACGAAACCACCGTCAGAAGTTTGGAAACATAGGTCGATAGCTATACGCCAATGCCCAAATGCGAAAATATTGATGTTTAGGGGTACTAATTTCCAATCAAAGTCATGTGTCAGTCATTTTTTTCGTGTTTTTTCATATAAATGTCTATAACTCCGAAGCGAATTGAGATATTTTCACCAAAATTGACACACATATGTATGGGCTCACTCTGAGGACACGTAAAAAAAATTGTGGGACTGAGCCTCTTGGTGGCGCTATAATTGAACAAAATATGAAATTCCCATTGACTTCAATACAGTTTTGTGAAATAAAATGCTATACTAAACAAATGCATTGGTGTAATATTACGAAACTCAGATTGTGTCATCAGCACCATCCCCTGAAGGCAACCAAAATATTTCAAGACAGCGCCACCTAGTGGTCAAAAGTTATAACAAAATTTCCAAAAAGGCTAATAACTTTTGAATACATCTGGCTATTGAAATGCCACTGGTCTTAATAGATTCCTTGGGTCAAGCCGAGAACATAGATACCAAGTTTTCCTTATTTGGCCAAACTTCCTGTCCGCCATCTTGATTTTCATTCAAAACCTACTTTTTCGAACTCCTCCTAGACCGTTTGTCCGATTTTCACCAAAATCGAATCGTATCATCTCCAGACTGTGCCGACAAAAAGTTATGGATTTCGTGTCGATTGATGAAACCGTTTTCGTATAGCACAGCAGCAAAGTTGAGGCATGATGCCAAAATGACTATTCAGGCTTTATATCTGCAATGCCTCGACATATTGACACAAAACTTTGTATGTGTCACTGTCTCCTTACTCTGACCACACCACATCAATTTCGTAACAGCGCCACCTTTTGGTCAAAAGTGACAATCCATTAAATCATATTTTGAATCACTTTTTACATGATTTTTCAGCCATTTCGCCTAAAATCCTCTTTAAATGTCTTTAATTGCTCATTGTTGCAGTTGGTCTGACACTTTCAGACATGTTGGCATGTCTTGTCGTCTTATTCTGCTTGGCCCCGGTAATTGCTGCTTGCAGCTATATTTATTATTATTATTATTATTCTTCCGCCATGGGAGTCTATGGCAGCCCATAGAACCGATTGCGGGAAAGTTGTTTTGGTTTGACATTCTGATAGAGGACCGTCTCAACATTAAATACACCAATTTTGGTGTTTCTAAGTCATTCCCTCTAGCGCCACCACCTGTCCAAAGTTTCACTTTTATTTTGCTAATAACTTTTGAACCGTAAGGCCAATCAGCGAAATTCTTTTTTCCTCTGATTCCTGAGCTCATGGCGATTCGATTGCACCCTATGACGTCATTTGCCGTCATAAAAATATGGCCGCCATCTTGAATTTTCAAAAAAAGCTACTTTTTCGAACTCGTCCTAGACGGTTTGTCCGATTTGCACGAAAATTGAACCAGATCATCTTCAGGTAGTGCTGACAAAAAGTTATGGAATTCAAATGGATTCGTCAAACCGTTTTCAATAAACGCACAAATACATTTTACGTAGCGCTAGCAAAAACAGTCGTAAGGCCGTATCTCCGCAACGGTTTATCGTATTCAGACCAAACTTGGTACTTGTACTCACAAGCATGACCTGAGGCTACATGCTGTGTTTCGGCGCAGCGCCACCTACTGGTCCGGAGATATGAAAAATGGCTATTTTTGCTTATAACTTCTGAACAGTTTGTCCAAAAATCATACAATTGGTCTCGTTAGATTCAGGGCAACATGCCGAGTCGACTGATATCCAATTTGACCATATCGGTCATTTTGGCTGTCGGCCATTTTGAATTTTGTGCTAAAATTCTGTATTTTATGAACGCATGAACGGATTGTTACGAAACGTGGTATGGGTCATCAGCACAATGCCCTGAATGAGCCTGAGAAGTTTCGAAACAGCGCCACCTAGTGGTGAATTTTTTTTTTCAAATGCTTATAACTTTGGGTGTGGTCGACTTATTTTCACGAAACTCATCTTTTTAGACTCCTGAATCGTTGCCGAGTCCTACGATACCAAACATGCTAGGTTTTGCCTTACGGTTTGTGTAGCGTTGTGATTTAGCGCTTAAAAAACATTTGGCTATATCTTTGAAACCGCTAGTCCGATCGAGACGAAACCACCGTCAGAAGTTTGAAAACATA
The DNA here is from genome assembly GCF_963993115.1 of Abramis brama. Classification (NCBI taxonomy): domain Eukaryota; kingdom Metazoa; phylum Chordata; class Actinopteri; order Cypriniformes; family Leuciscidae; genus Abramis; species Abramis brama. The sequence continues at coordinate 18,869,046 of NC_139971.1, forward strand.
GGTCGATAGCTATACGCCAATGCCCAAATGCGAAAATATTGATGTTTAGGGGTACTAATTTCCAATCAAAGTCATGTGTCAGTCATTTTTTTCGTGTTTTTTCATATAAATGTCTATAACTCCGAAGTGAATTGAGATATTTTCACCAAAATTGACACACATATGTATGGGCTCACTCTGAGGACACGTAAAAAAAATTGTGGGACTGAGCCTCTTGGTGGCGCTATAATTGAACAAAATATGAAATTCCCATTGACTTCAATACAGTTTTGTGAAATAAAATGCTATACTAAACAAATGCATTGGTGTAATATTACGAAACTCAGATTGTGTCATCAGCACCATCCCCTGAAGGCAACCAAAATATTTCAAGACAGCGCCACCTAGTGGTCAAAAGTTATAACAAAATTTCCAAAAAGGCTAATAACTTTTGAATAAATCTGGCTATTGAAATGCCACGGGTCTTAATAGATTCCTTGGGTCAAGCCGAGAACATAGATACCAAGTTTTCCTTATTTGGCCAAACTTCCTGTCCGCCATCTTGATTTTCATTCAAAACCTACTTTTTCGAACTCCTCCTAGACCGTTTGTCCGATTTTCACCAAAATCGAATCGTATCATCTCCAGACTGTGCCGACAAAAAGTTATGGATTTCGTGTCGATTGATGAAACCGTTTTTGTATAGCACAGCAGCAAAGTTGAGGCATGATGCCAAAATGACTATTCAGGATTTATATCTGCAATGCCTCGACATATTGACACAAAACTTTGTATGTGTCACTGTCTCCTTACTCTGACCACACCACATCAATTTCGTAACAGCGCCACCTTTTGGTCAAAAGTAACAATCCATTAAATCATATTTTGAATCACTTTTTACATGATTTTTCAGCCATTTCGCCTAAAATCCTCTTTAAATGTCTTTAATTGCTCATTGTTGCAGTTGGTCTGACACTTTCAGACATGTTGGCATGTCTTGTCGTCTTATTCTGCTTGGCCCCGGTAATTGCTGCTTGCAGCTATATTTAGGGGCCAAGCACCGAAGGTGCGGAGGCACCTATTGTATCTGTTCCCGTTCTTATTATTATTCTTCTTCTTCTTCTTCTTCTTCTTCCGCCATGGGAGTCTATGGCAGCCCATAGAACCGATTGCGGGAAAGTTGTTTTGGTTTGACATTCTGATAGAGGACCGTCTCAACATTAAATACACCAATTTTGGTGTTTCTAAGTCATTCCCTCTAGCGCCACCACCTGTCCAAAGTTTCACTTTTATTTTGCTAATAACATTTGAACCGTAAGGCCAATCAGCGAAATTCTTTTTTCCTCTGATTCCTGAGCTCATGGCGATTCGATTGCACCCTATGACGTCATTTGCCGTCATAAAAATATGGCCACCATCTTGAATTTTCAAAAAAAGCTACTTTTTCGAACTCGTCCTAGACGGTTTGTCCGATTTGCACGAAAATTGAACCAGATCATCTTCAGGTAGTGCTGACAAAAAGTTATGGAATTCAAATGGATTCGTCAAACCGTTTTCGATAAACGCACGAATACATTTTACGTAGCGCTAGCAAAAACAGTCGTAAGGCCGTATCTCCGCAACGGTTTATCGTATTCAGACCAAACTTGGTACTTGTACTCACAAGCATGACCTGAGGCTACATGCTGTGTTTCAGCGCAGCGCCACCTACTGGTCCGGAGATATGAAAAATGGCTATTTTTTCTTATAACTTCTGAACAGTTTGTCCAAAAATCATAAAATTGGTCTCGTTAGATTCAGGGCAACATGCCGAGTCGACTGATATCCAATTTGACCATATCGGTCATTTTGGCTGTCGGCCATTTTGAATTTTGTGCTAAAATGCTGTATTTTAACAACGCATGAACGGATTGTTACGAAACTTGGTATGGGTCATCAACACGATGTCCTGAAGGAGTGTGAGAAGTTTCGTAACAGCGCCACCTAGTGGTGAATTTTTTTTTTCAAAAGCTTATAACTTTGGGTGTGATCGACTTATTTTCACGAAACTCATCTCATTGGACTCCTGAATCGTTGCCGAGTCCAACGATACCAAACATGTTAGGTTTCGCCTAACGGTTTGTGTAGCGTTGTGATTTAGCGCTTAAAAAACATTTGGCTATATCTTCGAAACCGCTTGTCCGATCGAGACGAAACCACCGTCAGAAGTTTGGAAACATAGGTCGATAGCTATACGCTAATGCCCAAATGCGAAAATATTGATGTTTAGGGGTAGTAATATTCAATCAAAGTCATGTGTCAGTCATTTTTTTCGTGTTTTTTCATATAAATGTCTATAACTCCGAAGCAAATTGAGATTTTTGCACCAAAATCGACACATATATGTATGGGCTCACTCTGAGGACACATAAAAAAAATGGTGGGACTGAGCCTCTTGGTGGCGCTATAATAGAACAAAACATGAAATTCCCATTGACTTCAATGCAGTTTTGTGAAATAAAATGCTATACTAAACAAATGCATTGGTGTAATATTACGAAACTCAGAATGTGCCATCAGCACCATCCCCTGAAGGTACCCAAAATATTTAGAGACAGCGCCACCTAGTGGTCAAAAGTTATAACAACATTTCCAAAACTGCTAATAACTTTTGAATACATCGGCCTATGTAAATGCCACTGGTCTTAATAGATTCCTTGGGTCAAGCCGAGAACATAGATACCAAATTTTCCTTATTTGGTCAAACTTCTTGTCCGCCATCTTGATTTTCATTCAAAACCTACTTTTTCGAACTCCTCCTAGACCGTTTGTCCGATTTTCACCAAAATCGAATCGTATCATCTCCAGACCGTGCCGACTAAAAGTTATGGATTTCGTGTCGATAGACGAAACCGTTTTCGTATAGCGCAGCAGCAAAGTTGAGGCATGATGCTAAAAGCATTAATTAAGGCTTTATCTCTGCAATGCCTTGACATATTGACACCAAACTTTGTATGTGTCATTGTAACTTCACTCTGACCACATCACATCAGTTTTGTAACTGCGCCACCTATTGGTCGAAAGTGATAATCCATCAAATCATATTTTTAATTATTGTTTCTATGATTTTTCAGGCATTTTGCCTAAAATCCTCTTTAAATGTCTTTAATTGCTCATTGTTGCAGTTGGTCTGACACTTTCAGACATGTCGGCATGTCTTGTCGTCTTATTCTGCTTGGCCCCGGTAATGGCTGCTTGCAGCTATATTTAGGGGCCAAGCACCGAAGGTGCGGAGGCACCTATTGTATCTGTTCCGTTTCTTATTATTATTATTATTATTATTATTCTTCCGCCATGGGAGTCTATGGCAGCCCATAGAACCGATTGCGGGAAAGTTGTTTTGGTTTGACATTCTGATAGAGGACCGTCTCAACATTAAATACACCAATTTTGGTGTTTCTAAGTCATTCCCTCTAGCGCCACCACCTGTCCAAAGTTTCACTTTTATTTTGCTAATAACTTTTGAACCGTAAGGCCAATCAGCGAAATTCTTTTTTCCTCTGATTCCTGAGCTCATGGCGATTCGATTGCACCCTATGACGTCATTTGCCGTCATAAAAATATGGCCGCCATCTTGAATTTTCAAAAAAAGCTACTTTTTCGAACTCGTCCTAGACGGTTTGTCCGATTTGCACGAAAATTGAACCAGATCATCTTCAGGTAGTGCTGACAAAAAGTTATGGAATTCAAATGGATTCGTCAAACCGTTTTCAATAAACGCACAAATACATTTTACGTAGCGCTAGCAAAAACAGTCGTAAGGCCGTATCTCCGCAACGGTTTATCGTATTCAGACCAAACTTGGTACTTGTACTCACAAGCATGACCTGAGGCTACATGCTGTGTTTCGGCGCAGCGCCACCTACTGGTCCGGAGATATGAAAAATGGCTATTTTTGCTTATAACTTCTGAACAGTTTGTCCAAAAATCATACAATTGGTCTCGTTAGATTCAGGGCAACATGCCGAGTCGACTGATATCCAATTTGACCATATCGGTCATTTTGGCTGTCGGCCATTTTGAATTTTGTGCTAAAATTCTGTATTTTATGAACGCATGAACGGATTGTTACGAAATGTGGTATGGGTCATCAGCACAATGCCCTGAATGAGCCTGAGAAGTTTCGAAACAGCGCCACCTAGTGGTGAATTTTTTTTTTCAAATGCTTATAACTTTGGGTGTGGTCGACTTATTTTCACGAAACTCATCTTTTTAGACTCCTGAATCGTTGCCGAGTCCTACGATACCAAACATGCTAGGTTTCGCCTTACGGTTTGTGTAGCGTTGTGATTTAGCGCTTAAAAAACATTTGGCTATATCTTTGAAACCGCTAGTCCGATCGAGACGAAACCACCGTCAGAAGTTTGGAAACATAGGTCGATAGCTATACGCCAATGCCCAAATGCGAAAATATTGATGTTTAGGGGTACTAATTTCCAATCAAAGTCATGTGTCAGTCATTTTTTTCGTGTTTTTTCATATAAATGTCTATAACTCCGAAGCGAATTGAGATATTTTCACCAAAATTGACACACATATGTATGGGCTCACTCTGAGGACACGTAAAAAAAATTGTGGGACTGAGCCTCTTGGTGGCGCTATAATTGAACAAAATATGAAATTCCCATTGACTTCAATACAGTTTTGTGAAATAAAATGCTATACTAAACAAATGCATTGGTGTAATATTACGAAACTCAGATTGTGTCATCAGCACCATCCCCTGAAGGCAACCAAAATATTTCAAGACAGCGCCACCTAGTGGTCAAAAGTTATAACAAAATTTCCAAAAAGGCTAATAACTTTTGAATAAATCTGGCTATTGAAATGCCACGGGTCTTAATAGATTCCTTGGGTCAAGCCGAGAACATAGATACCAAGTTTTCCTTATTTGGCCAAACTTCCTGTCCGCCATCTTGATTTTCATTCAAAACCTACTTTTTCGAACTCCTCCTAGACCGTTTGTCCGATTTTCACCAAAATCGAATCGTATCATCTCCAGACTGTGCCGACAAAAAGTTATGGATTTCGTGTCGATTGATGAAACCGTTTTCGTATAGCACAGCAGCAAAGTTGAGGCATGATGCCAAAATGACTATTCAGGCTTTATATCTGCAATGCCTCGACATATTGACACAAAACTTTGTATGTGTCACTGTCTCCTTACTCTGACCACACCACATCAATTTCGTAACAGCGCCACCTTTTGGTCAAAAGTGACAATCCATTAAATCATATTTTGAATCACTTTTTACATGATTTTTCAGCCATTTCGCCTAAAATCCTCTTTAAATGTCTTTAATTGCTCATTGTTGCAGTTGGTCTGACACTTTCAGACATGTTGGCATGTCTTGTCGTCTTATTCTGCTTGGCCCCGGTAATGGCTGCTTGCAGCTATATTTATTATTATTATTCTTCCGCCATGGGAGTCTATGGCAGCCCATAGAACCGATTGCGGGAAAGTTGTTTTGGTTTGACATTCTGATAGAGGACCGTCTCAACATTAAATACACCAATTTTGGTGTTTCTAAGTCATTCCCTCTAGCGCCACCACCTGTCCAAAGTTTCACTTTTATTTTGCTAATAACTTTTGAACCGTAAGGCCAATCAGCGAAATTCTTTTTTCCTCTGATTCCTGAGCTCATGGCGATTCGATTGCACCCTATGACGTCATTTGCCGTCATAAAAATATGGCCGCCATCTTGAATTTTCAAAAAAAGCTACTTTTTCGAACTCGTCCTAGACGGTTTGTCCGATTTGCACGAAAATTGAACCAGATCATCTTCAGGTAGTGCTGACAAAAAGTTATGGAATTCAAATGGATTCGTCAAACCGTTTTCAATAAACGCACAAATACATTTTACGTAGCGCTAGCAAAAACAGTCGTAAGGCCGTATCTCCGTAACGGTTTATCGTATTCAGACCAAACTTGGTACTTGTACTCACAAGCATGACCTGAGGCTACATGCTGTGTTTCGGCGCAGCGCCACCTACTGGTCCGGAGATATGAAAAATGGCTATTTTTGCTTATAACTTCTGAACAGTTTGTCCAAAAATCATACAATTGGTCTCGTTAGATTCAGGGCAACATGCCGAGTCGACTGATATCCAATTTGACCATATCGGTCATTTTGGCTGTCGGCCATTTTGAATTTTGTGCTAAAATTCTGTATTTTATGAACGCATGAACGGATTGTTACGAAACGTGGTATGGGTCATCAGCACAATGCCCTGAATGAGCCTGAGAAGTTTCGAAACAGCGCCACCTAGTGGTGAATTTTTTTTTTCAAATGCTTATAACTTTGGGTGTGGTCGACTTATTTTCACGAAACTCATCTTTTTAGACTCCTGAATCGTTGCCGAGTCCTACGATACCAAACATGCTAGGTTTTGCCTTACGGTTTGTGTAGCGTTGTGATTTAGCGCTTAAAAAACATTTGGCTATATCTTTGAAACCGCTAGTCCGATCGAGACGAAACCACCGTCAGAAGTTTGGAAACATAGGTCGATAGCTATATGCCAATGCCCAAATGCGAAAATATTGATGTTTAGGGGTACTAATTTCCAATCAAAGTCATGTGTCAGTCATTTTTTTCGTGTTTTTTCATATAAATGTCTATAACTCCGAAGTGAATTGAGATATTTTCACCAAAATTGACACACATATGTATGGGCTCACTCTGAGGACACGTAAAAAAAATTGTGGGACTGAGCCTCTTGGTGGCGCTATAATTGAACAAAATATGAAATTCCCATTGACTTCAATACAGTTTTGTGAAATAAAATGCTATACTAAACAAATGCATTGGTGTAATATTACGAAACTCAGATTGTGTCATCAGCACCATCCCCTGAAGGCAACCAAAATATTTCAAGACAGCGCCACCTAGTGGTCAAAAGTTATAACAAAATTTCCAAAAAGGCTAATAACTTTTGAATAAATCTGGCTATTGAAATGCCACGGGTCTTAATAGATTCCTTGGGTCAAGCCGAGAACATAGATACCAAGTTTTCCTTATTTGGCCAAACTTCCTGTCCGCCATCTTGATTTTCATTCAAAACCTACTTTTTCGAACTCCTCCTAGACCGTTTGTCCGATTTTCACCAAAATCGAATCGTATCATCTCCAGACTGTGCCGACAAAAAGTTATGGATTTCGTGTCGATTGATGAAACCGTTTTTGTATAGCACAGCAGCAAAGTTGAGGCATGATGCCAAAATGACTATTCAGGATTTATATCTGCAATGCCTCGACATATTGACACAAAACTTTGTATGTGTCACTGTCTCCTTACTCTGACCACACCACATCAATTTCGTAACAGCGCCACCTTTTGGTCAAAAGTAACAATCCATTAAATCATATTTTGAATCACTTTTTACATGATTTTTCAGCCATTTCGCCTAAAATCCTCTTTAAATGTCTTTAATTGCTCATTGTTGCAGTTGGTCTGACACTTTCAGACATGTTGGCATGTCTTGTCGTCTTATTCTGCTTGGCCCCGGTAATTGCTGCTTGCAGCTATATTTATTATTATTATTCTTCCGCCATGGGAGTCTATGGCAGCCCATAGAACCGATTGCGGGAAAGTTGTTTTGGTTTGACATTCTGATAGAGGACCGTCTCAACATTAAATACACCAATTTTGGTGTTTCTAAGTCATTCCCTCTAGCGCCACCACCTGTCCAAAGTTTCACTTTTACTTTGCTAATAACTTTTGAACCGTAAGGCCAATCAGCGAAATTCTTTTTTTCTCTGATTCCTGAGCTCATGGCGATTCGATTGCACCCTATGACGTCATTTGCCGTCATAAAAATATGGCCGCCATCTTGAATTTTCAAAAAAAGCTACTTTTTCGAACTCGTCCTAGACGGTTTGTCCGATTTGCACGAAAATTGAACCAGATCATCTTCAGGTAGTGCTGACAAAAAGTTATGGAATTCAAATGGATTCGTCAAACCGTTTTCGATAAACGCACAAATACATTTTACGTAGCGCTAGCAAAAACAGTCGTAAGGCCGTATCTCCGCAACGGTTTATCGTATTCAGACCAAACTTGGTACTTGTACTCACAAGCATGACCTGAGGCTACATGCTGTGTTTCGGCGCAGCGCCACCTACTGGTCCGGAGATATGAAAAATGGCTATTTTTGCTTATAACTTCTGAACAGTTTGTCCAAAAATCATACAATTGGTCTCGTTAGATTCAGGGCAACATGCCGAGTCGACTGATATCCAATTTGACCATATCGGTCATTTTGGCTGTCGGCCATTTTGAATTTTGTGCTAAAATTCTGTATTTTATGAACGCATGAACGGATTGTTACGAAACGTGGTATGGGTCATCAGCACAATGCCCTGAATGAGCCTGAGAAGTTTCGAAACAGCGCCACCTAGTGGTGAATTTTTTTTTTCAAATGCTTATAACTTTGGGTGTGGTCGACATATTTTCACGAAACTCATCTTTTTAGACTCCTGAATCGTTGCCGAGTCCTACGATACCAAACATGCTAGGTTTTGCCTTACGGTTTGTGTAACGTTGTGATTTAGCGCTTAAAAAACATTTGGCTATATCTTTGAAACCGCTAGTCCGATCGAGACGAAACCACCGTCAGAAGTTTGGAAACATAGGTCGATAGCTATACACCAATTCCCAAATGCGAAAATATTGATGTTTAGGGGTACTAATTTCCAATCAAAGTCATGTGTCAGTCATTTTTTTCGTGTTTTTTCATATAAATGTCTATAACTCCGAAGCGAATTGAGATATTTTCACCAAAATTGACACACATATGTATGGGCTCACTCTGAGGACACGTAAAAAAAATTGTGGGACTGAGCCTCTTGGTGGCGCTATAATTGAACAAAATATGAAATTCCCATTGACTTCAATACAGTTTTGTGAAATAAAATGCTATACTAAACAAATGCATTGGTGTAATATTACGAAACTCAGATTGTGTCATCAGCACCATCCCCTGAAGGCAACCAAAATATTTCAAGACAGCGCCACCTAGTGGTCAAAAGTTATAACAAAATTTCCAAAAAGGCTAATAACTTTTGAATAAATCTGGCTATTGAAATGCCACGGGTCTTAATAGATTCCTTGGGTCAAGCCGAGAACATAGATACCAAGTTTTCCTTATTTGGCCAAACTTCCTGTCCGTCATCTTGATTTTCATTCAAAACCTACTTTTTCGAACTTCTCCTAGACCGTTTGTCCGATTTTCACCAAAATCGAATCGTATCATCTCCAGACTGTGCCGACAAAAAGTTATGGATTTCGTGTCGATTGATGAAACCGTTTTCGTATAGCACAGCAGCAAAGTTGAGGCATGATGCCAAAATGACTATTCAGGCTTTATATCTGCAATGCCTCGACATATTGACACAAAACTTTGTATGTGTCACTGTCTCCTTACTCTGACCACACCACATCAATTTCGTAACAGCGCCACCTTTTGGTCAAAAGTGACAATCCATTAAATCATATTTTGAATCACTTTTTACATGATTTTTCAGCCATTTCGCCTAAAATCCTCTTTAAATGTCTTTAATTGCTCATTGTTGCAGTTGGTCTGACACTTTCAGACATGTTGGCATGTCTTGTCGTCTTATTCTGCTTGGCCCCGGTAATTGCTGCTTGCAGCTATATTTATTCTTCTTCTTCTTCTTCTTCCGCCATGGGAGTCTATGGCAGCCCATAGAACCGATTGCGGGAAACTTGTTTTGGTTTGACATTCTGATAGAGGACCCTCTCAACATTAAATACACTAATTTTGGTGTTTCTAAGTCATTCCCTCTAGCGCCACCACCTGTCCAAAGTTTCACTTTTATTTTGCTAATAACTTTTGAACCGTAAGGCCAATCAGCGAAATTCTTTTTTCCTCTGATTCCTGAGCTCATGACGATTCGATTGCACCCTATGACGTCATTTGCCGTCATAAAAATATGGCCACCATCTTGAATTTTCAAAAAAAGCTACTTTTTCGAACTCGTCCTAGACGGTTTGTCCGATTTGCACGAAAATTGAACCAGATCATCTTCAGGTAGTGCTGACAAAAAGTTATGGAATTCAAATGGATTCGTCAAACCGTTTTCGATAAACGCACGAATACATTTTACGTAGCGCTAGCAAAAACAGTCGTAAGGCCGTATCTCCGCAACGGTTTATCGTATTCAGACCAAACTTGGTACTTGTACTCACAAGCATGACCTGAGACTACATGCTGTGTTTCGGCGCAGCGCCACCTACTGGTCCAGAGATATGAAAAATGGCTATTTTTGCTTATAACTTCTGAACAGTTTGTCCAAAAATCATACAATTGGTCTCGTTAGATTCAGGGCAACATGCCGAGTCGACTGATATCCAATTTTGCCATATCGGTCATTTTGGCTGTCGGCCATTTTGAATTTTGTGCTAAAATTCTGTATTTTATGAACGCATGAACGGATTGTTACGAAACGTGGTATGGGTCATCAGCACGATGCCCTGAATGAGCCTGAGAAGTTTCGAAACAGCGCCACCTAGTGGTGAATTTTTTTTTTCAAATGCTTATAACTTTGGGTGTGGTCGACTTATTTTCACGAAACTCATCTTTTTAGACTCCTGAATCGTTGCCGAGTCCTACGATACCAAACATGCTAGGTTTTGCATTACGGTTTGTGTAGCGTTGTGATTTAGCGCTTAAAAAACATTTGGCTATATCTTTGAAACCGCTAGTCCAATCGAGACGAAACCACCGTCAGAAGTTTGAAAACATAGGTCGATAGCTATACGCCAATGCCCAAATGCGAAAATATTGATGTTTAGGGGTACTAATTTCCAATCAAAGTCATGTGTCAGTCATTTTTTTCGTGTTTTTTCATATAAATGTCTATAACTCCGAAGCGAATTGAGATATTTTCACCAAAATTGACACACATATGTATCGGCTCACTCTGAGGACACGTAAAAAAAATTGTGGGACTGAGCCTCTTGGTGGCGCTATAATTGAACAAAATATGAAATTCCCATTGACTTCAATACAGTTTTGTGAAATAAAATGCTATACTAAACAAATGCATTGGTGTAATATTACGAAACTCAGATTGTGTCATCAGCACCATCCCCTGAAGGCAACCAAAATATTTCAAGACAGCGCCACCTAGTGGTCAAAAGTTATAACAACATTTCCAAAAAGGCTAATAACTTTTGAATAAATCTGGCTATTGAAATGGCACGGGTCTTAATAGATTCCTTGGGTCAAGCCGAGAACATAGATACCAAGTTTTCCTTATTTGGCCAAACTTCCTGTCCGCCATCTTGATTTTCATTCAAAACCTACTTTTTCGAACTCCTCCTAGACCGTTTGTCCGATTTTCACCAAAATCGAATCGTATCATCTCCAGACTGTGCCGACAAAAAGTTATGGATTTCGTGTCGATTGATGAAACCGTTTTCGTATAGCACAGCAGCAAAGTTGAGGCATGATGCCAAAATGACTATTCAGGCTTTATATCTGCAATGCCTCGACATATTGACACAAAACTTTGTATGTGTCACTGTCTCCTTACTCTGACCACACCACATCAATTTCATAACAGCGCCACCTTTTGGTCAAAAGTAACAATCCATTAAATCATATTTTGAATCACTTTTTACATGATTTTTCAGCCATTTCGCCTAAAATCCTCTTTAAATGTCTTTAATTGCTCATTGTTGCAGTTGGTCTGACACTTTCAGACATGTTGGCATGTCTTGTCGTCTTATTCTGCTTGGCCCCGGTAATTGCTGCTTGCAGCTATATTTATTATTAGGGGCCAAGCACCGAAGGTGCGGAGGCACCTATTGTTTTTGTTCGCGTTCTTATTATTATTAGGGGCCAAGCACCGAAGGTGCGGAGGCACCTATTGTATCTGTTCCGTTTCTTATTATTATTATTATTATTATTATTATTATTATTATTATTATTCTTCCGCCATGGGAGTCTATGGCAGCCCATAGAACCGATTGCGGGAAAGTTGTTTTGGTTTGACATTCTGATAGAGGACCGTCTCAACATTAAATACACCAATTTTGGTGTTTCTAAGTCATTCCCTCTAGCGCCACCACCTGTCCAAAGTTTCACTTTTATTTTGCTAATAACTTTTGAAGCGTAAGGCCAATCAACAAAATTCCTTTTTCCTCTGATTCCTGAGCTCATGAAGATTCGATTGCACCCTATGACTTCATTTTCTGTCATAAAAATATGGCCGCCATTTTGAATTTTCCAAAAAAGCTACTTTTTCGAACTCGTCCTAGACGGTTTGTCCGATTTGCACGAAAATTGAATCTGATCATCTTCAGGCAGTGGTGACAAAAAGTTATTAAAATCTAGTTGATTCGCTTAACCGTTGTCGATAAACCCACGAACAAATTTTACGTAGCGCTTGCAAAAACAGTCGTAAGGCGGTATCTCCGCAACGCTTTATCGTATTCAGACCAAATTTGGTACAAGTCATCACAAGCATGACCTGAGGCAACATGCTGCGTTTCGGCGCAGCGCCACCTACTGGTCCGGAGATATGAAAAATGGCTATTTTTGCTTATAACTTCTGAACAGTTTGTCCAAAAATCATAAAATTGGTCTCGTTAGATTCAGGGCGACATGCCGAGTCGACTGATATCGAATTTTACTATATCGGCCATTTTGACTGTCAGCCATTTTGAATTTTGTGCTAAAATGCTGTATTTTAAGAACGCATGAACGGATTTTTACGAAACTTGGTATGGGTCATCAGCACAATGTCCTGAAGGAGCGTGAGAAGTTTCGAAACAGCGCCACCTAGTGGTGAATTTTTTTTTTCAAATGCTTATAACTTTGGGTGTGATCGACTTATTTTCACGAAACTCATCTCATTAGACTCCTGAATCGTTGCCGAGTCCTACGATGCCAAACATGCTAGGTTTCGCCTTACGGTTTGTGTAGCGTTGTGATTTAGCGCTTAAAAAACATTTGGCTATATCTTCGAAACCGTTTGTCCGATCGAGACGAAACCACCGTCAGAAGTTTGGAAACATAGGTCGATAGCTATACACCAATGCCCAAATGCGAAAATATTGATGTTTAGGGGTAGTAAATTCCAATCAAAGTCATGTGTCAGTCATTTTTTATGTGTTTTTTCATATAAATGTCTATAACTCTGAAGCGAATTGAGATATTTTCACCAAAATCGACACACATATGTATGGGCACACTCTGAGGATACATAAAAAAAATGGTGGGACTGAGCCTCTTGGTGGCGCTATAATAGAACAAAACATGAAATTCCCATTGACTTCAATACAGTTTTGTGAAATAAAATGCTATACTAAACAAATGCATTGGTGTAATTTAATGAAACTCAGAATGTGCCATCAACACCATCCCCTGAAAGTACCCAACATATTTCGAGACAGCGCCACCTTTTGGTCAAAAGTTATAACAAAATTTCTAAAAATGCTAATAACTTTTGAATAAATCTGCCTATTGAAATGCCACTGGGCTTAGTAGATTCCTTGGGTCAAGCCGAGAACATAGATAGCAAGTTTTCCTTATTTGGCCGAACTTCCTGTCCGCCATCTTGATTTTCATTCAAAACCTACTTTTTCGAACTCCTCCTAGACCGTTTGTCCGTTTTTCACCAAAATCGAATCGTATCATCTCCAGACCGTGCCGACTAAAAGTTATTGATTTCGTGTCGCTAGACGAAACCGTTTTTGTATAGCGCAGCAGCAAAGTTGAGGCATGATGCCAAAAGCATTATTCAGGCTTAATGTCTGCAATGCCTTGACATATTGACACCAAACTTTTTACTTGTCATTGTCACTTCACTCTGACCACATCACATCAGTTTTGTAACTGCGCCACCTATTGCTCGAAAGTGATAATGCATTAAATCATATTTTTATTAACTGTTTCTATGATTTTTCAGGCATTTTGCCTAAAATCCTCTTTAATGTCTTTAATTGCTTATTGTTGCAGTTGGTCTGACACTTTCAGCAATGTTGGCATGTCTTGTCATCTGATTGTGCTTGGCCCCGATAATTGCTGCTTGCAGCTATATTTAGGGGCCAAGCACCGAAGGTGCGGAGGCACCTATTGTGTTTGTTCCGGTTCTTATTATTATTATTATTATTCTTCCGACTGGGCGTCTATGGCAGCCCATAGAACTGATTGCGGGAAAGTTGTTTTGGTTTGACATTCTGATAGAGGACAGTCCCAACATTAAATACACCAATTTTTGTGTTTCTAAGTCATTCCCTCTAGCGCCACCACCTGTCCAAAGTTTCACTTTTATTTTGCTAATAACTTTTGAACCGTAAGGCCAATCAACAAAATTCTTTTTTCCTCTGATTCCTGAGCTCATGCCGATTCGATTGCACCCTATGACGTCATTTTCCGTCATATAAATATGGCCGCCATTTTGAATTTTCTGAAAAATATACTTTTTCGAACTCGTCCTAGACGGTTTGTCCGATTTGCACGAAAATTGAACCAGATCATCTTCAGGCAGTGCTGACCAAAAGTTATGGAATTCAAATTGATTCGTCAAACCGTTTTCGATAAACGCACGAATACATTTTACGTAGCGCTAGCAAAAACAGTCGTAAGGCTGTATCTCCGCAACGGTTTATCGTATTCAGACCAAACTTGGTACATGTACTCACAAGCATGACCTGAGGCTACATGCTGCGTTTCGGCGCAGCGCCACCTACTGGTCCGGAGATATGAAAAATGGCTATTTTTGCTTATAACTTCTGAACAGTTTGTCCAAAAATCATAAAATTGGTATCGTTAGATTCAGGGCAATATGCCGATTCGACTGATATCCAATTTTACCATATCGGCCCTTTTGGCTGTCGGCCATTTTGAATTTTGTGCTAAAATACTGTATTTTAAGAACGCATGAACGAATTGTTACGAAACTTGGTATGGGTCATCAGCACGTTGTCCTGAAGGAGCGTGAGAAGTTTCGAAACAGCGCCACCTAGTGGTGAATTTTTTTTTTCAAATGCTTATAACTTTGGGTGTGGTCAACTTATTTTCACGAGACTCATCTAATTAGACTCCTGAAACCTTGCCGAGTCCTACGATACCAAACATGCTAGGTTTTGCCTTACGGTTTGTGTAGCGTTGTGATTTAGCGCTTAAAAAACATTTGGCTATATCTTCGAAACCGCTAGTCCGATCGAGACGAAACCACCGTCAGAAGTTTGAAAACATAGGTCGATAGCTATACGCCAATGCCCAAATGCGAAAATATTGATGTTTAGGGGTAGTAAATTCCAAACAAAGTCATGTGTCAGTCATTTTTTACGTGTTTTTTCATATAAATGCCTATAACTCTGAAGCAAATTGAGATTTTTTCACCAAAACTGACACACATATGTATGGGCTCACTCTGAGGACACGTAAAAAAAATTGTGAGACTGAGCCTCTTGGTGGCGCTATAATAGAACAAAACATAAAATTCCCATTGACTTCAATACAGTTTTGTGAAATAAAATGCTATTTTCATTAAAAACCTACTTTTTCGAACTCCTCCTACACCGTTTGTCCGATTTTCACCAAAATCGAATCATATCATCTCCAGACCGTGCCGACTGAAAGTTATGGATTTCGTGTCGATTGACGAAACTGTTTTCGTATAGCGCAGCAGCAAATTTGAGGCATGATGCTAAAAGCATTATTCAGGCTTTATGTCTGCAATGCCTTGACATATTGACACCAAACTTTGCATGTGTCATTGTCACTTCACTCTGACCACATCACATCAGTTTTGTAACTGCACCACCTATTGGTCGAAAGTGATAATCCATTACATCATATTTTTAATTATTGTTTCTATGATTTTTCAGCCATTTTGCCTAAAATCCTCTTTAAATGTCTTTAATTGCTCATTGTTGCAGTTGGTCTGACACTTTCAAACATGTCGAAATGTCTTGTCGTCTTATTCTGCTTGGCCCCGGTAATTGCTGCTTGCAGCTATATTTATTAGGGGCCAAGCACCGAAGGTGCGGAGGCACCTATTGTATCTGTTCCGTTTCTTATTATTATTATTAGGGGCCAAGCACCGAAGGTGCGGAGGCACCTATTGTATCTGTTCCGTTTCTTATTATTATTAGGGGCCAAGCACCGAAGGTGCGGAGGCACCTATTGTATCTGTTCCGTTTCTTATTATTATTATTATTATTATTATTATTATTATTATTCTTCCGCCATGGGAGTCTATGGCAGCCCATAGAACCGATTGCGGGAAAGTTGTTTTGGTTTGACATTCTGATAGATGACCGTCTCAACATTAAATACACCAATTTTGGTGTTTCTAAGTCATTCCCTCTAGCGCCACCACCTGTCCAAAGTTTCACTTTTATTTTGCTAATAACATTTGAACCGTAAGGCCAATCAGCGAAATTCTTTTTTCCTCTGATTCCTGAGCTCATGGCGATTCGATTGCACCCTATGACGTCATTTGCCGTCATAAAAATATGGCCACCATCTTGAATTTTCAAAAAAAGCTACTTTTTCGAACTCGTCCTAGACGGTTTGTCCGATTTGCACGAAAATTGAACCAGATCATCTTCAGGTAGTGCTGACAAAAAGTTATGGAATTCAAATGGATTCGTCAAACCGTTTTCGATAAACGCACGAATACATTTTACGTAGCGCTAGCAAAAACAGTCGTAAGGCCGTATCTCCGCAACGGTTTATCGTATTCAGACCAAACTTGGTACTTGTACTCACAAGCATGACCTGAGGCTACATGCTGTGTTTCGGCGCAGCGCCACCTACTGGTCCGGAGATATGAAAAATGGCTATTTTTGCTTATAACTTCTGAACAGTTTGTCCAAAAATCATACAATTGGTCTCGTTAGATTCAGGGCAACATGCCGAGTCGACTGATATCCAATTTTGCCATATCGGTCATTTTGGCTGTCGGCCATTTTGAATTTTGTGCTAAAATTCTGTATTTTATGAACGCATGAACGGATTGTTACGAAACGTGGTATGGGTCATCAGCACGATGCCCTGAATGAGCCTGAGAAGTTTCGAAACAGCGCCACCTAGTGGTGAATTTTTT
Source organism: Abramis brama (assembly GCF_963993115.1). NCBI lineage: Eukaryota > Metazoa > Chordata > Actinopteri > Cypriniformes > Leuciscidae > Abramis > Abramis brama. The sequence goes on from NC_139971.1 coordinate 18,886,150, forward strand.
TTTCCAAATGCTTATAACTTTGGGTGTGGTCGACTTATTTTCACGAAACTCATCTTTGTAGACTCCTGAATCGTTGCCGAGTCCTACGATACCAAACATGCTAGGTTTCGCCTTACGGTTTGTGTAGCGTTGTGATTTAGCGCTTAAAAAACATTTGGCTATATCTTTGAAACCGCTAGTCCGATCGAGACGAAACCACCGTCAGAAGTTTGGAAACATAGGTCGATAGCTATACGCCAATGCCCAAATGCGAAAATATTGATGTTTAGGGGTACTAATTTCCAATCAAAGTCATGTGTCAGTCATTTTTTTCGTGTTTTTTCATATAAATGTCTATAACTCCGAAGCGAATTGAGATATTTTCACCAAAATTGACACACATATGTATGGGCTCACTCTGAGGACACGTAAAAAAAATTGTGGGACTGAGCCTCTTGGTGGCGCTATAATTGAACAAAATATGAAATTCCCATTGACTTCAATACAGTTTTGTGAAATAAAATGCTATACTAAACAAATGCATTGGTGTAATATTACGAAACTCAGATTGTGTCATCAGCACCATCCCCTGAAGGCAACCAAAATATTTCAAGACAGCGCCACCTAGTGGTCAAAAGTTATAACAAAATTTCCAAAAAGGCTAATAACTTTTGAATACATCTGGCTATTGAAATGCCACTGGTCTTAATAGATTCCTTGGGTCAAGCCGAGAACATAGATACCAAGTTTTCCTTATTTGGCCAAACTTCCTGTCCGCCATCTTGATTTTCATTCAAAACCTACTTTTTCGAACTCCTCCTAGACCGTTTGTCCGATTTTCACCAAAATCGAATCGTATCATCTCCAGACTGTGCCGACAAAAAGTTATGGATTTCGTGTCGATTGATGAAACCGTTTTCGTATAGCACAGCAGCAAAGTTGAGGCATGATGCCAAAATGACTATTCAGGCTTTATATCTGCAATGCCTCGACATATTGACACAAAACTTTGTATGTGTCACTGTCTCCTTACTCTGACCACACCACATCAATTTCGTAACAGCGCCACCTTTTGGTCAAAAGTGACAATCCATTAAATCATATTTTGAATCACTTTTTACATGATTTTTCAGCCATTTCGCCTAAAATCCTCTTTAAATGTCTTTAATTGCTCATTGTTGCAGTTGGTCTGACACTTTCAGACATGTTGGCATGTCTTGTCGTCTTATTCTGCTTGGCCCCGGTAATTGCTGCTTGCAGCTATATTTATTATTATTATTATTCTTCCGCCATGGGAGTCTATGGCAGCCCATAGAACCGATTGCGGGAAAGTTGTTTTGGTTTGACATTCTGATAGAGGACCGTCTCAACATTAAATACACCAATTTTGGTGTTTCTAAGTCATTCCCTCTAGCGCCACCACCTGTCCAAAGTTTCACTTTTATTTTGCTAATAACTTTTGAACCGTAAGGCCAATCAGCGAAATTCTTTTTTCCTCTGATTCCTGAGCTCATGCCGATTCGATTGCACCCTATGACGTCATTTGCCGTCATAAAAATATGGCCGCCATCTTGAATTTTCAAAAAAAGCTACTTTTTCGAACTCGTCCTAGACGGTTTGTCCGATTTGCACGAAAATTGAACCAGATCATCTTCAGGTAGTGCTGACAAAAAGTTATGGAATTCAAATGGATTCGTCAAACCGTTTTCAATAAACGCACAAATACATTTTACGTAGCGCTAGCAAAAACAGTCGTAAGGCCGTATCTCCGCAACGGTTTATCGTATTCAGACCAAACTTGGTACTTGTACTCACAAGCATGACCTGAGGCTACATGCTGTGTTTCGGCGCAGCGCCACCTACTGGTCCGGAGATATGAAAAATGGCTATTTTTGCTTATAACTTCTGAACAGTTTGTCCAAAAATCATACAATTGGTCTCGTTAGATTCAGGGCAACATGCCGAGTCGACTGATATCCAATTTGACCATATCGGTCATTTTGGCTGTCGGCCATTTTGAATTTTGTGCTAAAATTCTGTATTTTATGAACGCATGAACGGATTGTTACGAAATGTGGTATGGGTCATCAGCACAATGCCCTGAATGAGCCTGAGAAGTTTCGAAACAGCGCCACCTAGTGGTGAATTTTTTTTTTCAAATGCTTATAACTTTGGGTGTGGTCGACTTATTTTCACGAAACTCATCTTTTTAGACTCCTGAATCGTTGCCGAGTCCTACGATACCAAACATGCTAGGTTTCGCCTTACGGTTTGTGTAGCGTTGTGATTTAGCGCTTAAAAAACATTTGGCTATATCTTTGAAACCGCTAGTCCGATCGAGACGAAACCACCGTCAGAAGTTTGGAAACATAGGTCGATAGCTATACGCCAATGCCCAAATGCGAAAATATTGATGTTTAGGGGTACTAATTTCCAATCAAAGTCATGTGTCAGTCATTTTTTTCGTGTTTTTTCATATAAATGTCTATAACTCCGAAGCGAATTGAGATATTTTCACCAAAATTGACACACATATGTATGGGCTCACTCTGAGGACACGTAAAAAAAATTGTGGGACTGAGCCTCTTGGTGGCGCTATAATTGAACAAAATATGAAATTCCCATTGACTTCAATACAGTTTTGTGAAATAAAATGCTATACTAAACAAATGCATTGGTGTAATATTACGAAACTCAGATTGTGTCATCAGCACCATCCCCTGAAGGCAACCAAAATATTTCAAGACAGCGCCACCTAGTGGTCAAAAGTTATAACAAAATTTCCAAAAAGGCTAATAACTTTTGAATAAATCTGGCTATTGAAATGCCACGGGTCTTAATAGATTCCTTGGGTCAAGCCGAGAACATAGATACCAAGTTTTCCTTATTTGGCCAAACTTCCTGTCCGCCATCTTGATTTTCATTCAAAACCTACTTTTTCGAACTCCTCCTAGACCGTTTGTCCGATTTTCACCAAAATCGAATCGTATCATCTCCAGACTGTGCCGACAAAAAGTTATGGATTTCGTGTCGATTGATGAAACCGTTTTCGTATAGCACAGCAGCAAAGTTGAGGCATGATGCCAAAATGACTATTCAGGCTTTATATCTGCAATGCCTCGACATATTGACACAAAACTTTGTATGTGTCACTGTCTCCTTACTCTGACCACACCACATCAATTTCGTAACAGCGCCACCTTTTGGTCAAAAGTGACAATCCATTAAATCATATTTTGAATCACTTTTTACATGATTTTTCAGCCATTTCGCCTAAAATCCTCTTTAAATGTCTTTAATTGCTCATTGTTGCAGTTGGTCTGACACTTTCAGACATGTTGGCATGTCTTGTCGTCTTATTCTGCTTGGCCCCGGTAATGGCTGCTTGCAGCTATATTTATTATTATTATTATTATTCTTCCGCCATGGGAGTCTATGGCAGCCCATAGAACCGATTGCGGGAAAGTTGTTTTGGTTTGACATTCTGATAGAGGACCGTCTCAACATTAAATACACCAATTTTGGTGTTTCTAAGTCATTCCCTCTAGCGCCACCACCTGTCCAAAGTTTCACTTTTATTTTGCTAATAACTTTTGAACCGTAAAGCCAATCAGCGAAATTCTTTTTTCCTCTGATTCCTGAGCTCATGGCGATTCGATTGCACCCTATGACGTCATTTGCCGTCATAAAAATATGGCCGCCATCTTGAATTTTCAAAAAAAGCTACTTTTTCGAACTCGTCCTAGACGGTTTGTCCGATTTGCACGAAAATTGAACCAGATCATCTTCAGGTAGTGCAGACAAAAAGTTATGGAATTCAAATGGATTCGTCAAACCGTTTTCAATAAACGCACAAATACATTTTACGTAGCGCTAGCAAAAACAGTCGTAAGGCCGTATCTCCGCAACGGTTTATCGTATTCAGACCAAACTTGGTACTTGTACTCACAAGCATGACCTGAGGCTACATGCTGTGTTTCGGCGCAGCGCCACCTACTGGTCCGGAGATATGAAAAATGGCTATTTTTGCTTATAACTTCTGAACAGTTTGTCCAAAAATCATACAATTGGTCTCGTTAGATTCAGGGCAACATGCCGAGTCGACTGATATCCAATTTGACCATATCGGTCATTTTGGCTGTCGGCCATTTTGAATTTTGTGCTAAAATTCTGTATTTTATGAACGCATGAACGGATTGTTACGAAATGTGGTATGGGTCATCAGCACAATGCCCTGAATGAGCCTGAGAAGTTTCGAAACAGCGCCACCTAGTGGTGAATTTTTTTTTTCAAATGCTTATAACTTTGGGTGTGGTCGACTTATTTTCACGAAACTCATCTTTTTAGACTCCTGAATCATTGCCGAGTCCTACGATACCAAACATGCTAGGTTTCGCCTTACGGTTTGTGTAGCGTTGTGATTTAGCGCTTAAAAAACATTTGGCTATATCTTTGAAACCGCTAGTCCGATCGAGACGAAACCACCGTCAGAAGTTTGGAAACATAGGTCGATAGCTATACGCCAATGCCCAAATGCGAAAATATTGATGTTTAGGGGTACTAATTTCCAATCAAAGTCATGTGTCAGTCATTTTTTTCGTGTTTTTTCATATAAATGTCTATAACTCCGAAGCGAATTGAGATATTTTCACCAAAATTGACACACATATGTATGGGCTCACTCTGAGGACACGTAAAAAAAATTGTGGGACTGAGCCTCTTGGTGGCGCTATAATTGAACAAAATATGAAATTCCCATTGACTTCAATACAGTTTTGTGAAATAAAATGCTATACTAAACAAATGCATTGGTGTAATATTACGAAACTCAGATTGTGTCATCAGCACCATCCCCTGAAGGCAACCAAAATATTTCAAGACAGCGCCACCTAGTGGTCAAAAGTTATAACAAAATTTCCAAAAAGGCTAATAACTTTTGAATAAATCTGGCTATTGAAATGCCACGGGTCTTAATAGATTCCTTGGGTCAAGCCGAGAACATAGATACCAAGTTTTCCTTATTTGGCCAAACTTCCTGTCCGCCATCTTGATTTTCATTCAAAACCTACTTTTTCGAACTCCTCCTAGACCGTTTGTCCGATTTTCACCAAAATCGAATCGTATCATCTCCAGACCGTGCCGACAAAAAGTTATGGATTTCGTGTCGATTTATGAAACCGTTTTCGTATAGCACAGCAGAAAAGTTGAGGCATGATGCCAAAATGACTATTCAGGCTTTATATCTGCAATGCCTCGACATATTGACACAAAACTTTGTATGTGTCACTGTCTCCTTACTCTGACCACACCACATCAATTTCGTAACAGCGCCACCTTTTGGTCAAAAGTGACAATCCATTAAATCATATTTTGAATCACTTTTTACATGATTTTTCAGCCATTTCGCCTAAAATCCTCTTTAAATGTCTTTAATTGCTCATTGTTTCAGACATGTTGGCATGTCTTGTCGTCTTATTCTGCTTGGCCCCGGTAATTGCTGCTTGCAGCTATATTTATTATTATTATTATTCTTCTTCCTCCTCTTGAAGTCTATGGCAGCCCTATGAACCATACATAGGAAAATGATGAAATTTGGCACACTTGTAGTGATGGTAATGAAAAGTAATTGTAGCAATTTTTGAGTCTCTAGGTCCAACTCTATAGCGCCACCAGCAGTTCAAAAATTCAACATTGAAATGGTTATAACTTTTGAACCCTTTGATCTAGAAAAATGAAACTTAGTACACCTGATTCATCTCATCATGCTGATTAGAACCAATATCTTACATTAAGACTCCGCCCATTACAGTAGTGGCCATTTTGAAAAGTACAGTATGCAGTTTTTTTGCTACTCCTCCTTCAAAATTGGTCTAATTTTGTCCAAACATGTACTCAAATGATCTTCGGACTGAGCCGCATAAAAGTACTGTCCCCGATTTTTTTTATTCTTCTCTGATCAAAAGTTATGACGTCGCAAACTTAACGAGGTCGACCCAAAATTGGTTCAGAAGCTATAGCTCGGCCAAACTTTGATCAATCGAAACGAAAATTGGTACACTTCATCGGAAGCATGATCTGAGGTTCCATGCCAAAGTTGGGAACAGCGCCACCTACGGGTCATGAGATATGGAAAATGCATATTTTGGCCAATAACTTATGAACAGTTTGTCAGAAAATTATAAACTTGGTGTCTATCGATTCCTTGGGTCATGACAAATCCGTGGATATCGATTTTGCCATGATGGGATGTACCACGTGTCCGCCATTTTGAATGATGTCATAATTTGCAATATCTTTTAAACTATTTGAAATTTCTTCACCAAATTTGGTATGGATCATCATTAGCATGGCCCGAAGGTACCTGAGAAATTTGATCACAGCGCCACCTAGTGTTCCAGAGATATCATTGTTTTTTGAAAAAACGCTTATAACTTTTGCTAACATTGCTTGAAATTTGATTTCTTTATGTCAATATATTCCTTGGCTTATGCCGATTTCAACGATATCTCATATGTTATTTATCAACAATGTGACTGGCCGCCATATTGGAGTGAATGTAAAACAGTTTTTTCGCTACTCCTCCTTCAAAATTGGTCTAATTTTGTCCAAACATGTACTCAAATGATCTTCGGACTGAGCCGCATAAAAGTACTGTCCCCGATTTTTTTGCTATACTGGAAAAAAAAAGTTATGATGTCGCAAACTTAATGAGGTCAACCCATAATTGGTTCAGAGGCTGTAACTTGTGAACAGTTTGTCACAAAATCATAAAATTGGTGTCTATCGATTCCTTGCGTCATGTCGAATCTGAGGATATCTATTTTGCCAGCATTGGATGTACCACATCATAAGCTATATTAGCATTAAGTTAGCTTAGCATGCTAATCTCGTTAACATGATTTTGTGTGCTCATTCACACACTGAAGCCTCTCCTCTGCAGCTTTGTAAAACATGTCCTCTGGGTGGCGCAAGTGGTTCAACCATGCGTCATGAATCCCGAACCATTGTGGTCGTGGGTTCGAGACCAGTGTGGGGCGACTTTGAAATTGTGTATAAAATAATAATTTAAATTCCTTCCGGCTCTGCACTGCTGTTGGTGCTTAAATGCTAGCTGTGCTGCTGTAATTGATGTGCTTACTGTGCTTGATGTACATTAAATTTCTGATGTTTTGCTCTTCTGGCTCCGCATTGCGCTACAGCGGCTGTTGCTTGCTCTGCCTTGCAGGGCTTGGCCCCGTATTGCTGCTTGCAGCTATATTTATTATTATTATTATTATTCTTCCGCCATGGGAGTCTATGGCAGCCCATAGAACCGATTGCGGGAAAGTTGTTTTGGTTTGACATTCTGATAGAGGACCGTCTCAACATTAAATACACCAATTTTGGTGTTTCTAAGTCATTCCCTCTAGCGCCACCACCTGTCCAAAGTTTCACTTTTATTTTGCTAATAACTTTTGAACCGTAAGGCCAATCAGCGAAATTCTTTTTTCCTCTGATTCCTGAGCTCATGGCGATTCGATTGCACCCTATGACGTCATTTGCCGTCATAAAAATATGGCCGCCATCTTGAATTTTCAAAAAAAGCTACTTTTTCGAACTCGTCCTAGACGGTTTGTCCGATTTGCACGAAAATTGAACCAGATCATCTTCAGGTAGTGCTGACAAAAAGTTATGGAATTCAAATGGATTCGTCAAACCGTTTTCGATAAACGCACAAATACATTTTACGTAGCGCTAGCAAAAACAGTCGTAAGGCCGTATCTCCGCAACGGTTTATCGTATTCAGACCAAACTTGGTACTTGTACTCACAAGCATGACCTGAGGCTACATGCTGTGTTTCGGTGCAGCGCCACCTACTGGTCCGGAGATATGAAAAATGGCTATTTTTGCTTATAACTTCTGAACAGTTTGTCCAAAAATCATACAATTGGTCTCGTTAGATTCAGGGCAACATGCCGAGTCGACTGATATCCAATTTGACCATATCGGTCATTTTGGCTGTCGGCCATTTTGAATTTTGTGCTAAAATTCTGTATTTTATGAACGCATGAACGGATTGTTACGAAATGTGGTATGGGTCATCAGCACAATGCCCTGAATGAGCCTGAGAAGTTTCGAAACAGCGCCACCTAGTGGTGAATTTTTTTTTCCAAATGCTTATAACTTTGGGTGTGGTCGACTTATTTTCACGAAACTCATCTTTTTAGACTCCTGAATCGTTGCCGAGTCCTACGATACCAAACATGCTAGGTTTCGCCTTACGGTTTGTGTAGCGTTGTGATTTAGCGCTTAAAAAACATTTGGCTATATCTTTGAAACCGCTAGTCCAATCGAGACGAAACCACCGTCAGAAGTTTGGAAACATAGGTCGATAGCTATACGCCAATGCCCAAATGCGAAAATATTGATGTTTAGGGGTACTAATTTCCAATCAAAGTCATGTGTCAGTCATTTTTTTCGTGTTTTTTCATATAAATGTCTATAACTCCGAAGCGAATTGAGATATTTTCACCAAAATTGACACACATATGTATGGGCTCACTCTGAGGACACGTAAAAAAAATTGTGGGACTGAGCCTCTTGGTGGCGCTATAATTGAGCAAAATACGAAATTCCCATTGACTTCAATACAGTTTTGTGAAATAAAATGCTATACTAAACAAATGCATTGGTGTAATATTACGAAACTCAGATTGTGTCATCAGCACCATCCCCTGAAGGCAACCAAAATATTTCAAGACAGCGCCACCTAGTGGTCAAAAGTTATAACAAAATTTCCAAAAAGGCTAATAACTTTTGAATAAATCTGGCTATTGAAATGCCACGGGTCTTAATAGATTCCTTGGGTCAAGCCGAGAACATAGATACCAAGTTTTCCTTATTTGGCCAAACTTCCTGTCCGCCATCTTGATTTTCATTCAAAACCTACTTTTTCTAACTCCTCCTAGACCGTTTGTCCGATTTTCACCAAAATCGAATCGTATCATCTCCAGACTGTGCCGACAAAAAGTTATGGATTTCGTGTCGATTGATGAAACCGTTTTTGTATAGCACAGCAGCAAAGTTGAGGCATGATGCCAAAATGACTATTCAGGCTTTATATCTGCAATGCCTCGACATATTGACACAAAACTTTGTATGTGTCACTGTCTCCTTACTCTGACCACACCACATCAATTTCGTAACAGCGCCACCTTTTGGTCAAAAGTGACAATCCATTAAATCATATTTTGAATCACTTTTTACATGATTTTTCAGCCATTTCGCCTAAAATCCTCTTTAAATGTCTTTAATTGCTCATTGTTGCAGTTGGTCTGACACTTTCAGACATGTTGGCATGTCTTGTCGTCTTATTCTGCTTGGCCCCGGTAATTGCTGCTTGCAGCTATATTTATTATTATTATTATTATTCTTCCGCCATGGGAGTCTATGGCAGCCCATAGAACCGATTGCGGGAAAGTTGTTTTGGTTTGACATTCTGATAGAGGACCGTCTCAACATTAAATACACCAATTTTGGTGTTTCTAAGTCATTCCCTCTAGCGCCACCACCTGTCCAAAGTTTCACTTTTATTTTGCTAATAACTTTTGAACCGTAAGGCCAATCAGCGAAATTCTTTTTTCCTCTGATTCCTGAGCTCATGGCGATTCGATTGCACCCTATGACGTCATTTGCCGTCATAAAAATATGGCCGCCATCTTGAATTTTCAAAAAAAGCTACTTTTTCGAACTCGTCCTAGACGGTTTGTCCGATTTGCACGAAAATTGAACCAGATCATCTTCAGGTAGTGCTGACAAAAAGTTATGGAATTCAAATGGATTCGTCAAACCGTTTTCAATAAACGCACAAATACATTTTACGCAGCGCTAGCAAAAACAGTCGTAAGGCCGTATCTCCGCAACGGTTTATCGTATTCAGACCAAACTTGGTACTTGTACTCACAAGCATGACCTGAGGCTACATGCTGTGTTTCGGCGCAGCGCCACCTACTGGTCCGGAGATATGAAAAATGGCTATTTTTGCTTATAACTTCTGAACAGTTTGTCCAAAAATCATACAATTGGTCTCGTTAGATTCAGGGCAACATGCCGAGTCGACTGATATCCAATTTGACCATATCGGTCATTTTGGCTGTCGGCCATTTTGAATTTTGTGCTAAAATTCTGTATTTTATGAACGCATGAACGGATTGTTACGAAATGTGGTATGGGTCATCAGCACAATGCCCTGAATGAGCCTGAGAAGTTTCGAAACAGCGCCACCTAGTGGTGAATTTTTTTTTTCAAATGCTTATAACTTTGGGTGTGGTCGACTTATTTTCACGAAACTCATCTTTTTAGACTCCTGAATCGTTGCCGAGTCCTACGATACCAAACATGCTAGGTTTCGCCTTACGGTTTGTGTAGCGTTGTGATTTAGCGCTTAAAAAACATTTGGCTATATCTTTGAAACCGCTAGTCCGATCGAGACGAAACCACCGTCAGAAGTTTGGAAACATAGGTCGATAGCTATACGCCAATGCCCAAATGCGAAAATATTGATGTTTAGGGGTACTAATTTCCAATCAAAGTCATGTGTCAGTCATTTTTTTCGTGTTTTTTCATATAAATGTCTATAACTCCGAAGCGAATTGAGATATTTTCACCAAAATTGACACACATATGTATGGGCTCACTCTGAGGACACGTAAAAAAAATTGTGGGACTGAGCCTCTTGGTGGCGCTATAATTGAACAAAATATGAAATTCCCATTGACTTCAATACAGTTTTGTGAAATAAAATGCTATACTAAACAAATGCATTGGTGTAATATTACGAAACTCAGATTGTGTCATCAGCACCATCCCCTGAAGGCAACCAAAATATTTCAAGACAGCGCCACCTAGTGGTCAAAAGTTATAACAAAATTTCCAAAAAGGCTAATAACTTTTGAATAAATCTGGCTATTGAAATGCCACAGGTCTTAATAGATTCCTTGGGTCAAGCCGAGAACATAGATACCAAGTTTTCCTTATTTGGCCAAACTTCCTGTCCGCCATCTTGATTTTCATTCAAAACCTACTTTTTCGAACTCCTCCTAGACCGTTTGTCCGATTTTCACCAAAATCGAATCGTATCATCTCCAGACTGTGCCGACAAAAAGTTATGGATTTCGTGTCGATTGATGAAACCGTTTTCGTATAGCACAGCAGCAAAGTTGAGGCATGATGCCAAAATGACTATTCAGGCTTTATATCTGCAATGCCTCGACATATTGACACAAAACTTTGTATGTGTCACTGTCTCCTTACTCTGACCACACCACATCAATTTCGTAACAGCGCCACCTTTTGGTCAAAAGTGACAATCCATTAAATCATATTTTGAATCACTTTTTACATGATTTTTCAGCCATTTCGCCTAAAATCCTCTTTAAATGTCTTTAATTGCTCATTGTTGCAGTTGGTCTGACACTTTCAGACATGTTGGCATGTCTTGTCGTCTTATTCTGCTTGGCCCCGGTAATTGCTGCTTGCAGCTATATTTAGGGGCCAAGCACCGAAGGTGCGGAGGCACCTATTGTATCTGTTCCGTTTCTTATTATTATTATTAGGGGCCAAGCACCGAAGGTGCGTAGGCACCTATTGTATCTGTTCCCGTTCTTATTATTATTATTCTTCCTTCTTCCAACTGGGAGTCTATGGCAGCCCATAGAACCGAATGCGGGAAAGTTGTTTTGGTTTGACATTCTGATAGAGGACAGTCCCAACATTAAATACACCAATTTTGGTGTGTCTAAGTCATTCCCTCTAGCGCCACCACCTGTCCAAAGTTTCACTTTTATTTTGCTAATAACTTTTGAACCGTAAGGCCAATCAACACAATTATTTTTCTCTCTGATTCCTGAGCTCATGCCAATTCGATTGCACCCTATGACATCATTTCTGTCATAACAATATGGCCGCCATTTTGAATTTATCTAAAAAGCTACTTTTTCGAACTCGTCCTAGACGGTTTGTCCGATTTGCACGAAAATTGAACCAGATCATCTACAGACCATGCTGACAAAAAGTTATGGAATTCAAGTTGATTCGCTTAACAGTTTTCGATAAACCCACGAATACATTTTACGTAGCGCTTGCGAAAACAGATGTAAGGCCGTATCTCCGCAACGCTTTATCGGATTCAGACCAAACTTGGTACATGTCATCACAAGCATGACCTGAGGCTACATGCTGTGTTTCGGCGCAGCGCCACCTACTGGTCCGGAGATATGAAAAATGGCTATTTTTGCTTATAACTTCTGAACAGTTTGTCCAAAAATCATAAAATTGGTCTCGTTAGATTCAGGGTAACATGCCGAGTCGACTGATATCCAATATTACCATATCGGCCATTTTGACTGTCGGCCATTTTGAATTTTGTGCTAAAATGCTGTATTTTAAGAACGCATGAACAGATTGTTACGAAACGTGGTATGGGTCATCAGCACAATGCCCTGAATGAGCCTGAGAAGTTTCGAAACAGCGCCACCTAGTGGTGAATTTTTTTTTTCAAATGCTTATAACTTTGGGTGTGGTCGACTTATTTTCACGAAACTCATCTTTTTAGACTCCTGAATCGTTGCCGAGTCCTATGATACCAAACATGCTAGGTTTCGCCTTACGGTTTGTGTAGCGTTGTGATTTAGCGCTTAAAAAACATTTGGCTATATCTTTGAAACCGCTAGTCCGATCGAGATGAAACCACCGTCAGAAGTTTGGAAACATAGGTCGATAGCTATACGCCAATGCCCAAATGCGAAAATATTGATGTTTAGGGGTAGTAAATTCCAAACAAAGTCATGTGTCAGTCATTTTTTACATGTTTTTTCATATAAATGTCTATAACTCCGAAGCGAATTGAGATATTTTCACCAAAATCGACACACATATGTATGAGCTCACTCTGAGGACATGTAAAAAAGATGGTGGGACTCAGCCTCTTGGTGGCGCTATAATAGAACAAAACATGAAATTCCCATTGACTTCAATGCAGTTTTGTGAAATAAAATGCTATACTAAACAAATGCATTGGTGTAATATTACGAAACTCAAAATGTGCCATCAGCACCATCCCCTGAAGGTACCCAAAATATTTCGAGACAGTGCCACCTAGTGGTCAAAAGTTATAACAAAATTTACAAAACTGCTAATAACTTTTGAATAAGTTGGCCTATTGTAATGCAACTGGTCTTAATAGATTCCTTGGGTCAAGACGAGAACATAGATACCAAGGTTTCCTTATTTGGCCTAGCTTCCTGTCCGCCATCTTGATTTTCAGTCAAAACCTACTTTTTCGAACTCCTCCTAGACCGTTTGTCCGATTTTCACCAAAATCGAATCGTATCATCTCCAGACTGTGCTGACTAAAAGTTATGGATTTCGTGTCTATAGACGAAACCGTTTTCGTATAGCGTAGCAGCAAAGTTGAGGCATGATGCTAAAAGCACTATTCAGGCTTTATCTCTGCAATGCCTTGACATATTGACACCAAACTTTGTATGTGTCATTGTCACTTCACTCTGACCACATCACATCAGTTTTGTAACTGCGCCACAGATTGGTCGAAAGTGATAATCCATTAAATCATATTTCGAATGACTTTTTATATGATTTTTCAGCCATTTCGCCTAAAATCCTCTTTAAATGTATTTAATTGCTCATTGTTGCAGTTGGTCTGACACCTTCAGCCATGTTGGCATATCCTGTCGTCTGCTTGCGCTTGGCCCCGATAATTGCTGCTTGCAGCTATATTTATTATTATTATTATTATTATTATTATTATTCTTCCGCCATGGGAGTCTATGGCAGCCCATAGAACCGATTGCGGGAAAGTTGTTTTGGTTTGACATTCTGATAGAGGACCGTCTCAACATTAAATACACCAATTTTGGTGTTTCTAAGTCATTCCCTCTAGCGCCACCACCTGTCCAAAGTTTCACTTTTATTTTGCTAATAACTTTTGAACCGTAAGGCCAATCAGCGAAATTCTTTTTTCCTCTGATTCCTGAGCTCATGGCGATTCGATTGCACCCTATGACGTCATTTGCCGTCATAAAAATATGGCCACCATCTTGAATTTTCAAAAAAAGCTACTTTTTCGAACTCGTCCTAGACGGTTTGTCCGATTTGCACGAAAATTGAACCAGATCATCTTCAGGTAGTGCTGACAAAAAGTTATGGAATTCAAATGGATTCGTCAAACCGTTTTCGATAAACGCACGAATACATTTTACGTAGCGCTAGCAAAAACAGTCGTAAGGCCGTATCTCCGCAACGGTTTATCGTATTCAGACCAAACTTGGTACTTGTACTCACAAGCATGACCTGAGGCTACATGCTGTGTTTCGGCGCAGCGCCACCTACTGGTCCGGAGATATGAAAAATGGCTATTTTTGCTTATAACTTCTGAACAGTTTGTCCAAAAATCATACAATTGGTCTCGTTAGATTCAGGGCAACATGCCGAGTCGACTGATATCCAATTTTGCCATATCGGTCATTTTGGCTGTCGGCCATTTTGAATTTTGTGCTAAAATTCTGTATTTTATGAACGCATGAACGGATTGTTACGAAACGTGGTATGGGTCATCAGCACGATGCCCTGAATGAGCCTGAGAAGTTTCGAAACAGCACCACCTAGTGGTGAATTTTTTTTTTCAAATGCTTATAACTTTGGGTGTGGTCGACTTATTTTCACGAAACTCATCTTTGTAGACTCCTGAATCGTTGCCGAGTCCTACGATACCAAACATGCTAGGTTTCGCCTTACGGTTTGTGTAGCGTTGTGATTTAGCGCTTAAAAAACATTTGGCTATATCTTTGAAACCGCTAGTCCGATCGAGACGAAACCACCGTCAGAAGTTTGGAAACATAGGTCGATAGCTATACGCCAATGCCCAAATGTGAAAATATTGATGTTTAGGGGTACTAATTTCCAATCAAAGTCATGTGTCAGTCATTTTTTTCGTGTTTTTTCATATAAATGTCTATAACTCCGAAGCGAATTGAGATATTTTCACCAAAATTGACACACATATGTATGGGCTCACTCTGAGGACACGTAAAAAAAATTGTGGGACTGAGCCTCTTGGTGGCGCTATAATTGAACAAAATATGAAATTCCCATTGACTTCAATACAGTTTTGTGAAATAAAATGCTATACTAAACAAATGCATTGGTGTAATATTACGAAACTCAGATTGTGTCATCAGCACCATCCCCTGAAGGCAACCAAAATATTTCAAGACAGCGCCACCTAGTGGTCAAAAGTTATAACAAAATTTCCAAAAAGGCTAATAACTTTTGAATACATCTGGCTATTGAAATGCCACTGGTCTTAATAGATTCCTTGGGTCAAGCCGAGAACATAGATACCAAGTTTTCCTTATTTGGCCAAACTTCCTGTCCGCCATCTTGATTTTCATTCAAAACCTACTTTTTCGAACTCCTCCTAGACCGTTTGTCCGATTTTCACCAAAATCGAATCGTATCATCTCCAGACTGTGCCGACAAAAAGTTATGGATTTCGTGTCGATTGATGAAACCGTTTTCGTATAGCACAGCAGCAAAGTTGAGGCATGATGCCAAAATGACTATTCAGGCTTTATATCTGCAATGCCTCGACATATTGACACAAAACTTTGTATGTGTCACTGTCTCCTTACTCTGACCACACCACATCAATTTCGTAACAGCGCCACCTTTTGGTCAAAAGTGACAATCCATTAAATCATATTTTGAATCACTTTTTACATGATTTTTCAGCCATTTCGCCTAAAATCCTCTTTAAATGTCTTTAATTGCTCATTGTTGCAGTTGGTCTGACACTTTCAGACATGTTAGCATGTCTTGTCGTCTTATTCTGCTTGGCCCCGGTAATTGCTGCTTGCAGCTATATTTATTAGGGGCCAAGCACCGAAGGTGCGGAGGCACCTATTGTATCTGTTCCGTTTCTTATTATTATTATTATTATTATTATTATTATTATTCTTCCGCCATGGGAGTCTATGGCAGCCCATAGAACCGATTGCGGGAAAGTTGTTTTGGTTTGACATTCTGATAGAGGACAGTCCCAACATTAAATACACCAATTTTGGTGTTTCTAAGTCATTCCCTCTAGCGCCACCACCTGTCCAAAGTTTCACTTTTATTTTGCTAATAACTTTTGAACCGTAAGGCCAATCAGCGAAATCCTTTTTTCCTCTGATTCCTGAGCTCATGACGATTCGATTGCATCCTATGACGTCATTTCCGTCATAACAATATGGCCGCCATTTTGAATTTATCTAAAAAGCTACTTTTTCGAACTCGTCCTAGACGGTTTGTCCGATTTGCACGAAAATTTAACCAGATCATCTTCAGGCAGTGCTGACCAAAAGTTATGGAATTCAAATGGATTCGTCAAACCGTTTTCGATAAACGCTCGAACAAATTTTACGTAGCGCCTGCAAAAACAGTCGTAAGGCTGTATCTCCGCAACGGTTTATCGTATTCTGACCAAACTTGGTACTTGTACTCACTAGCATGACCTGAGGCTACATGCTGTGTTTCGGCGCAGCGCCACCTACTGGTCCGGAGATATGAAAAATGGCTATTTTTGCTTATAACTTCTGAACAGTTTGTCCAAAAATCATAAAATTGGTCTCGTTAGATTCAGGGCAACATGCCGAGTCGACTGATATCCAATTTGACCATATCGGTCATTTTGGCTGTCGGCCATTTTGAATTTTGTGCTAAAATTCTGTATTTTATGAACGCATGAACGGATTGTTACGAAATGTGGTATGGGTCATCAGCACAATGCCCTGAATGAGCCTGAGAAGTTTCGAAACAGCGCCACCTAGTGGTGAATTTTTTTTTTCAAATGCTTATAACTTTGGGTGTGGTCGACTTATTTTCACGAAACTCATCTTTTTAGACTCCTGAATCGTTGCCGAGTCCTACGATACCAAACATGCTAGGTTTCGCCTTACGGTTTGTGTAGCGTTGTGATTTAGCGCTTAAAAAACATTTGGCTATATCTTTGAAACCGCTAGTCCGATCGAGACGAAACCACCGTCAGAAGTTTGGAAACATAGGTCGATAGCTATACACCAATGCCCAAATGCGAAAATATTGATGTTTAGGGGTACTAATTTCCAATCAAAGTCATGTGTCAGTCATTTTTTTCGTGTTTTTTCATATAAATGTCTATAACTCCGAAGCGAATTGAGATATTTTCACCAAAATTGACACACATATGTATGGGCTCACTCTGAGGACACGTAAAAAAAATTGTGGGACTGAGCCTCTTGGTGGCGCTATAATTGAACAAAATATGAAATTCCCATTGACTTCAATACAGTTTTGTGAAATAAAATGCTATACTAAACAAATGCATTGGTGTAATATTACGAAACTCAGATTGTGTCATCAGCACCATCCCCTGAAGGCAACCAAAATATTTCAAGACAGCGCCACCTAGTGGTCAAAAGTTATAACAAAATTTCCAAAAAGGCTAATAACTTTTGAATAAATCTGGCTATTGAAATGCCACGGGTCTTAATAGATTCCTTGGGTCAAGCCGAGAACATAGATACCAAGTTTTCCTTATTTGGCCAAACTTCCTGTCCGCCATCTTGATTTTCATTCAAAACCTACTTTTTCTAACTCCTCCTAGACCGTTTGTCCGATTTTCACCAAAATCGAATCGTATCATCTCCAGACTGTGCCGACAAAAAGTTATGGATTTCGTGTCGATTGATGAAACCGTTTTTGTATAGCACAGCAGCAAAGTTGAGGCATGATGCCAAAATGACTATTCAGGCTTTATATCTGCAATGCCTCGACATATTGACACAAAACTTTGTATGTGTCACTGTCTCCTTACTCTGACCACACCACATCAATTTCGTAACAGCGCCACCTTTTGGTCAAAAGTGACAATCCATTAAATCATATTTTGAATCACTTTTTACATGATTTTTCAGCCATTTCGCCTAAAATCCTCTTTAAATGTCTTTAATTGCTCATTGTTGCAGTTGGTCTGACACTTTCAGACATGTTGGCATGTCTTGTCGTCTTATTCTGCTTGGCCCCGGTAATTGCTGCTTGCAGCTATATTTATTATTATTATTATTATTCTTCCGCCATGGGAGTCTATGGCAGCCCATAGAACCGATTGCGGGAAAGTTGTTTTGGTTTGACATTCTGATAGAGGACCGTCTCAACATTAAATACACCAATTTTGGTGTTTCTAAGTCATTCCCTCTAGCGCCACCACCTGTCCAAAGTTTCACTTTTATTTTGCTAATAACTTTTGAACCGTAAGGCCAATCAGCGAAATTCTTTTTTCCTCTGATTCCTGAGCTCATGGCGATTCGATTGCACCCTATGACGTCATTTGCCGTCATAAAAATATGGCCGCCATCTTGAATTTTCAAAAAAAGCTACTTTTTCGAACTCGTCCTAGACGGTTTGTCCGATTTGCACGAAAATTGAACCAGATCATCTTCAGGTAGTGCTGACAAAAAGTTATGGAATTCAAATGGATTCGTCAAACCGTTTTCAATAAACGCACAAATACATTTTACGTAGCGCTAGCAAAAACAGTCGTAAGGCCGTATCTCCGCAACGGTTTATCGTATTCAGACCAAACTTGGTACTTGTACTCACAAGCATGACCTGAGGCTACATGCTGTGTTTCGGCGCAGCGCCACCTACTGGTCCGGAGATATGAAAAATGGCTATTTTTGCTTATAACTTCTGAACAGTTTGTCCAAAAATCATACAATTGGTCTCGTTAGATTCAGGGCAACATGCCGAGTCGACTGATATCCAATTTTGCCATATCGGTCATTTTGGCTGTCGGCCATTTTGAATTTTGTGCTAAAATGCTGTATTTTATGAACGCATGAACGGATTGTTACGAAACGTGGTATGGGTCATCAGCACGATGCCCTGAATGAGCCTGAGAAGTTTCGAAACAGCGCCACCTAGTGGTGAATTTTTTTTTTCAAATGCTTATAACTTTGGGTGTGGTCGACTTATTTTCACGAAACTCATCTTTTTAGACTCCTGAATCGTTGCCGAGTCCTACGATACCAAACATGCTAGGTTTTGCATTACGGTTTGTGTAGCGTTGTGATTTAGCGCTTAAAAAACATTTGGCTATATCTTTGAAACCGCTAGTCCGATCGAGACGAAACCACCGTCAGAAGTTTGGAAACATAGGTCGATAGCTATACGCCAATGCCCAAATGCGAAAATATTGATGTTTAGGGGTACCAATTTCCAATCAAAGTCATGTGTCAGTCATTTTTTTCGTGTTTTTTCATATAAATGTCTATAACTCCGAAGCGAATTGAGATATTTTCACCAAAATTGACACACATATGTATGGGCTCACTCTGAGGACACGTAAAAAAAATTGTGGGACTGAGCCTCTTGGTGGCGCTATAATTGAACAAAATATGAAATTCCCATTGACTTCAATACAGTTTTGTGAAATAAAATGCTATACTAAACAAATGCATTGGTGTAATATTACGAAACTCAGATTGTGTCATCAGCACCATCCCCTGAAGGCAACCAAAATATTTCAAGACAGCGCCACCTAGTGGTCAAAAGTTATAACAACATTTCCAAAAAGGCTAATAACTTTTGAATAAATCTGGCTATTGAAATGCCACGGGTCTTAATAGATTCCTTGGGTCAAGCCGAGAACATAGATACCAAGTTTTCCTTATTTGGCCAAACTTCCTGTCCGCCATCTTGATTTTCATTCAAAACCTACTTTTTCGAACTCCTCCTAGACCGTTTGTCCGATTTTCACCAAAATCGAATCGTATCATCTCCAGACTGTGCCGACAAAAAGTTATGGATTTCGTGTCGATTGATGAAACCGTTTTCGTATAGCACAGCAGCAAAGTTGAGGCATGATGCCAAAATGACTATTCAGGCTTTATATCTGCAATGCCTCGACATATTGACACAAAACTTTGTATGTGTCACTGTCTCCTTACTCTGACCACACCACATCAATTTCGTAACAGCGCCACCTTTTGGTCAAAAGTGACAATCCATTAAATCATATTTTGAATCACTTTTTACATGATTTTTCAGCCATTTCGCCTAAAATCCTCTTTAAATGTCTTTAATTGCTCATTGTTGCAGTTGGTCTGACACTTTCAGACATGTTGGCATGTCTTGTCGTCTTATTCTGCTTGGCCCCGGTAATTGCTGCTTGCAGCTATATTTATTAGGGGCCAAGCACCGAAGGTGCGGAGGCACCTATTGTATCTGTTCCGTTTCTTATTATTATTATTATTATTATTATTATTATTATTATTATTCTTCCGCCATGGGAGTCTATGGCAGCCCATAGAACCGATTGCGGGAAAGTTGTTTTGGTTTGACATTCTGATAGAGGACCGTCTCAACATTAAATACACCAATTTTGGTGTTTCTAAGTCATTCCCTCTAGCGCCACCACCTGTCCAAAGTTTCACTTTTATTTTGCTAATAACTTTTGAACCGTAAGGCCAATCAGCGAAATTCTTTTTTCCTCTGATTCCTGAGCTCATGGCGATTCGATTGCACCCTATGACGTCATTTGCCGTCATAAAAATATGGCCGCCATCTTGAATTTTCAAAAAAAGCTACTTTTTCGAACTCGTCCTAGACGGTTTGTCCGATTTGCACGAAAATTGAACCAGATCATCTTCATGTAGTGCTGACAAAAAGTTATGGAATTCAAATGGATTCGTCAAACCGTTTTCAATAAACGCACAAATACATTTTACGTAGCGCTAGCAAAAACAGTCGTAAGGCCGTATCTCCGCAACGGTTTATCGTATTCAGACCAAACTTGGTACTTGTACTCACAAGCATGACCTGAGGCTACATGCTGTGTTTCGGCGCAGCGCCACCTACTGGTCCGGAGATATGAAAAATGGCTATTTTTGCTTATAACTTCTGAACAGTTTGTCCAAAAATCATACAATTGGTCTCGTTAGATTCAGGGCAACATGCCGAGTCGACTGATATCCAATTTGACCATATCGGTCATTTTGGCTGTCGGCCATTTTGAATTTTGTGCTAAAATTCTGTATTTTATGAACGCATGAACGGATTGTTACGAAATGTGGTATGGGTCATCAGCACAATGCCCTGAATGAGCCTGAGAAGTTTCGAAACAGCGCCACCTAGTGGTGAATTTTTTTTTTCAAATGCTTATAACTTTGGGTGTGGTCGACTTATTTTCACGAAACTCATCTTTTTAGACTCCTGAATCGTTGCCGAGTCCTACGATACCAAACATGCTAGGTTTCGCCTTACGGTTTGTGTAGCGTTGTGATTTAGCGCTTAAAAACATTTGGCTATATCTTTGAAACCGCTAGTCCGATCGAGACGAAACCACCGTCAGAAGTTTGGAAACATAGGTCGATAGCTATATGCCAATGCCCAAATGCGAAAATATTGATGTTTAGGGGTACTAATTTCCAATCAAAGTCATGTGTCAGTCATTTTTTTCGTGTTTTTTCATATAAATGTCTATAACTCCGAAGCGAATTGAGATATTTTCACCAAAATTGACACACATATGTATGGGCTCACTCTGAGGACACGTAAAAAAAATTGTGGGACTGAGCCTCTTGGTGGCGCTATAATTGAACAAAATATGAAATTCCCATTGACTTCAATACAGTTTTGTGAAATAAAATGCTATACTAAACAAATGCATTGGTGTAATATTACGAAACTCAGATTGTGTCATCAGCACCATCCCCTGAAGGCAACCAAAATATTTCAAGACAGCGCCACCTAGTGGTCAAAAGTTATAACAAAATTTCCAAAAAGGCTAATAACTTTTGAATAAATCTGGCTATTGAAATGCCACGGGTCTTAATAGATTCCTTGGGTCAAGCCGAGAACATAGATACCAAGTTTTCCTTATTTGGCCAAACTTCCTGTCCGCCATCTTGATTTTCATTCAAAACCTACTTTTTCGAACTCCTCCTAGACCGTTTGCCCGATTTTCACCAAAATTGAATCGTATCATCTCCAGACTGTGCCGACAAAAAGTTATGGATTTCGTGTCGATTGATGAAACCGTTTTCGTATAGCACAGCAACAAAGTTGAGGCATGATGCCAAAATGACTATTCAGGCTTTATATCTGCAATGCCTCGACATATTGACACAAAACTTTGTATGTGTCACTGTCTCCTTACTCTGACCACACCACATCAATTTCGTAACAGCGCCACCTTTTGGTCAAAAGTGACAATCCATTAAATCATATTTTGAATCACTTTTTACATGATTTTTCAGCCATTTCGCCTAAAATCCTCTTTAAATGTCTTTAATTGCTCATTGTTGCAGTTGGTCTGACACTTTCAGACATGTTGGCATGTCTTGTCGTCTTATTCTGCTTGGCCCCGGTAATTGCTGCTTGCAGCTATATTTAGGGGCCAAGCACCGAAGGTGCGTAGGCACCTATTGTATCTGTTCCCGTTCCTATTATTATTATTATTCTTCATTTTTCCGACTGGGAGTCTATGGCAGCCCATAGAACCGCTTGCGGGAAAGTTATAAAATTTGGCACACTGATAGAGGAGAGTCTGAACTATCAGCATAGCAAATTTGGAGTCTGCAATTCATTCCCTCTAGCGCCACCAGCTGTCCAAAGTTGCACTCATGTTTATGCTAATAACTTTTGAACCACAAGGGCTAGAAACAAAATTCTTTTTTCCTCTTATTCCTTGGCTCAGTACGATTCGATTGCACCATATGACGTCATTTTCCGTCATGAAAATTTTTCCGCCATTTTGAATTTTCCGAAAAACCTACTTTTTCGAACTCCTCCTAGGCCGTTACTCCGATTTTCACGAAAATTGAACCAGATCATCTCCAGACCATGCCGACAAAAAGTTATGGAATTCAAGTTGATTCTCCAAACCGTTTTCGATAAACCCTCGAACAAATTTTACGTAGCGCTTGTGAAAACAGACATAAGGCTGTATCTCCGCAACGCTTTATTGGATTCAGACCACACTTGGTCCATGTCATCACAAGCATGACCTGAGGCAACATGCTGCGTTTCGGCACAGCACCACCTACTGGTCCGGAGATATGAAAAATAGATTTTTTTTCTTATAACTTCTGAACAGTTTGTCCAAAAATCATAAATTTGGTCTTGTTAGATTCAGGGCGTCATGCTGAGTCGATTTATATCCAATTTTCCCAGATCAGCCATTTTGGCTGTCGGCCATTTTGAATTTTGTGCTAAAATGCTGTATTTTAAGAACGCATTAACGGATTGTTACGAAAATTGGTATGGGTCATCAGCACAATGCCTTGAAGTAGCGTGAGAAGTTTCGAGACAGCGCCTCCTAGTGGTCAAAAGTTATAACAAAATTTACATAAAAGCTAATAACTTTTGAATAAATCTGGCTATTGAAATGCCACTGGTCTTAATAGATTCCTTGGGTCAAGCCGAGAACATAGATACCAAGTTTACCTTATTTGGCCGAACTTCCTGTCCGCCATCTTGATTTTCATTCAAAACCTACTTTTTCGAACTCCTCCTAGACCGTTTGTCCGATTTTCACCAAAATCGAATCGTATCATCTCCAGACCGTGCTGACTAAAAGTTATGGATTTCGTGTCGATAGACGAAACCGTTTTCGTATAGCGCAGCAGCAAAGTTGAGGCATGATGCCAAAAGGACTATTCAGGCTTTATCTCTGCAATGCCTTGACATATTGACACCAAACTTTGTATGTGTCATTGTCACTTCTCTCTGACCACATCACATCAGTTTCATAACTGTGGTCGAAAGTGATAATCAATTAAATCATATTTTGTATTACTGTTTATGTGATTTTACAGCGATTTCGCCTAAAATCCTCTTTAAATGTCTTTAATTGCTCATTGATGCAGTTGGTCTGACACCTTCAGCCATGATGGCATATCCTGTCATCTGCTTGCGCTTGGCCCCGATAATTGCTGCTTGCAGCTATATTTATTCTTCTTCTTCTTCTTCTTCTTCTTCTTCTTCCGCCATGGGAGTCTATGGCAGCCCATAGAACCGATTGCGGGAAAGTTGTTTTGGTTTGACATTCTGATAGAGGACCGTCTCAACATTAAATACACCAATTTTGGTGTTTCTAAGTCATTCCCTCTAGCGCCACCACCTGTCCAAAGTTTCACTTTTATTTTGCTAATAACTTTTGAACCGTAAGGCCAATCAGCGAAATTCTTTTTCCCTCTGATTCCTGAGCTCATGGCGATTCGATTGCACCCTATGACGTCATTTGCCGTCATAAAAATATGGCCGCCATCTTGAATTTTCAAAAAAAGCTACTTTTTCGAACTCGTCCTAGACGGTTTGTCCGATTTGCACGAAAATTGAACCAGATCATCTTCAGGTAGTGCTGACAAAAAGTTATGGAATTCAAATGGATTCGTCAAACCGTTTTCGATAAACGCACGAATACATTTTACGTAGCGCTAGCAAAAACAGTCGTAAGGCCGTATCTCCGCAACGGTTTATCGTATTCAGACCAAACTTGGTACTTGTACTCACAAGCATGACCTGAGGCTACATGCTGTGTTTCGGCGCAGCGCCACCTACTGGTCCGGAGATATGAAAAATGGCTATTTTTGCTTATAACTTCTGAACAGTTTGTCCAAAAATCATACAATTGGTCTCGTTAGATTCAGGGCAACATGCCGAGTCGACTGATATCCAATTTGACCATATCGGTCATTTTGGCTGTCGGCCATTTTGAATTTTGTGCTAAAATTCTGTATTTTATGAACGCATGAACGGATTGTTACGAAACGTGGTATGGGTCATCAGCACAATGCCCTGAATGAGCCTGAGAAGTTTCGAAACAGCGCCACCTAGTGGTGAATTTTTTTTTTCAAATGCTTATAACTTTGGGTGTGATCGACTTATTTTCACGAAACTCATCTCATTAGACTCCTGAATCGTTGCCGAGTTCTACGATACCAAACATGCTAGGTTTCGCCTTACGGTTTGTGTAGCGTTGTGATTTAGCGCTTAAAAAACATTTGGCTATATCTTCGAAACCGTTTGTCCGATCGAGACGAAACCACCGTCAGAAGTTTGGAAACATAGGTCGATAATTAAATGGTAATACTCAAATGCGAAAATATTGATGTTTAGGGGTAGTAAATTCCAATCAAAGTCATGTGTCAGTCATTTTTTATGTGTTTTTTCATAGAAATGTCTATAACTCTGAAGCGAATTGAGATATTTTCACCAAAATCGACACACATATGTATGGGCTCACTCTGAGGACACAAAAAAAAATTGTGGGACTGAGCCTCTTGGTGGCGCTATAATAGAACAAAACATGAAATTCCCATTGACTTCAATACAGTTTTGTGAAATAAAATGCTATACTAAACAAATGCATTGGTGTAATTTAATGAAACTCAGAATGTGCCATCAACACCATCCCCTGAAAGTACCCAACATATTTCGAGACAGCGCCACCTTTTGGTCAAAAGTTATAACAAAATTTCTAAAAATGCTAATAACTTTTGAATAAATCTGCCTATTGAAATGCCACTGATCTTAGTAGATTCCTTGGGTCAAGCCGAGAACATAGATACCAAATTTTCCTTATTTGGTCAAACTTCTTGTCCGCCATCTTGATTTTCATTCAAAACCTACTTTTTCGAACTCCTCCTAGACCGTTTGTCCGATTTTCACCAAAATCGAATCGTATCATCTCCAGACCGTGCCGACTAAAAGTTATGCATTTCGTGTCGATAGACTAAACCGTTTTCGTATAGCGCGGCAGCAAAGTTGAGGCATGATGCCAAAAGGACTATTCAGGCTTTATCTCTGCAATGCCTTGACATATTGATACCAAACTTTGTTTGTCTCATTGTCACTTCACTCTGACCACATCACATCAGTTTTGTGACTGCGCCACCTATTGGTCAAAAGTGATAATCCATTAAATCATATTATTATTTACTGTTTCTATGATTTTTCAGCCATTTCGCCTATAATCCTCTTTAAATGTCTTTAATTGCTCATTGTTGCAGTTGGTCTGACACTTTCAGACATGTTGGCATGTCTTGTCGTCTTATTCTGCTTGGCCCCGGTAATGGCTGCTTGCAGCTATATTTTTTATTGTCTTTTTTGGGGCCTAAGAACGATTTTTTCATCAAATCCTTTTATCATTTATCACAGCCTGGTCTGTCTTGAGTATGCTGGTCACATGATTTGCTTCAAGTTTTTTGTGATAAATTAGTCAGCCTGACCTAAATCCAACATGGCTACCGGTGGTGCAGGACATTCAGATTTTGAGGAAAGTAAATATATATTAAACTTTCTTTTCTTCTGGAAAAATAATAATAATACTGCTAACATTAATTGTGAACATTGTCTTAAAGTGCTGAAGAAGAAAATTAATTAATATGTTGTTCATGTTGTTATTTAGCATGTTTTGAAATATATGTGACTCCTGAGTCACGTTGCCTGTTTAGGGTATAAAAAAGGGATTAACTATAATTTTGACTATCTGTGTATTTTGAGTTTTTAATTCACTATATTACAATTAAATCCTAATCTAATCATGACAAACTATATATCGTTAGAAAGGTCTAAGACTCCTAAATAGATATTCTAGATCTGTTTTTTGTTACGAATTATGTAGGAACAGTAATAGATGGATTTATGACAAGAGTGCACCTCAAAAAATCTACATCATAACAGGAGTTCTGGCGTTTGTCACAAAAAGTCGATGCACACACTTTTAATAATTGAAACTTTTGTTTTCATGCTAAAAGTTCATAATAAAACATATAATCTAGTATTTGTCAATAAAAAATTATAAAATAATATTATCCTCTAAAAAGCATAACATATATATATTATCCTCTAAAATATAATATCTTTTTACCACCTTTTTTATTAAATCACATATTTTAGTAGTTATCATAAATTAGGTATTATTTGAAAGCTTACAAACTCAGAATTCATCCTGTGAAAACCGCTTTGAAATTGGACATTGCGTTACCATATTGTTACAGAAGAGGCTCCCGTACCGCCTCCTCTTCACCACCGGAGGGATCCATCCCCAGAATATTAAGCATTACCAAACTCCAATTCCCATAAGCCTCTTACCTGGGACTGATTGCACACACACCTGCATCTCATCCACACACACACCTGCATCTCATTCTCACACATACATATAAACCACTTCCACACACCGCACTAGTGTGAAGTCTTGATTTGCCCTGGCTGTCATTACTGAGCGTTTATACTTGTGGATTGTTTATTACCTTGACCTTGGACTGTGTACCCCGTTTCTGATTGTTCTCTGCCTACCTCGACTTGGATTGTTCTCTGGACCTTGCTTCTCGCTGCCTGCCCCGACCATTGCCTGTTATCTGGTTTGTCTCTGCTGTTTCTCCATTGTCCTGTTTGCTGGTGTTGACTCCTGCCTGTTTGACTTCGTTAATAAAAGCTGCAAATGGATCCTCTTGAGTCTGATGCATCATTACAGAAGACTTCGCCAATTAGCGATCCAGCGGCCGTCATGCAACTGTCAACCGAATTATCAGCACAGGCATCACAGTTGGCTTTGCATCACCATCAATTGAGTCGTCTCACTACACTCACGGAAGAGCTGGTACAGGCACTTCAAAGTCTCCGTGCCTCAACGCCAAACATCCCCGCTGAACCATCACAAAATGTCATCCCGGTCCCTGTGAGTTCTCCGCATAATCCCCGACTCGCACTCCCAGAGAAATTCGATGGCACGCCCACAAAGAGTAAAGGTTTCCTGCTGCCAATGCACACTCTACATGGACCAACAACCATCGCTTTACTCAACTGATTCTGGACGCATTGCCTTTGTCTGTTCTCTACTCACGGGGAGAGCGTTGGAGTGGGCAACAGCGGTCTGGAGACCGAAGGGATGGTCATTTCCCACCTACGGGGCGTTCCTTCAACAATTCCGCAATGTTTTCGAACATCCCACTGAAGGAGGTGATGCTGGCGAGCAACTGCTGAGTCTTTCACAAGGCAAGAGAACCGCGGCTGAGTACGCCCTTACTTTTCGCACTCTTGCTGCTCAAACTGACTGGGTTGAGAGCACCCTGAAAATCATGTTCAGAAAAGGCTTAACCACCGAACTACAGTCTGAACTAGCCTGTCGAGATGAAGGTAGGAACTTTAACGAATATATTGACTTGGCCATTTCAGTGGATAATCTCATCCGTTCCCGGCGCTCTACTCGCGCAGCGCCTCGTCAGTTTCTGACCACCACCCATGCAGCTGGGGTTTACTCACCTCACGCCGGAGGAACGTGAACGCCGCATGCAGAATAATCTGTGTCTTTACTGTGGTCAATCAGGCCACCAGAAGATTGCTTGCCCCGTTCGTCCGTCATCTAACTCCCAGCCGGTGAGTACTATCCCTACAACTAACACCCCATACACCAGCTTTACACTTCCTGTTCACCTACGTATCCAGGACAAGGTCATTGTTACTACTGCTCTGATTGATTCAGGAGCAGCTGGGAACTTCATATCTGAGAAGTTTGCTTCAGACTGCCAACTGAAACTAACTCCCTGTCATTCATCCCTAACAGTGGAGGCGCTAGATGGTCGACCCCTCGGTGAGGGCAGAATTCAACGCATCACAGAAACAGTTAAAATGCACATTGGTTCTCTACACTCTGAAGCCATCCAATTTTACGTCATTCATGTTCCACACCACTCCATCATCCTTGGACTTCCCTGGCTACGCACCCATAACCCCCACATCTCCTGGCGAGAGGGTCAGATCATCCAATGGGATACCACCTGTCACGATCACTGCCTGTCCAAAGTTTCTCGTATTCTCAGTTCTGTTCCAGATACACCCGCACCAGAGATCTCCACACTAAAGAAATCCACTTCAGTTCCTGATTGCACAAATGTACCCCCTGACTATGCAGATCTCTGCTTGGCATTCAGCAAAGAAAGAGCTTCTCAACTTCCTGAACATCGCCCGACTGACTGTGCCATAGACCTAATCCCTGGTACCATGCCACCTAAGGGAAGGATTTTTCCATTGTCTCAACCTGAGTCTGAAGCCATGAAACGTTACATCGAGGAAGAGCTGGCCAAGGGGTTCATCAGACCTTCAACATCACCAGCCTCAGCCGGCTTCTTCTTTGTAAAGAAAAAGGATGGAGGGTTACGCCCCTGCATCGATTATCGGGGACTTAACATGAATGGAAGACGGCATTTTCCACCACTAGTGGGCATTACGAATACCGGGTTATGCCGTTCGGCCTGGCTAACAGTCCCTCCGTCTTCCAGTCCTTTATGAACGATATTTTTCGGGACATGCTGGATAGGTGGGTGATTGTGTACATTGACGACATTCTGATCTACTCCACCTCTTTGGAGGAACATATTCACCACGTCAGACTGGTCCTAAAACGCCTCCTCCAATACCAACTCTTCGCCAAAGCTGAGAAATGTGAGTTCCATCGCACCAGCACCTCCTTCTTAGGATATATCATCAGCCGAGAGGGGGTAGCCATGGATGAGGGGAAGGTCAAGGCAGTGCTGGATTGGCCACTCCCACAAACAGTGAAGGAACTACAACGCTTCTTGGGATTTGCAAATTTCTACCGCCGGTTCGTTAGAGGGTTCAGCACGGTTGCTGCTCCATTAACCACCATGACGAAGCGTCAAACGTCCCGTCTGAACTGGTCCACAGAATCTCGTTCAAGCCTTCAATAAACTAAAAACTCTCTTCACATCAGCTCCCATCCTGCGACATCCAGATCCCGAACGCCAATTCATTGTGGAAGTCGATGCCTCCAACACAGGAGTAGGGTCTATCCTATCCCAACGTCAGGGTGATCCAGCAAAGATGTACCCATGCGCCTTTTTTTCTCGAAAGTTGACCCCCGCTGAACGTAATTATGACGTGGGAAATCGAGAACTGCTAGCCATGAAGCTGGCTCTCGAGGAGTGGCGACACTGGCTGGAGGGAGCAACACAACCCTTTATCATACTCACTGACCACAAGAACCTCGAATATCTTCAGTCAGCCAAACGCCTAAACCCACGCCAAGCTAGATGGGCTCTCTTTTTCACCAGATTCCAATTCACCGTAACTTACCGACCAGGTACCAAGAACACCAAAGCCGACGCTCTCTCCCGTCAGGCCAAAGAAACCCTCGCAACCCAGACCCCTGAAACTATCATTCCCAGAACCCTGTTGGTGGCTCCCGTGCAATGGGACATAATCACTGAGATCGAGCATGCCAACCAACAAGTGACACCTCCCTCCGACTGCCCAGCTAACCTCTTGTTCTTTCCGGAACCTCTACGCCCTCGACTCCTCGAACAAGTGCACTCAATGCCGAGTTCAGGTCATCCCGGCATCACCACCACCACTCATCTACTTCGTAATCGCTTCTGGTGGCCTACTTTAACCACTGACACCACTAAACATGTCCAGAATTGTGCCAATTGCAACACCACCAAATCTCCCAGACAACTACCCGCCGGTCTCCTGACTCCCTTACCTACACCCCTTCGGCCCTGGTCTCACATTGCCATTGACTTCATTACTGACCTACCCAATTCCCAAGGACACACTACCATACTCACCATAGTTGACCGATTCTCCAAGGCTTGTCGCTTAATCCCTTTACCTAAGCTTCCCACATCCCTCGAAACAGCGGAACTCCTCTGCAACCATGTATTCCGGTTCTACGGTCTACCCGACGACATAGTGTCCGACCGAGGCCCTCAGTTCACCTCCAGAGTGTGGATTTCCTTCTTCAAGCATCTCAACGTTAATATCAGCCTCACCTCCGGTTATCATCCCCAATCCAACGGCCAGACGGAACGTCTGAACCAGGACGTCATCCGCTTTCTCCGTTCCTATTGCCAACAACAACAGACAGAGTGGAGTCGATATCTGTTCTGGGCCGAGTATGCCCAGAATTCCCTGGTCAAACCCGCTACAGGAATCACCCCCTTCAAATGTATCTTGGGCTTCCAACCTCCTCTTTTCCCGTGGTCGGGCGAACCCACAGAGCTTCCCTCTGTCACAGAGTGGCTACAAAAGAGTGAGGAGGTTTGGGACCAAGCCCACACCCATCTCCTTCATGCTGTCCGACGACAAGAGCGACAAGCCAACCGCCACCGCCGCCCTGCTCCTGAGTACCACCCTGGTCAATGGGTTTGGTTATCCACCAAAGACCTCAGACTCTGACTTCCATGCCGCAAACTCAGTCCCAGGTATGTTGGTCCATTCCAAATTGCTAGACAAATCACTCCTGTATCTTTTCGATTAGACCTACCCGCTAATTACCATATCTCTCCCACTTTTCATGTCTCTCTTCTGAAACCTGCCGGTGGTCCGAGAGGAGAGTCGGAGGAAGGAGCCTCACCGCAGACTCCCCCATCCATCCTGGTTGACGGCGAGGAGGCGTATCGTGTGCACGAGCTGCTTGACTCAAGACGTCGGGGTAACACGCTTCAGTATCTGGTCGATTGGGAGGGGTTCGGTCCGGAGGAGCGATCCTGGGTCAACTTTGGGGATATCCTAGATCCCACACTCACTGAAGAGTTTCACCGGACGCACCCGGGGAAGCCGGCCCCTCGACCTCGTGGGAGGCCCCGACGTCGTTTGCCTCCTCGCGTCAGGAGCCGCTCGCAGGGGGAGGGCTCTGTTACAGAAGAGGCTCCCGTACCGCCGCCTCTTCACCACCGGAGGGATCCATCCCCAGAATATTAAGCATTACCAAACTCCAATTCCCATAAGCCTCTTACCTGGGACTGATTGCACACACACCTGCATCTCATCTACACACACACCTGCATCTCATTCTCACACATACATATAAACCACTTCCACACACCACACTAGTGCGACGTCTTGATTTGCCCTGGCTGTCATTACCGAGCGTTTATACTTGTGGATTGTTTATTACCTTGACCTTGGACTGTGTACCCCGTTTCTGATTGTTCTCTGCCTACCTCGACTTGGATTGTTCTCTGGACCTTGCTTCTCGCTGCCTGCCCCGACCATTGCCTGTTATCTGGTTTGTCTCTGCTGTTTCTCCATTGTCCTGTTTGCTGGTGTTGACTCCTGCCTGTTTGACTTTGTTAATAAAAGCTGCAAATGGATCCTCTTGAGTCTGATGCATCATTACACATATAAACGGTACTCTAAATTATTTTCTCTGGCTCCACCCCTTTTGGGCGTAATCATGTTTCATAATTTATGATCAAAACCTTTTCTAATCTTGACAAAATATTGTTAGAAAGGTCTGAGTCTCAAGGTTTGATATTTTGTGACAGAAGTGATATTTGGACAGAAATGTATTAATTTGTTACAGCAGAATGCATACAATTAAATTCAATGGAATGTATGTCACCCGGTGGCTATTTCTGGTATTACGCCTAAACAGAATCTCATGGGAACTTCAAGTTTTGTGATATCAACTTCAAATTTGGAACAAAACATGGTTAGATATATGGCTTTGATTTTATATTAATTTTAGAGTAAAAATATTTTGTAAAATAGATATTTTATATAAAAGAATATTAAGTACAGTATATTTGATTTACTGTAAATTTAAACTTCCATAACTTTTTCATACTTTCATTTTTTTAAGAGCTTTCACTTCAGCAATAATCTGCTGAGTGTTTTCTTTAAAACAAGACCAAACTTAGGTCTACACCCAAAAGCATTCTTGAATTACAACCATTTAAGTTTGAATAGTGCATTTTAATGTCCATTCTCAAAAAGGGGGTGACAGTTAAGGGGTTAAAGTACCATTTTTATGGTAACGCAGGGTCCGATTTCAAAACAGTTTTCACAGGCTGAGTTCGTAAGCTTTCGAATGATATATAATTTGTCAACATTAGATCAGGAGAAGTATAGGATATAATCAGTGTTGGGGAGTAACGGAATACATGTACCGGCGTTACGTATTCAGAATACAAATTATGAGTAACTGTATTCCGTTACAGTTACAATTGAAATGGTTGGTATTTAGAATACAGTTACATTGCTGAAATCAATGGATTACATGAGGATACTTCTCTGTTTCACAATCTCTAAATAAAGTTTATTCACTCTCTAAATAAATTAAGGCAACTCCATGCATTTCCCATAAGCCCCAATATAAAAACGGAAAAATGCGCGGTTTGCGTGATCAGTCACATGTGGAGTCGGAAGAGGAGCAGCGGGAGCTAGAGGAAGAGATGGAGCCGAAAGAACAGAGCCAGAGCAACAAGAATGCATTTATATCTTGGAAATTTAATAATTATTTCACATTAAAGAAAGAGGGAGAACGAAATATAAGTGTGCAATGCAACCTTTGCTTACCAGCAACCAACCTCCTTTCAGCGTCCAAAGACTCCACCTCCAACCTGAAGAAGCATCTTAAAGTAAGTTATTATTTTTTTTATTAGCCAGGTTTAGTCGTCGTCTGCTGTAGTTTTACTGGTCACCTTGCTATTTTATAGTTGAATCAGGTAGCTACCAGGGCTGTAATGATATGCGATCGATATGATATGAAACCGAAATCACCACACTCAGATCCACGAGCCTGTGTCGCGGTGTGAGAAGGCAGAACCGTCCAGGGGTGTGTTTCCCGAAAGCATCGTTGGCCAACTATGGTCGCAAGTTCATCGCAATGTCCATTGAACTCTATTGGTAACGAGGGAACTTGCGAACATAGTTGGCTAACGATGCTTTCGGGAAACGCACCCCTGATCTAATGCTACCACTTCTTCAAATTACTAGTAGTATTATTTGAAGTTAACATTATAAAATATGTAGACCTACACCACAAAACTAGTTGAGGATAAATTATTTAAAATTGGGCAATTTCAGCGTTATGGACGTGATATTTGCAGTCAAAACTTGAAATATAAATTCTCAGAAAATGCATTTAATACCAATATATTGAAACGTCTATGTATTTATCCATACTCCCTTAATAAAGGTGTCCAGACATTAAAAAAAATATCTGTCTACATGCGTTAATATGAGGGAAATAAACATGCGTGACAAAAAAAATCTTTAACTTTTTAATGCAAACTATTTTTAGTAGCCTACTTCTGTGAATTATACTGCGCAAAGCAAAAGTAATACTACCCACTGGATGAAGAAGGGTTGGCTCTCCACAGAACATAAAATATTTATTTTATTTTATTTTTCGTGTTCGCATTTATGAGGAAAAAACAATGTTAACAGACGTGTCAGTTCTCAGTTACGGACGTGAGCGCTCTGAAAGTGGCACTAAAAGACTGCTTTAAAACTTTCACAGATACCTCAAACAGAAAGCACAAAGCCTTTCTTTAAAGTTAATTTCGTTTTGTATTAATTTTATCTTAATTTTAATCAATGTTTCATCAACACATTTCCTGGATTTAATAAATAAGTAAATAAAGCATAGGCTACTCTTACCACTTGGCTAGCAAAATGGTTCAGGATAGTGCTAAACAATTTCAGTGTTATTAATTTGTGCTCTTTCTGTCTTTCTTTATTTTAGAGGAAGCATTCCAGTGTCTTGCAAAGAGCAGAAATGGCATCAGATGATGGTGGTGCACAAAGTGCCATGCCCACCCCACCTCCTCTCAAACAAGCAACACTCAGCTGCACCTCAGCAATCACCCAAAGTAAAGTAAACTCCTTGGTTCTTGAGTTCATAATTGCAGATGTGCAGCCCTTTTCCTTAGTGGAGAATGCCTCATTCCGTGAGATGATTGCAGGAATTAGTGGGGGTAGGACACCCATGTGCAGAAAAACATTGATGCAGCGCATTGAAAGGGGATCTCAAAATATGAAGGAGGCCATTACTGAAACTCTTCAGGATGTTCAAACCGTGTGCACAACAGCAGATATATGGACAGCTCATCATAGGAGTTTCATGGGAATCACGTGTCATTGGATTGAGCCAGAGACATTAGATCGAAAGTCTGCTGCGTTGGCATGTGAAAGGATAAGGGGCCGCCACACATATGATGTCATTGCTGCCAAAGTTAGTCAGATTCATGCAGAATTCCAGATCCAAGGCAAAGTCAGTGCCACAGTCACTGACAATGGTAGCAATTTCGTTAAGGCATTCAGTGAATATGGAGGGTGTGAAATGGATGATGAGATGGATAGCACAGATGATGTACAGTTTGCTGATGTCTCTGCAGTTCTTCAGGAAGAGCAAGAGGAAGAGGAGCTAAACTTTTTTTTGCCACCTCATCATCGATGTGCCGCGCATACTTTGAATCTTGTTGCCACGACTGATCTTGACAAAGCTGCCTCACAGGGTGTTTCTCGAAAATTATACAGAAGTGCCATGTCTAAATGTGCTGCAATCTGGAATAAGGCTCATCGCTCATCAGGTGCTGCTGATGCAATTGAGGAAATTGCCCAAATGAGATGTTTGGTACCTTCAGTGACTAGGTGGAGCTCAGAGTATCATGCAATCGAGAAGTTGATGAGTCTCACTGAGAGTCAGCTCAATGGAATTTGTGACCAGCTGAAATTGGCCAAACTGCATCCTCAAGAGACAATGTTTCTAAAAGAGTACATAGCCATTCTGAAACCTCTTGCATACTCAATCAACCTGCTCCAGGGAGAAAAGAACTGTTACTTTGGATACATAGTTCCCACCATTCTCAGCCTAAAAGCCAAGTTAGCTGAAAAGTTGACCCAAGTGCAGTTCTCAACCCACATCCTCTCAGCTGTTATAAAAGCCATTGACACTCGATTTGGGCAGGTGTTGGCCTCCCATGAGGCAAGGATGGCGGCTTCCACCATCCCAAAGTTTCGACTGTGGTGGCTTGCTGATGAAGAGAGGGGAGCCATGAAAACAGCAATGGTCCAAGAGTCTCGTCTTCTTCATAAAGAGCCTTCTGAGGATGCCGGCACCACTGGAAATGCCGCAGTTGGAGGTGATCCAGAAGATGATGAAAACTTTTTCACTTTTGAGACAACACAGATGACAAGTTCATCAGCGGAGGAAGAGGTGCAGAGGTATCTCCAGGATCCAGACAAGTCAATGGCTTCATTGAAGATGTATCCAATGATCAGAGCCCTCTTCTTAAAGTACAATACTACTTTGCCATCAAGTGCTCCTGTCGAGCGGCTTTTTAGCCAGGGAGGACTTATTTTCACTCCACATCGTAACAAAATGACAGATAAGCACTTTGAGCAGGCTCTCCTGCTGCGATACAACAGACTTTACTGGAGTGTTGACATGTAGAGTAGGTGGGTCAAATATGTAGGTAGGTGGCTCAAAACATATTGGTCTTTAGGTTCACAGGCATTCAATGCATGTAAATTGGAAATCTCATTATTGTAAAACCAACTGTCCTTTTTTCACCTGACATTCATATAAAATCAACACCTTACATGCCTACTGCAAATGTTAGAAAAAAGTTTTTCACCCTATGTTATGTTCAACTTTGACATTTTTGGATAGGTTTTTGCTGCTAGCCTTTGTTGTTACATTACCGAGAAGTAATGTTGGTTTTTCAATATAACATTGTTTCATGAGGCAAAATGATATTTGGTGGCATAGTTAAAAAAAAAAAATTATTTTGCCATCATTCACATTCAGTTTGAGTTTCTGTTTTATTTTGATGGACCATTATTAGTGTGTCATTCATTCTTAATGAAAGAACATTAATGTGAATATAGTCAGCTGTAACAATCTTGACATTTTTTATAGAAGGTTTACAGAAACAGAATATTTTATTTGTCTATTTTCACACTTTTAACAGCTGAGTAAATAAAGAAACTGAAAAAGGAAAATTGGTCAATTCTTCTCTTTTTTAACTAAGCAAATCATCTTTTGCATAAACATACCCTTATAGTCTTTGTCCTTCTACAGCAAATTTTAAAATATTGCACTTTCAGGGAGACTTGGGCCTAACACATTCAGCCAGTTGGAACAGAAAAACAAACCAGAATAGGCCTGTTTAGTAAGCAGGATTTGATGGCCGCATTCCTACACTTATAAAATGCAATTCAATGTGGAAGTAATCCAAGTATTCAGAATACATTACTCAGATTGAGTAACGTAACGGAATACGTTACAAATTACATTTTTGGGCATGTATTCTGTATTCTGTAACGGAATACATTTTGAAAGTATCCTTCCCAACACTGGATATAATTGTTTTAAACATGCAATGGCAGTTACAGTTATAGATTTGGTCCTTTTTTTATACCCTAAACAGGCAACGTGATCTGGGAGTCACAACTCATAAAATCCAAAATATATCAAATATTTCAAAAATTCTTTTGGATATGTTTTACTTAAGTCCAGATGATATAAAAAATTACATGAAACTATTTTTTGCTTATCATTTTCTACTCTTGCCTGTTTAAGGGTTTAAATTGGTATACTTAAAGTCTACTAAATAAAAAAAAAAAAAAATTGTACTTAATGCACTGTAGTTATCTGAAAAAAAGTGTTGAGGTCTAATTACAGATATACTTAAGTATATTTGATTGTCCTGAAATGGAACTATTGCAGGTATACTTGAGGTACACTGTAAATATCTTGCATTTAAAGACTGATATTATACAGAAATCATACAATGGGCATTTTGAGATGAGGGCATTTTATATATGAATACATTTAAATGTTTGATTTTAAGGACATCTTTGTTTACTGTTGTACAATTAAGTTTGGTACTGTGAAATCTGGTACCTAAAGCTATACTGCATACTACTTGTAGAAAGTGAGTTGAAATGAAAAACAAAGTCTTAAATTGTAAGCAATAAAGCCACATGACTGTCATCTAGAGGACATTTTGAGAAAGACATTGTAAAGCAGAAGACAATATCTCAATAAGTAAATCCTTTAGGGAATCTCTGTGAGAGAGTACAGTGTATGTATGTGCACTTATCCATTTTTATTTCTTTTGAGAAAGGACTAATTTTACCTTTAATGAAGTTCATAAGTTCATTTTATGTCACATCTTATAGAACATATTATGATACAATACAACATTTTATGCCATTAATGTGTAGTGCTGCTAAGAAAGCAAGACATGGAGCAAACACAGAAAAGTGTGTGTATCAAGTGCACTCACTTTGAATGTCCTTACCCTCAAGTAGCTGAGATTTATCAATTTATTTGATTGGTTTGAATGATCAATACCAAAAAACCTGCAGCTTTAAACTAAATTGCAATTCTTCACACTCATTTAAATAGGGAAATCTGAGGGAATCATATAGTGACGCTTTAAATTCCAGGCAAGGATACTTGGTTGGCACCGCCTGCTCTGTTTAAGTAACACCCCCACTACCTTCATCATAAATTAATGATCAGAGTGGGTGAGTGGGTCAGAAAATGAGAGAGATGTGGACTACTCTAAACACCTACCTGTATCTGTTCTTTAACTTTATTTCTGCAGCTTCAATCCTCCGATCAGGCACCTGTCAGCTCCAGAGACACTTTAGGTTGAATGGAATGTACCAGACTGGGGATGTCATACTTGGAGGCCTTTTTGAGGTTCACTTCCTTACAGTGTTCCCAGAGTTGAGCTTCAGAACAGAGCCAGAACAACCTTACTGTGAGCAGTGAGTCTGGAGTGGATACGAACAGCTACACAAGGCTAAAAAAGAAAGAAAGAAAAAGTCGGATGAGAAAGACATTTTATTTTTAAAATAAACCTAAAAAAACATATTCTTTACAAAACAACTCATGCACTAGAAGTCACTGTTAATTGCTAGTGTGAATTTTCTAACATGTTACTTTTTTTGTGTTTCATTTTCAGAATTGTGAAGTATGAATATTTCTCTTGCTTTTTCTTAGATTTGATATGGCAAGTTTCCAGCAGGCACAAACCATGGTTTTTGCAATAGATGAGATCAATAAGAATCCAAACCTGCTGCCTAACATCACACTTGGTTACCATCTTTATGACAACTGTGTGATGCTAGGAATGGCATTCCGGGCTGCCATAACCCTGGTTAGTGGGACAGAGGAGTCCTTCTCCAACCTCAACTGTACTGGCTCTCCTCCGGTTATTGGGATTGTGGGGGACTCAAATTCCACTCCTTCTATTGCGATTTCTAGTGTTCTGGGACTATTTCGAGTACCTATTGTAAGCTAGAATAAAATGACTAATAAAATAATAATAAATATTAACATTTTCTGTTCTTTTTAGCATTTGTTTCTGTAAACTAATTTTCATAAGTAGCAAAATCTTTTTATTCCTTAAAATGATCATATGTTTGTATGTAAAGAAAATTCGTACAGCTAATTTTTTTCTCATTCTTTGTCTCTCCTTTTGCTTTTGCCTTATAAGGTTAGCTACTTTGCCACCTGTTCCTGTTTGAGTAACAGAAAAAAATACCCTTCTTTCTTCAGAACAATCCCCAGTGATGCCTTTCAAGTGCAGGCTATGATTAAGGTTTTAAGCCATTTTGGATGGACCTGGGTTGGTCTTGTCTACAGTGATGATGACTACGGAAACTACGCTGCTCAGTCATTCCTCCAGAATGTGCATGTGTTAGAAGGGTGTGTTGCTTTTTCTGAAATTTTGCCTTTAGATAACAACCACAAAGATATACAGCGTATAGTGGGAGTAATTCAGGCCTCTACAGCAAGAGTGGTGGTGGTGTTCTCCACTTCAACTTATGTGTTGCCTTTGATGGATGAGGTGGTATTGCAGAATGTAACCGGCAGACAGTGGATTGCGAGTGAAGCTTGGGCTACTTCACCTGTTTTTCATACTCAGCGTCTTTTGCCCTTTCTGGGGGGCACACTGGGCATTGCCATCAGGCGTGGAGAGATCAAAGGACTTCATGAATTTCTGCTACACCTCCGTCCTAACAATGATCAAAGAAACAATATGGTGAGAATCTTCTGGGAGAACATGTTTGGGTGCAGGTTTAACACTGGAGGTAGAGGAGACAAAATGTGTTCAGGGCAAGAGGATCTGAGCAGAAAATACTCGGCATACACAGATGTATCAGAGCTGAGAGCCTCATATAATGTGTATAAAACAGTTTATGCCCTGGCACATGCGCTTCATGACCTGATGCAGTGTGAGGAGGGCAGAGGACCATTCAGTGGGAACAGATGTGCCGACATAACAAACCTACAGCCCTGGCAAGTAAGGTTCAAATACATGGTGCAGAATAATTTTACACAGAAGAAACAATTAGACACAAAAATAAAATAAAACGTGCAGCATTTAACCCCTATTCTTTCTACAAACCGTACAGCTGGTTCACTACCTACAGCAAGTGAACTTCAGCACAGGCTTTGGGGATCATGTGTCATTTGATGAGAATGGTGATGTTCTGGCCATATATGATGTGATGAACTGGCACCCAAGTTCTGATGGATCAATCACCGTCCGCACAGTTGGTGTGGTAGATGAAGGGACAGCTACAGGGAAGGTGCTCACACTGAATGAAGATGCATTATACTGGAACTTTGAGACAAAAAAAGTAAATAAACATTACATGTTAATGTTATTCTGGAGATATATAGTCAAAATACTAGTCAAAGCTATAATAAGAGAAATTAGGAAAAACTAATGGAAAGACCAACCTTGTCATAATGTAAAACAGAGGGCAAACACATGACTGATAACAGATTATGTTTATTTCAGCCCCCAAGGTCTGTGTGCAGTGAGAGCTGCCCCCCAGGAACCAGACAAGCAAGGAGGAAGGGTCTTCCGGTCTGCTGTTTTGACTGCCTGCCATGCGGAGATGGAGAGATTTCTAATACAACCGGTGAAATTACTGACAGAAAAAAAAAATATATTTTTTAAAATTTTAATATAATTTAAAATGTTCTCTTATTTATTTGTTTGTTTGTTTGTTAATTTGTGTCTATCTCACAGATGCTAATGAGTGCACAATATGTCCAGATGAGTTCTGGTCCAATCCAGATAAGGATCAGTGTGTCCCTAAAGAAGTAGAGTTTCTGTCATATGAGGATCCTCTGGGCATCTCTCTGACCACTGCATCTCTGCTTGGCACCTGCTTCTGCGCTCTTGTGATGGTCATCTTCGCTCATCACCGAAACACTCCCATAGTACGCGCCAACAATTCAGAGCTAAGCTTCCTGCTGCTGGTGTCACTCAAACTGTGTTTCCTGTGTGCGCTACTGTTCATTGGCCGGCCACAATTGTGGACGTGTCAGTCAAGGCATGCAGTGTTTGGCATAAGCTTTGTCCTGTGCATCTCCAGCATCCTGGTCAAGACTATGGTGGTAATAGCTGTGTTCAAGGCATCTCGACCAGAGGGTAAAAGTGCTATGAAATGGTTTGGAGTAGCTCAACAAAGATGCACAGTTCTGATCCTAACAGCCCTCCAGGTTGTGATATGTGCAGTCTGGCTATCAACTGCCTCTCCAACACCCCATAAAAACAACCAGTATCTTCGCTCTAAAATAGTATATGAATGTGCTATTGGCTCAGTGGCTGGTTTTTCTATGCTGCTGGCATACATTGGACTATTGGCAGCAATAAGCTTCCTCTTAGCCTTCCTGGCGAGAAATCTTCCAGATCATTTTAACGAAGCAAAGTTCATTACTTTTAGCATGTTGATATTCTGTGCTGTGTGGATTGCATTTGTTCCAGCATATGTGAGCTCACCTGGGAAATATGCAGTGGCTGTTGAGATATTTGCCATCCTAGCTTCCAGTTTTGGATTATTGGTGGCCATATTTGCCCCAAAGTGCTACATAATCCTTTTACATCCAGAGAAAAACACTAAAAAAGCCATCATGGGTAGAGAAACAAAGAATAAATAGTTTTACCTTACTGTAAGATTGTAAACTCTGATTTGACTGTCTCAATTTGTTTTGGGCTTCACCTCCCTAAACAAATAAGCAAAACATTTTTGCAATGTCTTCTAATATTATAATTGTTAAAATACAAGTTATCCATTTGCTTGCTTTAAAATAACCCTGTATCAATACATTTGTCATATTGACTTTAAACATTTATTTGATGCAAATGTTTTATTTTTATTTATTTATTTGACCTCCGATGACGCATCTGACTTATTTCTGGTTAAGTATGTCAGACTTTTCCAGTCATTGAGTTTTCCTAATCCTGCCTCTTTCTTAAGAAGCATTCTGTTGATCAACATGACAAATCCTTGTGACCGACCTGAATAAGTTGCGGTGTCTGTGTGGGGAAATCTTTAGCCCTCACTCAGAATTCAGAAATGAGAAATGAGGAGAAAAGACTGACAAATGTTTTGAAATATTGACATTTGAAATAATGTCATGTGGTAAAATTTGCTGCCCAAAATGTTATATCATAATCAGTTCTCAACTAAATTTAATTTAGAAATTAAAGACAAAACCAACATATTAAAGGAGAACTCCGGTCAATTTTAACATTGAGCTAATTTTTTTGTACATTTGGAGTGCTGTCAGTACAGAGAACAATGACAAAAATCGGTGTTGCCTACACCGTGTTATCCTCTTTTTAATATTTGCACCCTGTTGACTTCAATGGGGCAAGTTTTAAACCTGCTTTTAGCCTCTTAACATCCTTGATGTGTCATTACAAGTGCACAGGTCATGTGAGTGATTCCTTCGGAGTGAACGCGGGTGAATCTGACTGCAGTAGATGTGAAAGATATGAATAAAAATGATGTTATTTCAGCCAGCGCACATACCTGTATTTACATCCTGTTTTTGGTCGAAGTCTATAGTAATCGATTGTCGAGTTCACGCGCATAGGTTTAGTACCTATGATCACGCGCGTGAACTCGACAATCGACTACTATGGACTTCGACCGAAAACAGGATGTAAATACAGGTATGTGCGCTGGCTGAATAAACATCATTTTTATTAATATCTTTCACATCTACTGCAGTCAGATTCACCCGCGTTCACTCCGAAGGAATCACTCACTCATCACTCATTCCCAGCAAACACATTTGCGTTGTGGCAACGTCTGTGGCACGTTGCATTTCTGCTATGGCAACGTCGCTGTCTGTCTACGTGCTCGCAACATTGTAACAACGTAGAATTGTAAGACGCGCCAGGGCTGTAGCAACGTTGTTGCGCGACATTCAGCAACTGAGAGACGACGTTCTGGCCATTTTTTTATTTTTATGCTAGATATAGATATCCCCATTTAGCATGTTTTGTGGTTAATTTTTAATTAGTCATATGTTAAAAAATTATATACTTTTTAAATATTGTTTATCCCTATTATTATTTAGGTTACCTAATTCAACTT
Organism: Abramis brama; assembly: GCF_963993115.1. Taxonomy (NCBI): domain Eukaryota; kingdom Metazoa; phylum Chordata; class Actinopteri; order Cypriniformes; family Leuciscidae; genus Abramis; species Abramis brama. The sequence continues at coordinate 18,929,390 of NC_139971.1, forward strand.
TATTAAAACTCTTTAAAAATGGCTTTAAAGAGACTACTGATATACTAAGGAGTGGTGGGGCAGATCAAGGCTTCGTGGAATACTGAAACAGTTGAAGCAAATGTGCCGTATTGTGTCGAGGCTTTGAAACAATCTGACACCCGTTTCCACGCTGACCCTTAGTGGTCAGAACAGTGTAAATGCAACAAAAAACCTGGGCCAAACATGCACAAAAACACATTTTACAAATCTATAGCAATTTTTTTATTGAAAGTAAAATCTTTCAAATGCAATTATCTAGTCATCTAATAAGATTATCAAGTGTCTATATGTTCTTTTATCAATTGTCAGGGTTTGTTTTGTTTGCTCTATGAATGGCTCAGCTAAACAGGCCACTAAGAGACTATTAACTACCATTATTCATTTTTAATTAAACTAATGTCAAAGTAAAACGTCTACAAATGTATAAAACTGATCAGAGATCAGGTAAAATCCACAGACACTTGTTCATTGGTTCTCAGTGACTCTTCATGATGCATGGGTTGACAGAGATCATCGCCCCAGTGGTGAACCACTGAAATTTCAAAGTGTTTCAAAACATTTTGAAACAGTTATGACGTAATGAAGCCTCGTTTAATGAAATCATGTGACTCTGGCAGTTTGATACACGCGCCAAACAATTGAATCAGAACAAAAGATTCATAAAGGTTTTGAGCTTCATGAAGCAGTGTTTTGAAATTTCCATCACTAATACTAAGGCAGTTGCATTCACATTTACTCAGGTATATGGTATAATACAGGGATGGGCAACTTCAGTCCTGGAGGGCCACTGTCCTTCAGAGTAGCTCTAACCCTAATTAAACACATGTGAACAAACTAATCAATGTCTTCGGGATTACTAGAAAGACTCGTTTTTCGTAGTGATGTTTTTAAAAGCAAAAAAAAAAAAAAAAGTATTCTTTGTAAACAACCCTTTGGTTCATTCAGCTCACAGCAGTTTGTTCTGTGTGAACACTGGACCTAAACTCTAATCTACCATGGCCAGCACAGCAGCCTCTGCTTTGCATCATGGACAGACAAAAAAGTTTTAAAAAATATTACTGACACGATTACTCACCATGATTTTTAGAAATGACGATGATTTAGAAATGACAGAATTCATATTGTGGTATCACTGGTGTTAACTGTGATAAGACTTAAGTATAATGGACTTAATGGTTATTCCCTGCTAGCAAGAAACCAAAAAGGGGGCTGACTGAGTTCCTTTGTGGATAGAATACTGTAGGGTTTGAGGGCGGACCAAACACAAATGAATCTTCCAGGTGATTTGTTCAAACATAATTCCACACAGAACTTAACACTCCAGACCCCAAATCACCAATCCAGAACCATAAACTCCAGGCTCCAGCCAGTCTACGCTAAGAACTTTATGGCCATGCAAGCAACTAAAGGAAGAACGTTGTCAATGTTAGATGGTTTGGAAAAGACTGATTGGTTCAGAGATGGCAAAGCTCAGGGCCCGACCAAGATAATGGCAGAGGTTGCTTGATCCCACGACAGATATACAAAACAGACCTCCTTCTTCTTAAGGACCTCTGAATGACCCCGGGAAACCCATTTTACTCTGACAAAGGGAATCTCCAAAAGGAACGCAAAGACAAGCAAGTAGCCTCCAGACTCTTAAGCTGAACTGGTGCATTGATATAAATGTAATAACCCGCCTAAGAAACGATAGAAGGGTTAAATTAATGATTGATGGTTCGTTTAGGTCATGTCTTATAAGTACATATAGAAACTTGGGATTTCATCATCTCACTCTTAAAACTCATTCTTTCCTCACTCTCTTTATTTCTGCAACTCATATGAATGTGTGTGCATGTGTTTGTGTTAGATATTAGTTTTATGTGTTAGAATAATCAATAAAGTCTTGTTTGTATTTTAAAGAGAAGTGTTACTTGTGTTATGTGCTTACGAATTTAATGTCTTAAACTGCTGATCTAAGTTACTTTGCTAATAAATAGTGTTTCACTATAGATGGATATTTATATCTGCTGCAGAGCTGATAGTTACGGCCAGTTCAAATGAACGCTGGACGAGTCATTTGCATGGCCGTAATAAGTGATTCTTTCAAATTCCCTATAAATTAATTAATAATTCCTTTTGAGCTAAATTGACCTGTCAGAATCATTACATTGCGTTACAATACTAAGCTATCTGTTGTGTAAACAGGACATGTTATAATGTAAAATTGGTTTTCAATCCCAAACACTGTGTGAACCTAGCCGTCTCTTACCAGCTCGGTCTTCCTATGTTTTTTTTTTTATTTATTGTTTTTTTTGCTCCTCCACTTTTCTCCATGTATCAGACGTTTTAACCCTTAAGTGACCCGGGACATCATTCACTTCTCTCTTCCTCATTATTTTTTTTCAAGTTAGACATCAACCTTCTTGGTATTCCTCAATCAACTCATTATGAACAATATAACAATAAAAATAAATATATATAAAATAATGTTCTTGGGGCAGGAACAGGTCTAGGGACAGGAACAGGTCTTGGGACAGGAACAGGCCATGGGACAGGAACAGGCTTTGACGTGGCGACGGCCATCCTGCCTGAAGGCTCAGGCGGTGTGGCATCGGCGGTCATCGTGGCTGAGGACTCAGGCGGCGAGGCGGCGGCCATCTTTGCTGAGGGCTCAGGCGGTGAGGCGGCGGCCATCTTTGTCGAGGGCTCAGGCGGTGAGGCGGTGGCCACCTTTGTCGAGGGCTCAGGCGGTGAGGCGGCGGCCATCTTTGCCGAGGGCTCAGGGGGTGAAGCGGCGGCCATCTTTGCCGAGGTCTTGACAGGCATGACGTGAAGCAGCTCTATAAGGGTGGTCTTGGCGGGACGAGACTCTGGAAGGGTGGTCTCGGCAGGACAAGACTCTGGAAGTTAGACAGCATAGGAAGTTCCTGAGGTTTTCTTTCAGGGGCAAAGAATACCAAAACTGGTGCTTCCATTCAGTCTAGCTCTATCACCCCGCACGTTCACAAAGTGCATTGATGCAGCTCTGGCCCCGCTCAGGCTGCAGGCCTTCCGTATTCTGAACTATATCAACAACTTGCTGATTCTAGCGGAGTCAGAACAGTTGGCGATTCGGCATCGAGATGTCGTCCTCGCACACATGCAGAAATTGGGGTTGAGACTCAATGCCAAGAGGAGTGTGCTTTCTCCACTACAGATAACCACTTTCCTTGGTGTGGTTTGGGATTCAGTCACGATGTCGTCCTATCGCCCGCTCGTGTAGCTTCTATCCTCACAGCCACAAAAGAGTTAAAGCTAGGCCAGTCACGCATAGAGACTGTTAGGCCTCATGGCAGCGTTGTCCAATGTGATACCCTCTGGCCTGCTGTACCTGAGACCTTTGCAGTGGTGGCTCAGGACCAGAGGGTAGCTCCCTAAGGGCAGTGTATATCCCAGGGTGCCAGAATATAGGAGCAGACATCCTGTCGAGGCAGGGGCTGAGGCCAGGGGATTGGAGACTTCACCCCGAGGTGGTGGAGAATATATGGGAAGTTTACGGCCAAGCAGAAGTGGATCTGTTTGCGTCTCAGGACACAACGCACTGTCCATTTTGGTATTTCCTAACACATCCAGCTCCCCCAGCCGAGGCTACTTCTGTATGCATTTCCCCCCATTGCTCTGCTCTCAGGAGTTCTGGAGAGAGTCCACCGGGATGGAATAAGCCTACTGCTGGTAGCACTACGCTGGTGAGACGAATTTGGTTCGCGGACCTGATATATCTCCTTGACGGCTCTCCCTTGGAGATTCCGGTCAGGAGAGACCTTCTGTCTCAGGCGATCCTTCACCCACAATCCCACAATCCTTCACCCCCGCCCAGAAATTTTGAACATTTTACGACTCTGGACCAGGAAAAGTTGAATCTCCTCTGTGCAGTGCAAGCACTGGACACTTATGTCCACAGAGCTGCCCCGTGGAGAAAATCAGATCAGTTGTTTGTCTGTTTTGGATCACCTAAGAAAGGTCTTCCAGCTTCTATGCAGATGATAAGTAAATGGAGAGTCAAGGCAGTTTCTCTTGCTTATGAGTTATCTGGCCAGCCGTCACCTTTGGTGGTCAGATCTAATTCTACTAGGAGTTTGGCAGCCTCCAAAGCCTTAATGTCAGGGGTTTCCTTACATGAGGTGTGTGATGCGGCAGGCTGGTCTTCCCTGCTCACATCTGTGAGGTTTTATAGCCTGGACCTGGATGCTGCCCCAGGGTCTCAGGTGTGTATGACTAAGTTGCCACAGTTTCTCATACAGGCAATTGTAAGTACACCGTTTGGGTATTGTCGTTCCCAATGCGTCATTGACGCAGCGCGAGTTCCCTCGAATGGGAACGTCTCAGGTTACGACTGTAACTCTAGTTCCCTGAGAAGGGAACGAGACACTGCATCGCCCTGCCATACTTCCTGCATCCCTGTGATTGACTTGCTTCGGCTAAATCAAAGCTAACGCCGGTCAGACTGGATGTGCTTTTATCCTTTCCTGGACCTGACGTCACCCGCCCGTGACGCTCACGCTCACCATTGGACTAGTTCAGTGGTTCTCAATTCCAGTCCTCGTGACCCACTGCTCTGCACATTTTGTATGTCTCTCTTATCTGACACACTCAGTTCAGTTCATGGAGTCTCTCCTAATGAGCTGATGATCTGGTTCAGGTGTGTTAAATAAGGGGGACATACAAAATGTGCAGAGCAGTGGGTCACGAGGACTGGAATTGAGAACCACTGGACTAGTTGACATACGCACTTCAGACGCAATCAAGCAGGTGCAAAGCATACCAGTTTCAGGTTCTTCCATTCTGTCTTGCTTTATCACCCCGCACTTTCACCAAATGCATGGACGCAGCACTAGCACAATTGCGTCTACAAGGCATACTCATATTGAACTACATCGACGATTGGTTGAATTTAGCTCACTCGCATCAGCTAGCGGGTCGACATCAAGGTTTCGTTATCGCACACATGGAAAGATTGGGGTTGAGGTTGAACGCCAAAAAGAGTGTACTTTCTCCAGTTCAGAGAACCACTTTTCTGGGCGTGGTTTGGGATTCAACAACAATGCAAGCACGTCTCTCTCCGGTACACATCGAGTCGATCCTAACATCAGTAAACCGATTAAAGCTAGGCCAGTCACTTACTGTCAAACAGTTTCAAAGACTGTTGGGTCTGATGGCAGCAGCGTCCAACGTGATACCTTTTGGCCTGCTGCACATGATACCTCTGCAGTGGTGGCTCAGGACCAGGGGGTTTTCCCCGAGGGGCAATCCTTTTCGCATGATCAAGATCAATGCTTACGTGCCTTGGTTATATGGAAGAAACCCTGGTTCCTATCCCAAGGTCCTGTGTTGGGAGTTATTTGTCTTTGTCAACGACGGATACATCCCTCACGGTTTGGGGAGCGGTCCTAGAGGTCTGTGGATGGGACACCATCTTTCCTGGCACATCAACTGTCTGGAAATGATTGCAGTCTTTCTTGCTCTCAAGAATTTCCTCCCAGACCTCAGGGGCCACCATGTGCTTGTCCACTCAGACAACACATCGGTGGTCGCCTATATAAATCACCAGGGTTTGCGCTGAGATTCCGATCAGGAGGGACCTGCTGTCCCTGGCAGGGGGCTTAATATTTCACCCCCGCCTAGAACTTTGGAACTGTGGCCTTGGCCTCTGAGGGTGTGATATGAATGTTTGATATCAAGTAAACACGTCGGGAAATCATATTTGAATAGATTGTTATAGCTGCTTCCATAGACATCAGTGTGTATTTTACAAACTCCTAATGTATTGTTTTACTAGTGCTTTTGTGTATTTAAATGTCTGAAACCTAAAATAAACAATATGTGGTTGAAAACACTGCATAGTTGTGATATATGACAAGTGCTGAACGCATCTGTATCTGGCTCAGCGCCAGACAACGCGCGAAAGCACAGTTTGAATCTGGCAGTTATGTGACGCCACTGAACATTCTAAATCCCATATGTGGGACCATGCTCTCAGGGGCACAGAAATAAAAATCCCATATATGGGACCATACCGCTCAAAAGGTTAAAGGTCTACATGGCGGCCATAGCTGCTTACCACGTTCCTTTGGGTGGTATGTCTTTAGGGAGAGACCCCTTAAAGAACACGTTTCCTCCATGGCACTTAGAGTCTGAGGCCTGCAGTACGCACTAGGGTACTGGCATGGGATTTGGCCGTGGTGCTACAAGGCCTATCCCTGGCTCCCTTTGAGCCTATTGAGGAGGTTCCATTAACCCCCTGGGTTCGGAGGTCGCGCCGGCGATACCAGCTCGCTTTTTTTTTCTTATCAGTGCAAAAGAGTGTCAAAAAAAATACTGATTTGATTTTGATCTTACATATAAGTGTTATACATCATTCGATCCTGTTAATTGTCTATTTTTTTTTGTATACTCACAATAAAAACTAAGTGTTGTGCTTTTTGCCAAATAAAGAAAAAATAACATGATGCGAGTTCTGCCTTCTCTCTGTCAGTGAAATCCATTCTGAAACGCGTCCGAAAATGAACTGTAACTCAGCGAATACTCAGTCACATATGCATACAGGCACACAGGCATAAAGCTTGAATTATCTTCTTTTAAATTAAGTAATTTATATAAAAAACAAATATTCTCAGTATATGTAATCTGTATGAAAAGAGAGAGATGTCAGTCTTTCTCATTTCAGCTCATTATAGCTCATTAAGTCTTAATGTGAACACACCCACGGAGAGCGCGCTCTATTCAAACGCAAATGATCTGAGGCAATCCATGCAAACGTGTCAACGCCCACATCAGCTGGATAAAACACACCAAGTTTAATCAGACTCATGTACTTTACGACGCTGTGAGGAATAATACTATCGTAATAATAATCCTGGGAAATTTACCTCAGAAGTGCTGAAAAACTGGAACTGGAAAATGAAGGAAGCATGAAGTGCTCTGAAAATGTCCTGGTAGACGGCTGCGTTGACTCTGGATTTAATAAAGCACAGTGGACCTCTTTTCCTCTTTTTTTTTTTTTTTTTTTGTGATCAATTATTTATTTATTTTCTTACAATCATTATGTACACATTGGAGAGGAAACACCTTCACAAGAGAAAGAAAAAACCTTAGGCTGATTACATTATAATCAGCATATAACAAAGGCACAGTAAAGTTTTGCTTATTCTGGTACCTGTTTCTCTTCTCCTCCCCATTTCCTACCCAGCCCAAACCCCCCCTCCAACCCCTAACAAGATTCACTCAAGGTAATGAACAGTTAACAACAAAAAAAAACAAAAAAAAAGGGGAAAACACACACACACACACACACACACCTCTCAACCCTTTCCCATTGCCACCCGTCCATCCTCCCTCCATCATTATAATATCCACAGAGATCCGCATAACATCATAGAACACAGAACAGGACATTTAGCATTATATATATTAGATAAATATCTCATACTTGAAAGTATCAAGCACATCCTGACTTCTTCCTTCAAGTTATAAAATCCACAGAGGTCAATACAATATTCTAGGTAGTAATAACATAAAACTGAATAAAGAGTATGTACAACATAGAGCTAAGACATTTAAACATTCACACATTATATACATTAGATGCACATTCCAAAAAAAAAAAAAAACTGGGCAGCATATGTGTAAGACAAATCAAGATGTAAGCAATAAAAAAGAGAAAAAGTCTGACCAAATCTACATCATTTCATTTATTTTCTCTAATAGCTCTGACCAACAGTCAATATTAGAGATTTTGGCATAATGTAAACATGCTGTAGAGAGCTCTAGCTGAACAATATCCCGGTAAGAAGAGAGCCATTTACTTACTAACAATGTATGTGGTGGTTTCCAGCGACAAACTTTCATTCTTTTGGCAGCTGTCAAACCAGCCAGAAGAAGACGCCTATTGTTAATAGTTAACTTTAGAGACAATGTGTCATTGAGCAGAAGCAAGCATGGTGAAGGAGGGATGGGTCCTTTGATAATACTAGACATGATGGATGAAACACTATGCCAAAATCTATTGACCTCTGGACACTGCCACACCATATGGTAAAAAGTAGCAATGGTATTGTCTGGACAAAAATCACAATATGGGTTGTCTCTAAGTTTCATTTGCTGTAATCTTCACGGGGTTAAGTAAGACCTATGGATTAATCTATAATGTATCATTTGATGATCAAGGTTTCTAGACGATAAGGATATGTTTGACCAAACCGCACACCAGTCTGGGTCCTGGGAGATGTTAATATCTGTCTTCCAGAGTCTGATAAAAGATAAGGGCTTATATGAAGCTTTAGTTATAAACTTATATAACTCTGAGACAATACCATTAATTTTACCCTTAGTGTCAAAGATTACATGAAGGGGATGATTCCCCAACTCGATACCCCAAGGAATGCCCTGAGCGCGCATTGCTGTGCATAACTGTAAATAAAAATAAAAAGTGCCCGATAAATTATACACTGTAAAAAATTATTTTGTTGACTTAACTCATTATTTTTTGTTATCTTTTTGCATGGATATTTTTAAGTTAAACTAACTTATTTATAAAAGTGTACCTGACAAATTTGGAAAAGTTTACCTGACAAGTTAGAAGTACAATGAACTGATTTAATTTAGTTAAGTTAACTTCGAATTTAAGTTAAGTCAACTAAAGTTAAGTTTTCTAAACTACATCCAATAAGTTCAGCAAACTAAAGTTAAGTTTTCTAAACTACATCCAATAAGTTCAGCCAACTAAAGTAGTGTTTTGAAACCTGCAGCAGTACCAAATAATTAATTACTACTAGAACATTAATTTGTAAAATACATTTGATTTTAAAAAAAAATTATGGAAAATTAACGATCACTGATACAATTTACAATAGTTAAGTCACCTTTATTTTTATAGCACTTTTTACAATACAGATTGTATCTAAGCAGCTTTACAGTGATAACATGAAAATAAGTTTGTTTCTAGAAGAAAATTGCGTCATCTTCCACCTTAAGTAAGGCAGATCAATAATATTGTTGAATATTAAATTTCCGCAACTAAGCAAGCCAAAAGCCAAGGCAACAGTGGCAAGGAACCAAAACTCCATCAGGTGACGTGACAGAATGGAGAAAAAAACCTTGGGAGAACCCAGGCTCAGTCGGGGCCAGTTCTCCTCTGGCCAAAGAACGAAGAGTGCATGATTATGATTCAGGCAGCATTACAGATCAGAAGTCAGATTGGATCAGAACATTCAGAATATTTATCCAGTTCCATCTGATTGGAAGTCGGAGTCACGCCGGTATGTAGACGAGTTTGTTGAGGATCAGTGCTGATGGCTGTCGTGTCGATGAGGCCTTCACAGGGCTGATGAGGCTGGAACTTCATGCGTTGAGGATGGGTCCAGGCGCAGGTCCACCACCTGATCTGGATACGGCCCGGATCCGGCTGACTTCAGTAAACCTTGGAATAAACAGAAAGACTAACATTAGCATAGATGCCATTATTCTTATGATGTAACAAGTACATCAGGTGTTATATACAATACAATTTTTTTTTCGCAATGAACTGCAATGAAATTGTAGAAAACAACCTCATGGAAAGGTGTTTTACACCTGTCTCAATGCATGTCTTGTGGATTAATTTGTTAAATAACATTAAACAAGATCAACCCACATTATTCAATATAGAAACATCCTTTGTTCCAAAAGAAACCGTTTAAACATTGTTAAACACATTAAAGACCTATGAATTGGCTTAAATGCCATTTTAATATCAACTAAGTTACCAATTATTTATGCTCTCAAGCTTCAACAAATTCATCAATTAAACTAAACACTCTAAAATGCCACTCCCACAACATACCAACACATAAAACATCCTGTTCACAACATTCCTTTCAAAAAGAAACTCTGAAAAGCATTAAAGGTGTTGTTCCAACCCCGTAAGACTTTCGTTCATCTTCGGAACACAAATTAAGATATTTTTGATGAAATCTGAGAGCTGGCTCACTCCTTCATAGACTGCTGGGTAATCGATGTCTGCCAGCCCAGAAAAGTTAGTAAAAACATCGTTACAATAGTCCAAGTGACTACAGTGGCTCAACCTTAAGTTTATCAAGCGACGAGAATACTTTTTGTGCAAAAAACCCCCCAGACTTTTTTCAACTATTCATTTTATTTTGTGTGGGCCTCTGAATGAGCTCATGAGAGCGCCACAACGCATGTGCGAGAACTGAGAAGATGACGCTTGCGATCATTTGATGGGAAAGTGTGAAAGGTAAGCCATTCATTTTGCGGCACTGGTAAGGCACTTTTACGTTTTCTTCTTGGTTTCTCACGATTTGGACATCCAGGAAATGCACACTTTAGAACCATTTAAAACACTACATTGAGACCCATCTGCGTCATCTTCTCAGTTCTCGCGCATGCATCGTGGTGCTCTTGTGAACTCACGTCAGAGGCCCACATGGAAGAAAATGAAGAGTTGAATAAAGTCATTATTTTTGTTTGTTTTTTGTGCACAAAAAGTATTCTCGTCGCTTGATAAACTTAAGGTTGAGCCACTGTAGTCACTTGGACTATTTTAACAATGTTTGTACTAACTTTTCTGGACCTGCAGAATGAAATTGCCTAGAAGCCTATGGAAGAGTGAGACAGCTCACAGATTTAATCAAAAATATCTTAATTTGTGCTCCAAAGATGAATGAAAGTCTTAACCCGGATTTTCACCAACTGCGGAACGGCTGCGGATCGGCTCCGCTGCGTGTCGGCTCTGTGCTCCATCATCCTTCAATACCCACCAGGTCCGGATTTGTTGCGGAATGGCTGCGGCCATGACTGACAGCTGAGGTCACAAGGACCCACGAGATCTCGCAAATTCACGTATATGATCGCGCGATATAAGTGCTGAATTGCTGCGGAGCTCTCCGGCATCCGGCAAAAATAGAAGCTCTGCGTATCTGTTCCAGAGGGCTGGAAACCTATTGACTCCACCGCCGTTCCGGAGTGGATCCGCAGCCGTTCCGCAGTTGGTGGAAATTAGGGGTTATGGGGTTGGAACAACATGAGGATGAGTAATTACAGAATTATTTTATAAGAAATGATTAATGCATGACAGAATTTTCATTTTTGGGTGAACTAACCCTATAATATTTTTGCTTTCAAATGCCTAAAACTTCAGACTACAGGTTTATAAACGATTCACATGATGAATTTAGGAAGATGGTTGAAATGTGTTCTCAAATTACAAGTGACTCAAACACCATCACTGAAACATGCAGTGTGTGTCAATCACAACCATTTCCCATATTAATAAAAACAGTCACATTTAAAAGTACAGATATAATAAGTTACTTATTACCCACATCAATTCAAATTGATAGTTAATTTTAAGAATTCCCAAAGATTACAGTGAAAACTCACCTGTATCTGGTGCAACTGTTATGTAGTGACTGAAGTAAAAAAAATCAGGTTGGTGAACAAGCTTTTAGTCAGCTTGACGGAACCTGTGAGTCAACACGAGGAAATACAATGAGATAATCTTCTATGTGCAAAACACTCTGATTCGAAATACACTCAATAATCTTAAATTCGTGACAACATCGTGAATAATTCATCCTATTATCATTTTCTTAAAACATGAACATAAGCGCGATGACATGGCACAAGATCCAAACTCCGAATAGTAACTTAATAATGAAAACATTCAAACCACAGACGTATTAATTGTACATCACCCATATCGATTCAATTTGACATTTACTTTTGTAATTCAAAGATTGTGGTCAAAACTTACCTATATCTGGCGCTCTGCAACTGAGTTGAATTGAAGTGACTGAGGTCAAAAAAATTCCGGTTGATGAACAAGCTTTTAGTCAAAGTACTTGACTGAACCTGTGAGTCAACACGAGAAAGTACAATGAGCGAATCTTCTATGGGCAGAAATACACTCAATAATCTTAAATTTGTGACAACATCGTGAGTAATTCACCCTGTATTATCAAGATTTCTTAAAACATGAACAAAAGCGCATCGAAATGTCGCGAGGCCGGCAAAATCCAAACACTGAATAGTAGCCCATGAAAACCGTGACATTTCAAACCACAGACGTATTACTTGATATTTATATCACCCATATCGATTCAATTTAACAGTTACTTTTTTTAATTCAAATATTTTGGTGAAAACTTACCTATATCTGGCGCTCTGCAACTGAGATGAAACTGAGGTAAAAAAAAAAATCCGGTCTGGTCCGGTTGGTGAACGAGCAGCTTTTAACTTGACTGAAGCTTGAACACAAGGAAGGAAGTAAAAAAAATCAGCGAATCTTCTATGTGCAAAAATACTCTGACTCGAAATGGATAATATAATTCTAAAACGAACTAAAAACTTGCATCCACTTTCACTTACTCTGTATCACTCCTTCTGAAGACACATAGCAGCTAAGGTCCAACAGGGAAAATCATCCAGTTTCCGCGGGCTTCTCGAAAATTCTCAGAGAGAAAAAAATGATTCACCGAATCATCTTGAGAGGTTCATTTTCATGAATCGCTCAGATCCGACCATGATGGATTGAATCTGACCATGAATAAAAACTGAAACAGCTAGACAAATTTTTTGTGTAATTTAATTAATTTAATTGTGCTCATAATTTTAAATAACAGTAATGTTTTTAATGTAGGCTAACGTTACACACTAAAATAAAATTGAAGTTTAGGTTTTAATGCAGTCTACCAGACAGCAAGATATATAGATAAATTAAGTTTAGTTTACTAAGTTTGGTTTACAAAGTAAATTTACTTCTATTAAAGTCATTTATACTTCATTAGAGTATAATTGAAGTAAAACCAGCAGAAAATTTAGTGCAGTTGTTTCAACTTACATTTATAAGTTAAAATAACAATTATACTTGTTAATTCAACAGAAAATCTAGTGCAGTTGTTTAAACATACATTTTTGAGTTAAAATAACAATTTAAGTTGTTCATTCAACTTTCAGTATAGTTGAGGACAAGAAAACTTACAATTTCTTGTTGTCTGGACAATCTAGTTATCTCTACTCACAAAAATAAGTTGAAATAACTAAATTGCAAAAATATTTTTTACAGTGTACGCTCTCTCTAGGTCATGGAATGCACGAAGACTCTGTTCCCCTATGATGTCCTTGAGGACACAGACCCCTCTATTGCTCCACTGAGGAAACATAATTGGTTTCTTCTCAATTAAAAGTGAGAGATAGGGGATTGAGCGAAGAATGTGTTTGGGATTTTGGCAAATCGGTGGACTTTATGCCATACCGTTAAAAGATAAGAGATTATTGGTCCAAAATCGCGTTTAACTATACTATGGGGTATATTTACAATATACCAGACTAGACAAACAATATGGATATGTTAAACGTTCTTCAATGGGACGCCATGACACCAAAATCTCTGGATTCGACCATATAGCAAGTGAGCGCAAAACAAAGCTCCAAGAATACCACTCAAAATTGGGCAAATTGACACCTCCTGATAATCTATGTCTTTGTAGAGTAGATGCTTTGATTCTGGGGTTTTTTCTATTCCATAAATAAGAACTAATGATTGAATGTAGCTTCTTCCAGTAACCACCCAGTGGAGCTAGGGGGGATCATACTGCTCACAAAATTAAAACGAGGCAATATGTTCATCTTAATGACTGAAAGTCTGGACTGAAAAGAAGTAGGGAACATCCCCCATCTATTCAGGTCACCCTCTACATTTTTTTGAACTTTATTATAGTTGTCAGCAGTTAACTGGTTGAGTGAGGGACTGATGGACACTCCTAGATATGTAAAACTACTAACAACTGGAATATTGAAAAGTGGTATCTGGTCATCCAGTCCCCCCAACAGCATTAAAGCCGATTTTGTCCAGTTTATTTTATAGCCTGAAATACTGCTGAAGTTCTCAAAAATTTTAAGAAGATGTGGAAGGGATTTAGAAGGATTTTTTGTAAAAATTAAAATGTCATCAGCATACAAAGAGATGCAATGCGGTGTGTCTTGAATAATAATTGGTTCTAAAGCCTCCGACTGCCATATTGCCTGGGCAACAGGTTCCAAAGATAAAGAAAATAAAAGTGGAGATAGGGGGCAACCCTGACGGGACGATCTTGTAACTGGAAACCTAGCTGAGCAGTTGCTGCCCGTTATAACGACTGCAGAGGGGTTAATATACAATAACTTTATCATGGAGATAAAGCCATCACTAAAACCCATGATTTGGAGGACAGACCACAAGTAACACCATTCCAGACGATCAAAAGCCTTCTCAGCATCTAATGAAAGAATGGCATTTTGATCTTCTGAGTTAGAGGCAAAATCTATAATGTGAAGCAAGCGACGGACATTATCTGATGCTAGCCTAGATTTGATAAACACAGTTTGGTCATGATGAACTAAATGGGGCATGTAGCGCTCTAAACCTGTAGCTAAGACCTTAGCGTAAAGCTTGACTTCACAGTTCAGAAGACTTAGAGGCCTATAGGAGGAACAGTCATGAGATGGCTTGTCCTTCTTAAGTAATAGAGATATTATTGCGATATTTGAACTGGCAGAAAAGGAGCCTTTGTTAATAGAGAAATTAAGCATATTCAGCAATAGAGGTCCAAGCTGGGGCCAATAGGCCTCAAACAGTTCTGGTGGTATTCCGTCCAGGCCCGGTTCATCAACTAGTTTCTGTCGCTTACAGATGTTTTCTGGAGAGGGATTACTTAACATTTCATCTTCAAGAGCTGCGATTTCAGACTCCAAGCAGTTTATACAATGTTTTTTAGATGTATTGAGATAGGATGCAAAAGATATAGTTTTATTCCTAATGCACCCTTTAACCGCATCCCATAGCACTCGTGGATCATCAACTGATGGGCCATTTATTTTAATAAATTCCTCCAACTCAGCCTCCAGCTCGCTTATAAATATATCATTCCGGAGCAAAGATGTGTTAAAACACCAACGAACTGCCCTAGATTGACCAGCTCTTAATGAGAAACTACATAAAACAGCCCTATGATCGGATAAAGCTATTGGGGTCATTTCAGTGTTGCAAATGTCATTGAAAAGAGTTTTGGATGAAAAGATGTAGTCTATTCTTGAGAAAGATTTATGACCAGATGAAAAAAAAAGAAAATTCTCTGGAAGAAGGGTTCATCATTCGCCATGTATCAGTCACTCCATAGTCAGTAGACAATTTTTTCAATGCAATAGATGCCAATCGCTGATCTCTGCTTTCTGTTACCCCTGTTCTATCAATATCATGAAGCCATACAGCATTAAAGTCACCACCTATTAAAAGCTGGTAATCTGGAAGATCTGTTAATGTAGAAGCCAATGAATTATAAAAGCAATTTGAAGAAGCAATTTGGAGCGTAAACGCTCATCAATGCAATTTTAATACCATTGTAAGCTATTTTACAAAAAGTAATTCGTCCATCCTCAGATCCCCCTGTGCCCAGAATGGTATAATTTAACTTACGTTTTGCAGCTATAAATACACCTTTGCTCTTCTTGGTGTAACAAGAGGAAGCAACCACTTGATAGTACTTATTCTTAAATCTATGTACATCAGCTTCAAGTAAATGTGGCTCGTGAATAAAAGCAAAGTGGATATTCTTTCTAAAAAGAAACTTCAGAGCGCTTCTGGGGAGAATTAAGGCCTCGTGCATTCCATGACATAACATTGATACTACTCATGTTTATTCATGTTGTAGTTTTGCATATAAATATAATGGAACCAGACAAAAACAATATTTGGTAAGGAACAAAGTAGTTTTGCATATAAATATAAAAGAACCAGACAAAAACAATATTTGGTAAGGAACAAAGTTTTGGTAAGGTCAATGCCTGGGTCGGCATCAACAGATTAAATACACAGACAGACAAGCTAAACAAGATAACAAGGGGGCGTGGCTAATGAAAAACACCTGGGAAAACTAATCAACATAACGGGGAACTGCTAAACATAGAATGAGACAGGGGAACACAGACATGAATCGTGACACCCACCCTCCCAAAAAATATACCAGTCATCTTGGTAAAACAGTCACAGCCCCCCCACCCTCCAACAAAATATAAAGTTTGCCTTTTATGCTGCGGGTCAGAACGCCATTCCTGATTAAGCAAACTAATAATTATCCTCGAGCCATTTTAATCATAGCACTTAACAGAGTAGCTTGCTGTTCGCTAAACATGGCCAAAAAGTGCTAATAAATGTGACTATAAAAAATAACAACATATGCACAGCTCATATCAAAGTATAATACAAAAAAGAAAACAAGCAAACAAAGAGATGCACCATGTAGCTCAGCCTGAGCGGTTCTCAGAAACTTTTGTTGGAATGAAGCCAAACTAATTGAGATGGAGGACAGAGCACGCCGGGATAACCTGCTTGTATTCAACCTCAAAGAAGGAGCTGAAGGGGCGAACGCCCGCGCCTACCTGATGGAGAAGATTGCGGGGTGGTTCCTTGCCCTCGAACCCTCTCTGCCTGAGCTGATGAGGTGCCACCGCCTTGGGAAACCTCCCCCGCATGGTTCTGTAAAGGCACGTCCTCGTCCGCTTATGATTAAGTGCCTCCGTTTCACGGATCGAGACCGCCTGCTTGGTGAGGCGAGGAAAAGCCCTCCTGAGGTAGATGGCGACCTGTTGACATTTACTGCAGACTACAGCGAGGCTACAACAAGATGTTGGAAGCCGTGCTATAAGATCATGTACGAGGCTCGTTCCCATGGATTCAAGGCTTTTCTTCTTTACCCAGCTACAATCAAGCTCTCGCGGGGTAAAGACATTACCCTGCGAGAGTTTGTAGTTTGTAGGTTCTTTAAACATAAGGCGGACGATTTTTCCACATTGGCAGTACGCTCTCGAAGGTTCACTGATTCCGTACGAATGATCCTTATCTCTTCCGTATGCCGCGAAAGAGTTGCGTGCATATTGTCAATTCGTTTCTCAAGTCTATTGAAACGAGCTTCTGATTTCTCGTCGGCCTCATTAAAGTATTTCGCCATGGTCACCTCCATTGCTTTCACCAGAGCCGCGTTTTGCACGCCGAGCTCTCCCTGAAGTTCATCCATCACGCTTCTCTGAGCAGCAATAGTTTGTCTTGTTTTTCGCATTTACTCCTGGCTGTGCTTTGTAAAGTTAAAGTTCATTCATAAAGAGTGGAGAACTGACCGTACAGACAATAAATTATCTTAAGTTTGTGGAAGGTGGACGCCGAGGTATACTATGCTGCCGCCATGACACCGGAAACAGTCCCCAGCTAACCCAAAGTCCTCTTTTCTGATGAAAGCAAATTTTGCATCTCATTTGGAAACCAAGGTCCCAGAGTCTGGAGGAAGAATGGAGAGGCACACAATCCAAGATGCTTGAAGTCCAGTGTGAAGTTTCCACAGTCTGTGTTGGTTTGGGGAGCCATGTCATCGGCTGGTGTTGGCCCACTGTGCTGTCCACTCAACGCAGCCATCTACCAGGACATTTTCAGAGCACTTCATGCTTCCTTCAGCAGACAAGCTTTATGGAGATGCTGACTTCATTTTCCAGCAGGATTTGCACCTGCCCACACTGCCAAAAGAACCAAAACCTGGTTCAATGACCATGGTATTACAGTGTAATTACTGTGTGATTTTATGTAATATTCTAATTTTCTGGGATTTTGATTTCGTGGGTTTCATAAGCTGTAAGCCATAATCATCAAAATTATAACAAATAAAGGCTTGAAATATCTCACTTTGCATGTAATGAGTCTATATAATATATTAGTTTCACCTGTTAAGTTGAATTCTTGAAATAAATCAACTTTTTGATGATATTCTAATTTTATGACCAGCACCTGTATATATATTATGTTTTGTCAAAATAAAGTCATCAACCATGTCATTATAGTGATTATTCAGCCATGTTATTATAGTGTTTGTTCCAATGTAGGCTATATTCAAACTAATTTGAAATACGTATGATAAAATGTATACTTTAGTTTTTACAAAGAAAGATTACACTTGAAATATTGTTAACATTTTAATTGTTGTTGTAACTGTAACCTTTTTAATAAAATAGCAAAGAATATATTTACAAGGTAGATGTAAACAAAATCTTAAAAGGTCAATATAAGCCTTCTCTTTAAATTATTTTTATTGTGTTTTATTAGTGACAAATTTGAGGAGAGGATACATATTCTAAAACTTTCTGAAAATACAGTATGAGAATTAACTGCACAATTACTAGAAATGTTTACCTTGGATATTATACAGTTTGCAAGCAAAAATACAAGTGGAAAAATACACATTTTTTTTAGATGTTTTCAACTGTGAACTATATATATATATATATATATATATATATATTGTCCTTGCATTCTTTCTTGTGGCTCAGTGACACACCTGAATAAAAGGCTCATTATGCAGCTCATTATGTGGGTCATTATGCGGGTCATTGTCTTCTCAGGTGTGAACCACTTTATTATTAATGATCAATCACGCCCCCACGCATATTGCCTTTCCAAACAAAAAGTGCCTTACAAAATTTAAATCAATGTATTGTTTTATGTGAATGATTAGGCAGGATGATTTTCAGATCATTTTGAAGCAAAAACTCTAGGCGACAACATCCATTAGTCAAAAGTCTTGTAGATACATATTTAGTATGTGTTTTGTTAGCCTGGGTTTCCCCATACTGCCTTGCTCGCAGCACGATTTTATTCACGCTGCTAGGCAGTCTGGACACCATGGACAGTGGCGGAGCCAGAGGGGGGTCCGGGGTGGCACTGGACACCCCTGACATGCGATTGGCCACCCCGGGTGCCACCCCAAAATTTTATTTGCTACTGGCAGTTGCTGATGCTGATTTAAAAAAAAAAAAATTACATTCGCCGGCAGCGCGGCGCGCGCGCAGTTTTCAAACGGACGAGCAGAGGACGAGAGATGGTTGCAAGATACCGAACTTCACCGAATAAGAAAACATCATATTTGAAGTAAGTTTTTAAGGTTTAGCATCAGGGTGGTTTGCTCCGAATAGCCTACATTAGGCCTAATACACGCATATGCAGTAGCCTACCTTGCCGTGTGTACGTTACAGTCTACAAATGTTCTAGCTAATGTGAGGATAGGAGGTCAAAACGCAGGCAAAGAAGAGCAGAAACAAGTGATATAATGCGATCACTATAGGACTATGAAGCTTTATGGGTGTAGGGTGTTGATGGACTCGATCTACTGTGTTTTGATCATCATTATGAATCTGATCTAGATGTAGTCTTTGATAAAAATGCGATTTTCTCAGCTTTTTGCTCATGTTGCTTTTTATGAAACTTGCCAACATTCAAGTGTTGATAAAAAAAGACGCACAAAGCTAGAATAAAACAATTTTTTGTCTGTTCATTCTTTTGGTATGTTCAGATATTCATACAACAAAATATTCTGGGGTGCCATGAAATTGTGAAAATTACCAAAAACACCATTTTTTTTTATAGGCTACTGCGAGAAAGAGTTAAGATAAAAATGTTGGTAATTGGTTGATGATTAGAATATAAATATGATTGGAATCATATTTTAAATTTGTCATATTTTTGAACAGGGTCAATTAAACATGAAAAGAAAGGGAGAGATATCAGAGTACTTTTTAAATAAGCACAAACATAGTCCAGTCATTTTATGAAAAAAGGTTGAACAAATTGCAACAGAAGCAAACTCAAATAATTTTGTATCCTCAATATGTCCTGAGTAAGGAAAAAAAGTCTAGAAGAATCCCATTAGGGGAAAGTTTCGAAAACTGTTTCTGGGGATTCACTTTTTATTTTACCTTTTGTCCTTTGCATTCTCCTTACCATTGTCTCCTGTTCTTCCCTCAGACTCGTCCCCCAGAAACAGTCCCAGACCCAGTCCCAAACCCAATCTCTTGCTTCTGTTGAGTTTGCTTCTGTTGCAATTTGTTCAAGGTTGACTCCCATTTTGGCTTAAAATGACTAACAGGCAGATCAGGTGCAAACAGACCCCAGCCCTTGCATCACCACTGGCTAGTCAGAGTCAGTGTGGTCAGACTTCAGGACCAGCAACAGGTCAGAGCATCTACCAGACACAGGCAGTCAATCACATACCCAATTCAGGAATTTAAGTTGAGATGATTTTGCCAGATTAAAAGGATAGTTCACCCAAAAATGAACACAAAAAAAAAATTATATTTAGAAAGAATAATTATAAATTATTATAAAGAAAGAATTATGTTGTATTAAATCTTCCTAGGATAAGATTTTATATTGATGGGCAATACAATTGTTTACATTTTTCAAGTACAATTAAAAAAACTGTTAAAGTTTTTTTGTAAATAAACGCAGCAGTACATAACAGACACATGCTACGGTATCTTATCTCCTTGGTGCTTAAGCTTTGTTTTCTGCAAATATTTTGGATGTTCAACACTTATAGACACAAACAGAGTGACCCAATTCCTTCCATAAGCTTTTCCACTGTGTGTGTGTGTGTGTGTGTACTGTGTACCCCCGAAAGTAGCAGTGGCCACCCCCTGGCCACCCCATGTATAAAACTCTAGTTCCGCCACTGACCATGGACCAGATTTTCCCCTGAAAAAGGGAACCAATCACAGAACGGGGAGGGAGCAGCAAGACGATGACGACACCGAAGCAGTTTGTTTATATCTATGGATCCAACATGGCATCAGACTCGACGTTACCTTCTACCCTCATGTTTATCCTGCACAAACGGTAATATTCGCTAAACGCCATCGTGTACAAATAAATCTTTGACCCATCGTCTTTTTCCTCGTTGAATTTCTGTCACTCTACATACGTCATCTGGTATAATTGAAGCGATTGGCTATGAGCTACGTACAGGCGCATTTGATAGACATTCATAGCGCCCAATAAACGGCTCTGGGCATTCGTAAACCACGCCTCAAATACGAGAAAATGAACACGTGGTTCCCAGACCAAGTCTCAAATGAGACTTGGTCTGACGTTAGCCAGGCTAGTGTTTTGTGGCCTTATTTCAGAAACTTTCATTTTTTATTTTTTCAATAACCATGCATAAACATTATTCTCTCAAAAATACAAACATACATGTTGCTCACATATTATGGTAGCCCTGTTTGTGCTAAATAGAGTGTAATTACACCTTTGCCATTAACATGTTTATAAGCAACTGAAAAAAGCACAAATGTCAGGGCATGTCAAAACATCTCAAGGACCCCAAAAACACCTTAGACCCCAGAGGGTTAAAGTTTCTAACTCTCAAGACGTTGTTCTTCCTGTCTATTACCTCTCTTAAAAGGATAGGAGATTTACAAGCTTTGTCGGTTGCCCCTTCGTGCTTGGACTTTGCACCTGGCATGGTAAATGAGAAAACGGTGCAATTTTTGCCTTTCATTTTTTGTCTCATAAAAAAACCTAAAAAAAAACAATAATTTAGCATGATTTTTTATTTTTTTAGGATACAATGATTGGCAGTAATTTTCAGTTCACCCACAATGGGGGAAATATCATGAATATGTGTCCACCCTGGAACAGTTTCTCACAGGAACTGAATATTTTACAACACCGGCTTAACAACCTCTGTCTCCGCCTGCTACAGTAGCCATGCCCCAAACTCTCGCTATCCACCTTAATTTGCAACATGGAAGTAAGCAATTTTCTGTAAATGTGTGAACTCCAAAATCATTTCATGCTGTAAGTAAATAGCTAGAAGAATAACAAAATGTAGGAAATTGTACAATAATTTGTGCTACACACCAGTGTGTTTACGACAGTAGATAATATGATAACAAATAATGTAATAAATTAAAGCAGTTAATATTAATATTAATCAATGAACATTTTAAACAGGGTTAGGAGAATGTATTTTAACATGAACAAATCTTATAACACCTTTATAAACATAAATTTAGATAGGGAAATTATCAAATGATGGGAAGGCGACATTGTGTTTTCCAGAGATGCCCACTTAGCACCGCCTGCTCTTTTAAAGTAACACCCCACACAATCATCATCATAAATTAGCAAGCAGAACGGGTGAGTGGGTCAGAAAGAGAGAGATGTGGATCACCCTAAACATCTGCCTGTATCTGTCTTTTAACTGCATTTCTGCAGCATCAATCATCAGATCTGGTACCTGTCAGCTCCAGGGACGCTTCAAGTTGAATGGAATGTACCAGGATGGAGATGTTATACTTGGAGGCTTGTTTGAAGTTCATTTTTTCACAGTGTTCCCAGAGCTGAGCTTCAGAACAGAGCCAGAACCACCATATTGTGAAAAGTGAGTCTGGGTCCAGAATGACTACATAACTATAAAAGAAGAGAAAATGAATTTAAAAAAAAATAATAATAAAAATAATAAATAGGAAATATGACTGTTTTTGTCAAATAATGTGTAGACAGCAATGATGCTAACATGCCAACATTTTTTTTTTTATTAATACTACTTTACATCTAAAAAAAAAAAAAAAAAAAAAAAAAAAAGTAAGTGTGCACAATAGGAGGGTTCCATGAGATGTATTTGGAATGTATTGATGCTTAATTCATAAGTTAGTTATTAGCTTTTTTGTATCACTTTATTATAATAAGTTCTCTTATTTTTTTTCTTCTGTTTTTTTTTTTTTTTCTTAGATTTGATATGGAAAGCTTCCAGCAGGCACAGACCATGGTTTTTGCTATAAAGGAGATCAATAAGAATCCAAATCTGCTGCCTAACATCACTCTTGGCTACCATCTTTATGACAACTGTGTGATGCTAGGAATGGCATTTCGGGCTGCCATAACCCTGGTTAGTGGGACAGAGGATTCCTTCTCCAACCTAAACTGCACTGGCCCTCCTCCGGTGATTGGGATTGTGGGGGATCCAGGATCAACTCCATCCATTGCGATTTCCAGTGTTCTGGGGCTGTTTCGAGTACCTATAGTAAGATGGGATGAAAAAAGTAAAATTGCACTAGATGCATATTTTTTGCACTTTTCTTTTATAAGTTCTTTTTAGCCATATATATCCTAATCTATTTATTGTAACACTTTATTTCTCATCTGTATTTGTATGTTGATCATAACTCAATTTCTCTTTTTCATGCCTTTGCTCGATCTTTCCTAATTAGGTTAGTCACTACGCCACCTGCTCCTGTTTGAGTGACAGGAAAAAGTACCCCTCTTTCTTCAGAACTATTCCTAGTGATGCCTTCCAGGTGTGGGCTATGGTTCAGATCTTGAGGCATTTTGGATGGACCTGGGTTGGTTTCCTCTACAGTGATGACGACTACGGAATCTATGCTTCTGTGTCCTTCCAGCAGGAAATGCAGCAGTTTGGAAGTTGTGTTGCTTTTTCTGAAATCCTGCCCCATGATAATAACCCCAAAGATATTCAACGTATAATGGGAGTGATTCAGGCCTCTACAGCAAGAGTGGTGGTTGTTTTTTCTACTTCATCCTATCTTATGAATTTGATGGATGAGGTGGTGTTGCAAAACCTGACAGGCAGACAGTGGATTGCAAGTGAAGCTTGGGCCACTTCACCTGTGTTTCACAGTCCACGTTTCCTACCCTTCCTAGGGGGCACACTGGGCATTGCCATTAGGCGTGGAGAGATCCAGACACTTAAAGACTTTCTGCTACGTCTCTGTCCCAGCAATGATCCAAGAAATAATATGTTGAGGATCTTCTGGGAGAACATGTTCAGGTGCAGTTTTGAAACTGGAGGTAAAAAGACAGATGGTGAGCAAGTGAAAAAGGTGTGTACAGGACAGGAGGATCTAAACACCACGGACACATCATACACTGATGTTTCAGGGTTGAGGGCAGCTTATAATGTGTATAAGGCAGTTTATGCCCTGGCACATGCGCTTCATGACCTGATGCAGTGTGATGAGGGGAGAGGACCATTTGGTGGGAACAGCTGTGCCAACATAATCAACCTAAAACCCTGGCAGGTAAGACCCACAGGTATACTGCAGATTATCTCCAGGCATATAGAAGAGCTCATGTGGAAAAGCGAAAAATATGTGCTCTATATTAATTCATTTTTCAGATATTTTAATAAATCTGATATTGTCACAATAATATTGGTCTTTGTTAGTTACAGAAGATATATTTTTATTTATATTATATTATTTGAAAGCAAAACGATTCAAATTTTTAAAAACATCAGTCAATCAAGCATTTTTATCAGAACTTTGGTAATTAAAAGTAAAGTGTGGCAATCATGTATGAATGTATATTTGTTATTTTAACTATACAGCTGGTTCACTACCTACAGCAAGTGAACTTCACCACAGGCTTTGGGGATCATGTGTCATTTGATAAGAATGGAGATGCTCTGGCCATCTATGATGTGTTGAACTGGCAGCCAAACTCTGATGGATCAATAAGAGTCCAAACAGTTGGTGTAGTAAATGAAGGGGCAGCAACAGGGAAGGTGCTCACACTGGATGAGGATGCATTATACTGGAATTTTCAGATGAAAAAAGTATATATATATACACATTCATTCTTACATTTCTGGCATACTGTAGAACAATGGTTTCCAAATGCCTCATGGAAATACTACAGTATACTGAGCATTCACTCTATTCATAAATAACAACATATTCTGTACCATGACAGCCCCCACATTCTGTGTGCAGTGAGAGCTGCCCCCCAGGGACCAGACAAGCCATGAGGAAAGGTCTTCCTGTCTGCTGTTTTGACTGCCTGCCATGCGGAGATGGAGAGATTTCTAATACAACAGGTGATGAGATTTTTGTTGGTAGATATAATTTAAAAATATTTTCCTCATAACTACTTACCTTATCTAATTTTCTTATTCACAGATGCTTTTGAGTGCACAATGTGTCCAGATGAGTTTTGGTCCAATCCAGATAAGGATCGGTGTGTCCCTAAAGAAGTAGAGTTTCTGTCCTATGAGGAACCTCTGGGCATCTCTCTGACAACTGCTTCCCTACTTGGCACCTGGTTCTGCGCTCTTGTGATGGTCATCTTTGCACATCATCGTAACACTCCCATAGTACGCACTAACAATTCAGAGCTCAGCTTCCTGCTGCTGTTGTCACTCAAACTGTGTTTCCTGTGTGTGCTACTGTTCATTGGTCAGCCACAGTTGTGGACGTGTCAGTTAAGACATGCTGTGTTTGGCATAAGCTTTGTCCTGTGCGTCTCCAGCATCCTGGTCAAGACTATGGTAGTCATAGCTGTGTTCAAGTCATCTCGGCCAGAAGGCAAAGGAGCAATGAAATGGTTTGGAGCAGCTCAACAAAGATGCACAGTTCTGGTCCTAACAGCCCTCCAGGTTGTGATATGTGCAGTCTGGCTATCAACTGCCTCTCCAACACCCCATAAAAACAACCAGTATCTTCGATCTAAAATAGTATATGAATGTGCTATTGGCTCAGTGACTGGTTTTTCTATGCTGCTGGGATACATTGGACTGTTGGCCACAGTAAGCTTCATGTTAGCCTTCCTGGCGAGAAACCTTCCAGATAATTTTAATGAAGCAAAGTTTATCACTTTCAGCATGTTGATCTTCTGTGCTGTGTGGATTGCATTTATTCCGGCATATGTGAGCTCACCAGGGAAATATGCAGTGGCTGTAGAGATATTTGCCATTTTAGCTTCCAGTTTTGGATTACTGGTGGCCATATTTGCCCCAAAGTGCTACATCATTATTTTACATCCAGAAAGAAACACTAAAAAAGCCATCATGGGAAGAGAAGCACAAAAGAGATAGTTTTATATTTTTCTGATGTTTGTGTAAAAAAAAAAAAAATAATATTGAAATGCCTGCTGTTTTGTAGAATTATAATTATTAACTTACAAGTTATTCTTTCACTTGCTTTAAATTACACTGATTATTAATTTGTCAGATTTTATACATTTACATCCTTCACATGTTGCTTGTAAAATTGTAACACGCAAGTTTGCAGTTTGAAGTGAATTCATTATTTATTGAGACGTTTTATTGAAATACAGTATATTTCCAGGTTTATCAAATATATACACTTGATTTAATAAATGAATGAGGAGAAAAGACTCTTTGCCAAAACAGCTTGATTTTGATTATAGAGAGAAATCAACAAAGTTCTCACATGATTCATTTAAAGAAATGCTTTAAAAATATTCATTTCATGACTTCAAGTCATAAAGTCATTAATGTGGTCATGTTAAATTAATATATTTTGTTTAAAAAACATGATTTATTATTTTGATTTTAAAATTATTTTTATATAGGGCAGAACATATATAGGGATGTTTATTATTATTATTTTAATGTCTTGGCTCCTATTTTATCCTATATTACCTGATGGAGGGAATGTCAATATAGTGACACTAGGGGTTGCACTTGCTATTGCAACCTCCATTCCCTGATGGAGGGAATGTTGATTTAGTGACACTAGGGGTTGCACTTGGGAGCCCCAAACACATCTGATGCTTAAGAAAAACCAATGAGAATTGTTGAGTGGAATTTGCATGCCACTGCCCCAGACATACGGGTATAAAAGGAGATGGCTTGCTCCACTCATTCAGGTTTGTGCAGAGGAGCCAAAACAGTGTCCTGGCCATTTCAGCGAGTAGTTCAGTGTTGTGGCAGGGGGGAAACAACGTCTTATTCCCTCCATCAGGGAACGGAGGTTACAATAGTTAACAAGATGTTCCCTATCTGTCACTCACTTCGGTGTTGTGTCGATGTAGTGACACTAGGGTCCCCTATACAAAATGGCACAACCATCTAAACTGTGTTTCGAGGTTCGGCAGTGCCGCTGCAGCAGGTTACAGCGTGCCTAATAGCAGGTGCACTCAGGCCAACTCATAACCTTCTCAACGCCTAAGTAAGTTGCCATAGTGCCCCGTACCACGATGGAAATAGGTTGCTTCAGCAGTTTTCTTGATCTTTTCTGTTTTTTGTTTTTTTTTTACTTTTCTTTTCTTTAAAGGATAAATAAACTTACAGATGTGCAGACCAGGAGTTTGCAATGGGGAAGTGTTCTATTTCCTATGCAGAAAAAATGACACTACAGAGACCACATCCTGTCCACAGGGAGATAAACATGTGGAGAATACATCACATGAACTTACCAACCAGATAGTGCCACATATGGAAAGAAGTCTCTGTGTTGTGTTCTAACTGAGAAGAGAGAATTAACGTCCACTGTGTCGTGATATACTGCAATATCAGCCATGTACACCTTCAGAGTGGAGGGGGAAAAGAAGGAAAGTATTGACCCAATAGCATTTCTCTGAGGGTCTTCACCTCAGGAAGAGTACCAACTAGTGAAAAGATGCCACTTCAAAGCATACAGCTTCCTTGTAGAGATTCCTGGTGATAGTCCACTCACTTCTTCCGCATCCTCTCCAGCAGCCAGACGTGGAGGTTCTAGAGGTCTGTGTGCGGGTGCCAAATCGTTACCTGTCTCTGAGAAAGAAGGTCCTTCTTCAGAGGAATTCGCCAGGGAGGGACTGTTGCAAGAAGCATGAGCTCTGTCGAACCAAGTCCGGGTGGGACAGTAAGAATGCAACTAGCAAGACTTGTTCTCTGTCCTCCCTAGCCTTGCACAGTATCTGCCCAATCAGACACACTGGGGCGAACACATACCTGTGCAAACCCTGGGTCCAGCTGTGTGCTAGGAGATTCAACCAATCAGAGACCACCAGTATGACCCCAAACATTTATAGAGTGATTGTATAAAAAAAAAAATAACAATAATATATATTATATATCATTTATATCGTTTACTTCTCACCTCCACGTGTATGCTGTTTTTTGGGGGATACAGTGGGGGAAATAATTATTTGATCCCCTGCTGATTTTGTAAGTTCGCCCACTTACAAAGAAAAGAAGGGTCTATCATTTTTATGGTAGGTTTATTTTAACGGATAGAGAAAGAATATTAACCAAAAAATCCAGAAAAACACACATAACGGTTGTAAATTAATTTGTATTTGATTGAGTGAAATAAATATTTGATCCTGTTATGGAAAATTTAGATTTTCATTGATTTGCAGTAATGATTTTCATTGACTTTCAGTAAAACATTGAAATGACCTTCTATACGTGGTCTACGTGGTAAAACTGATGTGTATGTGTTTCTCTTAATGCTGGGTAACAGGTGGGACGTCAGGAGGCGGCAGAATGAGAAGGGACCTCTGACTTCTAGGGTCAGAGGTCGTCCAATTTAGAACTTGTGAGTTTGTAAGAACAAACTTAGCAGTATTAGAAAACTAGCAGGGAAGCCTCTCCTTGTTTAGATAAGGGCCTGTAAGCAAAAGACCTTGAAAGCAGTATAAAGACTCCTCTGCCCTCCCTCTCGTCGTCACACTTGTTTCACAGACTGTACTGGTGACTTCTGTGTGGCAACTGGGCCTTCTTGCAAGAATAAAATACTTTTTAATGATCATTTGAATTTCAGAGTGTCTCTTACGCAGTTGATGATTGTTTAATGAATTTTTGCCACAACAATCCCCAACCAACCAGCAAGAATTTTGCCTCCCACAGATTGGTTATGTGCCCATGTGGAACACAGATTAGTCCTGTCACTTTAAGAAAGTACTCCTAATGTCCTAATGTCAGTGGACACCTGTCCACAGAATCTGTATCTTCCATTCCAACCTCTCCACCACCATGGGCAAGACCAAAGAGCTGTCAAACGTCAGGGACCAGATTGTAGACCTGCACAAGGCTGGAATAGGCTACAAGATTGAAGAAAGATAGGCTACAAGCAAGAAGCTTAGAGAGAAGGCGACTTGTTGGTGTGATTATTCGGAAATGGAAGAAATACAAAATGAAAAATAAAGTCAATGAGTCAGCCCAGAACTACACGGGAGGAGCTTGTTAATGATCTCAAGGCAGTTGGGACCACAGTCACCAAGCAAACAATTGGTAAGACACTACACTGCAATGGATTGAAATCCTGCAGCGCCCGCAAGGTTCACCTGCTCAAGAAGTCACATGTACAGGCCCGTCTGAAGTTTGCCAATGAACATCTAATGATTCAGAGGAGGCTTGGGGGGAAGTGATGTGGTCAGATGAGACCAAAATCGAACTCTTTGGCATCAACTCAACTCCCCAAGTTTGGAAGGAGAGAAATGCTGACTATGACCATAAGAACACTATCCCTACAGTCAAGCACTGAGGTGGAAACATTATGCTTTTTGGCTGTTTCTCTGCTAAGGGTACAGGATGACTTCACTGTATTGAGGGGCCAATGGAGAACGAGAACCTCCTCCCTTCAGCCAAAACACTGAAGATGGGTCGTGGATGGGTCTTCCAGCATGACAATGATCCAAAACATACCTCTAAGGCAACAAAGGAGTGGCTCAAGAAGAAGCACATTAAGGTCATGGAGTGGCCTAGCCAGTCTCCAGACCTTAATCCTACTGAAAATCTGTGGAGGGAGCCGAAACTTTGAGTTGCCAAGCAACAGCCAAGAAACCTTAAGGATTTAGAGAATATCTGTAAAGAGGATTCCTCAAAATCCCTCCTGAGATGTGTGCAAACCTGGTGACCAATTACAAGAAACGTCTTACCTCTGTGCTCGCCAACAAAGGTTTCTCCACAAGTACTAATGCATGTTTTGCTTGGGGATCAAATACTTATTTCACTCACTGAAATGCAAATCAATTTATAACCTTTATATAATGTGTTTTTTCTGTATTTTTTGGTTGATATTCTGTCTCTATATCTAATAAACCTACCATAAAAATTATAGACCCTTCATTTCTTTGAAAGTGGGCGAAATTACAAAATCAGCAGGGGATCAAGGGGATTTTTATTTATTTATTTATTTATTTTTTACATATTTACCGCAAAATTCCTCAACTACACCATTAACATGCATAAGAAATATAAAATATTTATGAGAAAAAAAAAACGTAGTTTCTGGATATGATCTAGGTGTTAGGGGCAGAATTCTGCCATCTGCTGGTTAAAGAAACATCTTTAGAAAATGAAAAAAGTGTAATAACCATACACATCCAGCAGAGACCCATTCATTTTTCTGGATGTGGCTAACAGCTTTAGTAATGTATATTTTGTGAATAAATATATTTAAACATCATAAAATACATTGTAACGAATACGACTCTGGGTAAATATGAATAAGCTCAAGAATATGGGGAATCTTGGGAATATTAATATTTATGACTCATGGTCATAATTCATAAGTCGCATGTACATTTATTTTATCAATTATCGAGAATACCTTGTCCTGTAACTGGTTTGACCAACCTTTAACTCGGCCAGCGAGTAGATGTAAGGTCAGTACAGTTAAGAAGGGGTATTCACAAACTCCACTAAAGTTTAGGTTCTGGCCACGAACATTAAACTTTATTGAGTTTATTAATTAAAACTACTGAATGTAGTCTAATATCGAGCTTGTAGCTTAAGATCTTTTGTTTCATTGACTTTAGAATGGTGGGCTTTCAAATACAGAGACAGTGAAAAGTATTTATGAATTTTAATAAATGCAAAACTAGAGATTATATGAGCTACGAATATAAACGTACGTAAAAATGCAAACAATAAACAAACAAACATATAACCAAACAATAACATAAGTGATCAGAATGAAATTAAATGAAAGAAAGAAATAAAAGAGAATAAAGAGAAGAGAAAAGCTAGTAATTATTACATACAGAAACCTAAGTTCGCGAGACAACCTGGAAAGCAGTTTTATCAGATAAGGTTACCGTCACTTGCACGTTTGTTCTCTGTTCGGCGCGAGGCTGAGGCAGGACAAGAGGTGTCGATCCTGTTTCTGTTGCGTCTTCAGGTGCCGCGAAGTTTAAAGGCTCACTGGATGTAACATTACCGAGAAAGTTCGTCTTCCGTGCGGAAGAGGTTGCAAAGCTTGGTTGCAAAGACGGCAGGCTTTTACATGACGCGGGCCATGTGTCCCAGAGGCCGAGGCGAGGGCCTGTCCAACCGGAGCAGCGCTGCACGTGGAGAAGGAGGAGGAGGAGGTCAAGCAGGATCGATGAGAGAAGAGAGGTCGAAGAAGGAAGAGAGTGTGATGAGGGGGTTTCTGCCTTTTAACAAACATCTGTTTACGCCTTCTCTTGGAACGACAGCGAATCAGATTGTCTTTTCTGAAGCGGGAAAATTCTCTTTGTGTGAAGAAGAAAACGCCTACTTTCACCATATGTTTTATGAGAGAAAGAATTCATATTTCTTCTTAAGATTGTACACCTGGAACAATACATCTTACTGTAATACTATGTGCGGGACTGGTTGAATTAAAACAGGACGGTCAGACAGATACCAAGAATTACAGGTAGATATTGGACACACATAACATTATGTTCATATGCCTCATTACACACAAATAAAGCTTGATTAAACACACAATAAAATTGTCAGTGTTTCCGTTATGGCAAACGACGACACTTTGAGAAACATAGGAATACATATCAAACATCTTAGGGAGTTTTCTCTGAAGAGTTTCATGTATGTTAAGGTGTTGGAATGTTGGCTTTACAAGAGGAACTGGATGAGATGCCGTCTTGAGGTCATAAAAGTTTATGACCAGGTTCGAGTTACAAGACACTATGGAGTGATTTTCTTTCAATGAATCTTCGGAATTAAAGATTTTACTCTAGCAAACCACACCTCTATTATAAATTTGTAATGAATGGTAAAATGAAATTTTACTATGTGGAAGTCCATATATGGCAATGTGCCTCAGTTGCATCTCGTGGTGGGTTTCTGGTTGAAAGCCCACGTGTGTGTGTGTGTGTGTAATGTGTGTGTGTGTTTGTGTGGAATGTCACGAGGTTGTAAAGTTGGGGAGAAGGTCGGTGCTGGCAAATTGGTCCTCGTGGGGCAATTATTAACCAGCAAGGACAAAGACGATGTGTTTCTTTTTTTATCACATGATCCGCTAATTTGAAAAGCAGATGCCATTGTCGCTACAACATTAAATCAGTATTTTTGTCAAAGTTTAGTATTTGTTATTGTTGTTTGAGGTCTTTTGATGAGGTGTCCTGTTTTTGCAATAATGCAACATAAATTTGCAATAATGCCACATAAGGTGTTCACCAACAGCCATCATTGTCAACAAAAAGATTACGTGTCTGGCAGCAAGTAAGGGTGACTTGCACACACTGTGGCATTAAAATAAATCAAAGGAACTTGCTGGTTCATATGAACCGAAGACACAGGCAAAAGGTAGCAGATATTATAGCAAAGCGGCACCTAAATGGTAAAAATGCCAAAAATGGTATCTTTGCTGTTGATAAGTCGTTTTTTAAACCATGCTCTCCTATACACGTTAAAAAAATGGGGTGCAAGCCAAAAAATAACCTGTGAATTGGAAGAATGCAATGCAAATGCTGAATTTGCAGTGAGGAGTGGAATTCTACCTTATGAGTGCAATCAAATCAAGTCATTGCTCTTCTGTCCCTGCTCGGACACTACACCGATCATTTTAGATGAGGAGGCACTGACAGAAATGGTTGCTTGTAGGTTTTTTGGGGATGCAAGGAAGCAGAGTTGCTTAAACCAGCAAAAGGCAGCTACTGATGCAGGTGTTCCACTTTCTGTTGAGGTGACTGTTGGAGGGCCTCCATCCAAAAAGTTCATTTCAATATATGAGCCAAAAGTGTCATACCACAGCAGACTGGGCAGGGTAATAGCTGCATATGATTAAAAAAAGAAGTATTGGCACTGTCCATGTGCCAAACCAAGACAGGCATGTCTTTATTAATCAATTGCAAAATGGCATCTTTTTAGTAGGCCTACTGACCGACATCTGTTCATGACTGCTGCGAGTGATATAAGGCCATATCCAGTTGTGAATAATCAAGACAGATTCTGTATTCAGAGCAACACCAGGTGGAGATGGGGAACAAGTCAAGTCATCTTCATTTTTGTTGTTTTAATATGTGACCCGATCTGGCGAAATGAGTCGGAAGTCGCAACGTTCCATTTTAAGATATGGGCCGATTATGTGGAAAAACAATGAAATAATAGATTTTTTTTAAAAAAAATTTTTTGCTAAATTTCAAAGAACAGACATTCAAAAATAATCTCCTAAAGTTTCGTAGTCCAGATAATTGAGTAAAGGTATTTAAATGACTATTAAAGTTTACAAAGTTTTACTAAATTCGCTGGAAATGAATATGTGACCTGATCCAGCAAAATGAGTCACAGTGACCCAAATTTCAAAATTGAGATTTTGATATTACTGGAAAGAGGAGACCATAAGCTTTCAAATGATATCCTAGTCAAAGTCATACCTTGAATGGTTGTAAAGATATACACATTTGAATTATGGTCGTCTGTCCTCTTTTTCCAATTGAAAACCTGAGAAAATCGCTTTTAAAGTTTTTTGCCTGTTTTTTGTTGATATCTTTCAAAATCCATTTGCATTTAAAGGGATAAACTATTTATTGTACAGCTTAATTTGACCAAAGACATTAATATATGCTATTAAACCAGGCTGAAGCTCAAATTATTTTAAAGTTTTTATTTTAATAAATAATTTAAAAGGCACTTTTACAAACATTTACTAAAATCAGAAAGATTGAACAGAGGTGCTACAGTTTTCCTTGAGAGAGGGTGTGTGTGTGTCTCTCTCTCTCTGTGTGTGTGTGTGTGTGTGTGTCTGTGTCTGTGTGTGTGTGTGTGAGAGAGAGAGAGAGAGAGAGAGAGAGAGAGAGAAAGTGAGAGAGGCAGAGAGACAAGGAAACAGAGAACAAATAATGTTAGCCTATGCAATCATCTTTGTGTAGGCTAGGTGACAATAACAGTGTAACAAATTCATAACAGAGATACCAACAGTTAAATATTGGGTTAAAATAAATCAAACACATTGTAATGGATTCTCCTTGCAGATAAATACACTCACAGAATAATTGCACTCACTCCCATCCATACACGATAAATACCACAGGGCTGTCACTTTCGCTGTCATCAGAGGATGACACGTCTCCAGATCCAAAAAAATCACTGACTAGCCTTAGCCACTCTTGATGACCCGCAGCAGACCTTAGGTTAGAAGCCTCCAGTGAGTTCAACGCTTTTGGCGACTTTTTGGTGACTTTGCTCTCTTTTGACAGCGACATTTCTCAAATTAATAATATTTAATCTTTCTGAGGAGATCTGCTAGCTTGTTTACACATAGCGCTGCGAGTCTGACAGGAGGATGGCTGGACCAATGGCGTGCCGGTCAGTCGAAACGGGGCTTCCCATTGACAAATGATCAGCATTTGTGTACATTTCTACGCTTTTTGATTGGTTCTATACAACGTGAAACACCATATTTGGAGAGCAGAGACGTTTGAGGGGATTCCCGGGAAATGCTCAGAGGTGACGAGCGGAGTTGAGAAAAGCTATATTCATTTCCAGCGAATTTAGTAAAACTTTGTAAACTTTAATAGTCATTTAAATACCTTTACTCAATTATCTGGACTACGAAACTTTAGGAGATTATTTTTGAATGTCTGTTCTTTGAAATTTAGCAAAACAATTTTTTTTTTTTAAATCTATTATTTCATTGTTTTTCCACATAATCGGCCCATATCTTAAAATGGAACGTTGCGACTTCCGACTCATTTCGCCAGATCGGGTCACATATAGCTTTTCTCAACTCCTCTCCTCACCTCTAAGCATTTCCCGGGAATCCCCTCAAACGTCTCTGCTCTCCAAATATGGTGTTTCACGTTGTATAGAACCAATCAAAAAGCTTAGAAATGTACACAAACGCTGATCATTTGTCAATGGGAAGCCCCGTTTCGACTGACCGGCACGCGATTGGTCCAGCCATCCTCCTGTCAGACTCATAGCGCTATGTGTAAACAAGCTAGCTGATCTCCTCAGAAAGATTAAATATTATTAATTTGAGAAATGTCGCTGTCAAAAGAGAGCAAAGTCACCAAAAAGTCGCCAAAAGCGTTGAACTCACTAGAGGCTTCTAACCTAAGCTCTGCTGCTGGTCATCAAGAGTGGCTAAGGCTAGTCAGTGATTTTTTTGGATCTGGAGACGTGTCATCCTCTGATGACCGCGAAAGTGGCAGCCCTGTGGTATTTATAGTGTATGGATGTGAGTGAGTGCAATTATTCTGTGAGTGTATTTATCTGCAAGGAGAATCCATTACAATGTGTTTGATTTATTTTAACCGAATATTTAACTGTTGGTATCTCCGTTATGAATTTGTTACACTTTTATTGTCAACTAGCCTACACAAAGATGATTGCATAGGCTAACATTATTTGTTCTCTGTTTCCTTGTCTCTCTCTCTCTCTCTCTCTCTCTCTCTCTCTCTCTCTCTCTCTCTCTCTCTCACACACACAGACACACACACACACACACACACACACAGAGAGAGAGAGACACACACACACCCTCTCTCAAGGAAAACTGTAGCACCTCTGTTCAATCTTTCTGATTTTAGTAAATGTTTGTAAAAGTGCCTTTTAAATTATTTATTAAAATAAAAACTTTAAAATAATTTGAGCTTCAGCCTGGTTTAATAGCATATATTAATGTCTTTGGTCAAATTAAGCTGTACAATAAATAGTTTATCCCTTTAAATGCAATGGATTTTGAAAGATATCAACCAAAAAAGGGCAAAAAACTTTAAAAGCGATTTTCTCAGGTTTTCAATTGGAAAAAGAGGACAGACGACCATAATTCAAATGTGTTCAATATTGTTTCAAAGCGGCTTTACGGTAATGTAACGACTGATACCAAATCAGACACAATTATTTGGTACATGTACCATAAAATCCTTCAAACTTCACTCTGGGATGTGGTCCCATCCCCCAAACCGGGGCTTCTCGTTACCATGGCCACGATCAGATAAGTTAGTTTTATGACCCGTAGCAATGTGAATAGGGTCCTGCTACAAAACCTACAGACGTTAGAACAGACTCTCCTGCATTCATTTATTGATGAACTGACTAACATGAAATTAACATGCATTCCAGAACATTTTGTGAATGATTTACTGTCATGTGTTGTGTTTTTTAATACTATTATCTGTTGATACTATGATCTTTTGATACTTGAACCAACGGTCAATGTACCCCACTTATACCATGTTTGGTCTCTATAAATTGGTACTTTGAAGATCGAAATGATTGTGTACATAATATGCCAATAGCTGTGCAACATATTAGTATTACAAGAATCTTTTTTAGTTTTGTCATCAAACACCAATTCAGCATGCCAGTCAGAGTGAGCACGCTTAAGACAATGGCTCATAAATCTTCGTCACAGAGGAAACTCCCGCCAGAAATTCCACCCTTCTCATTGGGTGAGCCAGCCTGCATAGGGTTGTCCTTTGTCAAGCTTTAAAAAGGCCTTTTCACTAGATCAGCCCACTTTTTGTGTTTGTGCTGCTGGCCTCCACTGTACTCCTCACGTTGGGGAGGGGGGTAGGGGGACCCCTCCCCCACCACTGGGGCCCAGGGCCCAACAGGCCTGAACAACGCCTGCCATGCTTTCATGCTCCCAAAAGGGAGACTGCAAAACTGCAAACTTATTATCACTGAACGGGCAACCATCAACTCTTGGCATTCTCGGCACTTCAGGATTCCGTGCCCTCAGCAGGCCAGGGCAGCAGGCTTCGACTCACAACAGCCATGTGCTCGATGCCACCATGCAAGCTCCGACCCACAACAGCGTCGAAACCACCATGCCAGTCATCCTCATCTACTCTATCAAGCAGAGAAGAAAACGATGGCAACTTGCACCAGTGACTTTTGACACTCAGGGACCCATCAATGGACTCCAATTTCAACCACTTTAAGAATTGTATCCACTGCAACTGACCATGCAAGTATCAATTTAATGAGGTGCATGTATGTATGGATGAATGTATGTATGTTTGTTTGTTTGTTTGTTTAGCTTAGTTATGTTTGTGATTTAGTTAATAAAACGTGTGCACAATTATGAATTTGGTTTCTGATCTTCTGTTTGCATGCAAAGTCCCTTTTACGATCTTGATCTTGTTACATGCTCTAAGTGCTGTACATGATAAGGAATAATTATTTTTCAGTGACCATGAAAGATACACTTTCCTTAGAATAAATTAATAATCAAAGAGCTCGTTGGAACTGATTAATTGATAGTAATATTAATTTGGCTTACCTCAAAGTTAATCTAATTAACTGACCCAAATATTAATAATTAATCATAATTGGTAATTATGGATTATTATTAATATTTCCCCTTTGAGCTAATATCATTACAGTAACAAACGGATAATTTAAGGCAACAGAGATTGTTTTGGCTTTATAGTGGTTCTTGAATAAAGATATTTTCCAGCTAAAGTTAAGTTTTGATTGATTCACTTCCGTTGCAAGGATCATTAGTTCAAATTAGAGGCCGCTGAGACTGCATCGTTCTCTCTACACAGATTTTAAACGCTAACCTGTGAGAAACGCTGATGGCGCTCACGTGTGCATCAAGAATTAATTATATAGTTATGCGCATTTGAATATATGTGTGCAGGTTTGTAATTCCCTACAAACCAAACCTTAAACTACTTGTCTGGCCTTAACATTTTGATACAGAATTTTATCACTTCGGGGTAGATACGCGAAACCGGAATTATCCCGACAACGCTTTATCTGTAGAGTGGGAAAGGGATCCTTCACAGGGGAGAGACTAGTTGGCACTTCAGCACTGCGTTGTCATCGGGTCCAGGTGAAGGTCCTTCGTCAGATCTGGATACAGCCTGGATCCGGCAGGCTGCGGGAAAACCTTGGGATATACAAAGACACTAAAATTAGTGTAGATGCCATTCTTCTTATGATGCAACGAGTACATCAGGATTTATGGGAAGTGTTCCCAGTTCCGGCTGACCTAATCTATGCAGCCTAACATTGGATTATAGAAGTCTATAATGTATTATGTGAATGCTAGGTCAAAGAGATGTGTCTTTAATCTGTCTTTGAACTGACAGAGTGTGTCTGCTTCCCGGACAATGGTAGGAAGACTGTTCCAAAGTTTTGGCGCTAAATAGGAAAAGGATCTACCGCCAGCAGTCGATTTTGATATTCTAGGTATTATTAACTGGCCGAAATTTTGAGATCGCAATAGACGTGAAGGACTATAATGCGTTAAGAGCTCGCTTAAGTACTGCGGAGCTAAACCATTTAGTGCTTTGTAAGTAATCAGCAATATTTTAAAATGTATGCGATGTTTAATAGGGAGCCAATGCAGTGTTGACAGAACAGGGCTAATATGGTCATACTTCCTGGTTCTGGTAAAATCTCGAGCTGCTGTGTTTTGAACTAGCTGTAGTTTGTTTATTAAGCATGCAGGGCAACCACCCAGTAGAGCATTACAATAATCTAGCCTTGAGGTCATGAACGCATGAACTAATTGTTCCGCATTTGTCAATGAGAGCATATGGCGTAATTTAGATATATTTTTAAGATGGAAAAATGCGGTTTTACAGATACTAGACACGTGACTTTCAAATGAAAGATTGGTATCAAAGAGCACACCCAGGTTCCTAACCAACGACGAAGACTTAACAGAGCAGCCATCAAGTGTTAGACAGTATTCTAGGTTATTACGTGTGGAAGTTTTTTGTCCAATAATTAGAATCTCTGTTTTTTCAGAATTTATAAGTAGGAAATTACTAGTCATCCAGTTTTTTATATCAGCTATGCATTCCGTTAATTTTGTGAATTGGTAGGTTTCGTTAGGTTTTGAAGAAATATACAGCTGAGTATCGTCGGCATAACAGTGAAAGCTAATTCCATGTTTCCTAATGATATCTCCTAAGAGTGAATAGCAGTGGTCCTAGTACTGAGCCTTGTGGTACGCCATACTGAACTTGTGATCGATAAGACATCTCTTCATTTACTGCTACAAACCGATAACGGTCAGATAAGTATGATTTAAACCATGCTAGTGCAATTCCACTAATGCCAACATAATGTTCGAGTCTATTTAAAAGAATCTTGTGGTCAATAGTATCAAATGCAGCACTAAGATCGAGTAACACCAATAGAGAGATACTACCACGATCGGATGATAAGAGCAAATCATTTGTGACTCTAATGAGAGCTGTCTCGGTACTATGGTACGGTCTAAATCCGGACTGAAAATCCTTGCAGATATCATTTCTTTCTAGAAAGGAACACAGTTGTGAGGATACTGCTTTTTCTAGTATCTTTGACAGAAAAGGCAGATTCGAGATCGGCCTGTAATTGACTAATTTTGTATGATCAAGTTGCGTTTATTTAACAAGCGGTTTAATCATAGCCAGCTTAAAGGTTTTTGGTACGTATCCTAGAGACAAAGATGAATTAATGATATTAAGAAGAGGATCTATGACCTCTGGAAGCATCTCTTTCTGTAGCTTAGTCGGTATAGGGTCTAACATACGTTGTCGATTTAGATGAATTAACGAGTTTGCAAAATTCTTCCTCTCCTATAGCAATAAATGAATCGAATTTTTCCTCAGGGAGACTACAATGCTCTCCTTGATGCGATACTGTAGTAGACGGTTGCATAGTTATAATTTTGTCCCTGATATTATCAATCTTATAATTGAAGAAGTTCATAAAGTCATTACTGCTGTGTTGCTTGGAAACTTCTGGGTTTGAAGCTTTCTTTTTCGTTAGTTTAGCCACTGTTTCAAATAAATACCTAGGATTGTGTTTATTTTCTTCTAATTGGGTTGAAAAATAAGCAGATCTAGCAGCTTTTAAAGCCTCTCTGTATGCAATCGAGCTCTCCTTCCATGAAACGCGAAATACCTCTAGTTTTGTTTTCTTCCAGTTGCGCTCCATTTTTCTGGCTGCTCTCTTAAGGGCCTGAGTGTGCTCATTGTACCACGGCGTTGGACTATTTCCTTTAATCTTCTTTAAGCGCAATGGAGCAACTGTGTCTAAAGTATTGGAAAAGAGAGAGTTAAAAGTTTCTGTCGTAATATCGAGTTCTTCTAAGCTATCTGGGATGCTGAGATGATGAAACTGATTAGGAAGATTATTGATAAAGCAATCTTTAGTGGCAGAAGTGATAGGTCTAACCTATTTGTAACACGGAGTCGGCTTTGCAGCCTTCGCTAAATGTAATTTACATGAGATTAGATAATGATCTGAGATGTCATCGCTCTGCTGCAGTATTTCAATGGCATCAACATCTATTCCATGTGATAATATTAGATCTAGAGTATGATTACGACAATGAGTAGGTCCTGACACGTGTTGTCTAACTCCAATTGAGTTTACAATGTCTTTAAATGCCAATCCCAATGCATCATTTTCGTTATCTACATGTATATTAAAATCACCAACAATTAGTACTTTATCTGCAGCCAATACTAATTCTGATAGAAAGTCCGCAAATTCTTTGATAAAGTCTGTATGGTGCCCTGGTGGCCTGTATACAGTAGCCAGCACAAATCTCAAACGTGATTTATCGTTTACACTATATATTTTTACATTAAGCACCAACACTTCAAAAGAATTATATTTAAAACTAGATTTCTTAGTGGTTTTGAAAATATTACTATAAATTACAGCAACACCTCCTCCTTTGCGTTTCAGACGAGGTTCATGTTTATAACTGTAATCTTGTGGGGTGGACTCATTTAAAGTAATGTAATCGTTTGGTTTTAGCCAGGTTTCTGTCAAACACAACACATCTAGGTTATAATCTGAAATCATATCATTAACAATAAGTGCTTTTGGAGTAAGCGATCGAATATTCAGCAACCCAAGCTTTATCATTTGCTCATCTGTATTATATCTGTTTTTTATTTGCTGAACATCAATTAAATTTTTAACCTTAGATGGGTTTAGACGTTTTTTGGATTTCCAAATTTGGGGAACAGACACAGTCTCTATATGATGATATCTAGGTGAAAGAGGCTCTATGTGATGGGATTTATCTGACCTTGGTGACGTGAGGCAGCTGGCAGACAGTCGGTTAAGCCAGTCTGTCTGCTTCCTGACCTGGGCCCCAATTTGTCATGTTTTATCTCTAAGACTATGAGCCAAATTACTAGAGAGAAGAGCAGCACCATCCCAGAAGGGATGAATACCATTTATTTTCAACAGGTCAGGTCTGCCCCAAAAACTTTTCCAATTGTCTATGAATTCTATATTATTTAGCGGACACCACTTCGACAGCCAGCCATTGAGTGAACAC
The DNA here is from genome assembly GCF_963993115.1 of Abramis brama. Classification (NCBI taxonomy): domain Eukaryota; kingdom Metazoa; phylum Chordata; class Actinopteri; order Cypriniformes; family Leuciscidae; genus Abramis; species Abramis brama. The sequence goes on from NC_139971.1 coordinate 18,970,493, forward strand.
AATCTACTAACTATCTCATCACTCCTGCGAACAGGAAGGGGGCCAGAGCAAATTATAGTGCTTGACATCATACTTGCAAGTTCACCTCTTTAATGTTAATTTTGGTGATCTCCGACTGGCGGAGTCGAACATCATTAGTGCCGACGTGAATAATAATCTTAGAGAATTTATGATTAGCATTAGCCAGCACTTTTAAATTTGCTTTGATGTCAGGCGCTCTGGCTCCCGGCAAACATGTGACTATGGTGGCTGGTGTCTCTATTTTCACGTTCCGTGTTGTAGCGACAATCACTTTCTGGGGAATAATTAACTCAAATGAAGTGAATATTCATGAGTCTAATAATAATAATAATAATAATAATAATTAAAGCTGCAAGCAGCATTTATCGGGTTTCAAGCATTTAAGGCCTTTAAGCACATAAGCATTTAAGACATTAAGATTTATTTAGAAAGCTTTTAACCACTGAAATAATAGATTGAAAAGTCCATTTACAGCCAATACAGGCAATTTACAATAGGAAATATATGGTTTTCAAAGCTTTTTAACAGTTATAGCGCCACCTATCATCCGATCTAAATGAAATTTTGCATGCTTGTTTAGAATGTCATGGCACATATGCTCACCAATTTTCGTGAAGTTCTGAGTTTTCGTTTAGGATTTATAGGCTTTTGAGTGCATTTTGCCACGCCCATTTTCTTTATGACCCAATATACCCAAGCGAAAAATGTAAAAGTTCAACTTTTTTTTGATAATTATTGATCTAGAGAGTCCATAGAATTGTCCTAGACTCGTTTGGTTCCGATCGGGTGAAAAACCTAGGACTAGTTCGCAAAAGTAGGTTTTTAACATATTTGCAAATATTTAATGAACGGTTTGATTGACAGCAATGGTTCTTGAGGCAAAGTTGTTCAGGATGAGGAGATCTATCAAATGATATGCAAATTGTGTGGATATTTGTAACACCATGTGATTACAGATCCATAAAACTCGTTAGTGCCAACTAGTGGCCGATTTCTTTCAAAATTCTTACAGACCTCTAGGGCCATGAGTCGAACATGCCTACCGAGTTTCGTTCCAATCGGATTCCGTTAACCTTGTCTAATTGGTGCTCAAATTTCATTGGCCGATGGCGGCCATGTTTTTTGAGATACGCCAATGTCCTCATAGAGATACATGGGACCTTGGACCAAGACACTGCATACCAATTTTCATGTCAATCGGACTAACTGTCAGGTGGTTATAGCCATTTTCATGTTTTTTTCATGTTATAGCGCCACCTAGTGTTCAGTCGTCGCGATTTTTTTACTGTGACCCCAGATTGAACCCCTACATATGTGTACTGAGTTTGGTGAAGCTATCTTATTTGCTTTTTAAGTTATAGCCATTTTAGTAAAATAGGCTCCGCCCACAACGTTTATTTTGCGTCCCCTAGCGACCATGAATCGAAATTTCAACTTTTTTTCGATAATTATTGATCTTCAGACTCCAGAGAACATTTCTGCACTGGTTTGGTTCCGATCGGACGAAAAACCACGGACTAGTTCGCAAAAGTAGATTTTTGACAAAATTCAAAATGGCGGAAAATCTATCATGACGGAAATGAAATCGGAGATATACGTTTTGTTCGTCAGGCGTCCAGCTTTCCAATGATATAAGACACTTGAGTCTACGACATACATTCTAGGAGTTATGAGCAGTTTCACGCTTTTGGTTGCTATAGCGCCACCTATAGGCCAATCGGGGTCATACTCTCTGAACCTTTCCTCGATTTTTGTACTACCATCTGACAAAGTTTCAAGTCTCCAGCACTTACGGTTTGGGCTGCACGATGCGTTTTAGTGGAGAAGAATAATAATAATAATAATTAAAGCTGCAAGCAGCATTTATCGGGGTTCAAGCATTTAAGGCCTTTAAGCACATAAGCATTTAAGACATTAAGTTTTATTTAGAAAGCTTTTAACCACTGAAATAATAGATGGAAAAGTCCATTTACAGCCAATACAGGCAATTTACCATAGGAAATATATGGTTTTAAAGCCTTTTAACAGTTATAGCGCCAACTATTGTCCGATCTCCATAAAATTTGGCATGCTTGTTTAGAATATTATGGCACATATGCTCACCAATTTTCGTGAAGTTCTGAGTTTTCGTTTAGGATTTATAAGCTTTTGAGTGCATTTTGCCACGCCCATTTTTTTATGACCCAATTATAGCCATACGAAAAATTCAAAAGTTCAACTTTTTTTCGATAATTATTGATCAGGAGAGTCCAGAGAATTGTCCTAGACTGGTCTGGTTCCGATCGGGCGAAAAACCAGGGACTAGTTCGCAAAAGTAGGTTTTTAACATAATCGCGAATAATTAATGAACGATTTGATTGACAGCAATGGTTCTTGAGGCAATGTTGTTCAGCATGAGCAGATCTATCAAATGATATGCATTTTGTGACAATAAGTGTAACACCACGTGATTACAGAGCCGTAAAACTCGTTAGCGCCAACTAGTGGCCGATTTCTTTCAAAATTCTTACAGACCTCTAGGGCTATGAGTTGAACATGCCCATCGAGTTTCGTTCCGATCGGCCTCCGTTAACCTTGTCTAATAGGTGCTCAAACTTCATTGGCCGATGGCGGCCATGTTTTTTGAGATACACCAATGTCCTCATAGACATACATGACACCTTGGGCCAAGACACTGCATACCAATTTTCAAGTCAATCGGACTAACGGTCAGGTGGTTAAAGCCTGTTTTATGTTTTTTTCATGTTATAGCGCCACCATGTGGCCAATCGCCGCGATTTTTTTACTGTGACCTCAGATTGACCTCTTACACATGTGTACCGAGTTTGGTGAAGATACCTCATTTACTTCTGGAGTTATAGCCATTTTAGTAAAATAGGCCCCTCCCACAACGTACGTTTTGGCGCCCCTTAGCGTCCGTGAATCGAAATTTCAACTTTTTTTCGATAATTATTGATATTCAGACTCCAGAGAACATTTCTGTACTGGTTTGGTTCCGATCGGGCGAAAAACCTAGGACTAGTTCGCAAAAGTAGGTTTTTGGCAAAATTCAAAATGGCGGAAAATCTATCATGGCGGAAATGAAATCGGAGATATACGTTTTGTTCGTCAGGCATCCAGCTTTCCAATGATATAAGACACTTGAGTCTACGACATACGGTCTAGGAGTTCTGAGCAGTTTCGCGCTTTTGGTCACTGTAGCGCCACCTATGGGCCGATTTGGCTAAGTCCGTGTATCTGAGTAGCGAGCAATACTACTACCATTTGACCAAGTATCACGTCTCTAGGCCTTACGGTTTTGGCTGCACGATGCGTTTTAGGGAAGAATAATAATAATTAAAGCTGCAAGCAGCATTTATCGGGGTTCAAGCAGTTAAGGCCTTTAAGGCATTTAAGCACAAAAGCATCAAAAGTCATTAAGATTTATTTAGCAAGCATGTAACCACTGACATAATAGATGGAAAAGACCATTTACAGCCAATACAGGCAAATTGCCATGGGATATATATGGTTTTAAAGCTTTTTAACAGTTATAGCGCCACCTATGGTCCGATCTCCATAAAATTGTTTATTGTGACCTCAAATTGAACCCATACACATGTGTACTGATTTTGGTGAAGATATCTCATTTACTTCTTGAGTTATAGCCATTTGAGTAAAATAGGCTCCTCCCACAACGATTTGCCACATTCAAGAATTATTTAATATGATTCTAGCATGATTTACTATCATATACCATGTTCCAGAATGATTTATTAGGATTCTAGCATGATTTACCTTGATACACCTCATTTCAGTATTATTTACTATGATTTACAATGTTTCTAGCATGATTAACCACATTACTAGCAATTATGTGAAGTGTCAGTGCAAATGAGGTGATGAACACTGACAAAATATTATTGTGTTATAATAGTTAGTTATATACGTGATTTTTAGTGTGTGTCCAAGTATGAATGCAAAAGCACATGTAAAATATTTCATTATTAAGTAGAATGGCCAGCAGAGGGCACTAGAAGACCACTTATTGGCTCACTTTCACTTTAAACCAGTTTTCTGCACTAAAGCAAACCAGTTTTTCCATGTTAACTCAATGCATGCTTACACACACACACACACACACACACACACACACACACACACACACACACACACACACACACACACAGCATAGTTAACCATGATTTACCATGATATACCACGTTCTAGTATTATTTACCAGGAGATAAACGACAATCTAGTATTATTTACTTTGATTTACCATGTTTCTAGCCTGATTTATCACATTACTAGCAATTATTTGAAGTGTCAGTGCAAATAAAGTGATTAACACTGACAAAATATGATTGTGTTATAATAGTTATTGCTATATATTTTTAGTGTGTATTCAAGTATAAATGCAAGCACATGTGGAAATATTTAATTAATAAGTAGAATGGCCAGCAGAGGGCACTAGAAGACCACTTATTGGCTCACTTTCACTTTAAACCTCATGATTTTGACCAGTTTTCTGCACTAAAGCAAACCAGTGTTTCCATGTTAACTCAATAATGCATACTTGCTACATATGCTACACACAATAATGCCACACACACACACACACACACACACACACACACAAATGTTTCAGTGATATTGGTGTCACATTCACCTTCATCACATTCACCTTCTGTCTTCATCACATTCACCATCTGTCGTCATCACCTGCACCTGCTCCTCATCACCCTCCTCATCATCACCTGCTCCTCATCATCATAACCGTCACCTGTTGTCCTTGTCTTGATCTGTGTATTTAAGTTCCCCTCTCATCCATTATCATTGTCGGTTATTGTTTGTGCACTAGCACTCTGTTATGTTTGTTTTCATGTTGGAAAATAAAACCTTTGTTATATTTGTACCACACACACACACACACACACACACACACACACACACACACACACACACACACACCATCATTTATCATGATTTACCATGGCTGATACCAATACCAATATGAGAAAATGACTATTTTAAACAGCAGGGGGCAGTAAAATACCACTTATTGGCTTAACATGCCATTAATTCATATCATTTTCACCTTTTTAACTGTTATAGAGGCAAATTTTGCCCGATCTGTCTGAAAATTTTCATGCTTGTTCAGGGTGATATTTCACACGTTCTGACTTGTTTTTAAGAAGGTCTGAGCATTGATTAAAGAGATATAGGCTTTCGGGGACACTTGGTAAAGGCCAGATTTTGAAGTGAACCTATTATAGCTATCCAAATGAAGTAGTTCAACTTTTTCTGACAATTATTGATCTAGTGAGTCCAGAGAATTGTATTGCACTAGTTTTGAACATTATGATATGAAAATTATATGATCAGAGATGGAAAAGACCATTTACAGCCAATACAGGCAGTTTACCATAGGAAATATATGATTTTAAAGCTTTTTAACAGTTATAGCGCCACCTATCGTCCGATCTCCATAGAATTTTTCATGCTTGTTAATGATGTTATGTCACATATGCTGACCAATTTTTGTGAAGTTCTGAGTTTTTATTTAGGATTTATAGGCTTTTTAATGTATTTTGACACACCCATTTTATAAATTACCCTATTACAGCCATCCAAATGCAAAAGTTCAACTTTTTTTTGATAATTATTGATCTAGAGAGTCCAGAGAATTGTCCTAGACTGGTCTGGTTCCGATCGGGCAAAAAACCTAGGACTAGTTCGCAAAAGTAGGTTTTTAACATATTAATGAATAATTAATGAACAGTTTGATTGACAGCAATGGTTCTTGAGGCAAAGTTGTTCAGGATGAGGAGATCTATCAAATGATATGCATATTGTGTGGATATTTGTAACACCACGTGATTACAGAGCCGTAAAACTCGTTAGCGCCAACTAGTGGCCGATTTCTTTCAAAATTCTTACAGACCTTTAGGGCCATGAGCCGAACATGCGCATTGAGTTTCGTTCCGATCGGCCTCCGTTAACCTTGTCTAATAGGTGCTCAAACTTCGTTGGCCGATGGCGGCCATGTTTTTTGAGATACGCCAATGTCCTCATACACATACATGGCACCTTGGACCAAGACACTGCATACCAATTTTCAAGTCAATCGGACTAACGGTCAGGTGGTTATAGCCTGTTTTATGTTTTTTTCATTTTATAGCGCCACCATGAGGCCAATCGTCGCGATTTTTTTACTGTGACCCCAGAGTAAGCGCATACACATGTGTACCAAGTTTGGTGAAGATACCTCATTTACATCGGGAGTTATAGCCATTTTAGTAAAATAGGCCCCTCCCACAACGTACGTTTTGGCGCCCCTTAGCGACCGTGAATCGAAATTTCCACTTTTTTTCGATAATTATTGATATTCAGTCTCCAGAGAACATTTCTGCACTAGTTTGGTTCCAATCGGGCAAAAAACCAGGGACTAGTTCGCAAAAGTAGATTTTTGACAAAATTCAAAATGGCGGAAAATCTATCATGGCGGAAATGAAATCGGAGATATACGTTTTGTTCGTCAGGCGTCCAGCTTTCCAATGATATAAGACACTTGAGTCTACGACATACGGTCTAGGAGTTATGAGCAGTTTCGCGCTTTTGGTTGTTATAGCGCCACCTATGGGCCAATCGGGGTCATAATCTCTGAACCTTTCCTCGATTTTTGTACTACCATCTGTCAAAGTTTCAAAGTTCCAGCTCTTACGGTTTGGGCTGCACGATGCGTTTTACGGCGGAATAATAATAATAATAATAATAATTAAAGCTGCAAGCAGCATTTATCGGGGTTCAAGCAATTAAGGCCTTTAAGCACATAAGCATTTAAGACATTAAGATTTATTTAGAAAGCTTTTAACCACTGAAAAAATAGATGGAAAAGTCCATTTACAGCCAATACAGGAAATTTACCATAGGAAATATATGGTTTTCAAAGCTTTTTAACAGTTATAGCGCCACCTATGGTCCGATCTCCATAAAAATTTCCATGCTTCTTTAGCATGTTATTTCACATATGCCCATCAATTTTTGTGAAGTTCTGAGTTTTTATTTAGGCTTTATAGACGTTTGAGTGTATTTGGACACGCCTATTTTATAAATGATCCTCTTATAGCCAACCAAAAGCAAAATTTTAACTTTTTTTTGATAATTATTGATCTAGAGAGTCCAGAGAATTGTCCTAGACTGGTCTGGTTCCGATCGGGCGAAAAACCAGGGACTAGTTCGCAAAAGTAGGTTTTTAACATATTCGTGAATAATTAATAAACTGTTTGATTGACAGCAATGGTTCTAGAGGCAAAGTTGTTCAGCATGAGCAGGTCTATCAAATGATATGCATTTTGTGATGATAAGTGTAACACCACGTGATTACAGAGCCATAAAACTCGTTAGCGCCAACTAGTGGCCGATTTCTTTCAAAATTCTTACAGACCTCTAGGGCCATGAGTCGAACATGCCCACCGAGTTTTGTTCCGATCGGCCTCCATTAACCTTGTCTAATAGGTGCTCAAACTTCATTGGCCGATGGCGGCCATGTTTTTTGAGATACACCAATGTCCTCATAGATATACATGACAGCTTGGACCAAGACACTGCATACCAATTTTCAAGTCAATCGGACTAACGGTCAGGTGGTTACAGCCTGATTTATGTTTTTTTAATGTTATAGCGCCACCATGTGGCCAATCGCCGCAATCTTTTTACTATGACCTCAGATTGACCTCTTACACAGGTGTACCGAGTTTGGTGAAGATACCTCATTTACTTCTGGAGTTATAGCCATTTTAGTAAAATAGGCTCCGCCTTCTTTAAACATTTTGGCGCCCCTTAGCGACCGTCAATCGAAATTTCAACTTTTTTTCGATAATTATTGATATTCTGACTCCAGAGAACATTTCTGCACTGGTTTGGTTCCAATCGGACACAAAACCAGGGACTAGTTCGCAAAAGTAGGTTTTGGACATAATTCAAAATGGCGGAAAATTTGCATACCGGAAATGAAATCCTTGAGGCCTTTTTTGTTCGGCTTGACCCAAGGATTCCAATGATATAAGACACTTGAGTCTGTGACAAACGGTTAATGAGATTTAAGCAAAAATATGATTTTTTTTTGTTTTTTGTACTGTAGCGCCACCTATGGGCCAATCGGGGTCATATTTTGATAACCTCTCCTCGATTTTTGTACTACCATCTGGCAAAGTTTCAAGTCTCTAGCACTTACGGTTTGGGCTGCACGATGCGTTTTACGGCAGAAGAAAAATAATAATAATAAAAATCAGTACAATTACAATAGGGTTTCAGCACTTCGTGCTTGAACCCCTAATAATAAAAATCAGCACAATTACAATAGGGTTTCAGCACTTCGTGCTTGAACCCCTAATAATTAAAGCTGCAAGCAGCATTTATCGGGGTTCAAGCATTTAAGGCCTTTAAGCACATAAGCATTTAAGACATTACGTTTTATTTAACAAGCTTTTAACCACTGAAATTATAGATGGAAAAATCCATTTACAGCCAATATAGGCAATTTACCATAGGAAATATGTAGTTTTAAAACTTTTTGCCAGTTATAGTGCCACCTATGGTCCGATCTACATGAAATTTTGCATGCTTGTTTAGAATGTTATGGCACATATGCTCACCCATTTTCGTGAAGTTCTGAGTTTTCGTTTAGGATTTATAGGCTTCTGAGTGCATTTTGCCACGCCCATTTTCTTTATGACCCAATTATACCCATGCGAAAAATGCAAAAGTTCAACTTTTTTTCGATAATTATTGATCTAGAGAGTCCAGAGAATTGTCCTAGACTGGTCTGGTTCTGATCGGGCGATAAACCAGGGACTAGTTCGCAAAAGTAGGTTTTTAACATATTCATGAATATTTAATGAACAGTTTGATTGACAGTGATGGTTCTTGAGGCAAAGTTGTTCAGCATGAGCAGATCTATCAGATGATATGCATTTTGTGATGATAAGTGTAACACCACGTGATTACAGAGCCTTAAAACTCGTTAGCGCCAACTAGTGGCCGATTTCTTTCAAAATTCTTACAGACCTCTAGGGGCTTGAGCCGAACATGCCCATCGAGTTTCGCTCCGATCGGACGTCGTTAACGGTGCTCAAACCTCATTGGCCAATGGCGGCCATGTTTTTTGAGATACGCCAATATCCTTTTAGACATACATGGCCCCTTGGGCCAAGACACTGCATACCAAATTTCAAGTCATTCGGAAAAACGGTCAGTTGTCTATATGTTTTTATTTGTTTTATAGCGCCACCATGTGGCCAATCGACGCAATTTTTTTACTGTGACCTCAGATTGACCTCTTACACATGTGTACCAAGTTTGGTGAAGTTTACTTAATTACTTCTTGAGTTATAGCCATTTTAGTAAAATAGGCTCCTCCCACAACGTTAATTTTGCACCCCCTAGCGACCATTAATCGAAATTTCAACTTTTTTTCGATAATTATTGATCGTCAGACTCCAGAGAACAATTCCGCACTGGTTTGGTTCCGATCGGGCGAAAAACCAGGGACTAGTTCGCAAAAGTAGGTTTTTGACAAAATTCAAAATGGCGAAAAATCTATCATGGCGGAAATGAAATCGGAGATATACGTTTTTTTCTTCAGAAGCTCTGGATTTCAATGATATAAGACACTTGAAGCTACGCCTTACGGTCTGGGAGTTCTGAGCAGTTTTGCGCTTTTGATTGCTATAGCGCCACCTATGGGCCGATTGGGCTGAGTCCGTGTATCTGAGTAGCGAGCAATAGTACTACCATCTGGCAAAGTTTCAAGTCTCTAGGTCTTACGGTTTGGGCTGCACGATGCGTTTTATGGCGGAAAAATAATAATAATAATTAAAGCTGCAAGCAGCATTTATCGGGGTTCAAGCAATTAAGGCCTTTAAGGCCTTAAAGCACAAAAGCATAAAAAGTTATTAAGTTTTATTTAGCAAGCATGTAACCACTGACATCATAGATGGAAAAGATCATGTTCTAGCATGATTTACCATGATATACCACATTCTAAAATGATTTACCATAAATCATCATGATTTATCATGGTTTACCATGATTTACCCTGTTCTAGCATAGTTTACCATGATTTACCATGTTCTAGCATGATATACCACGTTCTAGAATGATTTACTAGGATTCTTACATGATTTACCTTGATACACCATATTCTATTATTATTTACTATGACTTACCATGTTTCTAGCGTGATTTACCATGATTTACCACATTACTAGCAATTATGTGAAGTGTCAGTGCATATGAAGTGATAAACACTGACAAAATATGATTGTGTTATAATAGTTATTGTTATACAAGTGATTTTTTTTAGTGTCTACTCCTAAATATGAATGAATCCAAAAGCACATGTGAAAAGACTTCATTAATAAGTAGAATGGCCAGCAGAAGCCAGTAGAAGACCACTTATTGGCTCACTTTCACTTTAAACGTCATGATTTGCACCAGTTTTCTGCACTAAATCAAACCAGTCTTTCCATGTTAACTCAATAATGCATGCTTACACACACACACACACACACACACAAATATGTTTTTTGGATATGTTATTGAGAAAATATATTTAATTGTATAAAAATAGGCATTTCTTTGTGATCTAATAATATAAAACTATGTTACCAGTATAGGGCTGTAAAGATTCCTCGATTATAGTCAAGTACCAGATTTTAAAAAATCCTTGATTGCAATTTACCCCTCGAGTAATTGGCAAAATACTGAAAGTGGTGCATTCCACAGACGAGAATCCAACAACCGCAGAATTACAGTTTTCTAGGACAACGCGATATTTAAACAGGGCTCCAGACTAACTTTTTTTACTAGGAGCGCTGTAGCCCCTGACTGAAAATTTTAGGAGCACAAGCAGAAAATTTAGGGGCACACCTTAAATCAACTTGCAATGCAATTATTCAAATTTCCCCCAAAATAACTACTGACAAATTATTTAATAATAAATAGACTTAATGTACAGATATTACAATGTGCAGTTTTATTTTAAGTTCACAGGCACCAGACTAACATCTGAGGGAAGCGGCACCGCAGACACTGAGTTTTACAAAAAAATATCTGGTAGCACTGGGGCTGACAATAAAGCACTAAGCTTAGTTTAGGGTGTAGATGAAATTAACTTTAATTATTATCATTCATAATGTCTTAATATTAATTAAAAAGCAAACCGAGTGAAATGAATTATATTAGGGAGTGAAAATAGCCAATAAGCATCCTACTGTTTACAATGGTAATTTATTTATTTTATTATTTTTAAATAAGTGTATAAATAAGAGTTTAAATAAGACCATTTTTGAAGGATGAACAAAAAAAATGTGTTGGTCATCACATTAAAAATAACATTTATATATGATAGTTTTGAAGTGCTGGAAAAAGATGAGTAGCCTAACAGTTAGTACTTGTAAGCGTTTGACTATTTCTGTCACATTATGGTTACAGTTACTACATTAAATCCATGGTGAATGTCGCTGATTTGTGGTCTGAAAGCCCAGTGTTTCTCCTGGTTTCCACATCAGCGCTGTTTGATCTGATATCTGATTATGTTATTAATTCTGAGGCAAATTCAGTGGATTTCTTCACTGGATCTCCAGAGTCTGGATCTCCTAGTAACAGTGTCGCGTGATCGAGATCGGCCCGCGACTGGCAAGTTCGGGCTGCTGCGCTCATAGGCTGCGCCATAGATATCATATATAAACGCGTTTATATATTATATCTATGGGCTGCGCTGTCTATTATTGATTCGAACTAATAAACGGTCTGTGAAGCATAAAGGAGTAAGTTAGCGCATTTTCGTTCCGCTTTCATTTTGTTTGGATTCGCTGCTCGAATTCAATGCAGATTAGCCTACATGTTAAAATTACCTCAGCTCCGTCCACAGTAAACGCTGCTCCAAGCAAACTCAGTCTCTGCAGTGCTGTTTGTTTAGGTTTCCAATAACGTGCAAATATGGGAACGCAAGTCGGACGCAGTTTGTGTTTCATAGTTGCACTGTTATCATTTGTGGAGCACATCTGGGTTTCTCAAACTGCTGTTCATCGCAATTTCAAAATAAAAGTTTAAACATTGCGATTTCAAAATATAAGTTTAAACTCTTGCTCTGAGTTTGCATGTTTTGATGTGCACATGTTCTCGTTCAAGAAATTACAGTGACTGTAGCATTTCTATCGTACAGAAGTGGCCAAATATTAAAGGTTAAGTTGACATTTGAATTAATTGTTTGGACAATATTAAACAAGGATTTGATAATGCCAGGCTTAGTGTAACAACAACCAGGCCGCTGGCGCCCTCTGCAGGCATTTGTTATTTATGTACATAAGTTATGTTTATATTAGTTTATATAATTTATTTTACATGGGTATATTTTAACAGTGTTCTTCAGTAAAACCAATATAATTACTTACTTTGATACTTTACTTGAACCAATTATTGTGGCTTGTTATTATATATTTGTATTTTAAGTAATTTTAAAGGCTGTTGTTAACTTGAATCTATTTTTTACCACAATTTTTTTTATCCGATTACTTGAATAGAATACTCGATTACTAAAATAATCGATAGCTACAGTCCAATTATAATAAAAAAGATTGCTGTTTAAAGCATTTGTTTGTTTCCCAATACTGAAAGCTAATGAAAACGTAATGTGTAATCCTACTGCTCCCTCAAGTGGACAAAAGTGGTATTATAGCTTGCATTTTACAATTGAAGTGTTTGAATGAATGAGTGAATGAATGGGAATTTGGTTTTTCACTTATATCTCGGTAACCAGAACGCGAAAAATTCTGAAACTCAGAGCATAGATAGTGCTCGAGGAGCCCTGTTGAATGACACCATCACTTTGTTTTTGGGCGATTAGGGCCGGAAGTTATGACTGTTCAAAGCTAGCCAACGACGGGCCCTTTCCAACGAGCTCTCACACAAGGTTCGGGGTGGTCTGGGTCAGGAGTTACGGCTGTTCAAAGTCGGGGGTCCCGCCGACTAGCGTTCCCCGGGGGTTGCGCTCCCGAGGCCCGCGACGACACGTTTCGATCAAGAGCCTGGAGAGGACCTTACCATCAAAATTTGAGCGCAACGACTTTCCGTTTTCGAGTTATGAGTGAATTTGTATTCGGGGGCGTGGCTTAAATGCCCGTTTTACTTTCGTTTTCCATTTCCATATCTCAGTGACACAATTGTCAATCACAATTGTGACACAATACTCCAATAGATGAGTTTTGACAAAATGTCATTGTAAATGTTAAAATAATGATTTTATAAAGTCTAAATATGAATTACATAACAATATTAGGCAGCAGTATGATGAAATGACAGCAGGGGGCAGTAAAATACCACTTATTGGCTTAATATGACGTTATATCATTTTCACCTTTTTAACTGTTATAGAGGCAAATTTTGTCTGATCTGTCTGAAATTTTTCATGCTTATTAAGAGTAATTTCATGTTCTGACTTGTTTTTAAGAATATAGCATTCATTTAAAAGATATAGGCTTTTGGGACACTTGGTCAAGGCAATTTACCATAGGAAATGTATGTTTTTCAAAGCTTTTTAACAGTTATAGCGCCACCTATAGTCCGATCTTCATGACATTTTGCATGCTTGTTAATGATGTTATGTTACATATGCTCACCAATTATTGTGAAGTTCTGAGTTTTCGTTTAGGATTTATAGGCTTTTGAGTGTTTTTTTGTCCCTCCCCTTTCCTAAATGACCATGTTACAGCCAGGCAAATGCAAAAGTTCAACTTTTTTTCGATAATTATTGATCTTGAGAGTCCAGAGAATTGTCCTAGACTGGTCTGGTTCCGATTGGGCGAAAAACCAGGGACTAGTTCGCAAAAGTAGGTTTTTAACATGTTCGCGAATATTTAATGAACGGTTTGATTGACAGCAATGGTTCTAGAGGCAAAGTTGTTCAGCATGAGGAGATCTATCAAATGATATGCATTTTCTGATGAAATTTGTAACACCACGTGATTACAGAGCCTTAAAACTCGTTAGCGCCAACTAGTGTCCGATTTCTTTCAAAATTCTTACAGACCTCTATGGCCTTGAGCCAAACATGCCTACTGAGTTTCGTTCCGATCGGACTCCATTAACCTTGTCTAATAGGTGGTCAAACTTCATTGGCCGATGGCGGCCATGTTTTTTGAGATACGCCAATGTCCTCATAGACATACATGGCAGCTTGGACAAAGACACTGCATACCAAATTTCAAGTCATTCGGACAAACAGTCCGGTGTTTATATGTTTCTTTCATGTTATAGCGCCACCATGTGGCCAATCGACGCGATTTTTTTAGTGTGACCCCAGACTGACCTCCTACACATGTGTATCTAGATTGGTGAAGGCAGCTAATTTACTTCTCAAGTTATAGCCATTTTAGTAAAACAGGCTCCTCCCACAACGTTAATTTTGCGTCTGCTAGCAACCGTGAATGGAAATTTCCACTTTTTTTCGATAATTATTAATAATCAGACTGTAAAGAACATTTCTGCACTTGTTTGGTTCCGATCGGGCGAAAAACCACAGACTACTTTGCAAAAGTAGGTTTTTGACAAAATTCAAAATGGCGGAAAAATTTGCATACCGGAAATGAAATCGGAGATATACGTTTTGCCCGTCTTGAGCCAAGGATTACAGTGATATAAGACACTTGAGTCTACGACAAACCGTCTAGGAGTAATTAGCGATTTCGTACTTTTGCTTACTATAGCGCCACCTATTGGCCAATCGGGGTCATAATTTGATAACCTCTCCTCGATTTTTGTACTACCATCTGGCAAAGTTTCAAGTCTCCAGCACTTACGGTTTGGGCTGCACGATGCGTTTTACTGGAGAATAATAATAATAAAAATCAGGACAATTACAATAGGGTTTCAGCACTTCGTGCTTGAACCCCTAAAAATCAGGACGATTACAATAGGGTTTCAGCACTTCGTGCTTGAACCCCTAATAATTAAAGCTGCAAGCAGCATTTATCGGGGTTCAAGCTATTAAGGCCTTTAAGGGTTTTTAAGCACAAAAGTTATCAAGTTTTATTTAGCAAGCATCTAACCACTGACATAATAGATGGAAAACACCATTTACAGTCAATACAGGCAATTTACCATAGGAAATATGTGGTTTTAAAGCTTTTTAACAGTTATAGTGCCACCTTTGGTCCGATGTCCATAAAATTTGGCATGCTTGTTAATGATGTTATGTGACATATGCTCACCAATTTTTGTGAAGTTTTGAGTTTTCATTTAGGATTTATAGGCTTTTTAGTGTATTTTGCCACGCCCATTTTATAAATGACCCTATTACAGCCATCCAAATGCAAAAGTTCAACTTTTTTTTGATAATTATTGATCTAGAGAGTCCAGAGAATTGTCCTAGACTGGTTTGGTTCCGATTGGGCAAAAAACCTAGGACTAGTTCGCAAAAGTAGGTTTTTAACATGTTTGCGAATATTAAATGAACGGTTTGATTGACAGCAATGGTTCTTGAGGCAAAGTTGTTCAGTATGAGGAGATCTATCAACGGATATGCATATTGTGTGGATGTATGCAACACCACGTGATTACAGAGCCGAGAAAACTCGTTAGCGCCAACTAGTGGCCGATTTCTTTCAAAATTCTTACAGACCGCTTGGGCCATGAGTCGAACATGCCCATCGAGTTTCGTTCCGATCAGCCTCCGTTAACCTTGTCTAATAGGTGCTCAAACTTCATTGGCCGATGGCGGCCATGTTTTTTGAGATACGTAAATGTCCTCATAGGCATACATGGCACCTTGGACCAAGACACTGCATACCAATTTTCAAGTCAATCGGACAAACGGTCAGGTGGTTATAGCCCTTTTCATGTTTTTTTCAAGTTATAGCGCCACCTACTGTTCAATCGTCGCGATTTTTTTACTGTGACCTCAAATTGAACTATTACACATGTGTACCGAGTTTGGTGAAGATACCTCATTTATTTCTCGAGTTATAGCCGTTTTAGTAAAATAGGCTCCTCCCACAACGTACGTTTTGGCGCCCCCTAGCGACCGTGAATCGAAATTTCAACTTTTTTTCGATAATTATTGATATTCAGACTCCAGAGAACATTTCTGCGCTGGTTTGGTTCCAATCGGACGAAAAACCTAGGACTAGTTCGCAAAAGTAGGTTTTTGAGAAAATTCAAAATGGCGGAAAATTTTCCCAGGCGGAAATGAAATCGGAGATATACGTTTTGACCGTCTTGAGCCAAGGATTACAGTGATATAAGACACTTGATTCTATGACAAACCGTCTAGGAGTTATGGCTGATTTCATACTTTTGCTTGCTATAGCGCCACCTATTGACCAATCGGGGTCATACTTTGATAGGTTCTCCCCAAATTGAGGACTACCATTTGGCTGAGTTTCAAGTCTCCAGCATTTACGGTTTGGGCTGCACGATGCGTTTTAGGGGAAAATAATAATAATAAAAATCAGAGCAATTACAATAGGGTTTCAGCACTTCGTGCTTGAACCCCTAATTAAAGCTGCAAGCAGCATTTATCGGGGTTCAAGCATTTAAGGCCTTTAAGCACATAAGCATTTAAGACATTAAGATTTATTTAGAAAGCTTTTAACCACTGAAATAATAGATGGTAAAGTCCATTTACAGCCAATACAGGCAATTTACCATAGGAAATATATGGTTTTCAAAGCTTTTTAACAGTTATAGCGCCACCTATGGTCCGATCTACATGAAACTTTGCATGCTTGTTTAGAATGATATGTCACATATGCTCACCAATTTTCGTGAAGTTCTGAGTTTTCGTTTAGGATTTATAGGCTTTTGAGTGCATTTTGCCACGCCCATTTTCTTTATGACCCAATATACCCATGTGAAAAATGCTAAAGTTCAACTTTTTTTTGATAATTATTTATCTAGAGAGTCCATAGAATTGTTCTAGACTTGTTTGGTTCCGATCGGGCGAAAAACCTAGGACTAGTTCGCAAAAGTAGGTTTTTAACATAATTACAAATATTTAATGATCGGTTTGATTGACAGCAATGGTTCTTGAGGCAAAGTTGTTCAGCATGAGCAGATCTATCAAATGATATGCATTTTGTGACAATAAGTGTAACACCACGTGATTACAGAGCCATTAAACTCGTTAGCGCCAACTAGTGGCCGATTTCTTTCAAAATTCTTACAGACCTCTAGGTCCATGAGTCGAACATGCCCATCGAGTTTCGTTCCGATCGGCCTCCGTTAACCTTGTCTAATAGGTGCTCAAACTTCGTTGGCCGATGGCGGCCATGTTTTTTGAGATACGCCAATGTCCTCATACACATACATGGCACCTTGGACCAAGACACTGCATACCAATTTTCAAGTCAATCGGACTAACGGTCAGGTGGTTATAGCCTGTTTTATGTTTTTTCCATGTTTTAGCGCCACCATGTGGTCAATCGCCGCGATCTTTTTACTGTGAGCTCAGATTGACCTCTTTCACATGTGTACCAAGTTTGGTGAAGATACCTCATTTACTTCTGGAGTTATAGCCATTTTAGTAAAATAGGCCCCTCCCATAACGTACGTTTTGGCGCCCCTTAGCGTCCGTGAATCGAAATTTCAACTTTTTTTCGATAATTATTGATATTCAGTCTCTAGAGAACATTTCTGCACTGGTTTGGTTCCGATCGGGCGAAAAACCTAGGACTAGTTCGCAAAAGTAGGTTTTTGACAAAATTCAAAATGGCGGAAAATCTATCATGGCGGAATTGAAATCGGAGATATACGTTTTGTTCGTCAGGTGTCCAGCTTTCCAATGATATAAGACAATTGAGTCTACGACATATGGTCTAGGAGTTCTGAGCAGTTTCGCGCTTTTGGTTGCTATAGCGCCACCTATGGGCCAATCGGGGTCATACTTTGATAGGTTCTCCCCAAATTGAGGACTACCATTTGGCCAAGTTTCAAGGTTCCAGCTCTTACGGTTTGGTCTGCACGATGCGTTTTAGGGGAAAATAATAATAATAATTAAAGCTGCAAGCAGCATTTATCGGGGTTCAAGCAGTCAAGGCCTTTAAGGCATTTAAGCACAAAAGCATCAAAAGTTATTAAGATATATTTAGCAAGCATGTAACCACTGACATAATAGATGGAAAAGACCATTTACAGCCAATACAGGCAGTTTACCATGGGAAATGTATGGTTTTAAAGCTTTTAACAGTTATAGTGCCACCTATGGTCTGATCTCCATAAAATTTAACCCATACACATGTGTACTGAGTTTGGTGAAGATATCTCATTTACTTCTTGAGTTATAGCCATTTTAGTAAAATAGGCCTCTCCCACAACAATTTACCACATTCTAGTATTATTTACTATGATTCTAGCATGATTTACATAGTTTACCATGATTTTATCTTAGTTTACCTTCATTTACCATATTGTAGCATGATTTACCATGATATACTACATTCTAGTATGATTTCCCATTGTTTACTGTGATTCTAGCATGGTTTACCATAGTTTATCATGATTTATCATAGTTTAATAAGTAGAATGGCCAGAAGAGGGCAGTAGAGGACCACATATTGGCTCACTTTCACTTTAAACTTCTTGATTTTCACCATTTTTCTGCACTAAAGCAAACCAGTTTTTCCATTTTAACTCCATAATGCATGTTTACACACACATACACACACACACACACACACACACACACACACACACACACACACACACACACACACACACACACACACACACACACAAAGACAAATGTTGTTGTTGTTTTTTCAATGCTATTGGGATATGTCATTATGAAAATATATTTGAATGGTCTATAAACATTTCACAAAGTCTTTGCAAGCTATTAATCAGATGATTCAGAATTTATTCAGAAACCTAAGACTACACACACACATTATGTTGTAGATGCAGACATTTGAAATGTATGATTCCATGCAAAATTTCCATGCATGTTCAGAGTGATATTTCACATGTTTTGACTTGTTTTTAAGAAGGTTTGAATATTCATTAAAGAGATATAGGCTTTCGGGGACACTTGGTAAAGGCCACATTTTGAAGTGAACCTATTATAGCTATCCAAATGAAGTAGTTCAACTTTTTCTGACAACTATTGTTCTAGTGAGTCCAGAGAATGGTTATGCACTAGTTTTTAACATTATGATATGAAAATTATATGATCAGACATGGAAAAGACCATTTACAGCCAATACAGGCAGTTTACCATAGGAAATATATGGTTTTAAAGCCTTTTAACAGTTATAGCGCCAACTATTGTCCGATCTCCATAAAATTTTGCATGCTTGTTTGGAATGTTATGACACATATGCTCACCAATTTTTGTGAAGTTCTGAGTTTTCATTTAGGATTTATAGGCTTTTTAGTGTATTTTGCCACGCCCATTTTATAAATGACCCTATTACAGCCATACAAATACAAAAGTTCAACTTTTTTTTGATAATTATTGATCTAGAGAGTCCATAGAATTGTCCTAGACTGGTCTGGTTCTGATCGGGCGAAAAACCAGGGACTAGTTCGCAAAAGTAGGTTTTGAACATATTCATGAATATTTAATGAATGGTTTGATTGACAGCAATGGTTCTAGAGGCAAAGTTGTTCAGCGTGAGCAGTTCTATCAAATGATATGCATTTTGTGACAATATGTGTAACACCACGTGATTACAGAGCCATAAAACTCGTTAGCGCCAACTAGTGGCCGATTTCTTTCAAAATTCTTACAGACCTCTAGGGCCATGAGACGAACATGCCCATCGAGTTTCGTTCCGATCGGCCTCCGTTAACCTTGTCTAATCGGTGCTCAAACTTCATTGGTCGATGGCGGCCATGTTTTTTGAGATACGCCAATGTCCTCATAGACATACATGGCACCTTGGACCAAGACACTGCATACCAATTTTCAAGTCAATCGGACTAACGGTCAGGTGGTTATAGCCTGTTTTATGTTTTTTTCATTTTATAGAGCCACCATGTGGCCAATCACAGCAATTTTTTTACCGTGACCTCAGATTGACCTCTTACACATGTGTACCAAGTTTGGTTAAAATACCTCTTTTACTTCTGGAGTTATAGCCATTTTAGTAAAATAGGCTCCTCCCACAACGTTAATTTTGCACCCCCTAGCGACCGTGAATCGAAATTTCAACTTTTTTTCGATAATTATTGAACTTCAGTCTCCAGAGAACAATTCTGCACTGGTTTGGTTCCGATCGGGCGAAAATCCAGGGACTAGTTCGCAAAAGTAGATTTTCGACAAAATTCAAAATGGCGGAAAATCTATCATGGCGGAAATAAAATCGGAGATATACGTTTTGTTCGTCAGGCGTCCAGCTTTCCAATGATATAAGACACTTGAGTCTACGACATACGGTCTAGGAGTTATGAGCAGTTTCGCGCTTTTGGTTGCTATAGCGCCACCTATGGGCCAATCGGGGTCATAATTTGATAACCTCTCCTCGATTTTTGTACTACCATATGGCAAAGTTTCAAAGCTCTAGCCCTTACGGTTTGGGCTGCACGATGCGTTTTACGGCGGAATAATAATAATAATAATAATAATAATAATTAAAGCTGCAAGCAGCATTTATCGGGGTTCAAGCAGTTAAGGCCTTTAAGGCATTTAAGCACAAAAGCATCAAAAGTTATTAAGATTTATTTAGGAAGCATGTAACCACTGACATAATAGATGGAAAAGACCATTTACAGCCAATACAGGCAATTTGCCATGGGATATATATGGTTTTAAAGCTTTTTAACAGTTATAGCGCCACCTATGGTCCGATCTCCATAAAATTGTTTACTGTGACCTCAAATTGAACCCATACACATGTGTACTGAGTTTGGTGAAGATATCTCATTTACTTCTTGAGTTATAGCCATTTGAGTAAAATAGGCTCCTCCCACAACGATTTGCCACATTCTAGAATTATTTAATATGATTCTAGCATGATTTACTATCATATACCATGTTCCAGAATGATTTATTAGGATTCTAGCATGATTTACCTTGATACACCTCATTTCAGTATTATTTACTATGATTTACAATGTTTCTAGCATGATTAACCACATTACTAGCAATTATGTGAAGTGTCAGTGCAAATGAGGTGATGAACACTGACAAAATATTATTGTGTTATAATAGTTAGTTATATACGTGATTTTTGTGTGTGTGTCCAAGTATGAATGCAAAAGCACATGTAAAATATTTCATTATTAAGTAGAATGGCCAGCAGAGGGCACTAGAAGACCACTTATTGGCTCACTTTCACTTTAAACCAGTTTTCTGCACTAAAGCAAACCAGTTTTTCCATGTTAACTCAATGCATGCTTACACACACACACACACACACACACACACACACACACACAGCATAGTTAACCATGATTTACCATGATATACCACGTTCTAGTATTATTTACCAGGAGATAAACGACAATCTAGTATTATTTACTTTGATTTACCATGTTTCTAGCCTGATTTATCACATTACTAGCAATTATTTGAAGTGTCAGTGCAAATAAAGTGATTAACACTGACAAAATATGATTGTGTTATAATGGTTATTGCTATATAAGTGATTTTTTTAGTGTGTATTCAAGTATGAATGCAAGCACATGTTGAAATATTTCATTAATAAGTAGAATGGCCTGCAGAGGGCAGTAGAAGACCACTTATTGGCTCACTTTCACTTTAAACCAGTTTTCTGCACTAAAGCAAACCAATTTATCCATGTTAACTCAATGCATGCTTACACACACACACACACACACACACACACACACACACAGCATAGTTAACCATGATTTACCACATTACTAGCAATTATTTGAAGTGTCAGTGCAAATAAAGTGATTAACACTGACAAAATATGATTGTGTTATAATAGTTATTGCTATATAAGTGATTTTTAGTGTGTATTCAAGTATAAATGCAAGCACATGTGGAAAAATTTAATTAATAAGTAGAATGGCCAGCAGAGGGCAGTAGAAGACCACTTATTGGCTCACTTTCACTTTAAACCTCATGATTTTGACCAGTTTTCTGCACTAAAGCAAACCAGTGTTTCCATGTTAACTCAATAATGCATACTTGCTACATATGCTACACACAATAATGCTACACACACACACACACACACACACACACACACACACACACACACACACACACACACAAATGTTTCAGTGATATTGGTGTCACATTCACCTTCATCACATTCACCTTCTGTCTTCATCACATTCACCATCTGTCGTCATCACCTGCACCTGCTCCTCATCACCCTCCTCATCATCACCTGCTCCTCATCATCATAACCGTCACCTGTTGTCCTTGTCTTGATCTGTGTATTTAAGTTCCCCTCTCATCCATTATCATTGTCGGTTATTGTTTGTGCACTAGCACTCTGTTATGTTTGTTTTCATGTTGGAAAATAAAACCTTTGTTATATTTGTACCACACACACACACACACACACACACACACACACACACACACACACACACACACACACACACACACACACCATCATTAATCATGATTTACCATGGCTGATACCAATACCAATATGAGAAAATGACTATTTTAAACAGCAGGGGGCAGTAAAATACCACTTATTGGCTTAACATGCCATTAATTCATATCATTTTCACCTTTTTAACTGTTATAGAGGCAAATTTTGTCCGATCTGTCTGAAAATTTTCATGCTTGTTCAGGGTGATATTTCACACGTTCTGACTTGTTTTTAAGAAGGTCTGAGCATTGATTAAAGAGATATAGGCTTTCGGGGACACTTGGTAAAGGCCAGATTTTGAAGTGAACCTATTATAGCTATCCAAATGAAGTAGTTCAACTTTCTGACAATTATTGATCTAGTGAGTCCAGAGAATTGTATTGCACTAGTTTTTTAACATTATGATATGAAAATTATATGATCAGAGATGGAAAAGACCATTTACAGCCAATACAGGCAGTTTACCATAGGAAATATATGATTTTAAAGCTTTTTAACAGTTATAGCGCCACCTATCGTCCGATCTCCATAGAATTTTTCATGCTTGTTAATGATGTTATGTCACATATGCTGACCAATTTTTGTGAAGTTCTGAGTTTTTATTTAGGATTTATAGGCTTTTTAATGTATTTTGACACGCCCATTTTATAAATTACCCTATTACAGCCATCCAAATGCAAAAGTTCAACTTTTTTTTGATAATTATTGATCTAGAGAGTCCAGAGAATTGTCCTAGACTGGTCTGGTTCCGATCGGGCAAAAAACCTAGGACTAGTTCGCAAAAGTAGGTTTTTAACATATTAATGAATAATTAATGAACAGTTTGATTGACAGCAATGGTTCTTGAGGCAAAGTTGTTCAGGATGAGGAGATCTATCAAATGATATGCATATTGTGTGGATATTTGTAACACCACGTGATTACAGAGCCGTAAAACTCGTTAGCGCCAACTAGTGGCCGATTTCTTTCAAAATTCTTACAGACCTTTAGGGCCATGAGCCGAACATGCCCATTGAGTTTCGTTCCGATCGGCCTCCGTTAACTTTGTCTAATAGGTGCTCAAACTTCGTTGGCCGATGGCGGCCATGTTTTTTGAGATACGCCAATGTCCTCATACACATACATGGCACCTTGGACCAAGACACTGCATACCAATTTTCAAGTCAATCGGACTAACGGTCAGGTGGTTATAGCCTGTTTTATGTTTTTTTCATTTTATAGCGCCACCATGAGGCCAATCGTCGCGATTTTTTTACTGTGACCCCAGAGTAAGCTCATACACATGTGTACCAAGTTTGGTGAAGATACCTCATTTACATCGGGAGTTATAGCCATTTTAGTAAAATAGGCCCCTCCCACAACGTACGTTTTGGCGCCCCTTAGCGACCGTGAATCGAAATTTCCACTTTTTTTCGATAATTATTGATATTCAGTCTCCAGAGAACATTTCTGCACTAGTTTGGTTCCAATCGGGCAAAAAACCAGGGACTAGTTCGCAAAAGTAGATTTTTGACAAAATTCAAAATGGCGGAAAATCTATCATGGCGGAAATGAAATCGGAGATATACGTTTTGTTCGTCAGGCGTCCAGCTTTCCAATGATATAAGACACTTGAGTCTACGACATACGGTCTAGGAGTTATGAGCAGTTTCGCGCTTTTGGTTGTTATAGCGCCACCTATGGGCCAATCGGGGTCATAATCTCTGAACCTTTCCTCGATTTTTGTACTACCATCTGTCAAAGTTTCAAAGTTCCAGCTCTTACGGTTTGGGCTGCACGATGCGTTTTACGGCGGAATAATAATAATAATAATTAAAGCTGCAAGCAGCATTTATCGGGGTTCAAGCATTTAAGGCCTTTAAGCACATAAGCATTTAAAACATTAAGTTTTATTTGGAAAGCTTCTAACCACTGAAATAATAGATGGAAAAGACCATTTACAGCCAAAACAGGCAATTTACCATAGGAAATATATGGTTTTCAAAGCTTTTTAACAGTTATAGCGCCACCTATCGTCCGATCTTCATGAAATTTTACATGCTTGTTCAGAATGTTATGGCACATATGTTCACCAATTTTTGTGAAGTTCTGAATTTTCGTTTAGGATTTATAGGCTTTTGAGTGCATTGTGCCACGCCCATTTTCTTTATGACCCAATATACCCATGCGAAAAATGCTAAAGTTCAACTTTTTTTTGATAATTATTTATCTAGAGAGTCCATAGAATTGTCCTAGACTTGTTTGGTTCCGATCGGGCGAAAAACCTAGGACTAGTTCGCAAAAGTAGGTTTTTAACATAATTACGAATATTTAATGAACGGTTTGATTGACAGCATTGGTTCTTGAGGCAAAGTTGTTCAGCATGAGCAGATCTATCAAATGATATGCATTTTGTGACAATAAGTGTAACACCACGTGATTACAGAGCCATAAAACTCGTTAGCGCCAACTTGTGGCCGATTTCTTTCAAAACTCTTACAGACCTCTAGGGCCATGAGTCGAACATGCCCATCGAGTTTCGTTCCGATCGGCCTCCGTTAACCTTGTCTAACAGGTGCTCAAACTTCATTGGCCGATGGCGGCCATGTTTTTTGAGATACACCAATGTCCTCATAGATATACATGGCACCTTGGACCAAGAGACTGCATACCAATTTTCAAGTCAATCGGACTAACGGTCAGGTGGTTATAGTCTGTTTTATGTTTTTGTCATGTTATAGCGCCACCATGTGGCCAATCGCCGCGGTTTTTTTACTGTGACCTCAGATTGACCTCTTACACATGTGTACCAAGTTTGGTGAAGATACCTCATTTACTTCTGGAGTTATAGCCATTTTAGTAAAATAGGCCCCTCCCACAACGTACGTTTTGGCGCCCCTTAGCGTGCGTGAATCGAAATTTCAACTTTTTTTCGATAATTTTTGATATTCAGACTCCAGAGAACATTTCTGTACTGGTTTGGTTCAGATCGGGCGAAAAACCTAGGACTAGTTCGCAAAAGTAGGTTTTTGGCAAAATTCAAAATGGCGGAAAATCTATCATGGCGGAAATGAAATCGGAGATATACGTTTTATTCGTCAGGCATCCAGCTTTCCAATGATATAAGACACTTGAGTCTACGACATACGGTCTAGGAGTTCTGAGCAGTTTCGCGCTTTTGGTCGCTGTAGCGCCACCTATGGGCCGATTTGGCTAAGTCCGTGTATCTGAGTAGCGAGCAATACTACTACCATTTGACCAAGTATCACGTCTCTAGGCCTTACGGTTTTGGCTGCACGATGCGTTTTAGGGAAGAATAATAATAATAATAAAAATCAGGGCAATTACAATAGGGTTTCAGCACTTCGTGCTTGAACCCCTAATAAAAATCAGTACAATTACAATAGGGTTTCAGCACTTCGTGCTTGAACCCCTAATTAAAGCTGCAAGCAGCATTTATCGGGGTTCAAGCATTTAAGGCCTTTAAGCACATAAGCATTTAAGACATTACGTTTTATTTAACAAGCTTTTAACCACTGAAATTATAGATGGAAAAATCCATTTACAGCCAATATAGGCAATTTACCATAGGAAATATGTAGTTTTAAAACTTTTTGCCAGTTATAGCGCCACCTATGGTCCGATCTACATGAAATTTTGCATGCTTGTTTAGAATGTTATGGCACATATGCTCACCCATTTTCGTGAAGTTCTGAGTTTTCGTTTAGGATTTATAGGCTTCTGAGTGCATTTTGCCACGCCCATTTTCTTTATGACCCAATTATACCCATGCGAAAAATGCAAAAGTTCAACTTTTTTTCGATAATTATTGATCTAGAGAGTCCAGAGAATTGTCCTAGACTGGTCTGGTTCTGATCGGGCGAAAAACCAGGGACTAGTTCGCAAAAGTAGGTTTTTAACATATTCATGAATATTTAATGAACAGTTTGATTGACAGTGATGGTTCTTGAGGCAAAGTTGTTCAGCATGAGCAGATCTATCAGATGATATGCATTTTGTGATGATAAGTGTAACACCACGTGATTACAGAGCCTTAAAACTCGTTAGCGCCAACTAGTGGCCGATTTCTTTCAAAATTCTTACAGACCTCTAGGGGCTTGAGCCGAACATGCCCATCGAGTTTCGCTCCGATCGGACGTCGTTAACGGTGCTCAAACCTCATTGGCCAATGGCGGCCATGTTTTTTGAGATACGCCAATATCCTTTTAGACATACATGGCCCCTTGGGCCAAGACACTGCATACCAAATTTCAAGTCATTCGGAAAAACGGTCAGTTGTCTATATGTTTTTATTTGTTTTATAGCGCCACCATGTGGCCAATCGACGCAATTTTTTTACTGTGACCTCAGATTGACCTCTTACACATGTGTACCAAGTTTGGTGAAGTTTACTTAATTACTTCTTGAGTTATAGCCATTTTAGTAAAATAGGCTCCTCCCACAACGTTAATTTTGCACCCCCTAGCGACCATTAATCGAAATTTCAACTTTTTTTCGATAATTATTGATCTTCAGACTCCAGAGAACAATTCCGCACTGGTTTGGTTCCGATCGGGCGAAAAACCAGGGACTAGTTCGCAAAAGTAGGTTTTTGACAAAATTCAAAATGGCGAAAAATCTATCATGGCGGAAATGAAATCGGAGATATACGTTTTTTTCTTCAGAAGCTCTGGATTTCAATGATATAAGACACTTGAAGCTACGCCTTACGGTCTGGGAGTTCTGAGCAGTTTTGCGCTTTTGATTGCTATAGCGCCACCTATGGGCCGATTGGGCTGAGTCCGTGTATCTGAGTAGCGAGCAATAGTACTACCATCTGGCAAAGTTTCAAGTCTCTAGGTCTTACGGTTTGGGCTGCACGATGCGTTTTATGGCGGAAAAATAATAATAATAAAAATCAGGACGATTACAATAGGGTTTCAGCACTTCGTGCTTGAACCCCTAATAATTAAAGCTGCAAGCAGCATTTATCGGGGTTCAAGCTATTAAGGCCTTTAAGGGTTTTTAAGCACAAAAGCATCAAAAGTTATCAGGTTTTATTTAGCAAGCATGTAACCACTGACATAATAGATGGAAAAGACCATTTACAGCCAATATAGGCAATGTACCATAGGAAATATATGGTTTTAAAGCTTTTTAACAGTTATAGCGCCACCTATAGTCCGATCTCCATAAAATTTGGCATGCTTGTTAATGATGTTATGTCACATATGCTCACCAATTTTTGTGAGGTTCTGAGTTTTCATTTAGGATTTATAGGCTTTTTAGTGTATTTTGCTACGCCCATTTTATAAATGACCCTATTACAGCCATCCAAATGCAAAAGTTCAACTTTTTTTTGATAGTTTTTGATCTAGAGAGTCCAGAGAATTGTCCTAGACTGGTCTGGTTCCAATCGTGCGAAAAACCTAGGACTAGTTCGCAAAAGTAGGTTTTTAACATGTTTGCGAATATTTAATGAACGGTTTGATTGACAGCAATGGTCCTTGAGGCAAAGTTGTTCAGGATGAGGAGATCTATCAAATGATATGCATATTGTGTGGATATTTGTAACACCACGTGATTACAGAGCTGTAAAACTCGTTAGCGCCAACTAGTGGCCGATTTCTTTCAAAATTGTTACAGACCTCTATGGCCTTGAGTCGAACATGCCCATCGAGTTTCGTTCCGATCGGCCTCCGTTAACCTTGTCTAATAGGTGCTCAAACTTCATTGGCCGATGGCGGCCATGTTTTTCGAGATACGCCAATGTCCTCATACACATACATGGCACCTTGGACCAAGACACTGCATGCCAATTTTCAAGTCAATCGGACTAATGGTCAGGTGGTTATAGCCTGTTTTATGTTTTTTTCATGTTATAGCGCCACCATGTGGCCAATTGCCGCGGTTTTTTTACTGTGACCTCAGATTGACCTCTTACACATGTGTACCAAGTTTGGTGAAGATACCTCATTTATTTCTGGAGTTATAGCCATTTTAGTAAAATAGGCCCCTCCCACAACGTACGTTTTGGCGCCCCTTACCGTCCGTGAGTCGAAATTTCAACTTTTTTTCGATAGTTTTTGATAAACAGACTCTAGAGAACATTTCTGCACTGGTTTGGTTCCGATCGGGCGAAAAACCTAGGACTAGTTCGCAAAAGTATGTTTTTGACAAAATTCAAAATGGCGGAAAATCTATCATGGCGGAAATGAAATCGGAGATATACGTTTTGTTCGTCAGGCATCCAGCTTTCCAATGATATAACACACTTGAGTCTACGTCATACGGTCTAGTAGTTATGAGCAGTTTCGCGCTTTTGGTTGCTATAGCGCCACCTATGGGCCAATCGGGGTCATACTTTGATAGGTTCTCCCCAAATTGAGGACTACCATTTGGCCAAGTTTCAAGGTTCCAGCTCTTACGGTTTGGTCTGCACGATGCGTTTTAGGGGAAAATAATAATAATAATAATAATTAAAGCTGCAAGCAGCATTTATCGGGGTTCAAGCATTTAAGGCCTTTAAGCACATAAGCATTTAAGACATTAAGATTTGTTTAGAAAGCTTTTAACCACTGAAATAATAGATGGAAAAGTCCATTTACAGCCAATACAGGCAAGCTTTTTAACAGTTATAGCGCCACCTATAGTCCGATCTCCATGATAATTTGCATGCTTGTTAATGATGTTGTGGCACATATGCTCACCAATTTTCGTGAAGTTCTGAGTTTTCGTTTAGGATTTATAGGCTTTTGAGTGCATTTTGCCACGCCCATTTTCTTTATGACCCAATTATACCCATGCGAAAAATGCAAAAGTTCAACTTTTTTTCGATAATTATTGATCTAGAGAGTCCAGAGAATTGTCCTAGACTGGTCTGGTTCTGATCGGGCGAAAAACCAGGGACTAGTTCGCAAAAGTAGGTTTTTAACATATTCATGAATATTTAATGAACAGTTTGATTGACAGTGATGGTTCTTGAGGCAAAGTTGTTCAGCATGAGCAGATCTATCAAATGATATGCATTTTGTGATGATAAGTGTAACACCACGTGATTACAGAGCCTTAAAACTCGTTAGCGCCAACTAGTGGCCGATTTCTTTCAAAATTCTTACAGACCTCTAGGGGCTTGAGCCGAACATGCCCATCGAGTTTCGCTCCGATCGGACTTCGTTAACGATGCTCAAACCTCATTGGCCAATGGCAGCCATGTTTTTCGAGATACGCCAATATCCTTTTAGACATACATGGCCCCTTGGGCCAAGACACTGCATACCAAATTTCAAGTCATTCGGAAAAACGGTCAGTTGTCTATATGTTTTTATTTGTTTTATAGCGCCACCATGTGGCCAATCGACGCAATTTTTTTACTGTGACCTCAGATTGACCTCTTACACATGTGTTCCAAGTTTGGTGAAGTTTACTTAATTACTTCTTGAGTTATAGCCATTTTAGTAAAATAGGCTCCTCCCACAACGTTAATTTTGCACCCCCTAGCGACCATTAATCGAAATTTCAACTTTTTTTCAATAATTATTGATCTTCAGACTCCAGAGAACAATTCCGCACTGGTTTGGTTCCGATCGGGCGAAAAACCAGGGACTAGTTCGCAAAAGTAGGTTTTTGACAAAATTCAAAATGGCGAAAAATCTATCATGGTGGAAATGAAATCGGAGATATACGTTTTTTTCTTCAGGAGCTCTGGATTTCAATGATATAAGACACTTGAAGCTACGCCTTACGGTCTGGGAGTTCTGAGCAGTTTTGCGCTTTTGATTGCTATAGCGCCACCTATGGGCCGATTGGGCTGAGTCCGTGTATCTGAGTAGCGAGCAATAGTACTACCATCTGGCAAAGTTTCAAGTCTCTAGGTCTTACGGTTTGGGCTGCACGATGCGTTTTATGGCGGAAAAATAATAATAATAAAAATCAGGACGATTACAATAGGGTTTCAGCACTTCGTGCTTGAACCCCTAATAATTAAAGCTGCAAGCAGCATTTATCGGGGTTCAAGCAGTTAAGGCCGTTAAGGACTTTAAGCACAAAAGCATCAAAAGTTATAAAGTTTTATTTAGCAAGCATGACATCATAGATGGAAAAGACCATGTTCTAGCATGATTTACCATGATATGCCACATTCTAGCATGATTTACCATAGTTTATCATGATTTACCATGGTTTACCATGATTTACCTTGTTCTAGCATAGTTTACCATGAATTTATCTCAGTTTACCTTGATTTACCATGTTCTAGCATGATTTACCATGATATACCACATTCTAGCAAGATTTACCATAGTTTATCATGATTTACCCTGTTCTAGCATAGTTTACCATGAATTTATCTTAGTTTACCTTAATTTACCATGTTCTAGCATGATTTACCATGATATACCACATTCTAGCATGATTTACCATAGTTTATCATGATTTACCATGGTTTACCATGATTTACCCTGTTCTAGCATGATTTACCATGATATATCACGTTCTAGAATGATTTACCAGGATTCTAGCATGATTTACCTTGATACACCACATTCTAGTATGATTTACTATGATTTACCATGTTTCTAGCGTGATTTACCATGATTTACCACATTACTAGCAATTATGTGAAGTGTCAGTGCAAATGAAGTGATAAACACTGTCAAAATATGATTTTGTTATAATAGTTATTGTTATATAAGTGATTTGCACAAAGCACATGTGAAAAGACTTCATAAGTAGAATGGCCAGCAGAGGGCACTAGAAGACCACTTATTGGCTCAGTTTCACTTTAAATTTCATTATTTTTACCAGTTTTCTGCACTAAATCAAATCAGTTTTTCCATGTTAACTCAATAATGCATGCTTACACACACACACACACACACACACACACACACACACACACACAAAGACAAATGTTGTTGTTGTTTTTTCAATGCTATTGGGATATGTCATAATGAAAATATATTTGAATGGTCTATAAACATTTCACAAAGTCTTTGTAAGCTATTAATCAGAAGATTCAGAATTTATTCAGAAACCTAAGACTACACAAACACATTATGTTGTAGATACAGACATTTGAACTATATGATGTGATCAAACTGTCAATACTAATACTTTAACGGATGGATTTTGACTAAATGTAATTGTAATTGTAAATGTTAAAATAGTGATTTTATAAATTTTAAACAGCAGGGGGCAGTAAAATACAACTTATTGGCTTAATATGCCATTATATTCATATAATTTTCACCTTTTTAACTGTTATAGAGGCAAATTTTGTCCGATCGGTCTGAAAATTTTCATGCATGTTCAGAGTGATATTTCACTGGCTTTTTAAGAAGGTCTGAGTCATTCATTAAAGAGATATAGGCTTTCGGGGACACTTGGTAAAGGCTACATTTTGAAGTGAACCTATTATAACTATCCAAATGAAGTAGTTCAACTTTTTCTGACAATTATTGACCTAGTGAGTCCAGAGAATTGTATTGCACTAGTTTTGAACATTATGATATGAAAATTATATGATCAGAGATGGAAAAGACCTTTTACAGCCAATACAGGCAGTTTACCATAGGAAATATATGGTTTTAAAGCTTTTTAACAGTTATAGCGCCACCTATGGTCCGATCTCCATAAAATTTGGCATGCTTGTTAATGATGTTATGTCACATATGCTCACCGATTTTTGTGAAGTTCTGAGTTTTTATTTAGGATTTATAGGATATTTAATGTATTTTGCCACGCCCATTTTATAAATGACCCTATTAGAGCCATCCAAATGCAAAATTTTTTTGATAGTTTTTGATCTAGAGAGTCCAGAGAATTGTCCTAGACTGGTCTGGTTCCGATTGGGCAAAAAACCTAGGACTAGTTCGCAAAAGTAGGTTTTTAACATGTTTGCGAATATTAAATGAACGGTTTGATTGACAGCAATGGTTCTTGAGGCAAAGTTGTTCAGTATGAGGAGATCTATCAACTGATATGCATATTGTGTGGATGTATGCAACACCA
The DNA here is from genome assembly GCF_963993115.1 of Abramis brama. Taxonomy (NCBI): domain Eukaryota; kingdom Metazoa; phylum Chordata; class Actinopteri; order Cypriniformes; family Leuciscidae; genus Abramis; species Abramis brama. Next base: position 19,003,066 of record NC_139971.1, read on the forward strand.
CGTGATTACAGAGCCGAAAAATCTCGTTAGCGCCAACTAGTGGCCGATTTCTTTCAAAATTCTTACAGACCTCTTGGGCCATGAGTCGAACATGCCCATCGAGTTTCGTTCCGATCAGCCTCCGTTAACCTTGTCTAATAGGTACTCAAACTTCATTGGCCGATGGCGGCCATGTTTTTTGAGATACGTCAATGTCCTCATAGGCATACATGGCACCTTGGACCAAGACACTGCATACCAATTTTCAAGTCAATCGGACAAACGGTCAGGTGGTCATAGCCCTTTTCATGTTTTTTTCAAGTTATAGCGCCACCTACGGTTCAATCGTCGCGATTTTTTTACTGTGACCTCAAATTGAACTATTACACATGTGTACCGAGTTTGGTGAAGATACCTCATTTATTTCTCGAGTTATAGCCGTTTTAGTAAAATAGGCTCCTCCCACAACGTACCTTTTGGCGCCCCCTAGCGACCGTGAATCGAAATTTCAACTTTTTTTCGATAATTATTGATATTCAGACTCCAGAGAACATTTCTGCACTGGTTTGGTTCCAATCGGACGAAAAACCTAGGACTAGTTCGCAAAAGTAGGTTTTTGAGAAAATTCAAAATGGCGGAAAATTTTCCCAGGCGGAAATAAAATCGGAGATATACGTTTTGACCGACTTGAGCCAAGGATTACAGTGATATAAGACACTTGATTCTATGACAAACCGTCTAGGAGTTATGGCTGATTTCATACTTTTGCTTGCTATAGCGCCACCTATTGACCAATCGGGGTCATAGTTTGATAGGTTCTCCCCAAATTGAGGACTACCATTTGGCTGAGTTTCAAGTCTCCAGCATTTACGGTTTGGGCTGCACGATGCGTTTTAGGGGAAAATAATAATAATAAAAATCAGAGCAATTACAATAGGGTTTCAGCACTTCGTGCTTGAACCCCTAATAATAATAAAAATCAGTACAATTACAATAGGGTTTCAGCACTTCGTGCTTGAACCCCTAATTAAAGCTGCAAGCAGCATTTATCGGGGTTCAAGCATTTAAGGCCTTTAAACACATAAGCATTTAAGACATTAAGATTTATTTAGAAAGCTTTGAACCACTGAAATAATAGATGGAAAAGTCCATTTACAGCCAATACAGGAAATTTACCATAGGAAATATATGGTTTTCAAAGCTTTTTAACAGTTATAGCGCCACCTATGGTCCGATCTCCATAAAAATTTCCATGCTTCTTTAGCATGTTATTTCACATATGCCCATCAATTTTTGTGAAGTTCTGAGTTTTTATTTAGGCTTTATAGACGTTTGAGTGTATTTGGACACGCCTATTTTATAAATGATCCTCTTATAGCCAACCAAAAGCAAAATTTTAACTTTTTTTTGATAATTATTGATCTAGAGAGTCCAGAGAATTGTCCTAGACTGGTCTGGTTCCGATCGGGCGAAAAACCAGGGACTAGTTCGCAAAAGTAGGTTTTTAACATATTCGTGAATAATTAATAAACTGTTTGATTGACAGCAATGGTTCTAGAGGCAAAGTTGTTCAGCATGAGCAGGTCTATCAAATGATATGCATTTTGTGATGATAAGTGTAACACCACGTGATTACAGAGCCATAAAACTCGTTAGCGCCAACTAGTGGCCGATTTCTTTCAAAATTCTTACAGACCTCTAGGGCCATGAGTCGAACATGCCCACCGAGTTTTGTTCCGATCGGCCTCCGTTAACCTTGTCTAATAGGTGCTCAAACTTCATTGGCCGATGGCGGCCATGTTTTTTGAGATACACCAATGTCCTCATAGATATACATGACAGCTTGGACCAAGACACTGCATACCAATTTTCAAGTCAATCGGACTAACGGTCAGATGGTTACAGCCTGATTTATGTTTTTTTCATGTTATAGCGCCACCATGTGGCCAATCGCCGCAATCTTTATACTATGACCTCAGATTGACCTCTTAAACAGGTGTACCGAGTTTGGTGAAGATACCTCATTTACTTCTGGAGTTATAGCCATTTTAGTAAAATAGGCACCTCCTTCTTCAAACATTTTGGCGCCCCTTAGTGACCGTCAATCGAAATTTCAACTTTTTTTCGATAATTATTGATATTCTGACTCCAGAGAACATTTCTGCACTGGTTTGGTTCCGATCGGACACAAAACCAGGGACTAGTTCGCAAAAGTAGGTTTTGGACATAATTCAAAATGGCGGAAAATTTGCATACCGGAAATGAAATCCTTGAGGCCTTTTTTGTTCGGCTTGACCCAAGGATTCCAATGATATAAGACACTTGAGTCTGTGACAAACGGTTAATGAGATTTAAGCAAAAATATGATTTTTTTTTGTTTTTTGCACTGTAGCGCCACCTATGGGCCAATCGGGGTCATATTTTGATAACCTCTCCTCGATTTTTGTACTACCATCTGGCAAAGTTTCAAGTCTCTAGCACTTACGGTTTGGGCTGCACGATGCGTTTTACGGCAGAAGAAAAATAATAATAATAAAAATCAGTACAATTACAATAGGGTTTCAGCACTTCGTGCTTGAACCCCTAATAAAAATCAGCACAATTACAATAGGGTTTCAGCACTTCGTGCTTGAACCCCTAATTAAAGCTGCAAGCAGCATTTATCGGGGTTCAAGCAGTTAAGGCCTTTAAGGCCTTTAATCACACAAGCATCAAAAGACATTACGTTTTATTTAGCAAGCATTTAACAACTGCCATCATAGATGAAAAAGTCAATTTACAGCCAATACATGCAGTTTGCCATAGGAAATCTATGGTTTTAAAGCGTTTTTACAGTATATATTTTATTTTATTTTATATATTTTAGTTATAGCACCTTTTTGCCTGAGTCTTCTTACAGTCTTGCCTGATCTCCACCACTTTTATTAGTAGTACTCAAAGTGTGCCTATATATATATATGTGTCAAATTTGTTGTAAATATGTCATTTTGATAAGGAGTTTAGACAATTATATTCAGTGGCGTAACGAGCCAACACCGGCCCTTAAGTAGGATTATCAAGGCGGGCCCCTTGATGACGCAATTGATGACATTGATGACGCAATGTCCGCGAGTAGGCTACCATGAATAGGGCAGGATATGATCATACACAGCATATAAGAGATGAGATGACTAACAAAATCAGGAGGAGCCTACGCTCACCAAAAAAAAACAATAAAAAAACACTGGTGACAGCGCACCATAACACATTGTTAGGCCTAGGTCCAAATACGTAAAAAAGATGCTTTCTTACATTATAGCGGGATTTTCCAGGCTTTCCTATGTGCAACTGCAAAGTTGTCGATTAGATCAGGATTGTGCGCACGGGCATTCTCAATTGACCCTTCGCAGGGAGTTTGATTGACAGGCGATCTGACTAATCATAATCCTCCATTTTGTCCCACAAAGCAGTCAGGAGAGTTAGTAGATTAACTTTGGAGGATTTAAATTTGAAAAACAAAGTGTACTGACGTCTTAGCACTTTAAAACAACATTCCTTTTATGTTCATTCATGTTTATTTTAATGCTATAAATTAACTAGAAGGAAGAGATGATCGGTTCACGAGCAGCTTTAACTGAGCCTTGAGTCTACAGCGATCTGTCAGACACATTAAACAGTCACAAAACGGTATTTATTGTTTAAATGTCTCTAAAAAATGACTACATTTGAAAGGTGAGACTTTTGGTGCTTTTCCATTACCAGTACCAGCTCAACTCGACTCGACTCAGCCCGGCTCGCTTTTCGCTCCGTTTTCCATTGCAGATAGTACCTCCACAATAGTACCTGGTCGTCATAGCGACGCCGCAGGAAACTGCCGTGACTTAATCTTCTACGCGAGATACATCCGCTGCCACACACAATGGACAATGGAGGAAATCGAGTGTATGCTGTTTTTGGATGTTTTTGTTTTTGCTGTTTTTTATTCAGGATACTCCGTCTGGCGCGTGCAATGATGACGCAGTGAATAGTGACGATTCTCTCTGACCAATCAGCAGTCTGCCGTGTTTTCACGTCACATTTTAGTATCGCCTCAGCTTGCCCCAGCTCGCTTAAAACCTCGCCGGAAGTGGTACGAAAAAAAGTACCTGGAAGCAGGTACAGGTACAACTTTTACACAGTGGAAAACCAAACAAAGCCGAGCCGAGCCGAGCTGGTACTGTGTAGTGGAAAAGTGCCATTTGTTTCATATCAAAAGTACTTGTCTGTCAGCGCGCAGTCTCCTCTCTGATCCGCAATGTATTTTTCACTGCGTGAGAACTTGGTGTGGTGTGAGAGTGGCGTCGCTTGTCAGACATAGCAACAGTAACTAAAGTGGGCGGGTCTTTGCGAATGGTCATTGACAGTATGGACGGGGATTCGCCAGTCCCAATTCAAAACAAATTTCATGACAATCCATCATTGTTTGTTTCAAACATGTGAGAGCATCAAAATGATCCATGGGTGAAATTGATTGGATTTAATTCATTTTTTTGTCAGTTCCTATCATAATTTTAACATTTTGGCGTTATTGTTTAGCTATTTACCTATGTTTTCAAATTTCCTTTGTTTTTTTATTGTTGTCTCGATCGGACTAACGGCTTTGAAGATAAACACAATTTTTTAAAGCTCTAAATGACACTTACAAAAACCATAAGGCAAAACCTGGCATGTTTGGTATTGTTGGACTCGGCAATGATTCAGGAGTCTTAGGAGGTCACTCCTGTGAAAAAACACTGGCTTGAAACTTCTAAGGCTCCTTCAAGGCATTGTGCCAATGACATATACTGAGTTTTTTGAGATACACTAATGTTCTCATAGACTATCATGGCACCCTGGACAAAGACACTGCGTGCCAATTTTCAGTAGACTAACATTTGGGTGCGCTTATAGCTATTTTCATGATTTTTTTCCACTGTTATAGCGCCACCAAGTGGCCAATTGTCACGATTTTTTTCATGTCAACTCAGATTGAGCTTATGAACATGTGTCCCAAGTTTAGCAAAAATATCTCTTTCCGCTCACAAGTTATACCCATTTTATAGTGCCACCAAGTGGCCAATTGTCATGATTTTTTTTTCACATGACCTCAGAATGAGCTCATGAACATGTGTCCCAAGTTTTGCGAAAATCTCTTTCCGTTCACAAGTTATAACTGTTTTGTAGTGCCACCAAGTGGCCAATTGTTGCGATTTTTTTCAAGTGATCTCAGGTTGAGCTCAGGAAGATGTACCCCAAGTTTAGCAAAAAAATTCCTTCCCGTTCACAATTTATAACCGTTTTAGTAAAAGTGGCCCTGGTGCCATCAAATATTTTGGTTCCCCTTATCGACCGTTAATTGAAATTTAGAATTGTTTGGATGATTATTGATTGTCAGACTCCAGAGAATATTCTTGCAGTGGTTTGGTTCCGATCGGGCCAAAAACATAGGAGAAGTTCGCAAAAATAGGTTTTTCCAAAAAATGCAATTTACTCGAAATTGGCGCCTGAAGGGCAAGCAAATCGGAGATAGCCATTTTGTCCGCCTTGAGCCAAGGATTCCAACGATATAAGACACCTGATCCTGGGACAAACGGTCTAAGAGTTATGAGCGATTTTCAACTTTTGGTTGCTGTAGCGCCACCTATGGGCCAATCGGGGTCATACTCTGATAGGTTGTCCCCAAATTGAGGCCTACCATCTGGCCAGGTTTCAAGTCTCTAGGCCTTACGGTTTGTCCTGCACGATGCGTTTTACGAATCCTTACAATTACAATAGGGTTTCAGCATTTCATGCTTGAACCCCTAATAAGAATGAAGGCTTTTTGCCAGTTATAGCGCCACCTATGGTCCGATCTCCATGAAACTCTGCATGTTTCCTCCCCATGCTCGGACACATATGCTCGTCAATTTTGGTGAAGTTCTGAGTTTTCCTTTGGGATTTATAGGCTTTTGAGTGTATTTTGCCACGCCCCTTTTCTAAATGACCCTGTTACAGCCACCCAAATGCCAAAGTTCAACTTTTTTTTGATAATTATTGATCTAGAGAGTCCAGAGAATTGTCCTGGACTGGTTTGGTTCCGATCGGGCGAAAAACCAGGGACTAGTTCGCAAAAGTAGGTTTTGGACAAAATTCGACATAGCAGAAATGTTTCCCTGCCTACATCCAAATCGGAGATAGCCATTTTGTCCGCCTCGAGCCAAGGATTCCAACGATATAAGACACTTGATCCTGGGACAAACGGTCTAAGAGTTATGAGCGATTTTGAACTTTTGGTTGCTGTAGCGCCACCTATGGGCCAATCGGGGTCATACTCTGATAGGTTGTCCCCACATTGAGGCCTACCATCTGGCCAGGTTTCAAGTCTCTAGGCCTTACGGTTTGTCCTGCACGATGCGTTTTACGAATCCTTACAATTACAATAGGGTTTCAGCATTTCATGCTTGAACCCCTAATAAGAATGAAGGCTTTTTGCCAGTTATAGCGCCACCTATGGTCCGATCTCCATGAAACTCTGCATGCTTCCTCACCGTGTTCTGACACATATGCTCATCAATTTTGGTCAAGTTCTGAGTTTTCCTTTGGGATTTATAGGCTTTTGAGTGTATTTTGCCACGCCCCTTTTCTAAATGACCCCGTTACAGCCACCCAAATGCCAAAGTTCAACTTTTTTTTGATAATTATTGATCTAGAGAGTCCAGAGAATTGTCCTAGACTGGTTTGGTTCCGATCGGGCGAAAAACCAGGGACTAGTTCGCAAAAGTAGGTTTTGGACAAAATTCGACATAGCAGAAATGTTTCCCTGCCTACATCCAAATCGGAGATAGCCATTTTGTCCGCCTCGAGCCAAGGATTCCAACGATATAAGACACTTGATCCTGGGACAAACGGTCTAAGAGTTATGAGCGATTTTGAACTTTTGGTTGCTGTAGCGCCACCTATGGGCCAATCGGGGTCATACTCTGATAGGTTGTCCCCACATTGAGGCCTACCATCTGGCCAGGTTTCAAGTCTCTAGGCCTTACGGTTTGTCCTGCACGATGCGTTTTACGAATCCTTACAATTACAATAGGGTTTCAGCATTTCATGCTTGAACCCCTAATAAGAATGAAGGCTTTTTGCCAGTTATAGCGCCACCTATGGTCCGATCTCCATGAAACTCTGCATGCTTCCTCACCGTGTTCTGACACATATGCTCATCAATTTTGGTCAAGTTCTGAGTTTTCCTTTGGGATTTATAGGCTTTTGAGTGTATTTTGCCACGCCCCTTTTCTAAATGACCCCGTTACAGCCACCCAAATGCCAAAGTTCAACTTTTTTTTGATAATTATTGATCTAGAGAGTCCAGAGAATTGTCCTAGACTGGTTTGGTTCCGATCGGGCGAAAAACCAGGGACTAGTTCGCAAAAGTAGGTTTTGGACAAAATTCGACATAGCAGAAATGTTTCCCTGCCTACATCCAAATCGGAGATAGCCATTTTGTCCGCCTCGAGCCAAGGATTCCAACGATATAAGACACTTGATCCTGGGACAAACGGTCTAAGAGTTATGAGCGATTTTGAACTTTTGGTTGCTGTAGCGCCACCTATGGGCCAATCGGGGTCATACTCTGATAGGTTGTCCCCACATTGAGGCCTACCATCTGGCCAGGTTTCAAGTCTCTAGGCCTTACGGTTTGTCCTGCACGATGCGTTTTACGAATCCTTACAATTACAATAGGGTTTCAGCATTTCATGCTTGAACCCCTAATAATAATAAAAATCAGCACAATTACAATAGGGTTTCAGCACTTCGTGCTTGAACCCCTAATAATAAAAATCAGCACAATTACAATAGGGTTTCAGCACTTCGTGCTTGAACCCCTAATAAGAAGAGACGTTTTGGACAGTTATAGCGCCACCTCTTGTCCGATCTTCACGAAACTTGGCATGCTTCTTCACCATGCTATGACACATCTGCTCATCGATTTTTGTGAAGTTTGGGGTTTTCCCTTAGGTTGTATAGGCTTTTGAGTGTTTTTTTTGTCCCACCCCTTTCCTAAATTACCCTGCTACAGCCAGGCAAATGCAAAAGTTCCACTTTTTTTCGATAATTATTCATCTAGAGACTCCAGAGAACTGTGCTAGACTGGTCTGGTTCCGATTGGGCCAAAAACCTAGGACTAGTTCGCAAAAGTAGGTTTTGAACATATTCGCGAATATTTAATGAACAGTTTGATTGACAGCAATGGTTCTTGAGGCAAAGTTGTTCAGGATGAGGAGATCTATCAAATGATATGCATATTGTGTGGATATTTGTAACACCACGTGATTACAGAGCCATAAAACTCATTAGCGCCAACTAGTGGCTGATTTCTTTCAAAATTCTTACAGACCTCTAGGGCCATGAGCCAAACATGCCCATTGAGTTTCGTTCCGATCGGCCTCCGTTAACCTTGTCTAATAGGTGCTCAAACTTCATTGGCCGATGGCGGCCATGTTTTTTGAGATACGCCAATGTCCTCATACACATACATGGCACCTTGGACCAAGACACTGCATACCAATTTTCAAGTCAATCGGAGTGGTTGAGGTGGTTATAGCCTGTTTTATGTTTTTTTCATTTTATAGCGCCACCATGAGGCCAATCGTCGCGATTTTTTTACTGTGACCCCAGATTGAACTCATACACATGTGTACCAAGTTTGGTGAAGATACCTCATTTACATCGGGAGTTATAGCCATTTTAGTAAAATAGGCCCCTCCCACAACGTACGTTTTGGCGCCCCTTAGCGACCGTGAATCGAAATTTCAACTTTTTTTCGATAATTATTGATATTCAGACTCCAGAGAACATTTCTGCACTGGTTTGGTTCCAATCGGGCAAAAAACCAGGGACTAGTTCGCAAAAGTAGGTTTTTGACAAAATTCAAAATGGCGGAAAATCTATCATGGCGGAAATGAAATCGGAGATATACGTTTTGTTCGTCAGGCATCCAGCTTTCCAATAATATAAGACACTTGAGTCTACGATATACGGTCTAGGAGTTATAAACAGTTTCGCGCTTTTGGTTGCTATAGCGCCACCTATGGGCCAATCGGGGTCATAATCTCTGAACCTTTCCTCGATTTTTGTACTACCATCTGTCAAAGTTTCAAAGTTCCAGCTCTTACGGTTTGGGCTGCACGATGCGTTTTACGGCGGAATAATAATAATAATAATAATTAAAGCTGCAAGCAGCATTTATCGGGGTTCAAGCAGTTAAGGCCTTTAAGGCATTTTAGCACAAAAGCATCAAAAGTTATTAAGATTTATTTAGCAGGCATGTAACCACTGACATAATAGATGGAAAAGACCATTTACAGCCAATACAGGCAGTTTACCATGGGATATATATGGTTTTAAAGCTTTTTAACAGTTATAGTGCCACCTATGGTCCGATCTCCATAAAATTGTTTACTGTGACCTCAAATTGAACCCATACACATGTGTACTGAGTTTGGTGAAGATATCTCATTTACTTCTTGAGTTATAGCCATTTTAGTAAATCCATGCTTTCATGTTTGCGCAAATCATTTCACACCAGACAGCTTTACAAAGGAGGGTCAGTAAAGCTGGTTTTGCTAAGAAGCTGCTCCTGAAAATAGGATTGGTACCAACTATTCGTGTTCCTGCTGTACCTCCAGAAGAAGAAGTGAGTGTAATGTTTTATTAACCTTTATATTAATCTTTATATTAATCTTTGCAAATCGCTTGCTTCACGGTGAATGCGGCTGTTTACACTCAGAGTACATTACGACATGTTTTGTATGTACGACGTTCTCAATATAATTCATAATCCCATGTTAATGAACAGATGGTTATTGTGTTAGAAACGGTGTACGCACAGAACAGAGGGGTGGGGTGAGCAAAGCTCATTATCATTTAAAGACACATGCACTTAAATGGCGTGCTGAAAACAGAGCAGTTTTTGACCAGGTAAAATGAGTGTTATCTTATAATACTAATGAGAATTTTTAATTGAAGTATATTACAAACTTTTAATTTAGACCCTAAAGAATCATATTAGCCTGTACAAAAATGGCATTATATGACCCCTTTAAGCTTTAAAGTCAAGTACTCGATTTAAAAAATCCTCGATTGCAATTTACTGGAAGTGGTGCATTCCACAGACGAGAATCCATCAACCAATTACACAGTTTTCTAAGACAACGCGATGTATTTAAAACCATTTACAGTCATTATATAGCATAGTGCTATTGTGAAATCACAAAGGCTGTGATTCAGTTAAATAAATATATCCTCTGTTTTTTTGTTTGTTTGTTTTGTCACAGAGAAGACGCTTCAATTACATGAGTGCAGATTACATGTTAAAATTACCTCAGCTCCGTCCACAGTAAACGCTGCTCCAAGCAAACTCAGTCTCTGCAGTGCTGTTTGTTTACGTTTCCAATAACGTGCATTTGGGAACGCAAGTCGGACGCAGTTTGTGTTTCATAGTTGTACTGTTATCATTTATATTTGTGGAGCGCGTCTCGGGTTTCTCAAACTGCTTCTCGGTTTCTCAAACTGCTATTTATCTCGGTTTCAAAATAAAAGTTTAAACATCGCGATTTCAAAATAAAAGTTTAAACTCTCGCTCTGAGTTTGCATGTTTTGATGTGCACATGTTCTTGTTCAAGAAATTACAGTGGCTGTAGCACTTCTATCGTACTGAAGTGGCCAAATATTAAAGGTTAAGTTGACATTTGAATTTAATGTTGTTTGGCCAATAAACAAGGATTTGATAATGCCTTAGTGTAACAACAACCAGGCCGCTGGTGCCCTCTGCAGGCATTTGTTATTCATGTACATAAGTTATCTCTATATTAGTTTATATCATTTATTTTACATGGGTATATTTTAACAGTGTTGTTCAATAAAACCCATATAATTACTTACTTTGATACTTTACTTGAACCAATCATTATTGCTTGTTATTATATATTTGTATTTTAAGTCATTTTAAAGGCTGTTGTTAACTTGAATCTATTTTTTACCACATTTTTTTATCCGATTACTTGAATAGAATACTCGATTACTAAAAGAATCGATAGCTACAGCCCTATAGCAGTACATCATAATAAAAAAGATTTCTTTTTAAAGCATTTGTTTGTTTTCCAATACTGAAAGTGAATAAAAAGGTAATCTGTAATCCTGCTGCTCCCTCTAGTGGACAGTGGTATTACAGCTTCCATCTTACAGTTGAAGTGATTGAATGAATTAATGAATGGGAATTTGGTTTTTCACTTATATCTCGGGAACCAAAAGGCGAAAAATTCTGAAACTCAGAGCATATATAGTGCTTGAGGAGCCCTGTTGAATGAGACCATCAAGGTGTTTTTGGGCGATTGGGGCGGGGAGTTATGACTGTTCAAATGCAAATATTTGGGGGTTTTTATCCCTGGAATGCCGAGGGCAAATTACACCACATTTGAATCGAAGCTAGCCAAGGACGGGCCCTTTCCAACGAGCTCTCACACAAGGTTCGGGGTGGTCTGGGTCGGGAGTTACGGCCGTTCAAAATCGGGGGTCCCGCGGACGCGGGGGGCGCGCTCCCGAGGCCCGCGACGACACGTTTCGATCAAGAGCCCGGAGAGGACCTTACCATCAAAATTTGAGTGCGCAACGACTTTCTGTTTTCGAGTTATGAGTGAATTTGTATTCGGGGGTGTGGCTTAAATAGCCGTTTTACTTCCAGTTTCAGTATTCACTTCTTAATGTGACTCAATAGTCACATTAAGAAGTGAAGATTGTCAATAGTAATAATATTGTAATACTCAAATAGATGAATTTTGACAAAATGTGATTGTAAATGTTAAAATAATGATTTTATAAAGTCTAAATATGAATTATAGAACACTATTATGGAGTAGTATGATGAAATGGCAGCAGGGGGCAGTAAAATACCACTTATTGGCTTATACCAATGTTATTCATTTTCACCTTTTTTATTAACTGTTATAGAGGCAAATTTTGTCCGATCTGTCTGAAATTTGTCATGCTTATTCTGACTTGTTTTTAAGGTCATTTAAGAGATATAGGCTTTTGTGGACACTTGGTCAAGACTACATATTGAACTGACCCTATTATGGCCATCCAAATGAAGAAGTTATACTTTTTCTGATAATTATTGATCTGGAGAGTCCAGAGAATTGCAATGCACTGGTTTTGAATATTACTATATGAACATTTACACCATTACACCAAAACACCATTTACAGCCAATACAGGCAATTCACCATAGGAAATATATGGTTTATAAAGCTTTTTAACAGTTATAGCGCCACCTATGGTCCGATCTACATGAAACTTTGCATGCTTGTTTAGAATGATATGTCACATATGCTTACCAATTTTCGTGAAGTTCTGAGTTTTCGTTTAGGATTTATAGGCTTTTGAGTGCATTTTGCCACGCCCATTTTCTTTATGACCCAATATACCCATGTGAAAAATGCTAAAGTTCAACTTTTTTTTGATAATTATTTATCTAGAGAGTCCATAGAATTGTTCTAGACTTGTTTGGTTCCGATCGGGCAAAAAACCAGGGACTAGTTCGCAAAAGTAGGTTTTTAACATAATTACGAATATTTAATGAACGGTTTGATTGACAGCAATGGTTCTTGAGGCAAAGTTGTTCAGCATGAGCAGATCTATCAAATGATATGCATTTTGTGACAATAAGTGTAACACCACGTGATTACAGAGCCATTAAACTCGTTAGCGCCAACTAGTGGCCGATTTCTTTCAAAATTCTTACAGACCTCTAGGGCTATGAGTTGAACATGCCCATCGAGTTTCGTTCCGATCGGCCTCCGTTAACCTTGTCTAATAGGTGCTCAAACTTCATTGGCCGATGGCGGCCATGTTTTTTGAGATACACCAATGTCCTCATAGACATACATGACACCTTGGGCCAAGACACTGCATACCAATTTTCAAGTCAATCGGACTAACGGTCAGGTGGTTAAAGCCTGTTTTATGTTTTTTTCATGTTATAGCGCCACCATGTGGCCAATCGCCGCGATTTTTTTACTGTGACCTCAGATTGACCTCTTACACATGTGTACCGAGTTTGGTGAAGATACCTCATTTACTTCTGGAGTTATAGCCATTTTAGTAAAATAGGCCCCTCCCACAACGTACGTTTTGGCGCCCCTTAGCGTCCGTGAATCGAAATTTCAACTTTTTTTCGATAATTATTGATATTCAGACTCCAGAGAACATTTCTGTACTGGTTTGGTTCCGATCGGGCGAAAAACCTAGGACTAGTTCGCAAAAGTAGGTTTTTGGCAAAATTCAAAATGGCGGAAAATCTATCATGGCGGAAATGAAATCGGAGATATACGTTTTGTTCGTCAGGCATCCAGCTTTCCAATGATATAAGACACTTGAGTCTACGACATACGGTCTAGGAGTTCTGAGCAGTTTCGCGCTTTTGGTTGCTGTAGCGCCACCTATGGGCCGATTTGGCTAAGTCCGTGTATCTGAGTAGCGAGCAATACTACTACCATTTGACCAAGTATCACGTCTCTAGGCCTTACGGTTTTGGCTGCACGATGCGTTTTAGGGAAGAATAATAATAATAATTAAAGCTGCAAGCAGCATTTAGCGGGGTTCAAGCATTTAGGGTCTTTAAGCACATAAGGCAGTTTAGTGAGTTGTCTGAGTTTTTGTTTAGGATTTACAGGCTTTTGAGTGTTTTTTGCCATAACCATTTTCTAAATGATCCTGTTATGGCTACCCAATGGGTAAAGTTTAAGTTTTTTATATAATTATTGATCTAGAGCTTCCAGAAAATTGTACTGCACTGGTATATTTCCGATCGGGCTAAAAACCGATGGCGGCATAGACATACATGGCACCTTGGACCAAGACACTGCATGCCAATTTTAAAGTCAATCGAACTAATGGTCAGGTGGTTATAGCCCTTTTCCTGTTTTTGTGATTATATGGCCTGATCTCCATTTTAAATAATTATTTTAAAGGTGCTGTAGAATGCATTGATATATTTTAAATTGTTCTCTGATATCTCTGAAACAGAAATGTCTTCAACAGTCAAGTAGTGGATAAAATCACTAATGTTACTTTCTGCTTGCGGTAGGGGTTGTAATGGAAATATAACATTAGTTGGAACTGCCCCCTTCTTCAGTATCAAACAATGAGCGAAACCTGCTTGATATTGTCCCACTCCCAGGTTAGAAAAACTGTCTGTGGTAAAATGGGCAGAGCAAACTAACAGCTTTGAATTAAAATGGTGAGGTATCCTGTTGTAAACATCAACCATGCCTGTTGACAGTTTTGTGGGAAGGGAATGAAAAGTTCTCAAATCTGCAGCACAGCCTCGAACATAACATTTATATCCATGATCTGCCATTTTCACTATTGTCCTTGCTTGCTTCTTCACAATACCTGCAGATCTTCTGATGATTCAGCTGTGCAGGTCCACGTTAACACTGCCTGGCCTAGAACATGGGCTGGTATATGCAAATTTGGGGGGTATAAATATTAATGATCCTGACTCCAACGTCACAGTCAGTGTTATGCTGGGATTCACTCATTTTTCAGCGGTCTTTTGCAAACAGGAGATTTACACATGAAGGAGGAAACAATGGTGTTTGAGGCTCACGGTATGTCAGTTCCATGTCCAGAACTCTTATCATTCAACTATGCCAAGATAAATACAGTTTTCAATTGTATGGCACCTTTAAAATAGATGATTAGTAATATAATGCTTACTTGTAGTCTGAAATGGCTTTAACAAAAGAAGAAAAATAGTCTTAGATTTCTGTTCACTCTAATCATGTACAAATAAAGTAGCACATTAAGATTACATTTATTTGAATGCATTAGTGAGTGTGTGATTGTGCTGTGTGTGCAGCGTATCAATACTAAAAGTGAAGGTGTAGTTGATATCTTTGGTGATAATATCTGTAGTAATCATAAAAAAATCAATTAAGAAATAAAGAATTAAAATTACAAATAATATTCTATTAAGATATGAGTTACAATAACATGATTTGCAATAGTAATAATATCAATAATATATGCACAATACACACAGATTAGACTATCAGGTCTGTGTCTTACAAAAACATTAGTATTGCAGCCAATGTGAGTCTGTGGGATTTATAAACAGACAAAATATGATTTGAAATGTTATTTTAATGATTTTATTAAGTTTAAACAATATTTCAAATGGAAAAAAAATGAAAAATAATATTTTAGTGAGCAGAATGAACCAATGAGTGGTCTTCATCTGGTGGTTAAAATGTAAATGAAAACAATAATACTTAAACAATAATACTTAATACACTAACCATGCTTGAACACACACATGCACACACATTTTGTTGTAGATGTAGATATTTAAAATAAAAGATAGGTAACAAAATGATAATTGCAAATCTCCTCTGTATAACACCATTTTCAGATTGAGGGGCAGAATTGTTCAAACTGAGAGCTCAGTACAAATGAAGTGATAAACTTTGACAAAACATGATTGTGTTATAATAGGTGATTTTCATGCAAGTAATTATATACTTTTTACAAAAATTAATGCAAAAGCACAGGTGAAAATATTTTATTAAGTAGAATGTCCTGCAGAGGGCAGTAGAAGACCACTAATTGACTCACTTTCATTTGAAAGACTTTTTTATCCACCAGTAAAACAAAGCAGTTTCTCCATGTTCTTTCCATTAAGCATGCTTACACACACAGACACACACAAACACAAACACATCCACACACACATCCACACACACACACACACACACACACACACACACACACACACACACACAAAGATAAATATGTTTTCCATGTTTTTAGGATGTGATATTGTGAAAATATATTTTAATGGTCTAACCATTTCACATATTTCTTTGTGATCTGTATTACCAGTCCGTAATAATAATAATAATAATAATAATATTTAATTGTCTATAGGCATTTCTTTATCTAATAATATAAAACTTCATAATAATCATAATAAAAAATTTAAAAATAAAATATATACAAATATCATAATAAAATAAAAAACATCATAATAAAAAAGATTGCTTTTTAAAGCATTTGTTTGTTTCCCAATACTGAAAGCGAATAAAAAGATCATGTGTAATCCTGCTGCTCCCTCCAGTGGACAACAGTGGTGTGTTTCTAGTGGTGCAACAGTTGAAGTGATTGATTGAATTAATGAATGAATGAATGGGAATTTGGTTTATCACTTATATCTCCGGAACCAAAAGGCGAAAAATTCTGAAACTCAGAGCATAGATAGTGCTTGAGGAGTCTTGTTGAATGAGACCATCGCGGTGTTTTTGGGCGATTGGGACCGGGAGTTCTGATCGTTCAAAGGCATATATTTCAGGGCTTTTATCTCTGGAAGGCCCGAGGCCCGCGACGATACGTTTCGATCAAGAGAGGTCCTTACCATCAAAATTTGAGCGTGCAGCGTCTTTCCGTTTTCGAGTTATGAGTGAATTTGTACTGGGGGGGCGTGGCCTAAATGGCGGCCTCCGTTTTTACTTTCGTTTCAGGATTCCATTCCTTAATTTGACAGAATTGTCAATAGTAATACTTCAATAGATGAGTTTTGACAAAATGTGAATGTAAATGTTAAAATAATGATTTTATAAAGTCTAAATATGAATTATATAACAATATTAGGGAGTAGTATGATGAAATGACAGCAGGGGGCAGTACAATACCACTTATTGACTTAATATGCCATGTTATATCATTTTTACCTTTTTAACTGTTATAGAGGCAAATTTTGTCCGATCTGTCTGAAATTTTTCATGCTTCTTAAGAGCAGAACTTCTTAAGTTCTGACTTGTTTTTATTAAAGAGATATAGGCTTTCGGGGACACTTGGTAAAGGCCACATTTTGAAGTGAACCTATTATAGCTAACCAAATGAAGTAGTTCAACTTTTTCTGACAATTATTGATCTAGTGAGTACAGAGAATTGTATTGCACTAGTTTTGAACATTATGATATGAAAATTATATGATCAGAGATTTACAGACCATTTTACAGATCAGACCATTTACAGCCAATACAGGCAGTTTACCATAGGAAACATATGGTTTTAAAGCCTTTTAACTGTTATAGCGCCACATTTGGTCCGATCTCCAAAAATTTTTGCATGCTTGTTAATGATGATATGTCACATATGCTCACCAATTTTTGTGAAGTTCTGAGTTTTCATTTAGGATTTATAGGCTTTTGAGTGTATTTTGCAACGCCCATTTTATAAATGACCCTATTACAGCCACTCAAATGCAAAAGTTCAACTTTTTTTTGATAATTATTGATCTAGAGAGTCCAGAGAATTGTCCTAGACTGGTCTGGTTCAGATCGGGCGAAAAACCTAGGACTAGTTCGCAAAAGTAGGTTTTTAACATGTTTGCGAATATTTAATGAACGGTTTGATTGACAGCAATGGTTATAGAGGCAAAGTTGTTCAGCATGAGCAGATCTATCAAATGATATGCATTTTGTGACAATAAGTGTAACACCATGTGATTACAGAGCCATAAAACTCGTTAGCGCCAACTAGTGGCCGATTTCTTTCAAAATTTTTACAGACCTCTTGGGCCATGAGTCGAACATGCCCATCGAGTTTCGTTCCGATCGGCCTCCGTTAACCTTGTCTAATAGGTGCTCGACTTCATTGGCCAATGGCGGCCATGTTTTTTGAGATACGTCAATGTCCTCATAGACATACATGGCACCTTGGACCAAGACACTGCATACCAATTTTCAAGTCAATCAGACTAACGGTCAGGTGGTTATAGCCCTTTTCATGTTTTTTTCATGTTATAGCGCCACCTAGTGTTCAATCGTCGCTATTTTGTTACTGTGACCCCAGAATGAAATCCTACATATGTGTACCCAGTTTGGTGAAGATATCTCATTTACTTTTTGAGTTATAGCCATTTTAGTAAAATAGGCTCCTCCCACAACGTTCATTTTGAGCCCCCTAGCGAATTTGAATCGAAATATCGACGTTATTTCGATAATTATTGATCTTCAGACTCCAGAGAACATTTCTGCACTGGTTTGGTTCCGATCGGACGAAAAACCACGGACTAGTTTGCAAAAGTAGATTTTTGACAAAATTCAAAATGGCGGAAAATCTATCATGACGGAAATGAAATCGGAGATGTACGTTTTGTTCGTCAGGCGTCCAGCTTTCCAATGATATAAGACACTTGAGTCTACGACATACGGTCTAGGAGTTATGAGTAGTTTCGCGCTTTTGGTTGCTATAGCGCCACCTATAGGCCAATCGGGGTCATACTCTCTGAACCTTTCCTCGATTTTTGTACTACCATCTGACAAAGTTTCAAGTCTCCAGCACTTACGGTTTGGGCTGCACGATGCGTTTTAGCGGAGAAGAATAATAATAATTAAAGCTGCAAGCAGCATTTATCGGGGTTCAAGCAGTTAAGGCCTTTAAGGCATTTAAGCACAAAAGCATCAAAAGTTATTAAGATTTATTTAGGAAGCATGTAACCACTGACATAATAGATGGAAAAGACCATTTACAGCCAATACAGGCAATTTGCCATGGGATATATATGGTTTTAAAGCTTTTTAACAGTTATAGCGCCACCTATGGTCCGATCTCCATAAAATTGTTTACTGTGACCTCAAATTGAACCCATACACATGTGTACTGAGTTTGGTGAAGATATCTCATTTACTTCTTGAGTTATAGCCATTTGAGTAAAATAGGCTCCTCCCACAACGATTTGCCACATTCTAGAATTATTTAATATGATTCTAGCATGATTTACTATCATATACCATGTTCCAGAATGATTTATTAGGATTCTAGCATGATTTACCTTGATACACCTCATTTCAGTATTATTTACTATGATTTACAATGTTTCTAGCATGATTAACCACATTACTAGCAATTATGTGAAGTGTCAGTGCAAATGAGGTGATGAACACTGACAAAATATTATTGTGTTATAATAGTTAGTTATATACGTGATTTTTGTGTGTGTGTCCAAGTATGAATGCAAAAGCACATGTAAAATATTTCATTATTAAGTAGAATGGCCAGCAGAGGGCACTAGAAGACCACTTATTGGCTCACTTTCACTTTAAACCAGTTTTCTGCACTAAAGCAAACCAGTTTTTCCATGTTAACTCAATGCATGCTTACACACACACACACACACACACACACACACACACAGCATAGTTAACCATGATTTACCATGATATACCACGTTCTAGTATTATTTACCAGGAGATAAACGACAATCTAGTATTATTTACTTTGATTTACCATGTTTCTAGCCTGATTTATCACATTACTAGCAATTATTTGAAGTGTCAGTGCAAATAAAGTGATTAACACTGACAAAATATGATTGTGTTATAATGGTTATTGCTATATAAGTGATTTTTTTAGTGTGTATTCAAGTATGAATGCAAGCACATGTTGAAATATTTCATTAATAAGTAGAATGGCCTGCAGAGGGCAGTAGAAGACCACTTATTGGCTCACTTTCACTTTAAACCAGTTTTCTGCACTAAAGCAAACCAGTTTATCCATGTTAACTCAATGCATGCTTACACACACACACACACACACACACACACACACACACACACACACACACACACAGCATAGTTAACCATGATTTACCACATTACTAGCAATTATTTGAAGTGTCAGTGCAAATAAAGTGATTAACACTGACAAAATATGATTGTGTTATAATAGTTATTGCTATATAAGTGATTTTTAGTGTGTATTCAAGTATAAATGCAAGCACATGTGGAAAAATTTAATTAATAAGTAGAATGGCCAGCAGAGGGCAGTAGAAGACCACTTATTGGCTCACTTTCACTTTAAACCTCATGATTTTGACCAGTTTTCTGCACTAAAGCAAACCAGTGTTTCCATGTTAACTCAATAATGCATACTTGCTACATATGCTACACACAATAATGCTACACACACACACACACACACACACACACACACACACACACACACACACACACAAATGTTTCAGTGATATTGGTGTCACATTCACCTTCATCACATTCACCTTCTGTCTTCATCACATTCACCATCTGTCGTCATCACCTGCACCTGCTCCTCATCACCCTCCTCATCATCACCTGCTCCTCATCATCATAACCGTCACCTGTTGTCCTTGTCTTGATCTGTGTATTTAAGTTCCCCTCTCATCCATTATCATTGTCGGTTATTGTTTGTGCACTAGCACTCTGTTATGTTTGTTTTCATGTTGGAAAATAAAACCTTTGTTATATTTGTACCACACACACACACACACACACACACACACACACACACACACACACCATCATTTATCATGATTTACCATGGCTGATACCAATACCAATATGAGAAAATGACTATTTTAAACAGCAGGGGGCAGTAAAATACCACTTATTGGCTTAACATGCCATTAATTCATATCATTTTCACCTTTTTAACTGTTATAGAGGCAAATTTTGTCCGATCTGTCTGAAAATTTTCATGCTTGTTCAGGGTGATATTTCACACGTTCTGACTTGTTTTTAAGAAGGTCTGAGCATTGATTAAAGAGATATAGGCTTTCGGGGACACTTGGTAAAGGCCAGATTTTGAAGTGAACCTATTATAGCTATCCAAATGAAGTAGTTCAACTTTCTGACAATTATTGATCTAGTGAGTCCAGAGAATTGTATTGCACTAGTTTTTTAACATTATGATATGAAAATTATATGATCAGAGATGGAAAAGACCATTTACAGCCAATACAGGCAGTTTACCATAGGAAATATATGATTTTAAAGCTTTTTAACAGTTATAGCGCCACCTATCGTCCGATCTCCATAGAATTTTTCATGCTTGTTAATGATGTTATGTCACATATGCTGACCAATTTTTGTGAAGTTCTGAGTTTTTATTTAGGATTTATAGGCTTTTTAATGTATTTTGACACGCCCATTTTATAAATTACCCTATTACAGCCATCCAAATGCAAAAGTTCAACTTTTTTTTGATAATTATTGATCTAGAGAGTCCAGAGAATTGTCCTAGACTGGTCTGGTTCCGATCGGGCAAAAAACCTAGGACTAGTTCGCAAAAGTAGGTTTTTAACATATTCATGAATATTTAATGAACTGTTTGATTGACAGCAATGGTTCTAGAGGCAAAGTTGTTCAGCATGAGCAGATCTATCATATGATATGCATTTTGTGACGATAAGTGCAACACCACGTGATTACAGAGCCATAAAACTCGTTAGCGCCAACTAGTGGCCGATTTCTTTCAAAATTCTTACAGACCTCTAGGGGCTTGAGCCGAACATGCCCACTGAGTTTTGTTCCGATCGGCCTCCGTTAACCTTGTCTAATAGGTGCTCAAACTTCATTGGCCGATAGCGGCCATGTTTTTTGAGATACACCAATGTCCTCATAGACATACATGGCACCTTGGACCAAGACACTGCATACCAATTTTCAAGTCAATCGGACTAACGGTCAGGTGGTTATAGCCTGTTTTATGTTTTTTTCATATTATAGCGCCACCATGAGGCCAATCACCGCGATTTTTTTACTGTGACCTCAACTTGAGCTCATACATATGTGTACCGAGTTTGGTGAAAATATCTCATTTCGTTCACGAGTTATAGCCATTTTTGTATAATTAGCTCCGCCTCCTGCGAACGTTTTGATGCCCCTTAGCAACCGTGGATCGAAATTTTAACTTTTTTTCGATAATTATTGATATTCAGACTCCTGTGAATATTTCTGCACTGGTTTGGTTCCGATCGGGCGAAAAACCAGGGACTAGTTCGCAAAAGTAGGTTTTGGACAAAATCCAAAATGGCGGAAAAATTTGCATACCGGAAATGAAATCCTTGAGGCCTTTTTTGTTCGGCTTGACCCAAGGATTCCAAAGATATAAGACACTTGAGTCTGTGACAAAGGGTTGATGAGATTTAAGCAAAAATATGCAATTTTTTTGTTTTTTTGCACTGTAGCGCCACCTATTGGCCAATCTAGCTCATATTCTCTGAACCTCTCCTCGATTTTTGTACTACCTTCTGGCCAAGTTTCAAGTCTCTAGCACTTACGGTTTAGGCTGCACGATGCGTTTTACGGCGGAATAATAATAATAATAATAAAAATCAGCACAATTACAATAGGGTTTCAGCATTTCATGCTTGAACCCCTAATAATAATAATAAAAATCAGTACAATTACAATAGGTGTTCAGCACTTCGTGCTTGAACCCCTAATTAAAGCTGCAAGCAGCATTTATCGGGGTTCAAGCATTTAAGGCCTTTAAGCACATAAGCATTTAAGACATTAAGTTTTATTTAGAAAGCTTTTAACCACTGAAATAATAGATGGAAAAGTCCATTTACATTTCACAAAGTCTTTGCAAGCTATTAATCAGATGATTCAGAATTTATTCAGAAACCTAAGACTACACACACACATTATGTTGTAGATACAGACATTTGAACTGTATGATGTGATCAAACTGTCAATACTAATACTTTAACAGATGGATTTTGACTAAATGTAATTGTAAATGTTAAAATAGTGATTTTATAAAGTCTAAATATAAATTATAGAACAATATGACAAAATGACTATTTTGAACAGCAGGGGGCAGTAAAATACCACTTATTGGCTTAACATGCCATTATAATCATATCATTTTCACCTTTTCAACTGTTATAGAGGCAAATTTTGTCAGATCTGTCTGAAAATTTTCATGCATGTTCAGAGTGATATTTCACATGTTCTGACTTGTTTTTATGAAGGTTTGAACATTCATTAAAGAGATATAGGCTTTCGGGGACACTTGGTAAAGGCTACATTTTGAAGTGAACCTATTATAGCTATCCAAATGAAGTAGTTCAACTTTTTCTGACAATTATTGATCTAGTGAGTCCAGAGAATTCTATTGCACTAGTTTTGAACATTATGATATGAAAATTATATGATCAGAGATGGAAAAGACCATTTACAGCCAATACAGGCAGTTTACCATAGGAAATATATGGTTTTAAAGCCTTTTAACTGTTATAGCGCCACCTTTGGTCCAATCTCCATAAAATTGTGCATGCTTGTTTGTGATGATATGTCACATATGCTCACCAATTTTCGTGAAGTTCTGAGTTTTCGTTTAGGATTTATAAGCTTTTGAGTGCATTTTGCCACGCCCATTTTCTTTATGACCCAATTATAGCCATACGAAAAATTCAAAAGTTCAACTTTTTTTCGATAATTATTGATCAGGAGAGTCCAGAGAATTGTCCTAGACTGGTCTGTTTCCGATCGGGCGAAAAACCAGGGACTAGTTCGCAAAAGTAGGTTTTTAACATATTCGCGAATAATTAATGAACGATTTGATTGACAGCAATGGTTCTTGAGGCAATGTTGTTCAGCATGAGCAGATCTATCAAATGATATGCATTTTGTGACAATAAGTGTAACACCACGTGATTACAGAGCCGTAAAACTCGTTAGCGCCAACTAGTGGCCGATTTCTTTCAAAATTCTTACAGACCTCTAGGGCTATGAGTTGAACATGCCCATCGAGTTTCGTTCCGATCGGCCTCCGTTAACCTTGTCTAATAGGTGCTCAAACTTCATTGGCCGATGGCGGCCATGTTTTTTGAGATACACCAATGTCCTCATAGACATACATGACACCTTGGGCCAAGACACTGCATACCAATTTTCAAGTCAATCGGACTAACGGTCAGGTGGTTAAAGCCTGTTTTATGTTTTTTTCATGTTATAGCGCCACCATGTGGCCAATCGCCGCGATTTTTTTACTGTGACCTCAGATTGACCTCTTAAACAGGTGTACCGAGTTTGGTGAAGATACCTCATTTACTTCTGGAGTTATAGCCATTTTAGTAAAATAGGCACCGCCTTCTTCAAACATTTTGGCGCCCCTTAGTGACCGTCAATCGAAATTTCAACTTTTTTTCGATAATTATTGATATTCTGACTCCAGAGAACATTTCTGCACTGGTTTGGTTCCGATCGGACACAAAACCAGGGACTAGTTCGCAAAAGTAGGTTTTGGACATAATTCAAAATGGCGGAAAATTTGCATACCGGAAATGAAATCCTTGAGGCCTTTTTTGTTCGGCTTGACCCAAGGATTCCAATGATATAAGACACTTGAGTCTGTGACAAACGGTTAATGAGATTTAAGCAAAAATATGATTTTTTTTTGTTTTTTGCACTGTAGCGCCACCTATGGGCCAATCGGGGTCATATTTTGATAACCTCTCCTCGATTTTTGTACTACCATCTGGCAAAGTTTCAAGTCTCTAGCACTTACGGTTTGGGCTGCACGATGCGTTTTATGGCAGAAGAAAAATAATAATAATAATTAAAGCTGCAAGCAGCATTTATCGGGGTTCAAGCATTTAAAGGTGCCATAGAATGTGAAATTGAATTTATCTTGGCATAGTTAAATAACAAGAGTTCAGTACATGGACATGACATACAGTGAGTCTCAAACACCATAGTTTTCTCTTTCTTATTTAAATCTCGTTTTTGAAAAACACCCCTGAAAAACGGGCGAATCTCCACATAACACCAACTGTGACGAAACCGATGGGATCATTAATATGTACGCCTCTAAAAATTTGCATATGCCAGCCCATGCTCAGTGCCAGGCGAAACTGCACAGCCGAATCATCAGAAGTTCTGCAGGTGAAGAAACAAGCAGGAGGAGGATCATAGGGAAAATGGCAGATCTATCTATAATCTATCTATCTATAATCGGATACCGCTACAGTTTAATTCGAAGTTGTTTAGTTGCTCTGCCCATTTCACCACGGACTGTTACAACAATATCAAGCAGCAGGCTTCTCTCGGCGTCTCAAACGGACGAAGGGGGCAATTTCAACTAACGTTATATTCCCGCAAGCGGCAAGTAGGGATTTTATTAACGATAATTTACATTGTGTTATCTAGATCCAGCGCGATATTGTTTTTTCCTCGAGAGACATCATGGCTTGCAAACGAGCGAACGAAGCATGGCAGTTGCTCAGTGTTTGGTTGTACAAATGAACACAAAAATATTTTTTTGCTCCTTCATCCGAGCCTCTGGAGAACCAGTGGGTTATGTGAATTTCTGATGTGTAATTGTTCAAATTCAGACAGATAATCTTTCTTTCAAAGTCGTTCAACACTGTTTATGCATCAGTATATCGCGTTGCAGTGATAAGATCTTCATTCACGCGATCAACAGGCTGTCATCTGCTCAGTGCTCATCACTGAAACCTTTTATGTGATGGGAATAGATCTAAATACTTTAAAAAAAACTTATCATGATTCGTTAATCCCGATAGCTGTAATAGTAAAAACATATAAAAGCTGTAATAGTAAAAGTTTTCCAGATAGCTCTACATGTAATGCCAGATATTTCATATGCAAGCATGTCAGCCAATCACAGCAGTGGGCAACAACACTGAAGTCTCACAGCAGACACGCCCCTTCAAACAGAGTGTTCAAATCAATGGATGAAATCAGGCTAGGAAATATGCCTTTTATTTCTAAATTATAACAAATTTTGATCTAAAAAACATACTAACATTATAAGGGCACCCCAGGAAACATTATAAAATAATAAAATAATCCATTCTATGGCACCTTTAAGGCCTTTAAGCACATAAGCATTTAAGACATTAAGATTTATTTAGAAAGCTTTTAACCACTGAAATAATAGATTGAAAAGTCCATTTACAGCCAATACAGGCAATTTACCATAGGAAATATGTGGTTTTAAAGCTTTTTAACAGTTATAGTGCCACCTTTGGTCCGATGTCCATAAAATTTGGCATGCTTGTTTAGAATATTATGGCACATATGCTCACCAATTTTCGTGAAGTTCTGAGTTTTCGTTTAGGATTTATAAGCTTTTGAGTGCATTTTGCCACGCCCATTTTCTTTATGACCCAATTATAGCCATACGAAAAATTCAAAAGTTCAACTTTTTTTCAATAATTATTGATCAGGAGAGTCCAGAGAATTGTCCTAGACTGGTCTGGTTCCGATCGGGCGAAAAACCAGGGACTAGTTCGCAAAAGTAGGTTTTTAACATATTCGCGAATAATTAATGAACGATTTGATTGACAGCAATGGTTCTTGAGGCAATGTTGTTCAGCATGAGCAGATCTATCAAATGATATGCATTTTGTGACAATAAGTGTAACACCACGTGATTACAGAGCCGTAAAACTCGTTAGCGCCAACTAGTGGCCGATTTCTTTCAAAATTCTTACAGACCTCTAGGTCTATGAGTTGAACATGCCCATCGAGTTTCGTTCCGATCGGCCTCCGTTAACCTTGTCTAATAGGTGCTCAAACTTCATTGGCCGATGGCGGCCATGTTTTTTGAGATACACCAATGTCCTCATAGACATACATGACACCTTGGGCCAAGACACTGCATACCAATTTTCAAGTCAATCGGACTAACGGTCAGGTGGTTAAAGCCTGTTTTATGTTTTTTTCATGTTATAGCGCCACCATGTGGCCAATCGCCGCGATTTTTTTATTGTGACCTCAGATTGACCTCTTACACATGTGTACCGAGTTTGGTGAAGATACCTCATTTACTTCTGGAGTTATAGCCATTTTAGTAAAATAGGCCCCTCCCACAACGTACGTTTTGGCGCCCCTTAGCGTCCGTGAATCGAAATTTCAACTTTTTTTCGATAATTATTGATATTCAGACTCCAGAGAACATTTCTGTACTGGTTTGGTTCCGATCGGGCGAAAAACCTAGGACTAGTTCGCAAAAGTAGGTTTTTGGCAAAATTCAAAATGGCGGAAAATCTATCATGGCGGAAATGAAATCGGAGATATACGTTTTGTTCGTCAGGCATCCAGCTTTCCAATGATATAAGACACTTGAGACTACGACATACGGTCTAGGAGTTCTGAGCAGTTTCGCGCTTTTGGTCGCTGTAGCGCCACCTATGGGCCGATTTGGCTAAGTCCGTGTATCTGAGTAGCGAGCAATACTACTACCATTTGACCAAGTATCACGTCTCTAGGCCTTACGGTTTTGGCTGCACGATGCGTTTTAGGGAAGAATAATAATAATAATAAAAATCAGGGCAATTACAATAGGGTTTCAGCACTTCGTGCTTGAACCCCTAAAAATCAGTACAATTACAATAGGGTTTCAGCACTTTGTGCTTGAACCCCTAATAAAAATCAGGGCAATTACAATAGGGTTTCAGCACTTCGTGCTTGAACCCCTAATAATAAAAATCAGCACAATTACAATAGGGTTTCAGCACTTCGTGCTTGAACCCCTAATAATAAAAATCAGCACAATTACAATAGGGTTTCAGCACTTCGTGCTTGAACCCCTAATAAAAATCAGAGCAATTACAATAGGGTTTCAGCACTTCGTGCTTGAACCCCTAATAATAAAAATCAGTACAATTACAATAGGGTTTCAGCACTTCGTGCTTGAACCCCTAATTAAAGCTGCAAGCAGCATTTATCGGGGTTCAAGCAGTTAAGGCCTTTAAGGCATTTAAGCACAAAAGCATCAAAAGTTATTAAGATTTATTTAGCAAGCATGTAACCACGGACATAATAGATGGAAAAGACCATTTACAGCCAATACAGGCAGTTTACCATGGGATATATATGGTTTTAAAGCTTTTTAACAGTTATAGCGCCACCTATGGTCCGATCTCCATAAAAATGTTTACTGTGACCTCAAATTGAACCCATACACATGTGTACTGAGTTTGGTGAAGATATCTCATTTACTTCTTGAGTTATAGCCATTTTAGTAAAATAGGCTCCTCCCACAACAATTTACCACATTCTAGTATTATTTACTATGATTCTAGCATGATTTGCCATATTCTAGCATGATTTACCATGATATACTACATTCTAGTATGATTTACCATTGTTTACTGTGATTCTAGCATGGTTTACCATAGTTTATCATGATTTATCATAGTTTACCATGATTTATCATAGTTTACCATGGTTTACCCTGTTCTAGCATAGTTTACCATGATTTACCATGTTCTAGCATGATTTACCATGATATACCACATTCTAGTATTATTTATTATGATTTACCATGTTTTTAGCGTGATTTACCATGATTTACCACATTGCTAGCAATTATGTGAAGTATCAGTACAAATGAAGTGATAAACTCTGACAAAATATGATTGTGCTACAATAGTAATTGTTATGTAAGTTATTTTTTAGTGTCTTATTGTTATATAAGTGATTTTTAGTGTCTAATGAATGCAAAAGCATATGTGAGTAGACTTCATTAATAAGTAGAATGACCAGCAGAGGGCAGTAGAAGACCACTTATTGGCTCACTTTCACTTTAAACTTCATGATTTTCACCATTTGTCTGCACTAAAGCAAACCAGTTTTTCCATTTTAACTCCATAATGCATGTTTACACACACACACACACACACACACACACACACACACACAAAGACAAATGTTGTTGTTTTTTCAATGCTATTGGAATGTGTCATTATGAAAATATATTTGAATGGTCTATAAACATTTCACAAAGTCTTTGTAAGCTATTAATCAGATTATTCAGAATTTATTCAGAAACCTAAGACTACACACACACATTATGTTGTAGATACAGATATTTGATATATATGATGTGATCAAACTGTCAATACTAATACTTTAACAGATGGATTTTGACTAAATGTAATTGTAAATGTTCAAATAGGGATTTTATAAAGTCTCAATATAAATTATAGAACAATATGACAAAATGACTATTTTAAACAGCAGGGGGCAGTAAAATACCACTTATTGGCTTAATATGCCATTATATTCATATCATTTTCACCTTTTTAACTGTTATAGAGGCAAATTTTGTCCGATCTGTCTGAAAATTTTCATGCATGTTCAGAGTGATATTTCACATGTTCTGACTTGTTTTTAAGAAGGTTTGAACATTCATTAAAGAGATATAGGCTTTCGGGGACACTTGGTAAAGGCCACATTTTGAAGTGAACCTATTATAGCTATCCAAATGAAGTAGTTCAACTTTTTCTGACAATTATTGTTCTAGTGAGTCCAGAGAATTGTATTGCACTAGTTTTTAACATTATGATATAAAAAAAAATTATATGATCAGAGATGGAAAAGTCCATTTACAGCCAATACAGGCAGTTTACCATAGGAAATATATGGTTTTAAAGCCTTTTAACAGTTATAGCGCCAACTATTGTCCGATCTCCATAAAATTTGGCATGCTTCTTAATGATGTTATGTCACATATGCTCACCAATTTTTGTGATGTTGTGTTTTTTCATTTAGGATTTATAGGCTTTTTAGTGTATTTTGCCACGCCCCTTTTCTTTATGACCCAATTATAGCCATACGAAAAATTCAAAAGTTAAACTTTTTTTTGATAATTATTGATCTAGAGAGTCCAGAGAATTGTCCTAGACTGGTCTGGTTCCGATCGGGCGAAAAACCTAGGACTAGTTCGCAAAAGTAGGTTTTTAACATGTTCGCGAATATTTAATGAACGGTTTGATTGACAGCAATGGTTCTTGAGGCAAAGTTTTTCAGCATGAGCAGATCTATCAAATGATATGCATTTTGTTACGATAAGTGTAACACCACGTGATTACAGAGCCATAAAACTCGTTAGTGCCAACTAGTGGCTGATTTCTTTCAAAATTCTTACAGACCTCTAGGGCCATGAGTCGAACATGCCCACTGAGTTTCGTTCCGATCGGCCTCCGTTAACCTTGTCTAATAGGTGCTCAAAATTCATTGGCCGATGGCGGCCATGTTTTTTGAGATACACCAATGTCCTCATAGACATACATGACACCTTCGACCAAGACACTGCATACCAATTTTCAAGTCAATCGGACTAATGGTCAGGTGGTTATAGCCAGTTTTATGTTTTTTTCATGTTATAGCGTCACCATATGGCCAATCGCCACGATTTTTTTACTGTGACCTCAGATTGACCTCTTAAATAATTGTACCGAGTTTGGTGAAGATACCTCATTTACTTCTGGAGTTATGGCCGTTTTAGTAAAATAGGCTCCTCCCACAACATACAATTTGGCGCCCCTTAGCGACCGTGAATCGAAATTTCAACTTTTTTTCGATAATTATTGATATTCAAACTCCAGAGAACATTTCTGCACTGGTTTGGTTCCGATCGGGCAAAAAACCTAGGACTAGTTCGCAAAAGTAGGTTTTTGACAAAATTCAAAATGGCGGAAAAATTTGCATACCGGAAATGAAATCGGAGATATACGTTTTGTTTGCCATGAGGTCTTGATTACATTGATATAAGACACTTGAGTCTACGACATACAGTCTAGGAGTTATGAGCAGTTTCGCGCTTTTGGTCGCTGTAGCGCCACCTATGGGCCGATTTGGCTAAGTCCGTGTATCTGAGTAGCGAGCAATACTACTACCATTTGACCAAGTATCACGTCTCTAGGCCTTACGGTTTTGGCTGCACGATGCGTTTTAGGGAAGAATAATAATAATAATTAAAGCTGCAAGCAGCATTTATCGGGGTTCAAGCATTTAAGGCCTTTAAACACATAAGCATTTAAGACATTAAGATTTATTTAGAAAGCTTTGAACCACTGAAATAATAGATGGAAAAGTCCATTTACAGCCAATACAGGAAATTTACCATAGGAAATATATGGTTTTCAAAGCTTTTTAACAGTTATAGCGCCACCTATGGTCCGATCTCCATAAAAATTTCCATGCTTCTTTAGCATGTTATTTCACATATGCCCATCAATTTTTGTGAAGTTCTGAGTTTTCATTTAGGCTTTATAGACGTTTGAGTGTATCTTGCCACGCCCATTTTATAAATGACCCTACTACAGCCATCCAAATGCAAAAGTTCAACTTTTTTTTGATAGTTTTTGATCTAGAGCGTCCAGAGAATTGTCCTAGACTGGTCTGGTTCCGATCGGGCGAAAAACCTAGGACTAGTTCGCAAAAGTAGGTTTTTAACATATTCGTGAATAATTAATAAACTGTTTGATTGACAGCAATGGTTCTTGAGGCAAAGTTGTTCAGGATGAGGAGATCTATCAAATTATATGCATATTGTGTGGATATTTGTAACACCACGTGATTACAGAGCCGTAAAACTCGTTAGCGCCAACTAGTGGCCGATTTCTTTCAAAATTCTTACAGACCTCTAGGGCCTTGAGTCGAACATGCCCATCGAGCTTCGTTCCGTTCGGCCTCCGTTAACCTTGTCTAATAGGTGCTCAAATTTCATTGGCCAATGGCGGCCATGTTTTTTGAGATACGCCAATGTCCTCATACACATACATGGCACCTTGGACCAAGACACTGCATACCAATTTTCAAGTCAATCGGACTAATGGTCAGGTGGTTATAGCCTGTTTTATGTTTTTTTCATGTTATAGCGCCACCATGTGGACAATCGCCGCGGTTTTTTTATTGTGACCTCAGATTGACCTCTTACACATGTGTACCAAGTTTGGTGAAGATACCTCATTTACTTCTGGAGTTATAGCCATTTTAGTAAAATAGGCCCCTCCCACAACATACGTTTTGGCGGCCCTTAGCGTCCGTTAATCAAAATTTCAACTTTTTTTCGATAGTTTTTGATATTCAGACTCAAGAGAACATTTCTGCACTGGTTTGGTTCCGATCGGGCGAAAAACCTAGGACTAGTTCGCAAAAGTAGGTTTTTGACAAAATTCAAAATGGCGGAAAATCTATCATGGCGGAAATGAAATCGGAGATATACGTTTTGTTCGACAGGCGTCCAGCTTTCCAATGATATAAGACACTTGAGTCTATGTCATACGGTCTAGTAGTTATGAGCAGTTTTGCGCTTTTGATTGCTATAGCGCCACCTATGGGCCAATCAGGGTCATACTTTTATAGGTTCTCCCCAAATTGAGGACTACCATTTGGCCAAGTTTCAAGGTTCCAGCTCTTACGGTTTGGTCTGCTCGATGCGTTTTAGGGGAAAATAATAATAATAATAATAATAATAATTAAAGCTGCAAGCAGCATTTATCGGGGTTCAAGCTATTAAGGCCTTTAAGGGGTTTTAAGCACAAAAGCATCAAAAGTTATCAGGTTTTATTTAGCATGTAACCACTGACATAATAGATGGAAAAGACCATTTACAGCCAATATAGGCAATGTACCATAGGAAATATATGGTTTTAAAGCTTTTTAACAGTTATAGCGCCACCTATGGTCCGATCTCCATAAAATTTGGCATGCTTGTTAATGATGTTATGTCACATATGCTCACCGATTTTTGTGAAGTTCTGAGTTTTCATTTAGGATTTATAGGATTTTTAATGTATTTTGCCACGCCCTTTTTTTAAATGACCCTATTAGAGCCATCCAAATGCAAAATTTCAACTTTTTTTTGATAGTTTTTGATCTAGAGAGTCCAGAGAATTGTCCTAGACTGGTCTGGTTCCGATCGGGCGAAAAACCTAGGACTAGTTCGCAAAAGTAGGTTTTTAACATGTTTGCGAATATTTAATGAACGGTTTGATTGACAGCAATGGTTCTTGAGGCAAAGTTGTTCAGGATGAGGAGATCTATCAAATGATATGCATATTATGTGGATATTTGTAACACCACGTGATTACAGAGCCGTAAAACTCGTTAGCGCCAACTAGTGGCCGATTTCTTTCAAAATTCTTACAGACCTCTAGGGCCTTGAGTCGAACATGCCCATCGAGTTTCGTTCCGATCGGCCTCCGTTAACCTTGTCTAATAGGTGCTCAAATTTCATTGGCCGATGGCGGCCATGTTTTTTGAGATACGCCAATGTCCTCATACACATACATGGCACCTTGGACCAAGACACTGCATACCAATTTTCAAGTCAATCGGACTAACGGTCAGGTGGTTATAGCCTGTTTTATGTTTTTTTCATGTTATAGCGCCACCATGTGGCCAATTGCCGCGGTTTTTTTACTGTGACCTCAAATTGACCTCTTACACATGTGTACCAAGTTTGGTGAAGATACCTCATTTACTTCTGGAGTTATAGCCATTTTAGTAAAATAGGCCCCGCCCACAACGTACGTTTTGGCGGCCCTTAGCGTCCGTGAATCGAAATTTCAACTTTTTTTCGATAGTTTTTGATATTCAGACTCTAGAGAACATTTCTGCACTGGTTTGGTTCCGATCGGGCGAAAAACCTAGGACTAGTTCGCAAAAGTATGTTTTTGACAAAATTCAAAATGGCGGAAAATCTATCATGGCGGAAATGAAATCGGAGATATACGTTTTGTTCGTCAGGCGTCCAGCTTTCCAATGATATATCTACGTCATACGGTCTAGTAGTTATGAGCAGTTTTGCGCTTTTGGTTGCTATAGCGCCACCTATGGGCCAATCGGGGTCATACTTTTATAGGTTCTCCCCAAATTGAGGACTACCATTTGGCCAAGTTTCAAGGTTCCAGCTCTTACGGTTTGGTCTGCACAATGCGTTTTAGGGGAAAATAATAATAATAATAATAATAATAATAATAAAAATCAGTACAATTACAATAGGGTTTCAGCACTTCGTGCTTGAACCCCTAATAATAAAAATCAGTACAATTACAATAGGGTTTCAGCACTTCGTGCTTGAACCCCTAAAAATCAGCACAATTACAATAGGGTTTCAGCACTTCGTGCTTGAACCCCTAATTAAAGCTGCAAGCAGCATTTATCGGGGTTCAAGCAGTTAAGGCCTTTAAGGCCTTTAATCACACAAGCATCAAAAGACATTACGTTTTATTTAGCAAGCATTTAACAACTGCCATCATAGATGAAAAAGTCAATTTACAGCCAATACATGCAGTTTGCCATAGGAAATCTATGGTTTTAAAGCGTTTTTACAGTATATATTTTATTTTATTTTATATATTTTAGTTATAGCACCTTTTTGCCTGAGTCTTCTTACAGTCTTGCCTGATCTCCACCACTTTTATTAGTAGTACTCAAAGTGTGCCTATATATATATATGTGTCAAATTTGTTGTAAATATGTCATTTTGATAAGGAGTTTAGACAATTATATTCAGTGGCGTAACGAGCCAACACCGGCCCTTAAGTAGGATTATCAAGGCGGGCCCCTTGATGACGCAATTGATGACATTGATGACGCAATGTCCGCGAGTAGGCTACCATGAATAGGGCAGGATATGATCATACACAGCATATAAGAGATGAGATGACTAACAAAATCAGGAGGAGCCTACGCTCACCAAAAAAAAACAATAAAAAAACACTGGTGACAGCGCACCATAACACATTGTTAGGCCTAGGTCCAAATACGTAAAAAAGATGCTTTCTTACATTATAGCGGGATTTTCCAGGCTTTCCTATGTGCAACTGCAAAGTTGTCGATTAGATCAGGATTGTGCGCACGGGCATTCTCAATTGACCCTTCGCAGGGAGTTTGATTGACAGGCGATCTGACTAATCATAATCCTCCATTTTGTCCCACAAAGCAGTCAGGAGAGTTAGTAGATTAACTTTGGAGGATTTAAATTTGAAAAACAAAGTGTACTGACGTCTTAGCACTTTAAAACAACATTCCTTTTATGTTCATTCATGTTTATTTTAATGCTATAAATTAACTAGAAGGAAGAGATGATCGGTTCACGAGCAGCTTTAACTGAGCCTTGAGTCTACAGCGATCTGTCAGACACATTAAAGAGTCACAAAACGGTATTTATTGTTTAAATGTCTCTAAAAAATGACTACATTTGAAAGGTGAGACTTTTGGCGCTTTTCCATTACCAGTACCAGCTCAACTCGACTCGGCTTGCTTTTCGCTCCGTTTTCCATTGCAGATAGTACCTCCACAATAGTACCTGGTCGTCATAGCGACGCCGCAGGAAACTGCCGTGACTTAATCTTCTACGCGAGATACATCCGCTGCCACACACACAGGACAATGGAGGAAATCAAGTGTATGCTGTTTTTGGATGTTTTTGTTTTTGCTGTTTTTTATTCAGGATACTCCGTCTGGCGCGTGAATAGTGACGATTCTCTCTGACCAATCAGCAGTCTGCCGTGTTTTCACGTCACATTTTAGTATCGCCTCAGCTTGCTTAGAACCTTACCGGAGGTGGTACGAAAAAAAGTACCTGGAAGCAGGTACAGGCACAACTTTTACACAGTGGAAAACCAAACAAAGCCGAGTCGAGTCGAGCCGAGGCGAGCTGGTACTGTGTAGTGGAAAAGCGCCATTTGTTTCATATCAAAAGTACTTGTCTGTCAGCACGCAGTCTCCTCTCTGATCTGCAATGTATTTTTCACTGCGTGAGAACTTGGTGTGGCGTGAGAGTGGCGTCGCTTGTCAGACATAGCAACAGTAAGTAAAGTGGGCGGGTCTTTGCGAATGGTCAATGACAGTATGGACGGGGATTCGCCACTCCCAATTCAAAACAAATTTCATCACAATCCATCATTGTTCGTTTCAAACATGTGAGAGCATCAAAATGATCCATGGGTGAATTTTTTTTGTCAGTTCCTATCATAAGTTTAACATTTTGGCGTTATTGTTTAGCTATTTACCTATGTTTTCAAATTTCCTTTGTTTTTTTGTTGTTGTCTCGATCGGACTAACGGCTTTGAAGATAAACAATTTTTTAAAGCTCTAAATGACACTTACAAAAACCATAAGGCGAAACCTGGCATGTTTGGTATTGTTGGACTCGGCAAGGATTCAGGAGTCTTAGGAGGTCACTACTGTGAAAAAACACTGGCTTGAAACTTCTAAGGCTCCTTCAAGGCATTGTGCCAATGACGTATACTGAGTTTTTTTAGATACACCAATGTTCTCATAGACTATTATGGCACCCTGGACAAAGACACTGCGTGCCAATTTTCAGTAGACTAACAGTTGGGTGCGCTTATAGCTATTTTCATGATTTTTTTCACTGTTATAGCGCAACCAAGTGGCCAATTGTCACGATTTTTTTCATGCCAACTCAGATTGAGCTTATGAACATGTGTCCCAAGTTTAGCGAAAATATCTCTTTCCGCTCACAAGTTATAACCATTTTATAGTGCCACCAAGTGGCCAATTGTCATGATTTTTTTTCACATGACCTCAGAATGAGCTCATGAACATGTGTCCCAAGTTTTGTGAAAATATCTCTTTCCGTTCACAAGTTATAACTGTTTTATAGTGCCACCAAGTGGCCAATTGTTGCGATTTTTTTCAAGTGATCTCAGGTTGAGGTCCGGAAGATGTATCCCAAGTTTAGCAAAAAAATTCCTTTCCGTTCACAATTTATAACCGTTTTAGTAAAAGTGGCCCTGGTGCCATCAAATATTTTGGTTCCCCTTATCGACCGTTAATTGAAATTTAGAATTTTTTGGATGATTATTGATTGTCAGACTCCAGAGAACATTCTTGCAGTGGTTTGGTTCCGATCGGGCCAAAAACCTAGGAGAAGTTTGCAAAAATAGGTTTTTCAAAAAAATGCAATTTACTCGAAATTGGCGCCTAAAGGGCGAGCAAATTGGAGATAGCCATTTTGTCCGCCTTGAGCCAAGGATTCCAACGATATAAGACACTTGATTATGGGACAAACGGTCTAAGAGTTATGAGCGATTTTGAACTTTTGGTTGCTGTAGCGCCACCTATGGGCCAATCGGGGTCATACTCTGATAGGTTGTCCCCAAATTGAGGCCTACCATCTGGCCAGGTTTCAAGTCTCTAGGCCTTACGGTTTGTCCTGCACGATGCGTTTTACGAATCCTTACAATTACAATAGGGTTTCAGCATTTCATGCTTGAACCCCTAATAAGAATGAAGGCTTTTTGCCAGTTATAGCGCCACCTATGGTCCGATCTCCATGAAACTCTGCATGCTTCCTCACCATGTTCGGACACATATGCTCATCAATTTTGGTGAAGTTCTGAGTTTTCATTTGGGATTTATAGGCTTTTTAGTGTATTTTGCCACGCCCCTTTTCTAAATGACCCTGTTACAGCCACCCAAATGCCAAAGTTCAACTTTTTTTCGATAATTATTGATCTAGAGAGTCCAGAGAATTGTCCTAGACTGGTTTGGTTCCGATCGGGCGAAAAACCAGGGACTAGTTCGCAAAAGTAGGTTTTGGACAAAATTCGACATAGCAGAAATTTTTCCCTGCCTACATCCAAATCGGAGATAGCCATTTTGTCCGCCTTGAGCCAAGGATTCCAACGATATAAGACACTTGATTCTGGGACAAACGGTCTAAGAGTTATGAGCGATTTTGAACTTTTGGTTGCTGTAGCGCCACCTATGGGCCAATCGGGGTCATACTCTGATAGGTTGTCCCCAAATTGAGGCCTACCATCTGGCCAGGTTTCAAGTCTCTAGGCCTTACGGTTTGTCCTGCACGATGCGTTTTACGAATCCTTACAATTACAATAGGGTTTCAGCATTTCATGCTTGAACCCCTAATAAGAATGAAGGCTTTTTGCCAGTTATAGCGCCACCTATGGTCCGATCTCCATGAAACTCTGCATGCTTCCTCACCATGTTCGGACACATATGCTCATCAATTTTGGTGAAGTTCTGAGTTTTCATTTGGGATTTATAGGCTTTTGAGTGTATTTTGCCACGCCCCTTTTCTAAATGACCCTGTTACAGCCACCCAAATGCCAAAGTTCAACTTTTTTTCGATAATTATTGATCTAGAGAGTCCAGAGAATTGTCCTAGACTGGTTTGGTTCCGATCGGGCGAAAAACCAGGGACTAGTTCGCAAAAGTAGGTTTTGGACAAAATTCGACATAGCAGAAATTTTTCCCTGCCTACATCCAAATCGGAGATAGCCATTTTGTCCGCCTTGAGCCAAGGATTCCAACGATATAAGACACTTGATTCTGGGACAAACGGTCTAAGAGTTATGAGCGATTTTGAACTTTTGGTTGCTGTAGCGCCACCTATGGGCCAATCGGGGTCATACTCTGATAGGTTGTCCCCAAATTGAGGCCTACCATCTGGCCAGGTTTCAAGTCTCTAGGCCTTACGGTTTGTCCTGCACGATGCGTTTTACGAATCCTTACAATTACAATAGGGTTTCAGCATTTCATGCTTGAACCCCTAATAAGAATGAAGGCTTTTTGCCAGTTATAGCGCCACCTATGGTCCGATCTCCATGAAACTCTGCATGCTTCCTCACCATGTTCGGACACATATGCTCATCAATTTTGGTGAAGTTCTGAGTTTTCATTTGGGATTTATAGGCTTTTTAGTGTATTTTGCCACGCCCCTTTTCTAAATGACCCTGTTACAGCCACCCAAATGCCAAAGTTCAACTTTTTTTCGATAATTATTGATCTAGAGAGTCCAGAGAATTGTCCTAGACTGGTTTGGTTCCGATCGGGCGAAAAACCAGGGACTAGTTCGCAAAAGTAGGTTTTGGACAAAATTCGACATAGCAGAAATTTTTCCCTGCCTACATCCAAATCGGAGATAGCCATTTTGTCCGCCTTGAGCCAAGGATTCCAACGATATAAGACACTTGATTCTGGGACAAACGGTCTAAGAGTTATGAGCGATTTTGAACTTTTGGTTGCTGTAGCGCCACCTATGGGCCAATCGGGGTCATACTCTGATAGGTTGTCCCCAAATTGAGGCCTACCATCTGGCCAGGTTTCAAGTCTCTAGGCCTTACGGTTTGTCCTGCACGATGCGTTTTACGAATCCTTACAATTACAATAGGGTTTCAGCATTTCATGCTTGAACCCCTAATAAGAATGAAGGCTTTTTGCCAGTTATAGCGCCACCTATGGTCCGATCTCCATGAAACTCTGCATGCTTCCTCACCGTGTTCTGACACATATGCTCATCAATTTTGGTGAAGTTCTGAGTTTTCCTTTGGGATTTATAGGCTTTTGAGTGTATTTTGCCACGCCCCTTTTCTAAATGACCCTGTTACAGCCACCCAAATGCCAAAGTTCAACTTTTTTTTGATAATTATTGATCTAGAGAGTCCAGAGAATTGTCCTAGACTGGTTTGGTTCCGATCGGGCGAAAAACCAGGGACTAGTTCGCAAAAGTATGTTTTGGACAAAATTCGACATAGCAGAAATGTTTCCCTGCCTACATCCAAATCGGAGATAGCCATTTTGTCCGCCTCGAGCCAAGGATTCCAACGATATAAGACACTTGATCCTGGGACAAACGGTCTAAGAGTTATGAGCGATTTTGAACTTTTGGTTGCTGTAGCGCCACCTATGGGCCAATCGGGGTCATACTCTGATAGGTTGTCCCCACATTGAGGCCTACCATCTGGCCAGGTTTCAAGTCTCTAGGCCTTACGGTTTGTCCTGCACGATGCGTTTTACGAATCCTTACAATTACAATAGGGTTTCAGCATTTCATGCTTGAACCCCTAATAAGAATGAAGGCTTTTTGCCAGTTATAGCGCCACCTATGGTCCGATCTCCATGAAACTCTGCATGCTTCCTCACCGTGTTCTGACACATATGCTCATCAATTTTGGTGAAGTTCTGAGTTTTCCTTTGGGATTTATAGGCTTTTGAGTGTATTTTGCCACGCCCCTTTTCTAAATGACCCTGTTACAGCCACCCAAATGCCAAAGTTCAACTTTTTTTTGATAATTATTGATCTAGAGAGTCCAGAGAATTGTCCTAGACTGGTTTGGTTCCGATCGGGCGAAAAACCAGGGACTAGTTCGCAAAAGTAGGTTTTGGACAAAATTCGACATAGCAGAAATGTTTCCCTGCCTACATCCAAATCGGAGATAGCCATTTTGTCCGCCTCGAGCCAAGGATTCCAACGATATAAGACACTTGATCCTGGGACAAACGGTCTAAGAGTTATGAGCGATTTTGAACTTTTGGTTGCTGTAGCGCCACCTATGGGCCAATCGGGGTCATACTCTGATAGGTTGTCCCCACATTGAGGCCTACCATCTGGCCAGGTTTCAAGTCTCTAGGCCTTACGGTTTGTCCTGCACGATGCGTTTTACGAATCCTTACAATTACAATAGGGTTTCAG
Source organism: Abramis brama (assembly GCF_963993115.1). Lineage (NCBI taxonomy): Eukaryota > Metazoa > Chordata > Actinopteri > Cypriniformes > Leuciscidae > Abramis > Abramis brama. The sequence goes on from NC_139971.1 coordinate 19,043,137, forward strand.
CATTTCATGCTTGAACCCCTAATAAGAATGAAGGCTTTTTGCCAGTTATAGCGCCACCTATGGTCCGATCTCCATGAAACTCTGCATGCTTCCTCACCGTGTTCTGACACATATGCTCATCAATTTTGGTGAAGTTCTGAGTTTTCCTTTGGGATTTATAGGCTTTTGAGTGTATTTTGCCACGCCCCTTTTCTAAATGACCCTGTTACAGCCACCCAAATGCCAAAGTTCAACTTTTTTTTGATAATTATTGATCTAGAGAGTCCAGAGAATTGTCCTAGACTGGTTTGGTTCCGATCGGGCGAAAAACCAGGGACTAGTTCGCAAAAGTATGTTTTGGACAAAATTCGACATAGCAGAAATGTTTCCCTGCCTACATCCAAATCGGAGATAGCCATTTTGTCCGCCTCGAGCCAAGGATTCCAACGATATAAGACACTTGATCCTGGGACAAACGGTCTAAGAGTTATGAGCGATTTTGAACTTTTGGTTGCTGTAGCGCCACCTATGGGCCAATCGGGGTCATACTCTGATAGGTTGTCCCCACATTGAGGCCTACCATCTGGCCAGGTTTCAAGTCTCTAGGCCTTACGGTTTGTCCTGCACGATGCGTTTTACGAATCCTTACAATTACAATAGGGTTTCAGCATTTCATGCTTGAACCCCTAATAAGAATGAAGGCTTTTTGCCAGTTATAGCGCCACCTATGGTCCGATCTCCATGAAACTCTGCATGCTTCCTCACCGTGTTCTGACACATATGCTCATCAATTTTGGTGAAGTTCTGAGTTTTCCTTTGGGATTTATAGGCTTTTGAGTGTATTTTGCCACGCCCCTTTTCTAAATGACCCTGTTACAGCCACCCAAATGCCAAAGTTCAACTTTTTTTTGATAATTATTGATCTAGAGAGTCCAGAGAATTGTCCTAGACTGGTTTGGTTCCGATCGGGCGAAAAACCAGGGACTAGTTCGCAAAAGTATGTTTTGGACAAAATGTTTCCCTGCCTACATCCAAATCGGAGATAGCCATTTTGTCCGCCTCGAGCCAAGGATTCCAACGATATAAGACACTTGATCCTGGGACAAACGGTCTAAGAGTTATGAGCGATTTTGAACTTTTGGTTGCTGTAGCGCCACCTATGGGCCAATCGGGGTCATACTCTGATAGGTTGTCCCCACATTGAGGCCTACCATCTGGCCAGGTTTCAAGTCTCTAGGCCTTACGGTTTGTCCTGCACGATGCGTTTTACGAATCCTTACAATTACAATAGGGTTTCAGCATTTCATGCTTGAACCCCTAATAAAAATCAGTACAATTACAATAGGGTTTCAGCACTTCGTGCTTGAACCCCTAAAAATCAGTACAATTACAATAGGGTTTCAGCACTTCGTGCTTGAACCCCTAATAATAATAAAAATCCTTACAATTACAATAGGGTTTCAGCACTTCGTGCTTGAACCCCTAATAATAAAAATCAGTACAATTACAATAGGGTTTCAGCACTTCGTGCTTGAACCCCTAATTACAATAGGGTTTCAGCACTTCGTGCTTGAACCCCTAATAATAATAAAAATCAGCACAATTACAATAGGGTTTCAGCACTTCGTGCTTGAACCCCTAATAATAAAAATCAGTACAATTACAATAGGGTTTCAGCACTTCGTGCTTGAACCCCTAATAATAAAAATCAGTACAATTACAATAGGGTTTCAGCACTTCGTGCTTGAACCCCTAAAAATCAGTACAGTTACAATAGGGTTTCAGCACTTCGTGCTTGAACCCCTAAAAATCAGAGCAATTACAATAGGGTTTCCTCCTGATCCTAAATTACAGTTTGACTTTGGGCAGTCTCCATTATCTCTTGAGTGGAGGGAGCGGATAATCCAGAAACTGAATAATTTTTCTGATGTCTTCGCCCACCATGATCTTGACTTTGGTCACGCTACAAGGATAAAACATCATATCAAATTAAAGGATGAGACACCTTTCAAACAAAGAGTGCATCCAATTCATCCCAGAGATTTTGAGGCAGTAAAAAAACATTTACAAACTCTTCTCAGTGCTGGTATAATTCGGGAATCTAAGTCTTCATTTGCTTCGCCAATAGTTGTAGTACGGAAAAAGAACGGAGATGTACGCCTTTGTGTGGATTATAGGAAGTTAAATATGCAAACCATACGGGATGCCTATGCGCTTCCAAACCTGGAGGAGTCATTCTCAGCACTCGCGGGATCGCAGTGGTTTTCTGTGATGGATTTGAAGTCCGGATATTATCAGGTGGAAATGGAAGAGGAAGACAAGCCCAAAACAGCGTTCACTTGTCCATTAGGCTTCTGGGAATTCAACCGGATGCCTCAGGGCATCACGAATGCTCCCAGTACTTTCCAACGCCTTATGGAAAGATGCATGGGAGACATTCATTTGAAAGAAGTCCTCGTTTTCTTGGACGATTTAATCGTTTATTCTGACACATTGGAAGAGCATGAGAGTAGGCTCAACAATGTTTTAGGACGCCTTAGAGACTACGGACTCAAATTGTCTCTTGATAAATGTAAATTCTTCCAGACTGAGGTGCGCTACTTGGGACACATTGTGTCTAGGGGAGGAGTGAAAACAGATCCTGAAAAAATCCGTGCTCTAAATACCTGGCCGAGACCCCAGAATCTGAAAGAACTTAGGTCATTCCTTGGATTTTCAGGGTATTACAGGGGTTTCATAAAAGACTACTCCAAGATAGTCAAACCATTGACTAATCTCACAGTAGGTTATCCGCCTCAGCGAAAGGGATGCAAGGTAGCTACCAGTGGTCTGTACTTCCATGCCAAGGAGCCTTTTGCAGAGCATTGGAATCAAGCGTGTCAGGAAGCATTTGAGACCATTATCGACAAGTTAACTTCTGCTCCAGTGCTGGGTTTTGCTGACTCAAAACTGTCTTACACCCTGCATACAGATGCTAGCACTACTGGTTTAGGTGCAGCATTGTACCAAGAACAGGATGGTCAAACCCAGGTGATTGCTTATGCAAGCAGAGGGTTAAGTCGCAGTGAATCAAGATACCCAGCCCATAAGCTAGAATTTTTAGCCCTTAAATGGGCTATAGTTGAAAAGTTCCACGACTATCTTTATGGTAGTCAATTCACGGTGGTTACAGATAATAATCCACTGACTTACTTGCTCACTACAGCTAAATTGGACGCAGCAAGTTATCGTTGGCTAGCTGCTCTGTCCGTCTTTGACTTCAACATCAAGTACAGGGCTGGTAAGCACAACATGGATGCGGACGGATTGTCCAGAAGACCTCATGATGTGATAGAGGACGACGCTATTTCCGGAAGTGAAGGTCAACGGATCCAGCGGTTTACGTCACATCTCTTATCGTCTTCTAGTCCACTGGGAGATATCACTAGAGAGACAGTAGAAGCAACATGTCAAAGACATATTGTTAGCCAAAACATTGAACACCTTCCTTACCTTGGCTATGTGGAATCCTTAACAATGCAGTCATCAGCAGTTCCGGCTAGCTTTGAGGAACAGGACATTGAGTGTGGTGTTTCAGTTCTTCAAAAGTATAGTCAAGCAGATCTCAGGAAACTGCAAAGGGAGGACCCTATCATTAGTCAAGTCATAAAGCATCTAGAGTCTGGAGAAAGAGTGTCTACTAGTATTAAGATTAACAGTCCTGATCTCCAGTTGATGCTACAGGAATGGGATCGATTCCAGCTAAAGAGTGAACTCCTGTATAGAACACGGATGTGTGATGGCCAAACAGTCTTCCAGTTAGTATTGCCAGAAGTGGTTCGACCCCTAGTGCTCCAGACACTCCATGATGAAATGGGCCATTTGGGGATTGAACGAACACTCGACCTTGTCAGGTCCAGATTTTATTGGCCTAGAATGTCCTTGGAAGTGGAAAGGAAAATTAAGACTTGTGAAAGGTGTGTCAGAAGGAAAACTCCACCTAATAAGGCTGCTCCTCTTGTCAACATATGCACCACCAGACCCATGGAACTGGTGTGCATGGACTTTTTATCACTTGAGCCAGATAGTCAGAACACCAAGGATATACTTGTTATCACAGACCACTTTACAAAATATGCAGTGGCCATTCCCACAAAAGATCAGAAAGCTGCTACAGTTGCCAAGTGTCTGTGGGATCAGTTCCTCACTCATTACGGATTTCCCGAGCGACTCCATAGTGACCAGGGCAGGGATTTTGAATCTCATGTCATAAAGGAGCTATGTACCATCACAAACATTCGTAAGGTGAGAACAAGTCCTTACCATCCAAGAGGGAACCCTGTAGAGCGATTCAATCGCACTCTCTTGAGTATGTTGGGAACATTGCAAGACAAGGACAAAACTCACTGGCGTGATTATGTGAAGCCATTAGCCCATGCTTATAACTGTACAAAGAATGAGGTTACCGGTTTCTCACTGTATGAGCTAATGTTTGGCCGACAGCCAAGGTTACCAGTCGACATTGCCTTTGGGTTACCCGTCAAGGATGGTAGAACTACCTCTCACTCTCAATACGTGAAGAATCTGAAAACCAGATTAGAGTACAGTTATGGAATTGCAATCCAAAATGCAAAGAAAGTAGCTGAAAAGAACAAGAAACGCTTTGATAAGGTTGTTCGAGAGTCCACTTTGGAGAAAGGAGACAGAGTTTTAGTCAGAAACTTGCGCTTACGTAACAAACACAAACTTGCTGATCGGTGGGAATCTACCATTTACATTGTGACCAAGCGTATGGGAGACTTGCCCGTGTACTCCGTTAAGCCTGAGAATGCGGAGGAACCTGTACGGACACTGCACCGTGATCACCTTCTTCCTTGTGGATTTCTCCCTGAAACAAAAGAGACAGCAGAAGTAGTTATTCAAGCTAGGAAGCCGAAGACAAGGCAGGATTGTATTCAGTCTGACAAACCTGAATCAGAGGATGATGAAGATTACTGGCAGCATACATTCATCATGCCAACTCTCACAAGTGAGGGAATTGAGGAGTCATGTGAAGTACCCTGGAGCCACACTATTCCAGATGAGCCTGTAAAAAAAGATGAGTCGGAAGTAATCCCACTTGCGGCTTCTCCAGGCCTGAGTACAAAAGACCAACCCTTACCTGCCAAAACTGTTGAGGAAATTAATTTTGAAGATACAGTTATTGCAAATCAAACAAAAGACGAAGCTTCGATCAGAGTTGAAGAGGGAGACTCACTTGAGACATCTGTGAGCAGAGGAAATGAGATCTCACCTGAACTTCCAGTTGAGTTGGATTTGCTGGTACAAAACAGTCCACCTGACATTAGTGTTGACAAAAAAAACTCTGAAGTGATGGAACCTGGAAATAATGCTGAAATCCCTCCAAATGAACCATCAAGCGAATGTACTGTGCGCAGATCAGAAAGAATCCGTAGACCTCCAGGATTGTTTCATTACCCGACATTAGGGAAACCTATAATCTCTTTTGCACAGACATTACTGGAAGGGTTTCATCAAGCAGTAATTGACACCTTTGTGGCAACACAGGATGGTAGCTTAAGAAATCCTACAATCTCAAACTGCGATGTAGTTTAGTAACATGAAGAGACTCATGTTGATTCAGAGGAGGAGGATGTAACCCCCATAAGAAGTCTTATAGGAATGAAATTCTTATAACTTCAAATGTTAATAGCCTATATTATTATTCATATTGTCATATTATTGTATTTTATGTTACTCCTCCAATTATACTGCATTAGTATTATACCTATAGGCCTATATATTATGCTGAATATAACCTGCATTGAGTAAATCTGCCTAGCAATTGTTGAGCGGTCATGAACAGGGAATTGTGATTGGTTAAACGTATTCAAGCTCCGCCCTGCTATGCTTGTGCGTGTTTTTTGAGAATGCAGTGGAAGACGCTGATAATTGCGAAGAGTGCTAAGAAAAGCTGCATAAATTATTTGTGGGTTAAAACTTGATTATGAGTAGAAGAAAAGAGTATATGCATTCAGAAAGAGGTACAGAAGATTTGTAATTTTCATTTCTTGTTGATTTCGGGAACAAAAGAACATTCATTGAATCTTGGTGAGTGCTCATTTATGAATCATATGTACGATTGGAGACTAGATTCATGTTTATGTTTATGTTTAATGTTTTATTTATTGTTTTGTGCTACACTTAATTGATATAAGGTTGATTTAACCGAACTGTGTGTGATTACTGAGGAGTGATGCATTTTGTTTACACTTGTGCAATGGCAAGATGCTAATTGCTATATTACAAATGTGCAAGTTAATATTGCGATTAACTGCTGATGTGTTCTAACAAAACAAAATAACATTTTTGTACATTTTTGTTTACAATTATCTGTAAAGTATTATATTGACTAATTTTGACTTATATATGAGTTAATGATCTGATTAATATGTGATAAACATGTACGTGTTCATTTTCACTTAATGTTATGTGAATTCGGGAACTGAGTTATTGAAAATCTAAATTTGTGCATTTGGTATTAATGTTTTTGACAGACTATTTGATTAACATTCATGTGCCTGTTCCTATGCAGGCCAGGTTTTTGGTTTTCCTTGACTTCTCTCTTCCGGATGGAAGATGGCGAGCCACCCAGCTTGATTTTGGTGATCTTGAGGTGATCTTCGATTGTGCATTGTGCTTCGATCCTTGCCTTCCAGCATGTGGTAGGATTGTACATAAACTTACAACCCACGGATTTCATCTGCCAGGAAAATTCCTTTGATTTTAAAGGCAAAGGAAATTTCATTTTTGAACTAATCTGAGCTCAGTAACGTGAACTTGAGTGAACAGAACTGGTGATCCTTGATGGCTTAAGTCATACACGTACACTGATAACGCACCCACACACTGGTTTATTGTAATTGTTTATTTCAATTGTTGTTCAATTAATACAAGTTGTAATTTCTGTATGCCAATCCTTGTTGTCGTGATTCCAACTTTTTTTTTTAAGGTGAATTATTTTTATTAGGGGTAATTGTATATTCATTCAAACTAACCTAGTGTGTACTTACCCGTACTAGGGTTACACAAAGAAAGTGTTTTATCATGTTATTGTAACTTATTAGTATTGGCTGTGGTATGCACATAGGTAACATTCCAGTATAATAATTGATAAGATGGGCTATGACCATTTTCACTGTGTTTACTTTCCCCCATAATGTTAAATTTAACTTACTCCATTTATCCAAGTTAGTCTTAATTTTGTTGAGCATTTTTCCCATATTGTCAGCCATAATATCATCAATATTTGGGTTCAATTCAATTCCAAGATATTTCATTCCTTTATCCAACCACCTAAAATTGAAACCAGTTAATAAACTATGAGTGCAAGCTTGTGAGACTGGCATCACCTCAGACTTATGCCAATTAATTTTGTACCCAGAGAACAACGAATAGTTGTAATCAATAACTTCAAGTAAGATGACTTAATACCAAAATGTCATCTGCGTACAAAAACAATTTGTGTTCCCTGCCCCCAGCGAATACACCCTTAATTCTTGAGTTTTCTCTAATTTGAATAGCCAATGGCTCTAAAAAGATAGTGAATAACAGTGGACTTAAACTACACCCTTGGCGGGTTGATCTGGAAATATAAAAAAATGGAGAAAGTACCCCATTTGTAAACACAGCTGCCTTTGGTCCCGAATACAAGGTTCTAATCCATCTGCTAAATTTTTCACCTAGACCGAATTTCGCCAGGGCGGTAAACAAAAAACTCCACTCTACCCTGTCGAAAGCTTTCTGGGCATCCAGAGATATAGCTAACACAGGATTTACATTGTTTCTATTCATCCATAAGAGATGCAATAATCTTCTCATGTTATCTGACGCAGATCTGTTCTTGATAAAACCTACCTGGTCTTTATGAATAATTTGTGGCAGTACAAACTCTAACCTTGTTGCTAACACTTTGGATAATATTTTACAATCGACATTTATTAAACTTATTGGTCTATAATCGGCTGGATCAGTTCAATCTTTGTCGCCTTTTGGAATTAGAGATATTACTGCCTGATTAAAACTTTCAGGAAGTGATCCATATTCAAACGCTTCATGAAATACTTCGGTCAAAAATGGGCAGAGTATGTCTATAAATTTTTGGTAGAATTCGTCTGGAAAGCCATCTATCCCAGGTGACTTTCCAGATTTCATTGCACCAATGGCTTTATTTACTTCAAACTCTGTTAAAGGAGTTTCCAATTTGTCCTTATCATTTTGTGAGATCTTTGGTATTGTCATTTTGTCAAAAAATGCATCCATTTAATCCTTACTAACCATGTTCTCCATGTTCTCAGTTCTCCCATGTTCTCTTTGAAAGCCATGTTAATAGCTGAGGAAGATGTAACCAATGTATCATCCTTTTTGATTGCAGTAATTACATTCTGATTATCTATTTTTTTTAAGTTGTCTTGCCAATAACCTTCCCATTTTTCCCCTTTCTCATAGAAATTCGTTTTAAGCCGGAAAAGAGCATACTCTGCCTTCTTGTTATAGATTTCATGGAGACTAAATTTAAGCTGACTAATCTCTTTAAATTTACTATCATCAAATTTCCCTGCTATTTGTTTTTCCAAAGTACCTATATGTTCCTCGAAAGTTTGGATCTTTGCCTTATTTTCTTTAACTTTTTTAGAGCTAAAAGCTAAGCATTTACCATGAACAAACGCTTTCAGAGCATCCCACACTGTAGCCAACCTGTTAGTAGACCCAACATTTATCTCTAGAAAATATTTGATGTCCTCCTTCAATGTTGACACAAATTGTTCATCCTGCAGTATGCTTGAATTCAGTCTCCATCTTCCTTTACAGTTTTTATCAACCTTTAAGTTTATATGTAGTTCCTTTTTAACTTCAAGGCTTCATTTTCATTTTCAAAATGTGTTTCTTGAATATATGCAACATCAGTGCTATGAGACTTAAGACAACTGAGTATTTTTTCCTTTTGACTGGCGTGCCGCACCCATTTATGTTCCATGATACAATATTAACATCTATATTGCCCATTGTTATACCATGGCAGGTTATATAGAAGCCCTGCATCTTCCAGTCTACAACAATTAAACAAATATTGACAGCTTTGTGTGAACCAAAATGTAAATAAGAATACCTCACTTTGAAAACCAATACTGGAACAATCAAAGAACAAAACAAGCACTGACCTAAAAACAAACATGGCAGTGCAAATGCCCTCCAGGCAAAGTTAAAGTTATCTCTGGTCCGTGTGTGTCCCACAGACAGCTATCTCCGCTCCTCTGGCTGTCCAGGCGATGCCCCAGCGATCCTGCCCCCGTCTTCTGAAAGAACTTATCAACTCTCCCCCATATGTGTAGTTAAACCTGTTGACCGATCACTCCATCTCATCTTGAATGTTATCACGTATAAATTTCTCTGCTTCCTCAACGTCGTCAAAGCTCTTCTGCTCATCTTTCCATGTAAATCGTAGTGTTGCTGGATGTGCAAGTGTGTGCTTCACCTGATGCTGCCACAGCGTTTTCATTACCGGGGAGAATAGCTTCCTTTGCGCAGTGCGCTCGGCAGTCATGTCCTCATAAAATTACATGTGACAGTTCTCCCATATTATACCTTTCTTCTGTTTTGCGGCAGCCAGAACTTTCTGTCGTGCAGAATAACAAAGAAATCTCACAAGAATAATCCGAGGGGGCTGCCCAGGGTCCGGGCGAGGTCTCAAACTACGGTGGCATCTTTCAATTTCAAACTGGTCTCCATGCAGCCCCAGGCCATCAGCGAGTATCTTCTTCACAAAATCACTCATATTGCCACCTCTTTCCATGCCTTCTTTCACACCAATAAGCCGAATATTCTTCCTGCGACTTCTATTTTCCTGGTCGTCAACACGAGCCCAGAGTTGCTTGAGTTGTTTAGCACATTTGCTGTTGTCTTCAGCCATGCTCTTCACCTTGTCTTCCACGTCCGAGATGCGGCCCTCAGCCTCGCTCATCCGTATTTGGGTCGCAGTCACAGCGTTTTTTAATTCCGTCATGTCTGACTTAATAAAAGATACATCTGCTGCAACACCATTCAAAATAGCTCCCATTTTAGTCATTTCGGCAAACAGAACGCTTATGTCCATCTTCGGAGCTTCTTTTTGGTTAGCGTTAGCATTGCTAGCTGTTGCAGAGCTAACATTAGCATCACCCACCGTAACTGTAGGCAATCAAGTTTGTACACTCTTCTTCTTGGACCCCATGGACATGTTTCACAGCAATTTCAAGTTTAGTGACTTAAGAAGTTACCATCGTCCAGTAACGTGTTGTTTGGGAGAGATTAAGTTGTTTTAAACCAGTATTAGGTTGACGGGGTTCGGAGCTCTGCTACGACGCAGCCATTCCCTGGTACCTCACCACGTGACTCCAGAAAAATGACTTTAAAGATTTTTAGTTGTCCCGCCAAATTAATTATAGGTAGGACACTGGAAATATGGCATTTAGATGTTTTAGTAATGAAAATGATCTACATAAAAAAAAATCTTGAGCTCAAACTTGACTTTTGAACACTATTTCAAAAGTCAAGTTACTGTACTCTGCCTTTGTATTGTCAGCAAAAAGTAACTTCCACATTATCAATATTTGGTTGCTGATCACCATTAACAAAACCATTATAGTAACAGCTGTATAAAATCTAGTGATCATGGCATTTATTTTGTATGATTTACAATTACTTAGCCATCTACTTATTGCTATCCTGTGCTTTGGTTGCATTCTGATGGCATTATTAATACATTAGACATGACAAAATACCTCCATAGCGGTAAAGAGTATCTTCAACTGGTACCGAGTGGCATAAGACTTGCTAAGCACGCGTTCATAATGATCACGATAAAACCTCGAAGATCCTCGCACATTCGACCCGGGAACTGGTTTATAGCGGTAGACCTAAAAGGCGCATAGGCCACTTTCACATTGAGATAGCCCCTTTATCACTGGTGCTTCCTGAGATTCATGTTCGAAGGTGTCGTGCTCCTTGCACGTTCACGAAAAGTATGAACGGCACTTCCCCTTTGGGACTCGGTAGGGAGCACGTTCTGGACTACCTCGGCGACTAATGCATTTATAGCACAACCTTCTGTGTTCTGCGTTCTTTTGCTCTTTTCAGTATGCGGTGGTTTCAGCTGTCTGTCCTATTATTGTGCGTGTGCACTTCGCTCGTCCCGCGGATTTATTCCGGACGCTGTGATTAGGTAGGCTATAACCCGCTTAACAGCTGGTCTGATGTTGTATGCACCAGCTCTTGTTGCTTCATTATGTTTTATAAACAAATATACCCTTGTTGTTTCATTATATTATCACTCCCCGTGACATAGGCTCTTAGCCCAGCATTGGCTCGACCGTGTTCAGGGTGGTGCTAAAGGCGCCGACGCAGTTTTGAAACTCTGCCAGCTAGATGCATGAATGTTTCAACCAGGTCCGGTACCCAAACCTGGTGAGGCTGGGCTTTAGTTCTTTGTTGTAGGCTATTCTCCTGCTACGGCATGTGTAATATTTTTCTGTCAACTCTGCATATATCCTTCACGATCGATATCGCACATTTGTCGATGGAGCGGGTTCAGACCATATTAAATGTTCTGACCGCGTTTGTGCATGACAAAGCTCTGGGGACATCAGAAGTTACAGGGACTGATGGTAGCTGTACAAAGTACACAGGTTACACCGTCATTTCAATTTTAAAGGTTCTCTAAGCGATGTCACACGTTTTTTAGGCCAAAACATTGACTCAAAATACTTATCCACATGATAAAGGAGGTCTTGATTGTGCCAAAAATATCAATAACTCATTTTCGACCAAAAACGAAGTTACAGTCTTTTGCCTTTGCACGGCAGTGTTGTGGAAATGTTGGAAAACTTGAAGATGTAATTTAAACAATCCAATCTAATCTATGAATATTCTGCCTTTGCTTTACCTGGTTCTTGCTTTTCAGGTCAGTCAGAACAAAACTGTCAGCTGATTCAATACTTATTAATAAATTAACCCTTTCATGTATGAATTATGATAACCTCAGTCAGGATTTTTTTCCTATGTGTTTTTATTGCTCTTAGGGCATGAAAAACAAGAATTGATTTTATTTTATTTTTTTACAAATTTTTCAAAGAGATCTTCAGATGTCCACTTGAGTGGACAGTATGCGGTTATGGTTTAAACTTAAGATATACTATATTAAATATAAGACAATAATCAAACAGATAAAGTATGTGAATTTAACAAACTAATCAATACAATTATATCAAATCATGTGAAAACTATAAAATATATACAAAAAATATAAATGCAAAATATTGCAAAGGCTTCATACAACTTCATACAAGTTGCACTTCGCTTATCTTTGATATCAGAACATGAGGACGTGGATTCCATCAGAATTTTCTACAGTCTGTCAAGGTACAACTGTGGAAACCACTCAGATGCTCCCTCCAGTGCACCAGAGTATGTAGATTTACCCTTAGTAGCTGATCATTCTGATTATATTCAAGATGGACATGCACATTTCTATCATAGCCCTCCTCTGAGAAAACCTAGCAATACGTTTTTTTTCAATCTCATCTGAAATGATCAGTGTTGGGGGTAATGCATTACAAGTAACATGCATAACGCATTCAGATTACTTTTTTGATGTTACAAGTAAAGTAATGTGTTACAAGTAACATGCATTACCTAATCAGATTACTTTTTGATCTAACAAGTAATTAACTACAAGTAATGTGCATTACGTAATCAGATTACTTTTTGATGTTATGAGTAAAGAAACGCATTACAATAACGCACATTACATAATCAGATTACTTTTTGATGTTATGAGTAAGGAAACGCATTACAAGTAACATGCATTACGTAATCAGATTACTTTTTGATGTTATGAGTAAAGAAACGCATTACAAGTAACATGCATTATGTAATCAGATTACTTTTTGATGTTATGAGTAAAAAAACGCATTACAATAACATGCATTACGAAATCAGATTACTTTTTGATCTAACAAGTAAAGTAATGCATTACAAGTGTCATACATTATGTAATCACATGACTTTTTTCGATGTCAATGAAAATTACATTATAATAATACAAGTACATTTATTTACAGTAAAAAAGTCACTGCAGATTAAGTTTTTAAGTTTTAAATTTCAAAAACAATATTCACATTATAATTATGAATTGTAGCTGAAATATAGCATTTGATGCATGACGTCCACTACAGTGGACATGTGATTAATCAGAGTTTTCTCTCAATCTAAAATCAAAACTTGGGAAATTTTACTGTGATATTGCTTGATGCTGCAATATTTTTTTTACAAGAGTACAAGACAAGAGTCTCCTAGGATAGAAGGAATGGGTGGATATTCCAGAGCAACATGGCATGTCTGACTGACCCTTGGCCATCTTGGTTTGGAGGGGGAAAAAATCGAAACACAAAGGCTTTCCACTTGGTTGCAATTTATAGGATGATGCACCAGGGTCCAATGAAGAGGCTGATGTGCAACTTTGCCATAAAAATGGCAAATGAATCGCATAGCCGCTTTTTTAAAAGGCTCACTGGGGAACGCATTTCTGCGGGGCCCCGGGCCAGCTGAGAGCCAGTTTCTGTCCAAGGGTTGTCCGCTCGGACACAACTGGCAGAGGAACGAATCCGGAGAGGCAAACAGATGTAACTGTGCGGCCCCGAAGTGTTCCCTGCCCAGCTGGACCGCCTGGGGATGGAGTCTCCACTCTCCCTGGCCATAGGCTATCGTGAGGCTCGCCGGTGGCACGATTGAGCAGGCCGGAAGAAATAGTGAAATGAAGTGACTTCAGAAGCTTTTGACTCCAAGGGGGAGTTGACGGGCGAGTTGTGACATGCGAGGGAAGCTTAGTGCAGCTTGTGCAATGCTGTCTTTTCAGACCAGTACCAGCTCGCTGAGCAGCGGTGGCTCAAAGCGAGGTGAACTGCAACAACTCGAGGCAATGAATGCCAATGCAGTCGGAGGTTGCCTAGGCCTCCGTTAAAGCGTGCCTTTTGTACATGGCCCCTCAGTCAGTGTTAGTGGACCTCGTTCTAGGAGCGATTGGCCCGGAGAAACGAAAGGTCTGATCACGGGCTGAGGGTTTGGCGGTGAAGCCAGTGCTGAAGCGGTCTTCATATGGAGGAAACGCATATGCGTCAGCCATATGCCCCAGGAGCCTCTGAAAGTTCTTTCAGTGGGACCCTTTCTCACTTCTGTATAGCACCGACCGGACACACTCTCTTCTTGAAGAGGCGTGTTGGACAGAGTCCACCTCCATACCGGAAAAGAGATCCTCAGCCCGTGGGTGAGAATACCCTCTCCCAGTTGACCTGAAGACCCAAATGGCTATGGAACACTCGAAGAGTAGGACTCTGTACTGATACTTTGAACCCCTTAAATGCAACACACAGGATGGCCTGTGGTGAGGAAGGTTAGAGATCTGAAGTACATGTCGTTTAAGTCAAACGCTGCAGACCAAGCTTGGGGCCGGGGGGTTATGAAAAATGCCTCTCTGTGTTAGCCACTTGGATGGAGGCTTTCAAGAAAGGGCCCGTTTCAAGTGACACAGGTCCAAGATGGACACGACCCACCACATACTAGGTACCATGAAGAATGAGTTTATAAAAACTGGCCTTCATATCGGTTAGAGGGAGCGGCTATATCGCGTCCTTCGCCAGTAGGACAGCGACATGCGCACTCAAGACAGGAGCACTGCTCAACACTAGGTGTAATGAATATCACTGAGCTTCAGGAGAATATCTGCTCAACATATGAGTATGATGACTATCACTGAACTTGAGCGGGCGCTGAGCGATAATGAATTGCATAGCCGAGTCTGATGGTCACAGTCTGGTCCGGACCGGTCGGGAAGCTTTTTCTGCTTCTACGAACCAGGCCCAGGCCTAGAAGACCACAGATGTACCCGAGGTGGGGCAGCGAAGTGGCGGACAGGGATGTGAGTGTACAGTGCAACACTTACCTGTCTCCACTGGGCGGCAGGGGATGCGTGGGAAGGCGGATGACCGGGTCCTCGAAACGCACCAAGGTGCCGGCTGGCGACCCAGGAATAGGGAAGTTTGCTCTTTTTCTGAGAATGTGGGTCTCCCGTAAAAACACACACATAACCAGAAAAGCTCCAACCGGCCCTCCATCGGCTGGAGGGAGTGGATTGGTGGCCACTCCAAGAACAATTTCCCCATCCCTGGGTGGCCCGTCCAGATTCAACATTTCCGCTATCGCTTACCACCTGGCTTGGCAGCGCCTGGAACGGGCAGGGCGGCCCTTCTGCAGCCAGCTCCATGTCGAGACCGATGGTCCAGCGGGAGCGGAGGTGGCTGTGGCTGCAGATCTGCCCCCGGCGGACGGGTGAAGGCAGCAGCAGGCAGGATGTGCCGGATGGCCTCCATTTGCCTCTGGGCGGCAGAGAACTGTTGGGCGAAATTCTCCACCGCGTCGCCGAATAACCCAACCTGTGAAATGGGAGAGTCCAGGAATTGAACCATGTCCGCTTCTCTCATATAAGCCAGGTTGAGCCAGAGATGGCGCTCCTGGACCACAAGGGTGGACATCGCTGTATCGATCGCGCGAGCTGCAACCTTCGTGCGCCGGAGGGAGGTCGGTTGCAGTGCGGAGCTCATCCATGAGCTCACGATCCAGACTACCCTTGTGCATGTTCATGAGTGCCTGGGCCTGGTGGACCTGAAGCAACGCCATGGCATGCAGGGAGGAAGCGGCTTGCCCACAGGCTTTGTAAGACTTGCTCGTAAGAACGGACAAGAAGTAACAGGCCGTAGAGGGGTGGCGCTGTACCCCTCACTGTAATCCTCAGATCACCCAGCCCAGAAGGCAGCCCAGAAGAAAGACTAGGGCGGGGCCTGGAGGTGGGGACTGCGCCCTCGCTTTTAGCGAAGGCGAGTCTCAATCTCAACAGCGAGATGGTCATATTCCCGCAATGGGAACATGAGTCATCCATGAGAGCTGCCTCAGCGTGCTGTAAGCCCAAACACGTGATACAGCTCTACACGGTGTTTGGTGTTTTTAGCCCCCAACGGCACTTTCCAGGCAGCGAGGGGATGGGTAGGTTTAAGGTTGAGGTTAGGGTTAGCTGCCTGGAAGGAGCCATTGGGCTAAAAACACCATCGAGCGCTTTACACAGCTCTAAACCGTGTGTTTGACGGTTGGTTAGAGGGCGAGAAGTGAGTGCTTCACTGTTTCAGTTTGCTGATTCAGTGTTGCCGCGGTCATTCCCTGTGTGCTCTGGCACTGGTGACGGTCCCATTTCCTAAAAGAGCAACACGGGTGAGAGTGCGTCTTTCTCAAGATGCCATTCCATCCGTGCGTTTCTGGGTGCGGTAGGGCTCTGTCCCCCTCTGACGGTCACGAGAAGGGAAACCAGGTGATCACTTATATCAATGTTATATATATATTGTCATATCGTCCAGCCCTAAGACTTGTCAGTGTTTATTTAAAAACATCAAATTAGGCAGAATATACAATGGTAAATATTTAAATGATGAGTTGTCAATACAATATATAACAATACAATATATAGGGTATGCTTTTACCCCAAAATTCAACATATTGAGACAAAATGATAACTGCAAATCCAACTTTCGCTACCTGGAGTCCAGTTGTTTCTGGAAATTACAGTGATTCATTTGCTTCTCTGTAGCTTTTGGAAATCTGTAAAAATATACCTCAGATTTCTTGTCAAATCTGTTTGTACAGTCAATTTCAAAACTCTTCACGTTTTAGATGTGTTTTGTGTGTTTTTCACGGCATTCACGCTGAAAACCAATGCTACCTCTCAGTATTTTTGCCACTCAGTAGGCGTAACCATTGCAACTCCGGCTGACTGTGACATCACGTGCATACACTATTATACACCTTAGCAACTGTATTTACTTTTTACCCATAGGTTCAGCATTGAGATTTCATTGCAATTGTTTTCTTTTAAAATTAGTGGCTTGTTTCCATTGTGTTGTGGCTTGATAATGTTGTGTTGTGGCTTGTTTCCACTGTGTTGTGAGCTTACGTCTGCTTTTTTAAATTCTGTTGTGTTTGAGCTTGATTTCATTGTGTTGTGAACTTATGTTTGCTTTTTTAATCCCGTTGTGTTGTGGCTTGATTTCGTTGTGTTGTGGCTTGTTTCCGTTGTGTATTGGCTTAATTCCGTTTTGTTGTGAACTTATGTTTGCTTGTAAAATTTCGTTGAGTTGTGCACTACTGGGCTACCGTAAAAAAAAAAGTGCATTAGACAAACTCAGCAAACACTTAACTAATAACATACTCTCTGTACACACTTATTTGGCATCAATTAATCCCAGACAGTCTGCTCCCACAGCTTTCCTTTACAACCAATTCTATTCCCACAAAGGCCCTCATTCTGTCATGACAACTCTCGGGAGATTAGTATGGTAACAGAGATTGGCATGGTAGTGGATATGGCAATGTTAATGTATTTGGTCTTGGCGGAATAGATCTGCTACTGCGAATACCTTCACAGACATTGCTGTTAGCATGTAAGACATGCTTGCTGCTGCACATGCAACATACATGAATTAACCCCGTAGTAGATCTATATAAGTGGAGCTGGGGAAGGTGGAGGGTTTCTGAAAGCGCGCTGCAAGACAGTAACAGGAAACAGTGCCAAGTATTTTAATGTTTGAGCTCATTGGCCGCTGATTCTACAGCAACAATCAGCCTTGCTATGTAGATAACGACATGATTACTACCAATCAATTAAAGACCTATCAGCCTGCACCATTCAGATTTTCATGCCAGAACTATGTAATTATCTACCAAATTTATTTTAGGCTACACCAGACATTTCATGCGCATTTGCGGTCTTGTGGACTTACATTTATGAATCACTTTCTGTTCATTTGTAGATCCCCGCACGCAATTGTTGATTTTGAAAATTTCTAGTGTCAAGACGTGCAGATAAATGCACAAGTGTAAATTATTTATTGTGTAGACCGCTCTCTAAAAACTCAGGCTATTATGTTGAATCACATCGATAGATATCAGTGCAGTGTTTGATGTTGTTGTGATACTGGTACTTGAAGTACACAAAGAACAGCAATGCTAATGCTAGCTGACAATGAATGGGTGCCCCCTTTTGAAGAACAGGTCAAGCGGAACTGGTTACTTAATAATCTTTTGCGTCATTTGAGAGTTAATTTAACGCAAATAAGCTGACCAACACTTGACTTATACAAACTGTACAAACAATGTTCTTTCTATATCACTTTATTGTTTTTTGTTTTGTTTTTTGTTTTTTACGCATTTAGATACCATGAAATATGCATTCGATAATCATTCAATTTGATAAATAACATTACCATTTGACAGCATCACTATCATGCTGTCTATTGCACAGCAATAAAAGTAGTAGTCAAAGTGAAATGCAATGACATTCTAGAGGAATTCTGAGAAAAAAACACTTAAGTAAAAGACATGGACAAGTAAATGTATTGATTCTTATCCTTTAGCTATAAAACCAATTGTTTCTCATCTCAACATCTTTAAATAAGCCTTCATGCAATCTCCCTGAGCAGCAACATATTGTGCATGCAAATGTCCATTATACCATCAGTGCTGTTTTCTTGCCTTGCCTTTGTTAGGAGGGATGAGAGTGTGACGTTGTGATTTCCAGGGACACCTGATTTCCATGCGGCAGGCATGCTAATTTCAAGCAACACCCCACACAACCTTCATCATAAATTAGTGTGCCAAGTGGGTGAGTGGATCAGAAAGAGAGAGAGAGAGATGTGGATCACTCTGTATATTTCACTTTACCTGTCCTTTAACTGTATCTCTGCAGCTTCCATCCTCAGATCTGGTACCTGTCAGCTCCAGGGCCACTTCAAATTGAATGGAATGTACCAGGATGGAGATGTTATACTTGGAGGCCTGTTTCATGTTCACTTTTTCACAGTGTTCCCAGATCTGAGCTTTAGAATGGAACCAGAAATACCATACTGTGAAAAGTGAGTCAGACTGACTACATAACTATAAAAGTATAGAAAGATTTAAAATATGAGTAATAATAATAATAATAATTAGATTAATGAGAGGAAAAAATAAGTAGTAGTGGAACAAGAAATGAGAATTGCGTTCACCTTACCCTCTTTTACCAAATATGTGCAAATTATGTGTTGATAGCAGTAATGCAGCCTTGGACAAAAATCTGTATTGAGAATGCTGTATATTTGAACTTTGATGCATTTGCTATGTATTAATACTTGTATTAATTTGACTCGTGGTTATTAATATCAATAATAATCCTTATTATTATTATTATTATTATTATTATTTATTTTTTTAGATTTAATATGGAAGGCTTTCAGCATGCACAGACCATGGCTTTTGCAATAGATGAGATTAATAAGAATCCCAACCTACTGCCTAACATCACTCTTGGTTACCATCTTTATGACAACTGTGTGATGTTAGGAATGGCATTCCGGGCTGCCATATCCCTGGCTAGTGGGACAGAGGAGTCCTTCTCCAGCCAAAACTGCACTGGCCCTCCTCCGGTGGTTGGGATTGTGGGGGATGCAAGTTCAACTCCTTCCATTGCGATTTCCAGTGTTCTGGGGCTGTTTCGAGTACCTATAGTAAGAAGGGATGACAAAAAGTAAAATGAAAGTTTATGCATTATTTTAGCACTTTTCAGTTTTTTTTGTTTTTTTTTGGTCATCTTGTAGCCTTCCAGAAGTTTCTTTCTCGCTCATATGTATAATATATAAAAAATCTAAATTACAATTTTTTTTTGCTGATCGTCACTATTTTTCTGTCTAATGCTCTCTTCTCTCTCTCCATCTCCCCTAATTAGGTTAGTCACTACGCCACCTGCTCCTGTTTGAGTGACAGGAAAAAGTACCCCTCTTTTTTCAGAACGATCCCCAGTGATGCCTTCCAGGTGCGGGCTATGGTTCAGATCTTGGGACATTTTGGATGGACCTGGGTTGGTCTACTCTACAGTAATGATGACTATGGCATCAATGCTGCTCAGTCCTTCCAGCAGGAAATGCAGCTGTTTGGATATTGTGTTGCTTTTTCTGAAATCCTGCCCAATGATCACAACCCCAGAGATATTAAGCGTATAATGGGATTGATTCAGGCCTCTACAGCAAGAGTGGTGGTTGTCTTTGCTCTTTCATCCTTTCTGATACCTTTGATGGATGAGGTGGTGTTGCAGAACATGACAGGCAGGCAGTGGATTGCGAGTGAAGCTTGGGCCACCTCTCTTGAATACCACACTCCACGTTTCCTGCCCTTCCTGGCAGGCACACTGGGCATTGCTATCAGACGTGGAGAGATTCAGGGGCTTCATGACTATCTGCTACGTCTCCGTCCCAGCAATGATCAAAGAAATAATATGTTGAGGATCTTCTGGGAGAACATGTTTGAGTGCAGTTTTGAAACTAGGGGTAAACGGACAGATGGAGAACAAGTAAAAAAGGTGTGTACAGGACAGGAGGATCTAACCAACACGGACACATCATACACTGACGTTTCAGGATTGAGGGCATCTTATAATGTGTATAAGGCAGTTTATGCCCTGGCACATGCGCTTCATGAACTGATGCAGTGTCAGGAATGGAAAGGACCATTCAGTGGGAACAGATGTGCCGATATAATCAACCTGAAACCCTGGCAGGTAAGAACCATAGGTATAGTGCAGATTTTCTCTAGGCATATAGAATAGGTGGAAAATGTGTACTCTACATTAATTCAGTTTCAAGATAAACATAAAACCTGTCCTGTCTACAAACTGCACAGCTGGTTCACTACCTCCAGAAAGTGAACTTCACTACAGGCTTTGGGGATCATGTGTCATTTGATAAGAATGGCGATGCTCTAGCCATCTATGATGTGTTGAACTGGCACCCAAGCTCAGATGGGTCAATAACGATCCGCAAGATCGGTGTAGTAAACGAACGGGCAGCAACAGGGATGGTGCTTACACTGGATGAGGAAGCAATTTACTGGAACTTTGAGACAAAAAAAGTAACTAACACAGCATGTTAATGTCATACTTTTTGCAGATATATAGTCTGAATACTAGTCAAAGTAATAAGATTTGTCATTATGTAAGAGAGATGACAAACACATGATTAGAAACAGATGATGTCTCTTTCAGCCCCCAAGGTCTGTGTGCAGCGAAAACTGCTCCCCAGGCACCAGGCGAGCCACAAGGAAGGGACTTCCTGTCTGCTGTTTTGACTGCCTGTCATGCGGAGATGGAGAGATTTCTAATGCAACAGGTAAATCATATTCCAAAATTTTAATATAACATGAAAGGGGAATTTTCTCTTTTTTCTTTTTTTTCTTTAATTTTTGTGTCTTTATGGCAGATGCTATTGAGTGCACGGTGTGTCCAGATGACTTCTGGTCCAATACAGATAATGATCAGTGTGTCCCCAAAGAAGTTGAGTTTCTATCCTATGAGGAACCTCTGGGCATCTCTCTGACCACTGCTTCCTTGCTAGGCACCTGTTTCTGTGCTCTTGTGATGGTAATTTTTGCTCATCACCATAACACTCCCATAGTACGTGCCAACAATTCAGAGCTTAGCTTCCTGCTGCTGTTGTCACTCAAACTGTGTTTCCTGTGTGTTCTGCTATTCATTGGCCAGCCGGAGCTGTGGACATGTCAGTTAAGACATGCTGTGTTTGGCATAAGCTTTGTCCTGTGTGTCTCCAGCATCCTGGTCAAGACTATGGTGGTAATAGCTGTGTTCAAGTCCTCTCGACCAGAAGGCAAAGGAGCTATGAAATGGTTTGGAGCAGTTCAACAAAGATGCACAGTTCTGGTCCTGACAGCCCTCCAGATTGTGATATGTGCAGTCTGGCTATCAACTGCCTCTCCAACACCCCATAAAAATAACCAGTACACCCGCTCTAAAATAGTATATGAATGTGCTATAGGCTCAGTGGCTGGTTTTTCTATGTTGCTGGGATACATTGGACTGTTGGCAGCAGTAAGTTTCCTTTTAGCCTTCCTAGCAAGAAATCTTCCAGATAATTTTAATGAAGCAAAGTTCATCACTTTCAGCATGTTAATCTTCTGTGCTGTGTGGATTGCATTTGTTCCAGCATATGTGAGCTCACCAGGGAAATATGCAGTAGCTGTGGAGATATTTGCTATTTTAGCTTCCAGTTTTGGATTACTGGTTGCCATATTTGCTCCAAAGTGCTACATTATCCTTTTGCATCCAGAGAGAAACACTAAAAATTCCATAATGGGAAGAGAGACACAAAATAAATAGTTTTCCATTACTGTGATGTAAAAATGTAAACTCTAATTTGACAACTTATCGTTTTAATTGTATTTTCATCTATATGAACAAAGCCATTTTTTGCAATGCCTACTGTTTTGTAGTATTTCAATGATTAACATCCATTTGTTTGCTTTATTTGTCATATTGCCTTTTATATATTGTGTCTGCTTCAGAGGTTTACCCCCTTTACATGTTCAATCTTGCAAAATTGTTTTATTTAATAAATTAATGAGAACATAATGTTTGCCAGAACAGCTTGATTATTGAAAGTTAAAAATCAAAAAGTTTCTGACATGGGTCATTTAATTAATTTGTGTCCTTTCCTATGAGAAATGTATCCTACCGTGGTCCAGTAGTGCATAACACAATAGAAATTAAGAAAGCAAATGTGTTAACCTGTTAGCTTGTAATCAAAAAAATATAGTTTATGAAGCCTTTGCATTACAAGCATGGGTGGTCTGCTTTGAAAGCAGACACTTGGCAGTTTATTGTCAGGTCAGAATTAATTATTGTCATAAATAATGAATTGTCATAAGTTATTAGATTTTATTTTATTTTATTTTTTATGAAATATATTTATGAAAATAAAATTTAAATTGGCTCTAAAACTCTTTTTATTAAGTATATATAGTTTTATTAAATATATTTTAAGGCCATGACATGTGGTTTTATTAAGAGAAGACTCTAAAATGCTAACTGATGTTTATTCACATCTTCTAAGTATCCAGTCTTTTGTCTCTATTGTTTTCTGGTGCAAAACTGCCACATTCAGTTTCAGTCTACCCTGGACACATTCACACCTCTCCGGCCAGGATATGGCTCTAATTATTATTCTTTTGTCTTTATTATACTGACTACTTTCTATTCACACTGATGTAATCCCTAATTTCTTTGATCAAACTTCTGACTTCACCTAGCATGTTAGCTTGGCACAGCATCAAAATACAACAATTTATCAGATTAAACCACATTTTTGCTTAATATATTTTTGTCATTCTTTTGAGAATGCAAGACACACACAAACACATGCCTATCTTCATAATTCTAGTTTTGAATTCAAAGTTTCAATGCTGCTCAACACCATTTTTTATTCATGATGATATTGCATTGCATATACTGTAATGTGTGCTGGTCAACTAGTCTCAAATTAAGAAACCCCTAGAAAACAGTAAAAAAAAAAAAACAAAAAAAAAACGGGAACATTGTGTCTACATGTGATTTATTTTAAATTGGCTACTTAATGTATTATTCCAATATCCAAATATGATACTAAATCTTTTTGATACTAAAAATGGGATTTTCTATTTGTGACGTGCTGTCTTTGCATTTTAACATTGCACATTTTAAACAGGACACACATTAGCTGAATAAACGTTAGCTAATACAAACGTATTTATAGAAAACAGCTGACAATGAATAGACAGGAGTCCTGTCACATGACCCAATAATAGCAAAACGAATCACTTATTCTAAAAAGAATATCAAGTAGCCTATAAGTTCGAATAAGACGAATCCGACATATGAGGGCTGTGTTAACGGTAAAGCGTCCGTCATTTAACAAATTTTTAAAACACGAATGGATAATAAAAAATGCTTTCTGACATTTTGACAGAAAAAACACAAGCAAGAACAAAATTTAAACTTAGCCCGTCAATTTGTCATTTTACAATTATCTTCTCTCTCTGTGTGCGCGCGTCCGTGTTTGTGAGAGACAGCTCGCGCAGCACTGAGACAACGGTAGCCTACTTTGTAATCCATAAGTAACTAACGCGCTAGTTTTCATACAAAATAAATATGTAACATAAATAGGTACTTTAGTTATTATTAACCCTCCGGCGCGTTTTGCTGGATTTTCTTCACATAGTAGCACAATAGACTTAAATTACTCCGTCATTTATGGTCATACAGAAAAAAGAAATATGAAAAAATAATCTGTGATATGTCTACTTTTGTATGTGTCCACTTACAAAAAAAATCAAAACATTGTGCTTTTGTAAAATAAAGAAAATAAACAGGGTGTGCTTTCTGCCTCTCCGTCGACTTTTTTTTCTTGAGCACGTCTATAAACTGAAACAAAACTCAGCGAATACTTGTCACACATTTATGAGCCATATATCTTTATAAACATTTAAGTGTACTTTTAAATCATCGGATTCAAACTGAAAACAAATATTCTCTGTTTAAGTAATTTGTATAAAACCAACAAGATGTCCAGTTTCTCAAACCCTTGCTCATTAGTTTTAATTTGACCACGCCCACGCGCGCAAAAGAGATTGACATGCAAATCGTCCACATGGAACGCGAACGCGCTCATTACCGAGTTTGGAAGACACGCCGTGAGCTTACATTGGATTTACCTCAGAAGAAGAAGAATGTGATTTTAAGACAAGAAAGATGTAAGGTAAGAAATGTATTCTGAATTATATTAGTTAATGTTATTGTTGCACATTGCAGTTGAACTGTTGCTAGATATATGCTGAATATTATAATATTTAGACCAGTGTTTACTGTTAAATACTGTGTTTGTGGATATCTACTCAAACGTAGATATGTATAATATGGTAACCATAATGTTTCATATTTTGGAGCGAGCTGTGCGTTTGAATGTTTCATATTCAAAACGCGCTGTGCATTTGAAAAGCAAAACGCACCAAACATTAGGCTTCATGTTTTTACTCCAATCTCATTTCATAACATCATAACGAATGGAAACATTTGAAGTAACATATGATAATCAATATATTTTTCTCTAGCGTAGTTGTTACTAAAGTGTTCCTTTTTAAAGATTTAGGGCTATAGGCTATTGTTATTATTTTATGCAGCACTGCAGCCTATGCCTACAAGGCACAACAAACCTGGTGTTCATTATATATTGTTGGAAACATTTGTGTGTGTGTGTGTGTGTATTCTGTTAATTTTAACCAGATAAATCTAAAATGTATCTAAAATGTACAATTTTCAAAAGTCTTGTGAAGAAATAATCAGTATGGGTTTCATGACCTTATTTCAGTGACAATTATTATTTATTTTTTTCACAAACCACTCATAAATGTCATTATCTCAAAACTACAAACTTTTACATACATGCTGCTGACATATCATTGTAGCAGAGTTTGTGCTGAATACAGACTTTAGCCATGAAAATGTCACAAGTAACAGAAATAAGCACAAATGTCAGAGCATGTCAGAACACCTCCAGGGCCAGAAAACACCTCAGACTCCAGAGGGTTAACACAATAACGTAACACATGCAGCACGTTTCTCAACACTGAGAATGAATAAATAAACGGCTGTTTCTCCAGATTCGTGCTTATCAGTCATCCACAAATCACAACACTTTCATAATATCATAATATTATCACAGCACTTTCATAATCACTAAGCCATAGCGATTTCAATTTTATTTAGATTTATTGTTCAACATTACTTGAGTATTTAATAATTTGCGTAACCTGAGTAACCATTAATGAATGACGGAGTATTTTAAGATAATCCATGCGATTACTCCCGTGTGATAATCAAATCCAGGTTAAGATAACTCAATACAATATTTCAACTTTCCACATCCACCCCAGGCCGTTTACTTTCTGGAGTTAGAAGTACCGTGACTACTGTACTGTCTTCTCAAATTAGTCAAACGGTGGGCCGCGGGAGTGGAAGGGGGATCGAGCGGGATTCTTTATTGGTGTCGATTTTCAGTCTCTTTTTAATGATAGGCCTTACGCATCTTTCAATCATCCCCGCTTGCTATTTGGGAAATGAACCCAGCGCTATGATTGGTCGAACACCGTTTATTTTGCTGTTACTTGATTTGAGGACTGCGCGTGCACAGAGGCGTCACCAGGTTTTTGCGTAGTTTAGAGTGAAAAATCGTACCGGCGTACTTTGAGGTCAAAATGCGTATCCGCTACACAAAATGCGTACAGGTTGGCAGGTCTGTTAATGGAAATTGTAGCCTGTCTCACAGGGCAAACAATCTGTAGTGATATGGTTAACCCTGTGTGTGAATGAATGAACAGCTTTTACCAAACTCTATTGCTATACTGAGATGAGTAAAAATTGGATAGATAATACAATTTTTACTGCAAAATACTGCCACATCAAATAAGCTTATAATGTTGCCAATTTCTGCTCATATGAGTTGAATTACGTATGATAAAATGTATACTTTAGTTTTTACAAAGAAAGATTACACTGGAAATATTGTTACAATTTTAATTGTTGTTGTAATTGTATAACTTTTTAATAAAATAGCAAAAAAAAAAAAAAAAATATATATATATATATATATATATGTGTATGTATGTATACAAGGATAGATGTAAACAAAATCTTAAAAGGTCAATATAAGCCTTCTCTTTAAATAATTTTATTATGCTTTATTAGTGACACATTTGGGTAGAGAATATATTCCAAATCTGAAAATACAGTATGAGAACAATTAACTGCACAATTACTAGAAATGTTTACCTTGGATATTATACAATTTGCAAGCACAATTTGTGGAAAAAACAACAACAACTGTGAACCAATTATATATATATATATATATTGTCCTTGCATTCTTTCTTGTGGCTCAGTCACACACCTGAATGAAAGGCTCATTAAGTATGCAGCCTCATTATGCCGGGGCCCATTGTCTCCTCAGGTGTGAATCACGCCCACCCGCATATTGCCTTTCCAAACAAAAAGTGTCGTACAAAATTTAAATCAATGTATTGTTTTATGTGAATGATTAGGAAGGATGATTTTCACATCATTTTGAAGAAAAAAACTCTAGGCGACAAAATGCATTATTCAGAAGTCTTATTGACACATATTTAATATGTGTTTTGTGGCCTTATTTCAGACATTTTCATTTTTTGTTTTTTCCATATAACCATGCATAAACATTATTTTCTCAAAAATACATACATGTACATACATGTTGCTCACATAATGGTAGCCCTGTTTGTGCTAAATAGAGTGTAATTACACCTTTGCCATTAATATGTTTATAAGCAACTATAAAAAGCACAAATGTAAGAGCATGTCAGAACATCTCAAGGACCCCAAAAACACCTTAGACCCCAGAGGGTTAAATACCGCCCCCTAGTGGGGGAGTAGGAAGTTTCAGGAAAAAAAGTGTAGTCTGTCTGACCTGGCTTACTTCAGCATAACATATCGATAAATAGCCATCCTAACACAACATGGTGTCAGAAGTTTGCACAAGCGTGGCATAGGAGAACAGAGAAAGAGTTTTGCCAACTTTTGCCAAGAGTGGTACAAAGAATTCATGCTATTGGATGTGAAATTTTACAGACAGGAGATCGCTCTACATGTGCAGAGGAGAGAACTGCATAGGAGAAAATGAATTGGTTTCAGGTACCTCCATCACAAAAGTTTGACTTTTCAAAACTAGAAGAATGGCCAAAGTGGAGTAAAAGATTTAAAAGATTTAGAGTTGCATCTGGACTTGAGTTAGAAGCAGAAGAGAACCAAGTAAATGCACTCGTGTATACAATGGGCAATGAGGCGGACGATATCCTCATGTCACTGTTTCTCACAGTGAACAACTCAGTAAGTACAATACTGTCATGGGGCGACTGAATGAACATATTGTAGTACAAAGAAATGTAATATTTGAACATGCAAAGTTTCATATGAGACAGCAAGAAACAGGAGAGTCTGCAGATATTTTCATCACAGCACTACATTGCCTAGCTGAGCATTGCGGCTATGGAGAATTATACAGTGAAATGATTCGGGACAGATTAGTGGTTGAACTGAGAGATAAAAGATTGTCAGAGTAACTTCAGATGGATCCTGAACTAGAGAAGGCTGTCACATGTGTACGCCAAAGTGAGCTGTTAAAGAAACAGCAAGAGGAGCTGAAAGCCGACTTCAAAAGTGACTTAGTAACAAATGTTGACATTGTTCATGCATAGCAATGGACCTTACATTAAAGGACGAGGCATGATGCGGAGTAAAAAAAGCCTGCTTGGATGGCAGAGAAGCAGATACGATAAGTCAGATAAGTCCATCCCATGTAAGAGGTGTGGAAAAATTCCATAGCTGCAAATTTCAATGCCAGTGAGACAAGCATACTGCAACCTTTGTAGGAAAAAGGGTCATTATGCGAAAGTTTGCAGGTCCAAAGGAATAAGTGAAGTAAACATGACTCGTGATCAACAAGAGACAGGTACTATCAATACAGAACAGAATGATGCCCCCTGGCTGATAAAACTAAAAGTGAATGATGCGGAGGTGCTGTTCAAAGTGGACATGGGAGCAGACATCCCGTCCTTTTTCACTGTCAACACCCCATCGTTTTTCATTACCCCTCATGTCAAAAGTGAAACAGGTATTTGAATGCATGGAGAATTAAGGAGTAATTACCAGAGTAGAACAACTGACTGACTGGTGCGCAGGCATAGTTGTTGTTCCAAAACCAAGCAGTGCAGTGCACATATGTGTGGATCTAACAAAGCTCAACAGTGCAGTAAATAGGGAAAGATGCATTCTTCCTTCTGTGGAACATTCTCTGGATCAACTCGAAGGAGCCAAGTTCTTTTGGCAGATTCTTTTTGGCGGATTTTGGCAGATTCCTTTATCACAGAATTCAGCCCACCTCGCCACCTTTATTACTCCTTTTGGAAGGTTCTGCTTCAATCGACTTTGGTTGCACGACCTGCAGCTTCATGTCATTACAAGGTGTTCGCGGGGAAGACAAAGGGCTGCTGGCATCCAGCAGAGGTGGGGCTGGAGGACTGGCTGAGCTTAGAGGTGAAGGTGACAGGGGTAAACTTGACATGATCAATGATGGTAATTCCAATTCCCAACAGGCTAAATAAACAGTCTCAATGCTCTCTTGAAACAGCAATGAAGAACAGACAAATCATTCAGGGTGGGATAGGGTGGGAAGCAGTACCTCCATGTCCCAATCAATCAGCCAGTCCTCAGTTTCCAAATCCACCAAAACTCCCTCAATCCCGGCTGTTGTCGGCTCACACCCCTGGACAGACTCACAGTCGGGCTTCGGCTCCGGGGCGTTCGTTGGCGCTGTAGTCAACACAGGCTCCTTCATCGCAGCGGGTGGAAGCTCCTTGTCTGCGGGTGGCTCTGGCATCATCGTCTCCATGGTGTGGGGTGATGGTTGGCTGGGCTCTGGGCTTGGCTGTTTGATGGGTGAAGCTCTCTGGGGGTAGACGCTCTCAAGACATCTCAGGATGGCCTCCCTCCATGTTTATCCTTTGATGTCTGGGAGGTCTACTGGGCGGTGGTAATTTGCCCCAATCCAAAAAAGAGATTTTAAAGTCTCATCATCAAAAGTAGTTTGCTGTGCAAGTTAGGTGAGGCTTACCCATCCGATGCCGTGAGTCTTGATCTCCCGTCGGATGCTGCGAGAGCTTCCTGGTTGAACATCTATGCTTTACCTCCCGTCCGCCGGCGAGGCTTACCCATCCGATGCCGTGAGTCTTGATCTCCCGTCGGATGCCGCAAGTGCCCTCCCAGTCAGCGACCATCTTCTCTTTCTCCATCCGGCGAGGCTTACCTGTCCGGTGCCATGAGTCTTGATCTCCCACCAGACGCAGTGAGAGCCTCCTGGTCAAACATCTATGCTTTACGCCCATCTGCCGGTGAGGCTTACCCGTCCAACACAGTGAGTCTTGATCTCCCGTCGGACGCTGCGAAAGCTCTCTCCCGGCCGGGCGTTTCAAATTTCTTTCAACCTGCAATCAGCCGATAAGACCCTCTCGGCTGACACCGCAAGCTGCTCCCATCGGAGGCAATACGAGCCATTCTGGTCAGAAGGCTAAATCAGGCTGCTCCCGGTCAAACATCCAAGCTTCTTCTCAAAACGCCAGCCCGCCAAATCTCGGCACTCCTTTTTTGGGGGGTCTTTAGTCTGGCGGCTGTCCACTGCTCTTTAGATTTTTGGGGGAGTACTATGGGTTCGAGCCAAATTCCAAGCTCGGAGCACCTCCCTGGACAGCACACCGAATATGCATAAACCTTTACTCCATCTAATTATATGTAAGTGTGAACTTATTAAAATTTTAACAAAAGCACAGACTAAATTTTAACTGGTAAGATGAATCTGAGTTTAGTATTTGGCCTACAGTATATTAGCCTACATTTGATTTACCCCATTACAATAGTCCCATTACAATTTACCCCAGTACAATAGTACAGTTATTGCTATCATAAAAAATTCTAAATAAGGCACATCTAATGTCCAACAACAAATATTTTAGCAGTATATATACTTTATTATGTCTTTCAATTCAAACACATTTAACACAATTATACAAATGGACATTTCCTTTAGACATAATATCCCCCCTCCCCCCCCCCAATAACTATTCCTTATTTTTCCTTCTACTTTCTTTTCCTTTCTTTTTTCCTTTTGTGATAATACCCACCACCAACACCTACAAAAACAAATAATTAGAACAATAATTGATAAGTACAGAGTTAGACACTTTTACATATTTAAAAAAGTAAAACAAGATAAAAATACAAAACATATAGAAATAAATATTAATACAAATATTAAACATTCACATATGTTTATCAAACTCTTATAATGACACATAATTCCTAATAAGTAATATTATTTAAAGATCAAATAATAATAATATTAAATAAGTAAACAAATAAAATGATAAATAAGTAAATTAAAAGGGAGGAAGGGGTTATATAAAATATATTTTATAGAATATTATTTGATTTTAGAGGTTCCCTTATCTTTTCAAAATGTATACTTTTACTTTTATTTTTGCACATTATAAACTAAATCTAACCAATCATTTAAAACTGGGGATTCTTGCTTTCTCCAAATTTTTGTTATTGCTTTAAAAGCTGTAATTTTCAGTATTCTAAATAACTATAACTCATATTTATTAAGAAGCAATAGGTCCTATACCCAAAACT
Organism: Abramis brama; assembly: GCF_963993115.1. Lineage (NCBI taxonomy): Eukaryota > Metazoa > Chordata > Actinopteri > Cypriniformes > Leuciscidae > Abramis > Abramis brama. The sequence continues at coordinate 19,074,356 of NC_139971.1, forward strand.
AAATTATATATATTTATTATATTTGGTTTCTCAAAAAATTCTTCCCGGAATTACTTCTGTCCAAATTTTTTATTATTATTTTACAAGTATAAAATATATGAGTGTAATGAGCTATAAGTTCACAGCAACTTATCCAGCATCCTAAAGATAAATGATTATACTTAGAAGATATTTCTGGTGTTATACAATATAGCATATCAATTTTCCAAGCAAAATGTATATTTCAGTTAGAATTATTGCTCTCCTATTTGGCTTTCTAACCAATACAGATGGAGAATATAGCTGTGAAAAGTTTTGCACTGAGGAAAACACCATGTCTCAAACACATAAAACAGCACAAAATATATGCTGTTTGCTGTGGTGGATCGATTTGATCCATGATCGACCTCTAGGGCTGCTTAAAAAAAGCGTGCACACACAATTATCTAGACTAGATAATCCTTGATCAAATTAGTGGGAATGAGTGAACTTCAATTCAATTACTTTTTATGAAACCGCTTTAGCCAGAACTCATTTTTTAGGTTCATTCAAGTCAGGTGCTTTAATCCTCACTTTACTTAGCGTCTTTTATGAAACAGGCCTCAAGTTTGAATATTATCGAGAAATAAAATATTATGGGTGTGGATGTGGATGCATACTGATGGGTCTGTATAATGTCTTACCTTGTTTTGCTATATTTTATTTTTTAATTTAGTTATTTTTACATGTTTGTATATTTACAGTATTGATAATTGGTCAGGTAACAATAGCCGTCATTTCACCATCGGTTAACTAATAGACCTGAAATAGTCACTTCTAACCAAAATAACCTTGAATTTGGTTACATGTTGTTTTTGCCAAAATAACTTGTGAGATGTATGATATTCCATCATGTAGGTGTTTGGTTTAATTTCTTCACTCATTTAATTTCTTTGTTATCTAATTGTTGACTAGTCTATTCTTGGGCTATGGTTTAGACATCTATTAAATTTTCACTGGCAGCCCAAATTTTGCCTTGTTTTAGCCTAGATGTCTGGGCTGTGTTTGGATGGCTATTAGACGTCTTTTAAACGCAAACTTGCTTGCTGGTTGTGTATGTGTATGCACCTTGAGTCCAAGTCAATTTTCTCTTTGTGGGCAGTATAGTGTATTTCAGTCATTCAACTTAAACATGCATTTGTTTCAAATGCCATTTGCTCATGTAACAGTAATATAGATATTAGTAGTATTTTAATTGATATAATAGATTCTATAAACAACTTTAAAAGACTGCACAACCTGAATTGTCTATGCACACACTCGCTAGATTGGAAATCCAACATGGCGGCCATATGCAACTAGCCCAATATCATGTAAGAAACTTTTTGACTTATATAATCAAGCTGCACTGACAAACTGTCTTTTCTCCTTATTTTATATTTCCTTTTAAATAAAACAATTTGACAAAAATAAACATATGGAGGTAAACCTGCAAAGGAGGCAAAACATATACAAGTCAGTATGACAAATAAATTAATCAACAGTGCTATTTTAAAGCAAACAAATGGATGATGATGATGATGATGATATGTTTACAGAGGTGAACCCCACAATTATAAAGTAGTGTCAAATCTGAATTCACAATTTTAAACCATAATAATATAAAACTATTTATTTTGTATTTCTCTTCCCATGATGGCATTTTTAGTGTTTCTTTCTGGATGTAAAAGGATGATGAAGCACTTTGGGGCAAATATGGATACCAGTAATCCAAAACTAGAAGCTAAAATGGCAAATATCTCCACAGCCACTGCATATTTCCCTGGTGAGCTCACATATGCTGGAACAAATGCAATCCACACAGCACAGAAGATTAGCATGCTAAAAGTTATGAACTTTGCTTCATTAAAATTGTCGGGTAGATTTCTCGCCAGGAAGGCTAAAAGGAAGCTTACTGCTGCCAACAGTCCAATGTATGCCAGCAGCATAGAAAATCCAACCACTGAGCCAATAGAACATTCATATACTATTTTAGAGCGGATGGACTGGTTGTTTTTATGGGGTGTTGGAGAGGCAGTTGATAGCCAGACTGCACATATTACAACCTGGAGGGCTGTCAGGACCAGAACTGTGCATCTTTGTTGAACTGCTCCAAACCATTTCATAGCTCCTTTGCCTTCTGGTCGAGATGACTTGAACACTGCTATTACCACCATAGTCTTGACCAGGATGCTGGAGATGCACAGGACAAAGCTTATGCCAAACACAGCATGTCTTAACTGACATGTCCAGAGCTGTGGCTGACCAATGAACAGAAGCACACATAGGAAACATAGTTTGAGTGACAACAGCAGCAAGAAGCTGAGCTCTGAATTGTTAGCTCGTACTATGGGAGTGTTTCGGTGATGAGCGAAGATAACCATCACAAGAGCGCAGATACAGGTGCCAAGCAAGGAAGCAGTGGTCAGAGAGATGCCCAAAGGATCATCAAAGGACAGAAACTCTACTTCTTTAGGGACACACTGATCCTTATCTGTATTGGACCAGAACTCATCTGGGCACACTATGCACTCAATAGCATCTGTAAATAAGAAAAAAGAGAGAAGGTGCAAATTGAAGAGGAAATAACTTTCAAATTATATTCATATTTTGACAATAATAGTCTACTCACCTGTTGTATTAGAAATCTCTCCATCTCTGCATGGCAGGCAGTCAAAACAGCAGACAGGAAGACCCTTCCTCCTGGCTTGCCTGGTGCCTGGGGGGCAGCTCTCACTGCACACAGACCTTGGGGGCTGACAGAGACATCATCTTCTATTTCCAGTCTTTCCATTTAATTATTCAATTGTTTTAGCATAGCTTTGACTAGTATTCAGACTACATATATGCAAAAACGATGACAATAACATGTAATGTTTATTACATTTTTTGTCTCAAAGTTCCAAAATATTGCATCCTCATCCAGTGTGAGCACCATCTCTGTAGCCACCCCTTTATTTACTACACCAACCGTGTAAATCCTTATTGATCCATCAGAGCTCGGCTGCCAGTTTAGCACATCATAGATAGGCATAGCATCTCCATTCTTATCAAATGACACATGATCCCCAAAGCTAGTGGTGAAGTTCACTTTCTGTAGATAGTGAACCAGCTGTACAGTTTGTAGACAGAACAATTGTTGAATTAATATACATATATACATACATATAATAACATATTTAGATTTTCCACAATCAGCTTTTCTATATGCCTGAAGAAAATCTGCACTATACCTGTGGTTCTTACCTGCCAGGGTTTCAGGTTAATTATGTCGGCACATCTGTTCCCACTGAATGGTCCTCTCCCCTCATCACACTGCATCAGGTTGTGAAGCGCATGTGCTAGAGCATAAACTGCCTTATAGACATTATAAGCTGCTCTCAACCCTGAAACATCAGTGTATGGTGTGTTTGTTGTGCTCAGATCCTCCTGTCCTGTACACACCTTTTTCACTTGCTCCCCATCTATCACTCTTCCCCCATTTCCAAAACTACACCTGAACATGTTCTCCCAGAAAATCTTCACTATATTATTTCTTTGATCATTGCTGGGATGGAGACGTAGCAGAAAGTCATGAAGACCCTCAATCTCTCCACGTCTGATAGCAATGCCCAGTGTGCCCCCCAGGAAGGACATGAAACGTGGAGTGTGATATACAGGTGAGGTAGACCAAGCTTCACTTGCAATCCACTGCCGGTCTGTCATGTTTTGCAACACAATCTCATCCATCAAAGGTATCAGAAAGGATGAAGTGGAAAAAACAACCACCACTCTTGCTGTAGAAGCCTGAATAACCCCCGTTATACGTTGAATGTCTCTGTGGTTGTTATCATGTGGAAGGATTTCAGAAAAAGCAACACAATGCCCAAACAGCTCCATTTCCTGCTGAAATGACTGAGCAGCGTAGATGCCATAGTCGTCATCACTGTAGACAAGACCAACCCAGGTCCATCCAAAATGTCTCAAGATCTGAACCATAGCCCGCACCTGGAAGGCATCACTGGGGATCGTTCTGAAGAAAGAGGGGTACTTCTTTCTGTCACTCAGACAAGAGCAAGTGGCGTAGTGACTAACCTAATTAGTAAAGAAAAATGGAGAGAGAGGAGAAGACATGAGACAGAGAAATAGAGTGAAGTAGGGCTGGGCGATATTGCCAAAAGAACATATCTTGGTGTTTTTAGGCTGAATGGCGATTTTCTACTCTTTTTTTTTTCCTATTTGGATAAAAATTTGGTTTTTATTTTTGTTTATTTTTTAAAAATCATCCTGCTTAATGCTGTCCAACAATTAATGTTTATATTGGAGTCTATGAAAAAAAAAAAAAATACAGTTAATGTAGCTATGTAGGCTATGCTATATTTAAAAGTGTTAAAACCACATTACATTCTAACATTGTAACAACATTACAACCCAAAAACAAAAATAATGCCTTTTAAAGCAGACTTTAAATTCAATGAACTTAAAATGAAAATAAATAAAAACAAAAGCACAGACTAAATGTTAACAGAAGAGCATGTATTCACTAATTTAAACTTTATTAGTTTATTAGTTATATGAAAATAAATTAGTAATTATATTAGTCTACATTTGATTACCCCATTACAATACTGATCATAAAAATCCACTTACTTGTAGGTTTAAAATTCTATATATGGCATATTTAGTGCCAAAAATAAATAAATATATATTTTAGCAAAATGTATCTATATTTTTTGTCAGAATTATTGCGCTCCTATTATAATCGGCTCTGTCTGTTTTGTGCGCAAACTGAGGACATATGGCTAAAAACACTAAATGAAATGTAACCTAAGAGTGCAAAAATAAGCACATAGTTTACTTTTTTCATCCCATCTTACTATTGGTACTCGAAACAGCCCTAGAACATTGGAAATTGCAATGGAGGGAGTTGAACTTGGATCCCCTACAATCCCAATCACAGGAGGGGGGCCAGTGCAGTTTAGGCTTGAGAAGGACTCCTCTGTCCCACTAGCCAGAGATATGGCAGCCCGAAACGCTATTCCTAGTCTCACACAGTTGTCATAAAGATGGTAACCAAGAGTTATGTTAGGCAGCAGGTTTGGATTTTTATTGATCTCATTCACTGCAAAAGCCATGGTCTGTGCCTGCTGGAAGATTTCCACATTAAATCTAAGAAGAAAAAGTTAGATTAATTATGACATGAAGTGATATTAAAGAGATCAATAATTAAAAGATCAATTAATACAAGCATTAATACATAGAAAATACATTTTAGATCAATAATCACTCACAAAGCCCTCATATTACATATTGTGCATACTTGGTTAAATTTACAGTGGTTTCAATATAGATTTGACAAGGCAGAATTACTGCTGTCAATGCATCATGTGAGCAAGTTAGCTGAGGTAAAAGAGGGCAACAAGAGCATAACATTCACATTTTTTAAATATTTATTATTATTATTTTAAAACCTGTATCTTTGTGTGTATATATATATATATATATATATAGTTTTGTAGTCATTCTGGCCCCTGACTCACTTTTCACAGTATGGTGGTGCTGGCTCGGTTCTGAAGCTCAGCTCTGGGAACACTGTGAAAAAGTGAACATGAAACAGGCCTCCAAGTATAACATCTCCATCCTGGTACATTCCATTCAATTTGAAGCGTCCCTGGAGCTGACAGGTACCAGATCTGAGGATTGAAGCTGCAGAGATACAGTTAAATGACAGGTATAGAGAAATATACAGAGTTATCCACATCTCTCTCTCTCTCTCTCTCTCTCTCTCTCTCTCTCTCTGAACCCCTCACCCACTCTAGTAACTAATTTATGATGAAGGTTGTATGGGGTGTAGCTTTAAAAGAGCAGGTGATGCCAACTGGGCATCCCTCAAGAAAAGAAAAAAGAAAAAAGGACACCCTCCCAACATAGACAACAGTACTGATGAATAAAGGACATTTTGCATGCACAGTGAATTGCTGTTCAGAGAGATTGTCTAAAGGCTTTTAAAAAAAGATTCTGAGCAGTTAAATTATTTGGCTTATACTAAGGATCAATTATATCTAGTTATCCAGTTTTTTTCTTCTTCTTTTTTTTTTTTTCAGAATGTCATGTAGATGTCAGTTATGCATTTGACTGTGACAAAAACAAACTGTGGTGGTACCATGGTATAGTGATGCTATCAAGTAAGGTATGAGAAATGTTATTTATCAACTGTTCCCCTCATTACCCTGTATGGTTAGGTTTAGGATTTGTTGTAGGTTGGGGTTAGGATTGGGCATTCAGTTAGAAGCCACCAAAAGACCCAGTCATAATCTGGCAAGGAGTCAAAAATTAACACCGGAGCATAACACCGGAAATGCTCGTTAGGGCCCTTCTTGAGGCTAAGGGAGTGAGGGTTACACACACTGTACAGACAGGTCATAAACATAAGCAAAATTTGAATTACTATTACTATTATTCATACAATAATTTTAAATTATGGCAATATTATTATGCTAGGTGTTTGTGTTGTTGTTGTTGTTAAATTGATCCTATTTCCACTGTACTTGACCACAAGGCCCCCTAAAGCACACAGCCCTTGTGATGGTTCTAATAACAACACAACGCAATGAATCACAAAATCTACTCATAGGATTTTACGACCAGCACAGGATGACTTGTTTGGTTTAACACAGATACACTATATTGCCAAAAGTATTGGGACACCCCTCCAAATCATTGAATTCAGGTGTTCCTATCACTTCCATGGCCACAGTTGTATAAAATCAAGCACCTAGGCATGCAGACTGCTTCTACAAACATTTGTGAAAGAATAGGTCACTCTCAGGAGCGCAGTGTATTCAAGCGTGGTACCGTGATAGGTTGACACCTGTGCAGTAAGTCCATTTGTGAAATTTCCTCACTACTAAATATTCCACAGTCAACTGTTAGTGATAGTATAACAAAGTGGAAGCAATTGGGAACAACAGCAACTCAGCAACGAAGTGGTGGGCCACGTAAAATCACAGAGCGGGGCCCGCACATGCTGAGACGCACAGTGCGCAGAAGTCGCTACAGACCTCCAAACTTCGTGTGGCCTTCAGATTAGCTCAAGAACAGTGCGTAGAGAGCTTCATGGAATGGGTTTACATGGCCAAGCCGCAGCATCCAAGCCTTCCATCACCAACTGCAATGCAAAGCGTTGGATGCACGTGTTCTCTGGAGTGACAAATCGCGCTTCTTTGTTTGGCAATCCGATGGACAAGTCTGGGACAGGCGGTTGCCAGGAGAATGGTACTTGCCTGACTGCATTGTGCCAAGTGTAAAGTTTGGTGGAAAGGGGATTATGGTGTGGGGTTGTTTTTCAGGGGTTGGGTTTGGCCCCTTAGTTCCAGTGAAAGGAACTCTTAATGCTTCAGCATACCAAGACATTTTGGACAATTTCATGCTCCCAACTTTTTAGGAACAGTTTGGGGATGGCCCCTTCCTGTTCCAACATGACTGCGCACCAGTGCACAAAGCAAGGTCCATAAAGACATGAATGAGCAGGTTTGGTGTGGAGCAACTTGACTGGCCTGCACAGAGTCCTGACTTCAACCTGATAGAACACCTTTGGGATGAATTAGAGTGGAGAATGCGAGCCAGGCCTTCTCGTCCAACATCAGTGCCTGACCTCACAAATGCCCTTCTAGAAGAATGGTCATAAAAAATTCCCATAAACACACTCCTAAACCTAAAGCCTTCCCAGAAGAGTTGAAGTCATTATAGGGCCAACTCCATATTAAACCCTACGGATTAAGAATGGGATGTCATTAAAGTTAATGTGCATGTAAAGGCAGACGTCCCAAAACTTTTGGCAATATTAGTGTATTCTTGATTGGTCTGGTCTAAAGTGGCAACATTCAATACATATATTCATATAATAAAATTCTTCAAGATGACTATTAGATATAGCTATCAACAGTCAGATGGAGAACATGAAGAGTGTTCGTACCAGGAAAAAAAAAGTTGAAAAAACGTGTGCACGTTGTGGTGTGTGCTCTTAGTGACTTTTTCCTTCTTCCCGCAGGCTTGGCCACTCCTATATTAAGACTGGTGGTTTGTGATTTTAATAATTGACGTCTATATTTCTTAAATTGTGATTCCTCCTTTTATAATATTCACAAATTAAAATTGATTGTTGATTCAGAGTTTCATGACTCACTGTTAATAAAAATATTGAGCTTGAAAGTCACGTCTTTGTTCTTCTATCAAATACTGTCTATTTGAACTTGTGTTGCTGTTATTTCCCTGGGTATATAACCCCGGTGGCATAGTCGGGATCAAGTGTGACCTTTGGGTAACGCCACGGTTACAATAAGCCAAAGTGTCCTAATATAGATAGTGTTTTGTGTAAGCTTTGTTTTTAAAGGCCTATTAAAATGTTTGTAACGCAGTTAGATGTTGTGGTAAGAAGGAGGTGGGAACCGGCGAACATTCAACAACTTTTAATAAATAAAATAAACAAATACAAAAACGAAAGTAAAGGCAGCAGTCCCTCACGGACGACTGTTGCCACATATACTAAAACAGAAACAAAACACAACATAAAATCCTCTCTCGTCCTTCACTTTCATGGCTCTTCCTTTTATGCTTCCGCTCCTCCGTGAGAGATATGAGACCGGTGAGTCACGCAGGTGTCACTCATTACCAATCACGCCACCGGCCTTGCGCCATTCTCTCACGGCCCTCGGCCTCATCCTGCTCGCCACAATGTTCATTGTAAAATGAATATTTGTTGTGCTTATTTTTATTTGATTCTAAATTAAAACAACACTACTGTAAATAATATAACCAAGGCAACATCTGTGGTAATACTATATCTAAAAAAAATAAAAAAAAGTTAACAGTGACAGTCAACAGAAATCTTACATATCACTTATTTAACGGAGCATTTCACCCGTGGGAACATTAATCTTTATTGAAAGTGGGTCATATATGTAGTCGAAATGTAACATAAATTTCGAATTTGGTGCTTTCTTGACCAAGGAAAGACAGAAAGTAACTTTAGGGCGCATTTGTATGGAAGACAACAACTCCCACAATGCACCACATTGCACAGCTCGGCAAGCCACTCCCACTAATCCAGTTCACAACACAAACGTCCATGTCCTCGTCTGATTCAGAAATTTCATCCAGGAGAAATTGGCATTGTTGAAATTCTTTGCAGCAGACGGACTCTATTTCTTTGTTTGTAGTCGCACAGTGAGAGCACAGGCACCACCAGTCCGCTCCAGTTCTCGAGCGAGTCCGGGCTCCTCGTCCGTGACAGGCAGGTCTTCTGCCTCGGCTGCAGAATCCACAGCAGCCGCCTCCTGTTCCTCCATCAGCCTCAGCTGCTCTTCGCTATATTGCAGCTCGTAAAGGTAGCCACGAACATCTGATTCGAGCATTAGACTTTCTAAATCCTCTTCTTCCATATCATATTGAGTACCTTCCGCCATTGTCGTAACTTCACATCTGGCTTCACAGCGCCTGTTAGCTTAGCTTCCAAACAAGATGGCGGATATTGCTTTTAGTTTCGGCAAGTGAAGTCCCACCCACTGATCTGTAATAGGTCTGTAGCATGAGTGGGTCCCACCCCCTGGAAAAATGAGGAACGAGTGTTTGTAGTCTCAATCCTTCTACAAAGATATGGGACTTCCTGCTTAGAATGACGCAAAATGACAATTTTTACATCATAATAAACAGGAACTGCAACACTGGAATCCGTATTTCTCCCGTCTCAGGGGAAAATGAGGGAATAATGCACGACCATTCAAAAATATGACTGGTTTCTAATGATACAAAGCTTAACCCTCTGGGGACCAGGGTGTTTTTGGGGCCCTTGGGATGTTTTGACATGCCCTGACATTTGTGCTTTTTTCAGTTATTTATAAACATGTTAATGGCAAAGGTGTAAATTCACTCTATATAGCACAAACGGGGCTACCATAATATGTAAGTAACATGTATGTACATGTTTGTATTTTTAAGAGAATAATGTTTATGCGTGGTTATTGAAAAAAATAAAAATGAAAGTTGCTGAAATAAGACCACAAAACACATACTAAATATATGTCCACAAGACTTTTGACTAATGGATGTTGTCGCTTCGAATACAATGTCCCACCCACTCTGCATTCATTCAGGTGTGACACTGACTGAGCCACAATGCAAGGACAAAAGATATATTTAGAAGAAGACTTATATTGACCATTTAAGATTTTGCTTACATCTATCTTGTAAATATGTTTTGCTATTTTATTAAAAAGGTTACAATTACAACAATAATTACAATTTCAACAATATTTCAAGTGTACTCTTTCTTTGTAAAAAAAAAAAAAGATTATAGGCCTACATTTTATCATATGTTTTGCTATTTTATTAAAAAGGTTACAATTACAACAATAATTACAATTTCAACAATATTTCAAGTGTACTCTTTCTTTGTAAAAAAAAAAAAAATGATTATAGGCCTACATTTTATCATATGTATTCATTAGTTTGAATATAGCCAACATTGGAACATCTAACATCTTAGTTGATGACTCTATTTTTGACAAAAATAGTATATATATATATATATATATATATATATATATATATATATATATATATATATATATATATTTGATGTGGCAGTATATTCTACAGTAAAAACTGTACCCAAATCTAGTCAACAAAATGTTGTCTTTCATATTTCGCCTGACTATAACGTTGTTTTTATGAAATATTAGGGCATATAAATGTTAATTTGCAGTTTAAGATGTTGCTTATACAGACATTTTATTTCAACATATTTCAGTTGATTTTTACTCATCTCAGTATAGCCAAGCATTTTAGTTGATTAAAGCGGTTTATTCTTTCACACACAGACACGCTATTCATATTTAGGTCAAACAGGCAAATATTCTGTTTCAAACAGGCAAACATTCATTCGCGGTATTCAAACGCAAATTCTGAGAACCTGAAGGGTACATATCTTTACAAATATGTACCCTTCATTCATCTACAGAAACGCGATTCATCTTTTTGCGGTTTACATAGGCCTACACTAACGTTATTCCATAACGTTATTCCACATTAACACTTGAAAAAAGATAACTTAGCCTACCTCACTCCTCAGCGGGATCTATTGCTCACTGTTTGTTATGTAGGCTATATTATGCATCACTCGCGGCGCGCTGTGTTTACAGCTGATGGGCGTTTCACAGGACTGAAATGGTTCTCAGAATTTGCGTTTGAATAGCGCTCGCTCTCCGGGGTGTGGTCACATTACATTTGAATGAGCTCTAATGAGCTCAACTGGAATCGCTCTCTTTTAATACAGATTTCACAAGCTGGGAATATTTGTTACAGATAATTTTCGAACGCGTTTCAAATTGGAGTTCACGGACAGAGAGAGTGCAGAACTCGCATCATGTTAATTTTTCTTTATTTGGCAAAAAGCAAAACACTTTATTTTTATTGTGAGTACACAGAAAAAAAATAGAAACTGAACAGGATCGATTGATGTATAACATGAAAATGAAAGATCAAAATTAACAGAGCATTATGAACTTAATTTACATTGCTAAAAAAAAAAACGAGCAAAACGCGCGGGTGCGTTTTTGGTCCCCAGAGGGTTAATGCAAATGGGTGAAGTGTCCCTTTAAAGCTTGAATGATCTGGATCGGTATCGGTTGATCATGATGTCAAGAAATCGGTAGTTGGTATCGGCTGCAAAAATTCTGATCGGAGCATCCCTATGTCTTGCCTGTAATTCTAGCCTTACTGTACCAAATGTTGCAGGTAAAAAATTACAAGAAATGAAGCTTTAGCATAAGTTCTGCCAGGAAGACTTAATTACTACGTCACTTATTACCTTCACATCTATCCAATCATGTCCTTATACTTGCTGTATAAAAGATCGGTACTTACACATGTCTGAGTTCGCAGATGCTGACGCAACAATCATTCTGTCGTGCTCAGCTGCTAACCGCTATGCCTAACGATACGCCATTAGTTTACACTTGTTACAAGTGTATTAGTTAACACTTAGATACGACTACTCAGAATCCGATGACAAATTCGTTCCACCCTCTCCTCTTCCAGCACGGCGCAGCACGCGCCTTCAATGCCGCGACTCGTCATGGGCAACTTGAGCTCCGGAAGATATAATCAGCACTCTGGAGGCAACCGGCATTCCTATCAATCAAGGTCTGTCCAGAGAGGATTTAATTCTACTGGCCCAAAATTCTTTGGGTAATCCACCCGAGTCTGTGACAGTGGTGGACAGTAACGAAGTAAATGTAATTCGTTACTGTACTTAAGTAGGTTTTTTGCGTATCTGTACTTTACTGAAGCATTTCAATTTGGGGAGACTTTTACTTTAACTCCACTACATTTCAAAGTCAAATATCTTACTTTTTACTCTACTACATTTTCAAAATCAGTCGTTCCTTTTTATTTATGAGTGGATAAAAACTTAACTGGTCAAACCAGCCACCAATCACAATACAGCGCGTGTTTTGTTTTGAACTTGTTTTGTTTGCCCCTGTTAGCGCCTTTGCAGGTTTCTACTTAGCGCGAACATATGGTTCAACGTGATATCACATCAGTGCAACATCATAACATTTTGAGTGCCAATGTCTTAATAAATGATGAAAGAAACTACTGACTCTAACTTGCCACAACTCCCATGGCCTTAGTTACGCGATTTTTGAAAAGAAGAACGAGTTCATTTTTAAGTGCCTTCTCTGCCTGCCTCGGCCCTGTACAATTTTTTCTTATAATAATTCTCCTTCCAATCTAAGGAAACACGTAGAGGTAAGCCATTTTCATTTCACTCATTTTTAAATGAGAAATCTAACAGAAGCTTGCAGAAAACTGTTTCATTGTGCATGTTAAAATATAGACTATGTCTATGTGACATTACCATGAACATTGTATAAGTGGTCAGCTATGTTAGCTGTTTCACCGTATTTTCAAGTTCATAGTATTTGTATTTGAAACTTTTTAAGCTGAGTGCTCTTTGAATATCGTGAGATGGCAATCAATCAATGTTAACATTTTATGTTGGAATATAAATTCTATTTTGACTTGTTTTACATGCAGCGTATTCAATTCACATTTATTTGTATTAGCGTTTTTCACAATACATAGTTTCAAAGCAGAAAGTATGTGTCTACTTTACAATTTAGAGGGATCTGTTATCAGAGATGACTGTGTCCAAGTTATCTATGTCAGAAATGTACAGTTCTAAGATAATACAAATCATGTTGTTATTAACTAACATCATGTATTAATTTAAAGAAGGAAACAATGAGCTAATTAAAGTAATTATTACAAGTTGGCAACATAATGATTACATTATAAGAAAATGTTGCATTGGTGCATGTATGATGCTAAAACACTTGACTGTGGAGTGGAGTGCTCCTTATTAACAGAGATTGTTATTTTCAAAAGTTCAGCTTCCAAAGACTGTGATCTAACTAAGCCTATGCTGAAAATAATGTCATTTAAATTAATAGATTGGTGTGCCAAAAGTGACATTAAAGTCTTCACGTAGACTGAGTTAAGCAAGAGTCTTGATTGATAATAATGATAATAATGAAAAATGATAATAGGGCATTGTGGCAGTACGGAAAAATTCGTAAGCTACGTGACTGGATGTAGGAGGGAAATCAGTTATCCGTAAGTAAGGAAATGAGTATATAAGGTGGAGTTGTAGGAGAGGAAGAGTAGGGGAGAGAGAAAAAAAAAAAGGGAAACGGGCTACCTGAGACGACCGCAGAGTCAGGGAGACGTGAGACGTTGTGTTTGGGCTTGGGTGGATCGCTAGAGTGTGCGTGAGTTGCCGTGGCGATTGATACTGAGTGTGCGCTGCACCTCTGGACACCGGCTGCACAGCGAAGCTTGTCTTGTATGCTGACAAGTGTGAGCAAGTTCTCCAGGTGATTCCCTGTTTTACCTGTTTTTAAACCTCACCTCAAGAAACTTTCCTTCCTGCCATTATCAGCCAAGCAATACTAGTTTACACACACACACACACACACACACACACACACACACACACACTCCGTTTTGCCACTCGCAAATAACATTCAAACAACCACTTTCCACAAATATTTTGTGTGTATTTCCCCAAATATATACTTCAGTGAAGTGTTTCATTATATTTAAACGGTAGATTTAATTGTTGGTTTTGATTTAACTAATTCATGTTTTCCTTTGTTGTTGTTTTTTCATTCATTTGAGTATGGAGTGTTGAAACTGCCGACGAATTCAACAGAGATACTTCTACCCCAGCACCAACAACTTGCATGTTTTTTCTTTTTTTCTTTTTTTTTGTTGATCTAATTCAAACTAGATGTACCGCATGGCGGTACAAAATATGACCGCCGCTCAGGCCTGCACTGGCTTTCCACAAAAATAAATGACGTGGAGCAATTTGGCTGTATTGCGTGTTTATGTATATACCTAAAAAAAGTAGTAGTATGTGCATGTCTGTCTGTGTGTGTGTGTATGTGTTTGTGTGTCTGTGCGTGTATGTATGCGTGCGTACAGTACATGTGTGTGCGCGTGTGTGTTTGTGTGTGTATGTCTGTGCATGTGGATTTGTATGTGTGTGTATGGGTGTGTGTCTGTGCGTGTGGATGTCAGTGTGTGTGCATGCTTGCATTTGTTTGTATTCCTGCATGTGTGTGTGTGACAGTATCATCCTAAACCAGCAACCCTTCACTCAACACCACCATCTACAGGCCGATGAGTGTACAGTCACTAAATGTGCACATAAATGAATTTATTTTATACTTCCCCATGGATGAAATTCTACGAAACTTAGCATACCCCCAGAGGATGTCAAGTTAATCATACACATGAAATATGGTGCAGTTCTGAACATCTAAACTGAAGATAGGGGCGATTAAAGCAGAATAATATTGCATTTTCATTTTTTATGGGAGGGGCGCAAATCACAAATGAGTGATTATGGGCTAGGTTGATGTGGGCCCTTAAGACCAACATACCATACAAATTTCTTCATCCTCGGTGCCACGGTTCAGGTAGTTATTTAGGAAAAACTGCATTTTTTGGGTTTGGGGGGGCCCCAGCGCGGGGGGGGAGTGGCCCCCGGGGACCAAACGAAATTTTTCCGTAAAAGTCTAGTGGGGCTACATGCCCACCAAATTTCATGTTCCCCGGTGTTTCGGTGTCCCTGGTATCGTTGACGAAAAATTCACGGGGGCCCCAGCGCGGGGGGAGGAAGTGGCCCCCGGGGACCAAACGAAATTTTTCCGTAAAAGTCTAGTAGACCAACATACCTTAAAAAATTCTTCATCCTCGGTGCCATGGTTCATGTAGTTATTTAGGAAAAACTGCATTTTTTGGGTTTGGGGGGGCCCAGCGCGGGGGGGGAGTGGCCCCCGGGGACCAAACGAAATTTTTCCGTAAAAGTCTAGTGGGGCTACATGCCCACCAAATTTCATGTTCCCCGGTGTTTCGGTGTCCCTGGTATCGTTGACGAAAAATTCACGGGGGCCCCAGCGTGGGGGGGGGAAGTGGCCCCCGGGGACCAAACGAAATTTTTCCGTAAAAGTCTAGTAGACCAACATACCATAAAAAATTCTTCATCCTCGGTGCCACGGTCCAGGTAGTTATTTAGGAAAAACTGCATTTTTTGGGTTTGGGGGGGCCCAGCGCGGGGGGGGAGTGGCCCCCGGGGACCAAACGAAATTTTTCCGTAAAAGTCTAGTGGGGCTACATGCCCACCAAATTTCATGTTCCCCGGTGTTTCGGTGTCCCTGGTATCGTTGACGAAAAAATTCAGTAGATGACGAAAAAAAAAAAAACTTTGACAATCCCTATATGACCGCTTTCGCTAGCTACGCTAGCGGCGGTCATAAAAACTGTACTTTGAACTTGAATTTTTTTTTTTGTTGTTGTTGTTTTTTCCTTTTGTTTGTTTAGTTTGTTTGATTCCTTGGTGGTAGTGAAATTGAGTTTTTTTCTGCTTTCTGAAAATAATGAAAATATAACCGTGAAACTGAACTTTCTTGGTGTGATTCTGATTTATGTTTATTTGTAACTAGTGGCTTAGAGAGCTATTCTGGGGAAAAATAAAATAAAAATAATATTATTTGACAAGATAACCTTGTCTGGTGCCCGAACAAGTATTTTCTTTTATTTGTTGATTTAAATTCTATCTGGGGCCTGCCACCGTTACAACATTATAGCCATAAAAAAGCATAGTACTTGGATACTTGAGTACATTTGGAGGCAAATACTTTTGTACTTTTACTCAAGTGAATGTTTAAAGGCAGCACTTCTACTTTTACTTGAGTAATATTTTACCTTGGGTATCTCTACTTTAACTCAAGTACATGGTATGTGTACTTCGTCCACCACTGGTCTGTGACTTATAGTCCTGCAACCTTTTCTGCATCTGGCCAGGCAAAACAAGCTGGCAGAAAGAGAACTGCAAAATCATCATCACCACACCCTGCAAAAAGAACCACGCTGCAAGCATGGGCATCTACTTCTCTGGGTTCATCCAAGCCCGCTGGAGTTAACACTCAACACTCACAGCAGTTCAAAGCCTCTCCCAAACTGTCAAAGTTCTGGAATCGAAGATGTCAAAAATTGAACACTCCTTCGATAACTCCAACAGCTCGATTCCAGCCATAAACTCACCAATTCTCCTCCTGCCATCGGATTAAACAATCCCTCGTCAATGTCTTCTACTTCTTCAGCTCCGCCAACTTTTCATCTACTGGCACAGACACCATTCCAGGATGTTTCCGCTCCACCCGAAACTTCATCTTTCAACCTTTCTACAGCAGCCCCAGCTCCGTCTTTTGGTAGGCGTTTTGTTTCACCAGCCGCTGCTACGGTGTCCCCCCATGTTAGAGCGAACATTATCCAAGGTAAGGACATTAACCTGGCTTCACTTCTGCTTCCTTCGCCTGCTGCTGACAGGAAAATGGTAGACTGTGGTGACGTGGCAGTCCTTAAAACTTCCGATCCGAGATTACAACGAAATCTTTCATTCGGAGAATTTGTCATTGCTTTCAGCATTTTCAGAGACATTTTGTGTCAGGTTTTTCCAGATCGGAGGGAAGAGTTGGATCTTTATTTAGCTTTGATGGCAGACTTTAATCAAAGGTACGGGGGAACATTATTCTACGAATATCATAAATATCACGACAGAAGGCGAGGAAGCAAGCGCGAGTGTAATCAAACAGCTCTTTATTATAAAATGTAAAGTTCGTAAGACTTGAGTCAGGTGATGATGAGTGGCGCAGGGACCTCAATGGCCAAACACAGAAAGCAGGTGGTGAGTGGTGAAGTGCACTGATGAAGATGGTGAATCCAGATGAGGAACGAAGAACAATGGAGACATCAAACAGGAACACCAACTCACGACACCAAAGCACGGAACAGGAACGCCAACACAGGATCAGAGGACACAACACATCACGGGGAATACAACAACGATCTGACAGTGGAGAGGAGAAACCAGTGAGTATTTAAGGATGAGTTGATGAGCTTCAGCTGGTGCTGCTACTGACAATCAGCTGTGCTGCTGATCAGTGGTAACGATCCGGTCACGCCCACACACACACACAACAACAGATGCACGAGACAAGAAGGAAACAATTAATCTGTTAACCGTGACAGTACCCCCCCCTCCTAGGAACGCCTTGTAATCATCGATAAGGGAGTGATCCAGGATGTCTCTAGCAGGTACCCAACTTCTCTCTTCCGGACCGTAACCCTCCCAGTCCACCCAGTACTGGACTCCGCGTCCCCTCCGCCTTGAGTCCAGAATACGATTAACCGAATATGTGGGTTCTCCTTCTACGAGTCGCGGCAGTGGGGGAACCGGGGCTGGCGGATTAATGCGAGAATAAAACACGGGCTTGACTTTGGATACATGGAACACGGGATGAATCCTCCTGTACACTGGAGGGAGGTTGAGGCGGACTGCCACCGGACTAATGAGCTTGGTGACAGTGAACGGGCCGATAAATTTAGGAGCAAGTTTATTAGAAACGGAGCAGAGAGGAATGTTCTTGGTAGAAAGCCACACTTTGGAACCGACGACGTATACGGGAGGCCTAGACCGGTGGCGATCGGCTTTGGCCTTGGTGCGCGCTCCCACCTGGAGTAGAGTCTCACGGGCTCTAGTCCAAGTGCGACGACACCTCTGGATGAAGGCGTGAGCGGAGGGGACCGCGACTTCGGACTCCAGACTAGGAAAAATTGGTGGCTGGTAACCTACACTACACTCAAACGGAGATAGGCCCGTGGATGACACTGGCAACGTATTGTGTGCGTACTCCACCATAGACAATTGCTGGCTCCATGAGGAAGGATTCTTGGAGACCAGACATCGCAACGTTCTCTCCAAATCTTGGTTGGCTCTCTCAGTTTGACCATTGCTCTGGGGATGAAACCCTGAGGAAAGACTGACAGTCGCCCCCAATAGTTTACAAAACTCTTGCCAAAATTTGGACACAAATTGGGGTCCTCTGTCGGAAACCACGTCTGTCGGGAGGCCATGTAAGCGAAAGACGTGATTAACGATGGTCAACGCTGCCTCCTTGGCTGAGGGTAATTTGGGCAAGGGAATGAAATGTGCCGCCTTCGAGAACCGGTCCACCACGGTCAAAACTACCGTGTTACCCTGGGAGGGTGGGAGGGCGGTTTTAATGTATTCCAGATTCTTGTGGTCTGTCCAGACGATAAAAGGTACCCCCGACCCTTCTAACCAGTGGCGCCATTCCTCCAATGCTAACTTGACTGCCACCAATTCTCTGTTACCAATGTCATAATTGCGTTCGGCAGGGGACAAACGATGAGACAAAAACACGCACGGATGCATTCTGTCGTCTGTGGAACCTGAACGTAGTTCTGGGGGAGGTCAAGGCAGTCAGAGGTGAGGCTAGTTGGCTGAAGTTGCGAATAAACCGCCGGTAGAAATTGGCGAACCCCAGAAACCTCTGTAGGGCCTTACGGGAATCTGGACTTGGCCATTCCACCACAGTCTTAATCTTCTCAGGATCCATGCGTATTCCCTCAGTCGACACAATGTACCCTAGGAAAGGAACAGACTGTGCATGAAACGAACATTTCTCCGCCTTGACAAAATGTCATAATTACGTTCGGCAGGGGACAAACGATGAGACAAAAACGCGCACGGATGCATTCTGTCGTCTGTGGAACCTGAACGTAGTTCTGGGGGAGGTCAAGGCAGTCAGAGGTGAGGCTAGTTGGCTGAAGTTGCGAATAAACCGCCGGTAGAAATTGGCGAACCCCAGAAACCTCTGTAGGGCCTTACGGGAATCTGGACTTGGCCATTCCACCACAGCCTTAATCTTCTCAGGATCCATGCGTATTCCCTCAGTCGACACAATGTACCCTAGGAAAGGAACAGACTGTGCATGAAACGAACATTTCTCCGCCTTGACAAAAAGCCCATTCTCTAGCAACCTCTGAAGCACTCGTTGGACGTGCTGCACGTGTTCCTGGCGAGAAGATGAAAAAATCAATATGTCATCCAGGTAGACATATATGAACTGGTTGACCATATCTCGCAGCACGTCGTTAACGAGTGCCTGGAAGACTGCTGGGGAGTTGGGCAAACCGAAAGGCATGACCAAGTATTCAAAGTGCCCCCTGGGGGTGTTAAAAGCAGTCTTCCAATCATCCCTCTTCCTGATGCGGACCAAATGATAAGCATTACGCAAGTCCAATTTAGTGAAGATAGACGCTCCCTGCAACCTCTCGAAGGCTGAAGACATCAACGGCAAAGGATACGTATTCTTGTGACGTATTCTTATTCTTCTCCGTGATGCTGTTCAGCCCTCGGTAATCAATATAAGGTCGCAGAGAACCATCCTTCTTCCCCACAAAAAAGAACCCCACCCCCGCTGGAGAAGAGGAAGGGCGGATGAACTTCGTTGCTAGAGAATCAGAAATATATTTCTCCATAGCCTCCCTTTCTGGAGCAGAAAGCGAATATAACTTGCCTTTAGGCGGAGACTTACCTGGCAGTAAATCTATAGCACAGTCATAGGGACGATGCGGAGGAAGAGAAGCAGCCCGAGACTTACTGAACACCTCCTTCAGGTCATGGTACTCCGCACGTTAGACAAATCCACTGCCTCCTCCTGAAACACAGAAACAGAAACAGACGGACAGGCAGACACTAGACAGGACTCATGACACTTATTGCTCCACGCCACAATAGACCTCTGGAGCCAGTCCACTTTGGGGTTATGCCGGATAAGCCAGGGGTGACCGAGAACCACAGGTGCAAGGGGGGAGTCCATGATGTAGAATGAGAGGGTTTCAGTGTGGTTGCCAGATGTAACAAGAGTGACCGGTCCAGTGGTGAATGAAATGGTGGGGAGTTGAGATGCGTCACTCGACTCTGGACAGCCGTGCATCTACTCTTAGAGCCAGCTCGATGAGTCCATTGAGCATCGTAGGGAGGTCCAGGGCGTAGATCTCCTTCTGGACGCGGTCAGCCAGCCCATGCAGGAACATGTCCCACTGCGCCTCCTCGTTCCAGTGACACTCTGCCGCTAAAGTACGGAACTCGATGGAATAGTCTGACACTGATCTCTCCCCTTGATGAAGGTCGGCGAGTATTCTAGCCGCCTCTCTCCCGGCAACGGGAGACACACAACAACAGATGCACAAGACAAGAAGGAAACAATGTATCTGTGAACCGTGACAATTAATCCTTCTCTGCCAAATCTGCTTCTTTCATTTCGCTCTATAACTCCAGACTAGACTGGTCTGTTACCGATACCGAACTGCTCGTTCGTCATTTCGGCAGCCAAAAAAACACTGGCCTGTACCATTTGTAGCGCTCACGGACACTCGGCTCTATTTTGCCCGAAAGCATTTGCCAGTCAAGCGCCACATGCTGTCTTTTGTTGATTTATTTAATCACCAGTTTGTCTCAAGGGTTTCAGGTGGGCATCCTTTCCCATCTTACCTCCTCTTTTATAGCTAAAAATTTGCAATCAGCTATAACTGAACCAGAAGTGGTCACTAATCTGCGAGAAAAAGAGGTCAATAAAGGATATGTTATCAGCCCTTTTGCTTCTCCTCCTTTCTCGACTTTCCGCATCAATTCCTTAGGCGTTGCAACACGGATATACTCTGGTAAAAAACCTCTCATTTTTGACATGTCTTCTCCTCATTCTGCCACTACAGCGAGTGTTAACGAATGTATACCTCTAACTCCATTCTCTTTACATTATGCCTCGGTAGACAACGCTATCCATCTAATTAAGATTGCCGGTCAAGGTGCTTGGCTAGCTAAAGCTGATGTCACTGACACTTTTAAAACAATGCCAATCCACCCTTCTGACTGGCCATTTTTCGGAGTTAAATGGAATTCTAAATTCTATTTTGCAGTTCGGCTCACATTCGGGTGCAGAAGTAGCCCCCATATTGTTTGTCCGACTTCAAATTTTGGAAGCGCTTGTTAAACGATTGGACCGGCATTTATTTTTTCTATAATGATAATTTCAAATCATCGGTAGAATAACAATTATTCACCGACGCCGCCCCTTCTATCGGGTTCGGGGGGTTCTACCAAGGGAAATGGTTCGCAGAAAAATGGCCAAACGATTTTCCTAAAACATTATCTGGCTCCGTTTCATCCGCGCTTTACGAGATCTATTCTCTAGCTGTTGCTAGCGTCATCTGGGGTCATGAGTGGTCACGTAAGCGTATCATGATGTTCTGCGATAACGAAGCCACAGTTGGCATCATTAATAAAGGTTGATCATCTTGCCAGATGATCATGCCTTTTGTGAGACGGTTAATCTGGCAATCTGTCTTTTTTAACTTCATTATCAAAGCTGAACATATTCCCGGCCACTGCAATGTTATTGCTGATGCGCTCTCTCTATTTCGATTCCAGACTTTCAGACGGCTTTGCCCCTCAGCCAACCTGGATCCAACACCCTGCCCTCCCCTAGCAGCAATAATGTTAAATTAAACAATCTGCTCACGTCAGCTAGACATTACATTTCTAAAGGCGTTGCTCCCTCCACTTTTAAAGCTTACATGTCTGCATGGTCAGCTTTTATAATGTTTTGCTTCTCCTTTCAAATTTAATCTCGACTGTTTGCTCTTTCTTTGAAAATCGCAGTCAAAAAATTGCTTCCATCAGCAGACTCCTTGCCGGCATTCAATTCTACGCAAAATATTTGAATCCCAATTTTCCAAATCTTTTTTCTGATTCTTCTATTCGTTTACTACTTAAAGGTTTAGCTAAATCTTCCAGTAAACCAACAGATAAATGTCTGCCTATTACTCTGCCTTTATTGCAAAGATTAATTACTTCCGTCCGTAACGGCCTCTTTTCCACGTATATTAATATTATATTAGAAGCAGTGTTTTTATCTGCTTTTTATGGTTTCATGCGTCCAGGGGAATTCTCCTCAGAAACTAATACATTTGATCGTGCTCATGGTATTTCCTTCTCCGATCTACGCTTTTCACCTAATTTCTTCACTCTATTTCTTAAGCACTCTAAAAATGATGCTCAAGGAGCCAGATAAAGCACTCTAACACTTTCAAAAATTAATAACAAATTTTGTCCCTTCAAATCTATGATCAAATTTCTTAAAATCTGGCCTAGAACTTCAAATCACGCCCCTTTATTCATACTACCCAACGGAGCACCTCTATCTAAGGCCTGGTTCAGAACTCATCTAATTTCTGTTATCAAAAGCTGCAGTCTTTCCCCTTCTCTCTATACTGGCCATTCCTTCAGAATCGGGGCAGCTACATCAGCAGCTGAACGAGGAATCTCTACGTCAGCTATTAAGATCATGGGCAGATGGTCTTCCTCGGCTTTTGAATCTTATATAAGACCTGATTCAAAAACCATTCTCGAAGCTCAGCAAGCTCTCCAGTAACAAATCAGGTAAATACCTATGCAACTACTGGTGGTGGTGCTATGATCTTATTATTCTTCGTTATTCCGTTATTAGTCTTTAGCCTGCACTCTATAATGGCTATTGAGTCATCTTCTATGTGTGGTCTAGTGGCCCTGTCTAAGCGTGGCCTTGTCTCTATGTGGCTGTAGTAGCCGTTGTGGTTTTGTTCCATGTGGTCTTTATGGTCTTTAAAAGAAAAAAGAAAAGAAAAAAGCCTTAGCGGCGTTATTCTATGTGATATATATGTTCTGCGTGGTCTACTGTGACCGTGTAGCCTAATGTGGCCTTGTCCCGTGGTCTTGTGGCCTAAAAATGGCATTGTTCTGTGTGGCCCAGTGGCTCCGTCTCGTTGGCCTTGTATCTGTGTGGCATTAGCAGCCTTGTGGCCAGCGGGCCTTGTCTCTGTTTGGGTCGCATGGCCTTGTGGTACAATGTTGCCTTGTCCTGTGTGTGGCCTAACAAGGCCTGTGGCCTTTAACAGCCTCGGTTTTGTGTGACCTAGTGGTCATTGTCTCTGTGCAATCTCGTCTCAGTGTGGGCTTTTGGTATCGTGACCATTCTATGTTCTGTGTGGTCTACTGTGACCGTGTAGCCTAATGTGGCCTTGTCCTGTGGTCTTGAGGCCAGTATTGGTGTTGCGTTGGTTATTTGTGGCCTAGCGGCCTTGTCCATGAGTGGTTCTGTCTCTGTGTGGCATTAGGGGCCTTGTGGCCCAATGGGCCTTGTCTCTGTGTGGGTCTTTTAGGCCTAGTGGCATATTGTTGCCTTGTCCTCTGAAAAGATGCCTATGTTGGCCGCGTGGCCCTTCGGGGCATGGGTTCAGTGTGGCTTAGTAGCCGTCGTCTTTGCGTGGTTTGCTTGCTGAGCTGTCAATAAATTTATGCTTGTTATATATTATTTCTCCCGAGTCTTTCTGGTAGAAATAAAGCTTTAGCATAAGTTCTGCCAGGAAGACTTAATTACTATGTCACTTATTACCTTCACATCTATCCAATCATGTCCTTATACTTGCTGTATAAAAGATCGGTACTTACACATGTCTGAGTTTGCAGATGCTGACGCAACAATCACCTCCATCCTCCCCACCACCACCAGGATGGTCCTGTCCTTACCCCCGGGGGGTCGGCCCCCTGCCTTCGTCTTCAGGCAGGAAATGCAGATCCGCTACCCTCGGATTATGCACTACGGACGGGGCCTACGCCAAAGAACTTTATAAAATAATTGCTTGCTGAGCTGTCAATAAATTGATGCTTGTTATATATTATTTCTCCCGAGTCTTTCTGGTAGAACTATGGTACATTTTCATAAGGGCCAGTGTAACAAAGAATCAAGAGCTTTAAAGTCTGAACTTTCTTGAATTATTGATCGAGCAATCCATTTTCCCAATGTTTTAAATGTGTCTGTTCTAATGTTGACTGATTTTAAGAAAGCCTGTCCTTCAGATATTCCAAGAGAATATGTAAATCATTAAATGCCTGATGAAATGAAAACAAAATCTGATAAAGGTGACCTATTATGACCCTTTTTACAAGATGTAAAATAAGTCTCTGATGTCCCCAGAGTGTGTATGTTAAGTTTTAGCTCAAAATACCACACAGATAATTTTTTATAGTAAGATCAATATTTCGTGTCTAACTATTTACTTGTGGCAAGTAGCTGTGAAATAAGTGGGATAATAAACCCCTTCAGGCTGATGCAAGACCCCCCTGCTTTGCATCGGGGTCCTGATCACCCTGTCGGTGTTTATTCTGAGATAACAATCGGCTGGATGTACATTATCCCTTACATAAATATTCTATGTAAGCAATAAGGTACGAGAGGCTGTGCTGTATCGTGAAGAAGTCACGACTGAAGGGTGTTGTTAGGTACGACGCGAAGCTTCACTCTTTAGCCGTGACTTATTCACGATACAGCACTAGCCTTCAGTACCTTATTGCTTTTATAAAACGGTTACCATACAATACAAATATTAAAGCCAAAAAATATGCATCAATGCAACTTTCATGAAGTAAAATCACTAAAAGCCTTCTTTCCGCTGGAAAAAATAGTCCCTGACCATGAACAGCAACATAAGTTACATTATTTAGCCATTAGATTGCGGCAAAGACTGTCTTTATGAGTGAGTCAGTCAGTAGAGAAGACTTTTTTGTATTGAAAGTACTGAACTTGTTGTGAACACAGAGAAGCAAGACGCAACTGGAAAATGATTAGCGTGTCAGGGCATGGGAAAACCATGTTAAAAGGACAAGATATCGCAGCGGACATTCTAACAGATTTTTTATTACGAATATAGGACTGACTACTGGAAAATGCTAACATCTCCACTGTAAAAAATTTTACGTAAAATCAACAGTAACTTACTGGCAACAAATAGCCAGCAAGCTTCTGTATTTTATACCACAGTAAAATCACTGTATTAGTGAGGCATAGGCCTACTGTAAAATAAAGTACAGCATTATACTGTTATTTTTATTATTTTTATTATTTATTAATTATTTTATTATTTTTGTAATTTTACTGTTATATATTCAATAACACCAGTTATTGCTAGGGCTGTGCCGGTAAACTTGACAACCGCACCACTGCGGTTGTAAAGCGTCACCGCAGTGGCTGAGTAGCACCGGCGGTAGTCCGCCAAAAAAAAAATTTTGTATGTGAATACTGTTTTACATGAATATTATGACACTAGTGAAGCACAAATCTTTGTTTACAAAATAAATAATAGGTTAGCAATTAAATGTTACATCGCAGCCATGGAAAAGTTTGGATTCATGACGAATGAGAGTTGTGCGTGAGCCCATAAATTTAAGCTTTGTCGGCTTTGAATTCTGGTTTGCGATCTGGTCACCCGATTATCAGTGAATTTAACAATATTCCATTAGTTATTCCATATAGAAAGCTTGAATTGTCTACTTTTAAACAAAACAATTTAAAATGAAAATAAACCGACTAGCATATGCTTATGAATTCCATATGAAGTGTGCATTTCTCTCTATAGGCGCGTTCACTGCGAAGATGACGAGTCAGCATCGTCAACTTCATCTTTGCTGCCCAACACTGACAGAGAAAACACTAGTTTATTAATAAACAATTCAAATGTCTCCTTGCTATATTTGACACATTCATAATCATTACTTTTACCGGTTCTTTGTGACAGCTGTTATATGCGTTATTGGCAGCGTCACCCTTGCACCCGTGAACCTTGCTTCACATCAACAGCTTTATTCAGGTTTCATCTTTTACATTTCATAGCTGCTGAACTTCAATAGAATATACATATTTACCAGCATATTAGCCATATTTCATCAATGAAAAAAGACAATTAAAGCCATACCTGTAAAATCTCAGCCTAACACTTTGTGCCAGTGGAAAATAAATGTTGGAATGGGAAATATTAAAATAAATGTTTGAAGAGTTAAAGTGTTACTTAATTAGTAGTAGTAGTTTACAACAATAACCAGCGAATACATATAATCATAAAACGTTTCAAACCACATGCTGTAAAGAAAAAGGTTGATGACGACCCTTCTCGCCTCTCTCACGCTGGTCTGGCCGGACTGCCAGCGCCGCTGCGGGAGGAAAATACTAGTCAGCATGGCTGAAATGGGAAGTGAGGACCCGCTCCGATGTTCTTAAGGACAACAAACGTATTTATACCTTGCAAATAACATAAACAAATAAGGCGATTACATCATGTGTATTAAAGTTGACACCAATAACGTACTCAGGCTTTTCTCATCTTCACAACGAGTCTCGTCGGTCTGCCAGCGCCGCTGCGAGAGGAAAATACGTATTCACACCAGGAAAGTCCGATGGTTCACTTGCTTTGGTCCGGACCAAATACAATGTTGATTTTTTTTGTTTGGTATGGTTCGCTTTCACACTGCTCTTTTTGCAAGTGAACCAAAATTTATAAACAAAACCACACGTGTGCTAAGGTCGTCCATCCATTCAAGCGGAATAGGATAATTACATTTCTGAGAAAGGAGAATGTTTCAGTTGCAATGTTGTAGGAGACACATTTGACTGAAAATGAACATAAAAAACTTAGAAAATATTGGGTTGGACACGTGTACTCTTCCTCATTTAATAGTAAAAGCAGAGGGGTGGCGATACTGGTGCATAAAAAATTGCCCATTAATATTAATCATGTTGAAATTGATGAAAGAGGTTGCTATGTTTTGTTGCATGGGGTTTTATATGGAGAGAGAGTTACTATCCTAAATGTATATGCTGCCCCCGACCTCGATCCTACATTCTTTACTAAACTGACTGATTTACTGTTCAAGTATCACTGTCCCTATATGATTGTTGGTGGAGATTGGAATTGTGTAATGAATAATATTTTAGATAAAAGGCCCACCATCACTAGTGCAAAACAAACTCCTAGACAGCGAGCTTTGCAACAAATGGTTGATGAGGTTGATTTAGTTGACGTGTGGAGACATATGCACCCTGGAGAGAAGGACTATACTTTTTTTTCAAATCCTCATAAAACATATACAAGAATTTATTTATTTTCTGGTTACTAAAACAATATTGGAATTAATAAAACAAAGTAGCATTGGAAATATACATTTGTCGGATCATGCCCCAATTAAAATTGAGGTTGCATTTACTTGTTTATATAAGAATAAAAATGTTTGGCAGTGTAATAGATCAATACTATCTGATCTTAATTTTTGTAACAAAACTAAAGTAAATTTAATGCATTTTCTAGAAATTAACGATAATGATGATACTGATCCGGCAAATGTATGGGAAACAACAAAAGCTTATCTTCGAGGCTTGATGATTTCATACTGTGTTGCTAGGAAAAGGAAAATTATTTATGAACAAAAAAGACTAGAGTCAAAATTACAAGAGGCTGAGACTAAACATAAGCACAGTCTTTCCGCTGAAAGCTGGGATCAGGTTATGGTTGCTAAAACAGCACTCAATTCATTGGAAATCCAAAAAACAGAAAGAGAATTATTTTTTCAAAAGTATAAACAGTATGATAGTCATAGATCTGCAAAATATTTAGCAAGCTTAATTAATATTAAAAAACGTAAGTCCGCAATATCAAAAATAAGAGATAAAAGTGGTAAATTGGTTTATACATCAGGTGAAATAACAAATGTGTTTAAAGGATTCTTTGGTGATTTGTACAAATCTGGGAATATAAATGGTGAAAGGGATATGACTTTGTTTTTTCAGAAGCTTAAGTTACCTAAACTTGACTTGCAGGATAATCTGTCACTTGGTGCTAAAATTACAGTCGATGACGTGAAAAAGTCAATAAATTCTTTAAAGAATGGAAAAGCATGTGGTCCAGACGGTTTTCCAGCAGAGGTCTACAAAACCTTTGTGGACATTTTAGCTCCTTTACTTACAAGAATGTTTCAGTATGCTTATGATGAGAAGAAATTGCCAAAGACAATGCAGCAATCTATTATTTCATTAATACCAAAAGATCACAAGGATCCAGAAAACCCTGCATCATACAGACCATTATCAATTCAAAATACAGATTCAAAGATTTTAGCAAGTGTTTTGGCAATGCGATTAAACAATGTGGTACATAAATTAGTCTCTAGCGATCAAACAGGCTTCATTAAGATGCCAATGTAAGGCGACTGCTTGGAATATTACAGTATGTAGCATATAAAAAAGAAAAGGCAGTGGTCATTGCATTGGACGCAGAAAAAGCTTTTGATCGCGTTGAATGGAAGTATTTATTTAGAGTTTTAAAATAATTTTCATTTAATGAAAGTTTCATCAACTGGATTAAATTATTGTATACAAATCCTCAGGCAGCTCTTTTGATTAACGGAACTACATCTGAAACATTCTTGCTGGAGAGAGGAACAAAACAAGGATGCCCTTTGTCCCCTCTCTTATTTAATTTAGTTATTGAGCCATTGGCGGTATCAATAAGAACGAGCGAGGAGATAGAGGGCATTGAAACAGAGAGCAGTTCCCACAAGATATCGCTTTATGCTGATGATGTACTTTTATTTTTGAAGAATCCTACCAAATCTATCCCTTTACTAACAAAAATTATTGAAAACTTTAGTAAGTTTTCAGGATACAAAATAAACTACGAAAAATCATTCGCTTTTCCGCTTGGCGATAGAATAAGCTCATTAAGCTATCACCCTTTTAAAGTGACCACAAAAGGATTTAAATATCTTGGTATATATTTTAGTGCAGATCTTTCAAAATTGATAAAACATAATCTTTTACCTGTAATAGCTAAAATAAAAACTGACCTTCTAAGATGGACTAATCTTTCACTATCTCTATTGGACCGCATAGCCATAATCAAAATGAATGTTCTCCCTCGCCTGTTGTATGTTATCCAAATGCTACCTATTTATATTCCATCCAAAATGTTTACAAAAATACACAGTGCGGTAGGAGTATTTGTGTGGAATAACAAAAGGCCAAGGATGGAATTTCGAAAGCTTCAACTACCAATCAAAAAAGGAGGACTTGGCATCCCAAATTTTAAATTTTATCATTGGGCTGCACAACTAAAATTCATGGCAGAATGGATTAAAAAAAGCCATTTCTGCTTTCCAGATTTAGAAGGTATAGGTCTGGATAGGGTTCAATTAGAACACCTTCCGTTTATATGTTTCACAAAAATATATACCAAGATTAAGAAAAATTATATATTGAAAAATACCTGTAGATCTCTTAGTGCTGTTCGTAAATATTTTGGGCTTGACAAATATTCATTGTTGGCTCCCATTGCTAATAATCCAGATTTTAGACATACCTGTATCGATGCTGGTTTTAATGAGTGGAGAGAAGCTGGTATCATAAGAATATTCGATTTTTATGCAGATAATGCTCTTAAGTCTTTCCAACAATTACAGTATGAGTTTAATATTTCTCAAGCCCACTTCTTTCGATATTTACAAATGAGAAGTTACCTTAGTTCTATTGAATACTATAAACAAGGTGGGAAAACAAATGTGCTTGATAGCATTTTATTAAAAGCAGAAAAGTAAAACAATGACATATATTTATGACCAAGTTACAGCAAATAATAAAGGTTTAATAAATATTAAACAAAGTTGGGAACTTGACTTTGGTGTTACACTGGAAGACCAGATATGGAGCAAAGTATTAGATCATGCTAGACAAATTACTAAATCAAACAAATCATATGAAATACAATATAAAATCATTAACAAGCTGCATGTGACTCCTTTAACTCGAAGTAAATATGACACATGTACAAAATTTAGTTTGAAGTGTAAAAGGGATACAGGTACTTATTTCCACTTAATATGGACCTGTCCTCTTTTTATTTTTTTTTTATTTTTTATTTATTTTTATTTTTTTATTTAACAGACAGACATACAGACCAAAATAGTACAGTAACGAACAATCTAGTAGTTCCAGAATTCCAGAATTAAAATAAAAGTGTGTAAAATGTATAGGTGTGTGTGTGTGGGTTGGTGTGTGTGTGTGTGAGTGTGTATGTATGTGTGTGTGTGTATATGCATAAGCAAAGTAGCCATTTATTATTTATTACCATTGTAGCTTTTGTGCTATCAAAAATACACAGAGGCAGGATTGCAGTGTCAGAACAACAACAGTTGTGTTTTTTATTAACTCTATGCGTCAGAAAAACGTGCATTAACCCAACCCCCAAACTCTCATGAACCTCTTCTTAAAGGGGACATGTCCAACATGCGTGCGCCTTGGTGATATGTGAATTATGTCATTGGATCAGTGATGTGTGAGCTTGTATCTGCCGCTACACAGCTCCCCCCAGAATTCACAAGCACCGGCAAAAGCAGTTTGGTTGGAGCTCGAACTTGTCTCCCTGAACGTGTAACGTGATGCGAATTGGCAGAATCTTGAACCTCCTGAGCAGTCAGAGATTCGTTTTTGGAGGCTGATTCCTTGTTGGTCGGTGGACGACCTCTCCTTGGAGCCTGTGCTGGAACCATCGGCTGACCAAGCTCCCCATGAGCAGCTTTGAGTCGATCGACCGTGACTCGTTCTGGGCGTCCACCTATATCGACCAGAAAGGTTTTGGCTCCAGCTTCCAGAACCCGAAACGGTCCATCATATGGGGGTCTCAGAGAATGCCGATGAGCATCATGACGAATGAATACAAACTTAGCCTCAGATAGGTCTTTGGGTACCCAAGCCCCGGCCAGCCTATGTTGAGAGGTAGGAAACGGTTTGAAAGCCTTGACTTTGTCTAAGAGCGCAGAACGGTCAGAAGATGGACTCCAGGGCTTTGTGCTGTCTAGAATGAAATCTCCAGGGACGCGCAGACTCTGACCGTATACTAATTCTGCCGAAGAAGTTTGCAGATCCTCCTTGGGAGCTGTCCGCAGGCCCAGCAGAACCCAAGGTAACCGTTCGGTCCATCTGTCATCCGTCAAACTGGCCCTGAGTGCAGCTTTAAGAGAGCGATGGAAACGCTCGCAGAGGCCATTTGCCTGTGGATGAAATGCTGTAGTATGATGAAGCTGCACCCCTAGTATCCGAGCCACCTCTGACCACAGTTCAGATGTAAATTGGGTGCCACGGTCTGAAGATATATCCGACGGTGTGCCGAAACGTGCAACCCAAGTATCAACAAAAGCCCGTGCTACATCTGCCGTTGTCGTTGAGGTCAAAGGTACTGCCTCTGGCCACCTGCTGGTTCGATCCACCATAGTTAGAAGATGGGTAAACCCCCGGGATGGCGGCAGTGGTCCAACTAGGTCGATATTGACATGGTCAAAACGTCGCTCTGGTACCTCGAAAGTTTCCAGTGGTGCCTTGACGTGTCTTTGAACTTTAGCCCGCTGACATGCTACACAAGCTGAAACCCAGTTTCGGACATCCTTCTTCAATCCATGCCACACAAACTTTGACGAGACCAGTTTTTGTGAAGCTTTCCGTCCGGGGTGTGACAAACTGTGGACCTGGTCGAAAACAGCTCGCCTCCACTGTCCAGGCACCACTGGTCGCGGGTAGCCCATGGAGACGTCACACATCAGCGTAACTCCTGCTGCCGTAAAGCGGACATCAGCTATTTTCAGACTTGAAACGGCTGTTCTGTATGCCTGTACCCCAGGATCAGAGTGCTGGTCAGCTGCTAAACGAACAAAATCTATACCTAAGTGCACCGCTTGCACTGTGGCCCTGGAAAGACAATCTGCCACCACGTTGCTTTTCCCTTCGATGTGTCTGACATCTGTCGTGAACTCAGATATGTAAGCCAGGTGGCGCTGTTGTCGTGTTGACCAGGGTTCAGAAACTTTAGACATGGCATGAACCAAGGGTTTGTGATCTACAAATGCTGTGAACACACGTCCCTCCAAAAAGAAACGGAAGTGTCTCACTGCCAGGTACAGTGCGAGTAACTCTCTGTCGAATGCGCTGTACTTCTGTTCATTCGGGCGTAGCTGGCGACTAAAAAATGCAAGTGGCTGCCAAACCCCGTCAACCAGCTGTTCGTGTACAGCGCCAACAGCACAGTCTGAAGCGTCGGAAGTGAGAGCAATAGGGGCACCTGGAACTGGATGAGACAGCAATGTGGCTTGTGCCAAAGCGAATTTAGCGCCTTCAAATGACCTAGACATCTCCTCGGACCAGGAAATCGTTTTGTTTTTGCCCTGTCCTTTGAGGACCTTGTACAAAGGATGCATGAGCTCAGCTGCTCGAGGAATGAAACGGTGATAGAAATTCACCATCCCCACAAACTCTTGTAGCCCTTTGGTTGTCTGTGGAACAGGGAATCGTGTAATGCTGTCGACTTTGTCC
Organism: Abramis brama; assembly: GCF_963993115.1. Classification (NCBI taxonomy): domain Eukaryota; kingdom Metazoa; phylum Chordata; class Actinopteri; order Cypriniformes; family Leuciscidae; genus Abramis; species Abramis brama. The sequence continues at coordinate 19,107,049 of NC_139971.1, forward strand.
GGTAGGGGAACTGCCCCTTCGCCTGTGATTCTATGACCAAGAAAGTCGATAACGGCCAAGCCAAACTGACACTTGGCAGGGTTAATTATCAAGCCATGCTGGCTGAGGCGAGCAAACAGCAATCTCAGATGCGCCAGGTGTTCTGATCTAGAGGTACTGGCAACTAAAATGTCATCTAAGTACACAAATAAAAAGTCCAGATCCCGTAGGATTGAGTCCATCATGCGCTGAAATGTTTGTGCCGCATTTTTGAGTCCAAAAGGCATCCGCAAAAATTCAAAAAGGCCAAATGGTGTTATCACAGCTGTTTTCGGGATGTCTTCGTGGAATACTGGCACCTGATGGTATCCTCGAACAAGATCCACCTTCGAGAAAATAGTTTTCCCAGCCAGGCGGGCCGAAAAATCCTGAATGTGTGGAACCGGGTATCGATCAGGGGTTGTGATATCGTTGAGTCTACGATAATCCCCACAAGGGCGGCAACCGCCGTCTGCTTTGGGAACCGTGTGGAGGGGTGAGGCCCAAGGACTGTTGGAGCGTTGCACTATACCCAGTTTTTCCATGTTAGTGAACTCTTCTTTGGCAACTGCCAGTTTAAATGGATCCAGTCGACGGGGCCGGGCATGTACTGGCGGTCCAGATGTAGAGATATGATGCACGACCCCATGGCTGGCCAGTGCTGAGGAGAAGGTGGGCTTGGTGAGGCTGGGAAATTCACCGTGCAGCTGGGAAAACCCGCACTCGCCTGTCAATGCGCTAGACAGTGTGGTTGTGGGAAAAGTGCTCCTCGAACAGGGTAAGACATTAAAATCTTCTGCAGTGACTAAACAGCTATTTTTGACATCAACCAACAGTCCATTAGTGCATAGGAAGTCTGCACCCAGGAGGGGTCTACTCACATCTGCTAAGACAAACTCCCATGTAAAACGCTGTCCATTAAAGCAAAGCGGTACTAGCCGTTTCCCATAGGTGCGTATCTTGCCCTGGTTGGCCGCCTCGAGCGGTAAGCCGGCTTCGCCCAGGCGTCTGTCCACTGGGGAAGCGGGGAGGACACTAACCTGTGCCCCTGTATCACAGAGGAAATGTCGGCCAGATAATGAGTCCGTGACAAACAGTAGATAAGCGTTGTCATTAGCCACTATGCTACTAACTGTTGGCGTGTTGCGGCTCCCCTTGAATGTACATGGTGGACGGCACCTTTTGGCTTTTGCCCCGAAACGGGCATGAAAGAAACATAGCCCTTGTTCTGCCGACTGTCGTGCAGCAAAAGTTGGCCGTTCGTCTGAACCTTGTGCAGCAGCTTTCATAACCGGATACACGGATGCAGCCACTGAGTCAGTAGTTGTACACTGGTGTGATGCTGCCTGATAAACATCTGCCAGTTGTGCTAGTTCTCTGTAGTCAGTCACTGTACTATTTGCAAGAGGGGTACGTACACTCTTTGGCAATTGTTGTAAGAACAACTCTTTAAACAGAAAACATGGTTTATGCTCACCCAGCAGCGCTAGCATGTGATCCATTAACTCAGACGGCCGGGAATCTCCGAGGCCCGGCAGTGAGAGCAAACGACGTGCTCTTTCAGTCTCTGATAAATTGAAAGTCTTTAATAGATACGCCTTTAGTGTATCATATTTATCCCGAGCTGGGGGATTTTCCAGAATGCTGATCGCTCGCGCGGCCGTGGAGTTGCCAAGGGCGGCAACAACATAATAATATCTCGTGTCGTCCGCGGTTATTTCCCGCAATGCAAACTGAGCTTCGGCTTGAGCGAACCACACGGTCGCTTGTTGCTCCCAAAACTCCGGCAGCTTCAGAGATACAGCATTCGTCGACATCATGCATTAATTGTTCTGCATCGGGGTCACCAATGTAGCTTTTGTGCTATCAAAAATACACAGAGGCAGGATTGCAGTGTCAGAACAACAACAGTTGTGTTTTTTATTAACTCTATGCGTCAGAAAAACGTGCATTAACCCAACCCCCAAACTCTCATGAACCTCTTCTTAAAGGGGACATGTCCAACATGCGTGCGCCTTGGTGATATGTGAATTATGTCATTGGATCAGTGATGTGTGAGCTTGTATCTGCCGCTACACCATCTTCATTACCATCACCACCACCACTCCTCACTACCATCATACTGCCAACATTGTATTAGTCAATTTTTATTTTATATTTCTATATTTTCTCCTATGTAACAATAACCATTGTCAGCACTCTCTATAGATAAATCAATTTTTAGATAGTAAGATAATAATAGAAGATAATATAAGATAATATAAGATAACCCTCCCCCCACATCTCTTCAGTCCCTATTTTCTCCTATATTATTATTATTATTATTATTATCATTTTTCTTTCTTTTTTTTTTTTTGTATGTTATGTGTAGTGTCTAAGGTGCATTAAAAGAAGGGGTACAGTGTGAGAGTGTCTCAACTTGGGACAGAGATGCTGTCCTATGGAAACCACTTCTCGCCTGTCTTGCCTGCCTGAGTGTTTATGAGGTTTTTCAATGTATATATATATATATATTTTTTTTTTAATTATGTTTTTATTTTTTTCCTATTCTACGTTGTGGTGCATTAAAAACACATGAAAAGATTAGGGGGGAATTGGAAATAATCAATTGATTTAACCATAGCAGTACTGACAACAGTGAGCACCAGGTTAGTAATTCCAAAACAGCGATAACAATAATAATAATAATAATAATAATAATGATGATGATGATGATGATGGCAATGGTGATAATGATGAGAGCAACGACAATAACAACAGCAATTACAACAATAATAAAAATAATAATAGTAATCATAACAATAACAGTAATGAAAAAAAAAAATGACAATGATGACAAAAATAACAAATATGCAGTAATATCCATGGGTTGATTAAAAGGTGGGAGGAGTCGGAGTTGAGAGGAGAGAAGGGATTCATAGTTGTAAGAGGTCAGAAAGTGTTGGATGGCAGAGGTCGGTTTCAGATGCGTAATTATAAGGGGGAGATGTGTATTCCATTGTAATGAAGTCTGTAATGAGATTTTTCCAGTGGTTAATGTGTATGTTGTTACGAGTTTTCCAGTTCATGAGGATAGTTTTCTTGGCGATGGTTAGAGCTATGAGGAGCATTTTAGAGTTTATATTTTTATCAGTAATTATTGTGAGGTCCCCCAGCAAGCAAAGAGAGGGCGATAGTGGGATGCGGCAGCCGACTATAGTGGATAATGACTGTGTGACCTCTTCCCAAAAGTGTTTGACTGGAGTGCAGTGCCAGGTTGCATGGATGTATGTATCTATAGAATTGTGATTGCAATGTGTGCAAACTCCTGATGTGAAACCCATTTTAGCTAATCTATTGCCCGTGTAATGTGTTCTATGAAGTGTTTTGTATTGTATTAATTGAAGATTAGCATTTTTGGACATGAGATAAATGTTTTTACAGATTTGGGTCCAGAAGTTGGCATCAGGAGCTATTGAAAGATCGTTTTCCCATTTTATTGTTGGTAAGTATATGGTCTGAAGTTGATTTGAAATGATTTTGTATATTTTAGAGAGAAGTTTCTTTGGAGAGGAAATGTTAACCAAGTCTGCTATTGCTTGTGGAAGTTCTAAATTTGTGGCTCTGATGTTTATTTTTGCCAGAACAGAAGATTTGAGTTGTAGGTATTTTAAAAATTCATTGCTCCCGATGCCAAACTCCTGGGCCAATTGCGGAAATGTTGTTAACATGTTAGATTTGAAAATATGGTTAATGTGGGTGATACCCTTTTCAGCCCATGTGCGAAAATTCAGTATTTTCTTATTGCTTATAAAGTCACGGTTGTTCCACAGTGGGGTGAGGTTAGATGGAGCTAGTATAGAATTTGTGATTTGGTGAAATTTCCACCAGGCTGTCAGAGTGGAAGCTATAGTTACAGCATTAAAACATGTGTGTTGTTTGATTGATTTGGTGAGGAATGGTATGTCAGCTATATTTAATTCTTTGCATAGTGATTGTTCTATATCTAGCCATATAATATCGGATTGGGTGGGGTGGATCCATTTGTATATGTATTGCAGTTGGTTAGCCATTGAGTAATAATGAAAATTTGGTGCTTCTAGTCCTCCTTGAACCTTGTTTTTTTGTAGTGTGGTGAGTTTTATCCTTGGCGTTTTATTTTTCCAGTAGAAGTGAGTGATAATGGAGTCTAGTGATTTAAACCAGGTGAGTGTGGGATGGATTGGAATCATTGAGAATAGATAATTAATTTTTGGTAAAATTGTCATCTTTATTGCTGCTATCCTGCCAATTATGGAGATTGGAAGGTTGAGCCATCGAAGCAAGTCGTCTTCTATTTTTTTTAGCAGTGGTGTGAAGTTGAGTGTTACCAACTCTGACAGTCTGGAGGAAATCTTAATGCCTAAGTAAGTGATGTGATCATGACATATAGGTATAGGTGATTGGTGGGGTGCCACATCCCATTTGGTTTTATGTAAAGGGAGGATGGAAGATTTGTTCCAGTTTATTGCGTAATCTGAAATTTTTGAGAAGGACTGGATTGTTTTAATTATTTCTTGAGTAGATGCTAGAGGTTCTTGTATAAATAGTAGAATATCATCTGCATAAAGTGAGATTTTATGTGTTTGTTGTGGTGTTTCAATACCTTTGATTGCTGGGTTTTGGCGGATAGCTGCTGCTAAAGGTTCGATAAAAATAGTGAATAGAGATGGAGAGAGTGGACATCCCTGCCTCGTCCCCCTGTGCAGTGTGAAGCTTTGTGATGTTAGTCCATTGGTTGTGACTGTGGCAGATGGTGATGTGTATAAAATCTTGATCCAGTTAATAAATGACTCTCCAAAGCCAAATTTTTGTAGTGTGGTGAATAAAAATTTCCAGTTGACCCTATCAAAAGCTTTTTCAGCATCTAATGTGGCAATGAGAGTATCTTTCTGTTGTACTGATGAGTAATGCATTAAATTATATAATCTGCGGGTGTTGTTAGATGCGTGTCTACCTTTTATAAAGCCGGTCTGATCAGGATGGATGATATATGATATAATTTTTTCAATTCTATGAGATAATGCTTTGCTAATGATTTTTATGTCGACATTTATAAGTGAAATAGGACGGTAGTTAGATGTGAGGGTGTGGTCTTTGTTAGGTTTAGGAATGAGTGATATAAGCGCTGTATTCATGTGGGATGGGAATTTAGCATTTTGTTTTATTTGCGTTATTGTTCTACTGAATAGTGGGTATAAAGTTGACCAAAAATGTTCGTAGAACTCAGCAGGGAAGCCATCCGGTCCTGGTGCTTTATTATTTTGCATGTGTTTCAGCGCGGAGTGAAGTTCTTTTTCAGTGATTGGTAATTCGAGAGAGGTAATTTGCTCCGGGTTGAGTTTTGGTAAAATGGTGTTATTGAGGAATTGGTTTATGTCTTCTTGATTTGGGTCCAGATCAGATGAGTATAATTTTGTATAGTATTCTTCAAATATTTTGTTTATCTCAATAGGTGAATTGGTTAGCTTCCCTGCTGAGTTTCTAATGGATGTTACAGCTGTTTTTTCTTTATTTCTTTTAATTTGACTGGCTAAATATTTTCCGGATTTATTGCTGTGGTGAAAAGTTTCGTGACGAAGTCTGTGAATCAGAAACTGGTTTCTTTTGTTTATTATTTCATTAAGCAAGAATTTATTTTTTCTTAATTCTTTATAGATGGTTTTCGATTGGTTATTTGCGTGTAAAATTTCTAATTTTTTTATTTTTTCTTCCAGTTGGACTTCTTTTTCTTTTTCCTTCTTTTTTTTATGGACTGAATATGATATGATTTTTCCCCGCAATACTACTTTCCATGTTTCCCAGAGCAGTGATGCTGGCGACTTTGGAGAGTCATTTATTTCAAGGAAGGATGTCCACTCTCTCTTGAAGTAGCTGTCAAATTCTGGATCTTTCAAGAGAGATATGTTAAAACGCCATCTGGTGGGGTGCTTCTGTATTGCAGGTGGGATCCATGTGAGAGTAACCGGAGAATGGTCCTGTCCTCTAATTGCATCATTCTGGTCTTCAATTGTTCAGGAAATTGAAAAATCTTTTGGGATTAAAGTGCCACTGGATCCCAGATTGTGTATCCTTGGTGTAAACAATTGTGTGTCGGAAACAAAAATAATATCCATAATGTTGTATGCTGCTCGCCTTTCCATACTTCATGTTTGGATTAAAGAACACTCTCCTACTTTAACTCTTTGGCGTGAAAAACTCTTGTCACTGTTACCATACGAAAGACGGCATAATGTACTGGATGGAACTCTGGATTCTTTTGTAAATGATTGGTCTCCCCTTAAAGACTATTTTGGACGTGAATGGCAAGCAATAACATGTATTAATATGGATTGAAAACAAGAAATGTACATTTATTGGATTCCCCCCCTCCCCCCAAATAAGTATTTAAATATGGTCTGCGGTCTGTATAAAACCTGTGTAGAGAATGTGTATATATGTGTGATACGGATACCTGTGTATACATTAAGTATAAAATTGACACTGCTAACTAACTAAATGTAGACATAGTAGACCTGTAATATTTATTTATTTGTTATTATTTGCTGTTTTTTTTTTCTCTTGTTGTTGTTCCTCTTGTTGTTGTTTTTTATCTATTTTTTTTCTTTCTTTTTTTTTCTGTTTATGGTAAGAAGGAAAAAAATGTGAAAATAAAAAGTTTATAAAAAAAAGAAGAAAAAAAAAGGTCGTCCATTCATTGGACAGGAATTCTAAAGCAGGGAAAAGCAGGAAGTGCAAAAACAGGCTCAGCATGGAGATATTTAATAATGCAATATTTGTTCTTTTACTGATTTGGTGTTATTCTCTACAAACGCAATATGAAGAAACTAATGAGCATCATATGATACAATGTCATCTATACGATGTTGTAATTAGGATTTTGAGAAGACGACGATGTGCTGCAAGACGGTTCCGGTGGAGAAAACATGCTTTTAAACCATTTAAGTGTGTTAAAGGGATACTCCACTTTTTTTGGAAATAGGCTAATTTTACAACTCCCCCAGAGTTAAACAGTTGAGTTTTGCCGTTTTCGAATCCATTCAGCCGATCTCTGGGTCTGGCGGTACCACTTTTAGCATAGCTTAGCATAGATCATTGAATCAAAGATCATGACCATTAGCATCTCTCTCAAAAAAATGACCAAAGAGTTTCGATATTTTTCCTATTTAAAACTTAAATCTTCTGTAGTTACATTGTGTACTAAGACCGACGGAAAATTAAAAGTTGCGATTTTCTAGGCTGATACGGCTAGGAACTATACTCTCATTCCTGCGTAATAATCAAGAAACTTTGCTGCCGTACCATGGGTGCAGCAGACGTAATGATATGACGCAGCGCCTGAAAATAGGTCTAATAGGTTAGACAAACTTAGTCCCGGTCACGTTGTAAGTTACTGAGTTGGGGACTATTTTCAGGCGCTGCGTCATATCATTACGCCTGCTGGACTCATGGTACGGCAGCAAAGTTTCTTGATTATTTGTTTGTGAATACACCCTTAGTCAGCACGGCTTAAATGGGAAAATGAGCATCCGCTCCAATGTTCTTACAGATATATTCACTCAAACATATGTATACCTTGCAAATAACATTTGTATAAAACAAATAAGGCGATTACATGTGTTTTGAGTAACTACCAATTTAACATACCTGAGGACTTTCATCTTCACAACGCTGTGGGATTAAAAGGCCAGAAAATTAACGCTTGCTCAGATATTCTTACAGAAACATATTAACTAAAACGTAGCTTTATATAATGAAAATAAATAACATCAGAATAAAACATATAAAGCGATTTAAAGTCTAAAAACGATAGTTAACCTACCATACTCTTGAGATCTTTCATCTTCATGATGAGTCTGTCACATAGCCATTGTGTGAGGAGGTGTGTGGTTGTTTTTCATGGTCAGTACTGTATTTAGATTTACAGTAGGCTAATATTTTCCTAGAATGCATTGAAAATCTACAGTAGGATACTGTTAAGAATACAGTAATAATGCTGTGAAAACAACATAAATCATTTACAGTGTACTGTAAATGCAGGTACACCTGCTTACTCGATCTCTCACAATACTCTCCAACAACATTTGGGAGAAGATAAAATGTAATTTAATAGTCACATACTCCACTCTCCTACAAGTGTTGAGTTGGATTTATTTGTTTCTATTAGCCTAAATTAGCAAAATGTTCATCTAAAATAAAATGAATCCTAAATCTAGATCAAATGTTATAAGATATAAAAAATAATATAAATATATTCCAAGAACACAACACTTTTTTCCACACAACATTTTAATGGTATAATAAGATAAAATAATAAATATTATGAATATATTTCAAGAACACACTCCACATAAAATTGTAATGGTATTTTACAAAACTTAATCAATATTTATTTACTTTATAGTACCCCACTGGTAGATTCACAAGTGAGGGCTGTGTAAACAAGAAACACAGATATTTATTCTGTCTCGTACTTCCTGCAAGAAAACTTCCATGTCCTCTGCTCTTTGAAAAGTGAAAAGGAAGGGAGCCCAAATTTCAGTGACAAACATTAAAATGTTTTTAGGCATGCACTGCTTAATTTTTTTCTGGAAATGCACAGTATGGAGGTTTTAATCAAAAGTATAGTTATCAATAGCATACCTTGTCAGAGGAAATGTCTGAATTAACTGATAGCACCACCACTTCCTGATTATAGGTATGTCAGACTGGTAAAAGATGGCAATTGAAAATCTTAATTATTTTTTTATTTTTTATTTTGTTGATGGTATTCTCACAGTCCTTTTTGCTTTACAAATAACCATAAATTGATGCAAACTCACCGCAGCAAAATCAAATGGCTTTAAGAGCATAACATAGAGTGCATTCTAAAAAACAAAAACAAAACTATATTAACAAATGCGGTGCTTACCACACAGACACAGCTGTACAGCAAATATAAGACCACTAACCATCAGCATGAATATCCCACAATCAATTCATCCTAGCTGAAGAGGGGCACCCTGTTAATTATAGACAATATACAATTAGACCATATACAGTAAAAAAAAAAAGTAAATAGCTGTCACATCCGGTGATTTTTGTTGTTGTTGTTTTGTTTAAGTAAAGTCTTTAAGTTTGTTTATAGTTTTGTCAAAACATGCCCTTGGTTTACTTAGTTCACCCTCAGTGGGTTATTTGTGACAAGTGTACTGCATTCTCTTGCAATACTCCACTACAAATATTAAAGGTTTACAAGCAAAGAAGTTAAAAAGCTACACCTCCAAATCTGTCTGTACAGACATGTTCCAATGGTCGGGAGAAATGTGATTTGCCAGTTTTCTAAAGTAATACAGCAATAAAAAATATTCTTTATTCATGGGCAGTCACATGTAAATAAAGACATAATTTATCATATTGCAATAAAAATGTTAGAGCCAGTGGTTTGGATTTACTATGACTGAATTATAATTGTATAATACTGGAAACCATAATTGGCTGAAACATAAAAGTATGATCTCAAACAGATCCACCATCAGAGGCGAACCAACACTGAGTGTGGGCCCCAGGCAAAATTAATCAATGAGGCCCTTTATATGTGTGTATATATATATATATATATATATATATATATATATATATATATGTGTGTGTGTGTGTGTGTGTGTGTGTTTTATATAATATAAGATCTTTTTTGTTATATATCTTCATTACCTAGAGATATTATTATACAAAATTCAAAAAGTAGTCAAAACAGAACATCTAACAGAACATAAGTTGTTTATTTTTTACAACATTGTGTGCTTATTTTTTTAATTAACAAAATGTCAATCTTCATCTTTATAACAGAAGATACAATACAATACAACAATTTTCAAGATACAGTAAATCTTCAAATGTGTAACAGATTGTCACCTTAAAAACAGTCATTTGCGTGGTGGAACAAGCAATGCTATTTAGAAATATATAGTTAGCATCTTAATTTAATATTTGTTTTATTAGTTAATTAACTAATTGTTTACTCAACTAGTTTAATGTAAAGAGCTAGATACTTATTACTAATGAAATAATGTCAACTATAGTAAATGTGTTGTTTAAAAGTGGACATTTCAAGCTTTATATAGATATATTTCTCATGTATGTGAGGCTAGTAGCCTATACGCTGTGTTTCTGTTTATTTTTGAGACACACTCCAATTCACAGTCCATGAAAGCGCGCCCTGATTGTTTTATTTTATTTTACAAAAGCATTATTTTCTTGTTATTGTGAGTTTACACAAATTAAAGTTGTTCCGACTGATACATTATTCTTTTCTGTATGGCCAGAAATGGAGTATTTTAAGTTGTTTCTACTGTTTATAGGAAAATGCAAGTAATCGCGTCGGCAAGTAATGTCATGCAGTGCACGCTCCACACTCCGCACAAACACTTGGATATGCGCCTAATAATAGCGAACATTTATCTATGTTAAGGTTAGAGCGAGCAGCCATGCCAGACGGATAAGTCCTTTTCATGTTTAACAAATCAAATCATGCATTTGCTAAATACCGCGAGTAAGCGCTGCTCCAGTTTGAAAAAGGCTGCTGAGGCGAAACGGTAAAAGCATAACCAGGTAACGAGAGAGGGGCCCCACTAAGGGGGATGCGGAGATGTTGCTGCATCTTTATATTAACATTCCTGATTGTTTGAATGATCAGCCCTCGGGGGCCCCCTTAAAATGCGGGGCCCCAAGCAATTGCCTGGCTTGCCTGCCCAATTGCGACGCCTCTGTCCACCATACATTTCATAATGCACAACACATTTCAGTTCATGAAGACAAATGGAAGTACTATTCTGTCACTCCTCCACCTGTAAAAAAAAAAAAAAAAAAAATGTATAGCCAGTTCATTAAAAATTAAGTAAAGACTATTACAAAATAAAACAAGCTGGTTTATATAAGAACACAGACATCCATTTGTGTTAGTATGAACTCCAAACACTAGTAAATAGTGAACCATCCTTTCAAGGCCTGCATCATCAGGAGGATATGCTTGGTCTGCCTCGCTGTGACTGCTGCTGCTGTGAGTTGGTTTGTGGCTGTACGCTTCGTCTAAGCCTCGTATTAGCTTCGTATTTCTTTCTGTATTTCTCACGGTGAGTAATGACTTCTCCTGTTATTATCACTTGCACTTCATGTCACATGTTTAGCATAGCCTTCTCTGTCGGCAATATAGGATTTATATTTGATAAATGCAGTGAGACAGTCAGGCTGACAGAGAAGATTTCAGAACTAGAGACACGCATCCAAACTTTAATTGAGGATAGTAAGAGTGCAAGAGCTTTAGATACTATTTTGGATGCACCTAGCCGTTTACACGATTCGGTTCCGGCTGAATTAGAGCCCGTGCAGCAGGGCAAATGGGTGACGGAGAGGCGTTGTAGTCGCGGATCAAAAAAACGCTCTTCCGTTCTGATTACCATAACAAATCAATTTGCCTCCCTCAGTGAAACACCCACTGAGAATTCTGTTGAATATGCCCTAGTTATTGGTGATTCTATTACACTGTAACACTAATGAGTGGATGGTATTCAGCCATCTGTTCCATATTAATGAATCCTGACCTTCTAACACATTCTTTCATTCTGGACTAGATCTTGAGTAAACAAGGACTTTTGTTTTACGACCATCCAACGTAATTCACAGCGATGGGCGCCGCGATGTCGGCAGCCTCCCATGGCGTTATGACATTTATGGCACCTTAGGAGCGTCTCCAGAGACACGCGCATGAGCCTCAAAGGAGAACGAAACCCCCGTCTCACCCCGGGGGGCTTAGCGCAGCACAACGTGACGTTCCACGCAAACACACACCAACACACGAGCATTTGTGGCTCACACATGGACCTTTTTGATAAAACTACCTTTAACCCTCTGGGGTCTGAGCTGTTTTCTGGGCCCTGGAGGTGTTCTGACATGCTCTGACATTTGTGCTTATTTCTGTTACTAGTGACATTTTCATGGCTAAAGTTTGATTACACTGTATTCAGCACAAACTCTGCTACAATAATATATCAGCAGCATGTATGTAAAAGTTTGTAGTTTTGAGATAATGACATTTATGCGTGGTTTGTGAAAATACAAAAAAAAAATTCTCACTGAAATAAAACCCAGACTGATTATTTCTTCACAAGACTTTTGAAAATTGTATCACGTAGCCTAGAATATTTGCTCCAAAACTATGTGAAAATCGCCCTGACTGCTCATTCAGATAAGACAATATATTGATTTAAAATTTGTACGACGTGTTTTGTGTGAGAAAGCTTTATGCGGGGGGTGTGATCACATCATTAATATGTAAGCTTTTCACACCTGAGAAAGACAAAGACCCTCCCCTAACTGCCCTATTAGGAGCTATCAGGCCCTATCATTCTGAGCAACCTTGCACAAAGAATGAGGAGATTTAAAAAAGAATGGCTTTTTGATTGTTTGGATTTATTTACAACACAACATAATCCAAAGATACAAAACAAAATATAGCTGCGAGCAGCGATTACGGGCCCAAGCCGGTGGCACCGCAACGGTGGCACCGGGGTGGCGGTGCCGCCAGCTTTGGCCCTTCATCGCTGCTCGCAGCTATATTTATATATATAAGACAGAAACCTTATTACCTTATTCTGATTTTATGATACACTCAAAATATTCCACAACAAATCCTTTAAATTTAATGTAAAAATAAAAACGAAAGTAAGCAGTGTTGGGCTCACATAACTCTCTCATTAGAATCAAAATGTTTCAATGTTTCAAATGTTGCCATGTATTTGGATGCTAAACTTTTCTTCATTATAGGCTTTGTACTTCACTCGTGTTCCAATATCGACGGAAAAAATCATCCTCTTCACATACGCAAAAATGTGCTTGGAAACATCACAGTGAAGGCGCTGCTAACCGTGAATGGTACAAAAAGAATAAAATGGATTTAGTTCTGATATTTGTATAATTTGATATAGAAATAAATGGTGTATAATTAGGCAACATTTTTAGAAGATATGAGGCTTTTAGTGTTTCCTTTATTGACATTACTTTAATCCCACACCATAGCAAAACCGTTTGAGATATTTATTATCCGTTCACATTTTAGCATCTTTAATGTATTTTCATCATGTTGAAAAAGTGTGGTGGGAATAAAATAAACCATTTAAGAGGAGTGGGTAAAAATTCAGAGGCTGATTTTCCAAAGAAATCCACATTCAAACCAAAATATCTGACTTCCTGTTGGTCGGAGCTAATGACTGTAAATTAGAAAGTTGTCCGGCTCGATGAGAACAATATACCTACTGATTTTTGTAACTGTTGGTAAAACTAACCCCCCCACTTTTGTCAAAAGCATGTTGAAAGTGACACACTTCCTGCTACCAGTTGGTGGCGCTATAACTTTGACTCACAATAGTTACATCCATCTGAACGGCATTTTACCACGAACACACTGCTGAAGTTTCATCAAGATCAGTTAATGTATGCAGAAGTTATAACACTTCGTGTCTCTCTTTTCTCGCCATAAATTCGTTTCCTTGCCACGGCCAAACCGTTCGAGATATCAAACATCCGTCCGCAATTTAGCATCCTCAATGTCTTGACTTCATGCACAACGAGTTTGGTGAGGATGGGATGAATTTTCTAGGAGGAGTATTTCACATTCCACAGCAAGCGTTCTCCAAACAACCCATAATAGCTGACTTCCTGTTGGGCTGGCGTATAACTTAAGAGTGCGAAAGTTGTTCGGCCCGATGAGATCTATATGTGTACCGAGTTTCATATTAATTTATGCAAGCTAGTTTGATTTATGGACCAAGTTTTCAGACCCCATTCAAGGGGGCGCTGTTGAGCCGCCCTGCCACGCCCGGGTACCAGCTTCAGCCCAGCCCTGATGGCCGATGGTTCTGACCTGTGTGCAAAGTTTCAAGAGTTTTCGAGCACGTTAAGGACCTCAAAAGCCCCTGAAACCTTGAAAAACAATTATAAAAGCAAATTTCTCCTAACAGACAAATCCCCCACACCCCCCCCACACACACAAAGAGACACAGATACAGAGAGAGAGAGAGAGAGAGAGAATTCTCCAAAAAATCACATTCAATTCAATTCAAATTTATTTGTATAGCGCTTTTCACAATACATATTGTTTCAAAGCAGCTTTACAGAAAGTGCATTTCAGAAATGTACATAGAGAAATACAGTTAGTTAATCATGTATTGATTTAGGGCATAAACATATCGCCAGCGTCGAGTCGTCTCTTCACAGGCGCCGAGTCGTCTCTGCACGGGTGTTGGAGAATCTGTAGTTTCCATGAGAGGCTGGATACAAACTGGAGCTGACGATCTGTATTTACCTCGGGACTGGCGTCCCGAGATAACAACAGAAAAGCAGATGGGAAATAATTAGCGTAGCTGCTGTTCGTAATATTAATGCATTCAATCTGATTCAACTGTAGTATAAAAGGTAGGTATTATGTGAATGCTTGGCTAAAGAGATGTGTCTTTAATCTAGTTTTAAACTGGGACAGCGAGTCTGAGCCTCGAACAATATCAGGCAGGCCATTCCAGAGTTTAGGAGCTAAATGTGAAAACGCCCTCCCTCCTTTAGTGGACTTAGATATCCTAGGAATGACCAGAAGCCTCGAATTTAGTGATCTTAAAGAGCGCGATGGATTGTAGGGCGATAGAAGTTCCGTTAAATACACGGGAGCTAAACCATTTAGGGCTTTATAGGTCAGTAGTAATACTTTGTAAATGATACGGAACTTTATAGGTAACCAATGTAGAGACGACAGAATTGGTGTTATATGATCATATTTTCTTGATCTAGTAAGAACTCTAGCGGCTGCATTTTGGACTAACTGTAGCTTGTTTATTGAGGATGCAGGACAACCTGCTAATAAAGCATTACAGTAATCTAGTCTCGAGGTCATGAATGCATGAACTAACTTTTCTGCATCAGAAACAGATAGCATGTTACGTAGCTTAGCAATGTTTCTAAGGTGGAAAAAGGCTGTTCTTGTAACGTATGAAATATGATTTTCAAAAGACAAGTTGCGGTTTAATATAACACCCAGGTCTTTTACTGTAGAGGATAAAATAACAGGACACCCTTCTAAATTAAAGTTGTATTGTAAGAGGTTTTGTGGGCAGTTTTTTGGACTAATAAGTAATACCTCTGTTTTATCTGAATTTAATAGCAGAAAATTACATGTCATCCAGTATTTTATATCTTTAACACACTCTGTTAATTTAGATAATTTATTGTTTTCATCTGGTCGTGATGAAATATATAATTGAGTGTCATCAGCATAACAGTGGAAATTAATTCCATGTTTTCTTATAATATTACCAAGTGGTAGCATATATATTGAAAATAGCAGAGGACCTAACACAGATCCTTGCGGTACACCGTAGTTTACTGACGTTATCTTCTTTATTTTTCCCCATTTAAGCAGACAAAATGGTAACGGTCTGATAAGTACGATCTAAACCAGTTTAATGCCTGTCCCTGAACACCAGTGTAGTTTTGTAGTCGGTCTAAGAGTATTTTGTGATCTATAGTGTCGAACGCAGCACTAAGACCAAAATATCGCAGCACATTCAAACCAAAATATCTGATTTCCTGTTGGTCGGAGCTAATAACTGTAAATTAGAAAGTTGTCCGGCTCGATGAGAACAATATACATACCGATTTTTGTGATTCTAGGAAAAACTAAGCCCCCATTTTTTACTAAAGGTGGCGCTACTGAGCACCTCACCACGCCCGTTTCTGAAACTTTGCACATGTCTACTGGATAATAAATGTGATGTGTCTGTCGAGTTTCATGCATTTTCAAGCATGTGAAGAGTCTCAAAAGCATCAAAAAACAATATTCAAGTTTGATGCGTTGCCACGGCAACAGTATCTAAGATATCAATAATCCTTTCACAGGTCTACATCTGCCGTGTGTCTACATTGTACACATAAAGTTTGAAGCAAATCGGGTAAAAATAAGAGGGTGATTTCAAAGCATTTTGAAAGTGACACACTTCCTGCTGCCAGTTGGTGGCGCTATAACTTTGACTCCCAATAGTTACATCCATCTGATCAGCCTCTTACCACGAACACACTGCTGAAGTTTCATCAAGATCAGTTAATGTGTGCAGAAGTTATACCACTTCGTGTTTCTCTTTTCTCGCCATAAATTCATGTCCTCGCCACGGCCAAACCGTTCGAGATATCAAAAATCCGTCCGCAATTTAGCATCCTCACTGTCTTGACTTCATGCTGACCGAGTCTGGAGGTGATTGGATGAATTCTCTAGGAGGAGTGCATCAAATTCCACAGCATGCGTTTTTCAAACAACCCATAATAGCCGACTTCCTGTTGGGCGGAGCTAATAACTTAGAGTGCGGAAGTTGTTCGGCCTGATGAGATCTATATGTGTACCGAGTTTTATATTAATTCATGCAAGCGTGTTTGATATATGGACCAAGTTTTCAGACCCCGTTCAAGGGGGCGCTGTCGAGCCCCCCTGCCACGCCCAGGTACCAGCTTCAGCCCGGCCCTGATGGCCGCAGGTTCTGACCTGTGTGCAAAGTTTCAAGAGTTTTCAAGCACGTTAAGGGCCCCAAAAGACCCTGAAACCTTGAAAAACAATTAGAAAAGCAACTTTCTCCTAACAGACAAACCCCCCTCACACACACACACAGAGACACAGATACAGAGAGAGAGAGAGAATTCTCCAAAAAATCACATTCAAACCAAAATATCTGACTTCCTGTTGGTCGGAGCTAATAACTCTAAATTAGAAAGTTGTCCGGCTCGATGAGAACAATATACATACCGATTTTTGTGATTCTAGGAAAAACTAAGCCCCCATTTTTGACTAAAGGTGGCGCTACTGAGCCATTCCAACACGCCCGTTTCTGAAACTTTGCACATGTCTACTGGCTAATAAATGTGATGTGTCTGTCGAGATTCATCCAATTTCAAGCATGCTAAGAGTCTCAAAAGCATCAAAAAAGAATATTAAAGTTTGATGCGTTGCCATGGCAACAGTATCTAAGATATCAATAATCCTTTCACAGGTCTACATCTGCCGTGTGTCTACATTATACACATAAAGTTTGAAGCAAATCGGGTAAAAATAAGAGAGTGATTTCAAAGCATTTTGAAAGTGACACACTTCCTGCTGCCAGTTGGTGGCGCTATAACTTTGACTCACAATAGTCACATCCTTGTGTTCGGCCTCTTACAACGAACACACTGCTGAAATTTCATCAAGATCAGTTAATGTATGCAGAAGTTATAACACACTTCCTGTGTCCCTTATTCGCCATAAATTCGTTTCCTTGCCACGACCAAACCGTTCGAGATATCAAAAATCCGTCCGCAACTTAGCATCCTCAATGTCTTGACTTCATGCTGACCGAGTTTGGAGGCGATTGGATGAATTCTCTAGGAGGAGTACATTAAATTCCACAGCATGCGTTTCAAAACAACCCAGAATAGCCGACTTCCTGTTGGGCTGGCGTAAAAAGTAAAAGTACGAAAGTTGTTCGGCCCGATGAGATCTATATATATGTACCGAGTTTCATATTATTACATGCAAGCGTGTTTGATATATGGACCAAGTTTTCAGACCCCGTTCAAGGGGGCGCTGTTGAGCCCCCCTGCCACGCCCGTTTCTGAAACTTTTCACATGTCTACTGGCTAATAAATCTGATGTGTCTGTCGAGTTTCATCCAATTTCAAGCATGCTAAGAGTCTCAAACGCATCCGAAAAGAATATTAAAGTTTGATGCGTTGCCACGGCAACAGTATCTAAGATATCAATAATCCTTTCACAGGTCAACATTTGCCCTGTGTCTACATTATACACATAAAGTTTTAAGCAAATCGGGTAAAAATAAGAGGGTGATTTCAAAGCATTTTGAAAGTGACACACTTCCTGTTGCCAGTTGGTGGCGCTATAACTTTGACTCACAATAGTCACATCCATGTGATCGGCCTTTTACAACGAACACACTGCTGAAGTTTCATCAAGATCAGTCAATGTATGCAGAAGTTATAACACACTTCCTGTTTCTGTTTTCTTGCCGTAAATTAGTTTCCTCGCCACGGCCAAACTGTTTGAGATATCAAAATTCCGTCCGCAATTTAGCATCCTCAATGTCTTGACTTCATGCTGACCGAGTTTGGTCGCGATTGGATGAATTCTCTAGGAGGAGTATTTTAAATTCCAGAGGATGCGTTTTTTAAACAACCCATAATAGCCGACTTCCTGTTGGGCGGAGCTAATAACATAGAGTGTGTAAGTTGTTCGGGCCGATGAGATCTATATCTGTACTGAGTTTCATATTAATTTATGCAAGCGTGTTTGATATATGGACCAAGATTTTGGACCCGGTTCAAGGGGGCGCTGTTGAGCCCACCTGCCACGCCCCCTGATGGCTGCGGGTTCTGACCTGTGTGCAAAGTTTCAAGAGTTTTCAAGCATGTTAAGGGCCCCAAAAGTGCCCGAGAAGTCGAAAAAAAAATAATAAAGAATAATCCTAACGAAAACAATAGGGCCCGAAGCCCGAAGCACGAAGTGCTGAAACCCTATTGTAATTGTACTGATTTTTAGGGGTTCAAGCACGAAGTGCTGAAACCCTATTGTAATTGTACTGATTTTTATTAGGGGTTCAAGCACGAAGTGCTGAAACCCTATTGTAATTGTACTGATTTTTAGGGGTTCAAGCACGAAGTGCTGAAACCCTATTGTAATTGTAAGGATTTTTATTAGGGGTTCAAGCACGAAGTGCTGAAACCCTATTGTAATTGTGCTGATTAGGGGTTCAAGCACGAAGTGCTGAAACCCTATTGTAATTGTACTGATTTTTACTAGGGGTTCAAGCACGAAGTGCTGAAACCCTATTGTAATTGTACTGATTTTTATTATTAGGGGTTCAAGCACGAAGTGCTGAAACCCTATTGTAATTGTACCGATTTTTAGGGGTTCAAGCACGAAGTGCTGAAACCCTATTGTAATTGTACTGATTAGGGGTTCAAGCACGAAGTGCTGAAACCCTATTGTAATTGTACTGATTTTTATTATTAGGGGTTCAAGCACGAAGTGCTGAAACCCTATTGTAACTGTCCTGATTTTTATTATTATTCTTCCGCCGTAAAACGCATCGTGCAGCCCAAACCGTAAGTGCTGGAGACTTGAAACTTTGCCAGATGGTAGTACAAAAATCGAGGAGAGGTTATCAAATTATGACCCCGATTGGCCAATAGGTGGCGCTATAGTAAGCAAAAGTATGAAATCGCTAATAACTCCTAGACGCTTTGTCGTAGACTCAAGTGTCTTATATCACTGTAATCCTTGGGTCAAGACGGACAAAACGTATATCTCCGATTTCATTTCCGGTATGCAAATTTTTCCGCCATTTTTAATTTTGTCAAAAACCTACTTTTGCGAACTAGTCTGTGGTTTTTCGCCCGATCGGAACCAAACCAGTGCAAAAATGTTCTTTGGACTCTGAAAATTAATAATTATCGAAAAAAAGTGGAAATTTCCATTCACGGTCGCTAGGGGGTACAAAATTAACGCTGTGGGAGGAGCCTATTTTACTCAAATATAACTCAAGAAGTAATTTAGTAAACTTCACCAAACTTGGTACACATATGTAGGAGGTCAATCTGAGGTCACAATAAAAAAAATGCGTCGATTGGCCACATGGTGGCGCTATAAAACAAAAAAAACGTATAGACACCTGACCGTTTTTCCGAATGACTTGAAATTTGGTATGCAGCGTCTTGGCCCAAGGGGCCATGTATGTATAAAAGGATATTGGCGTATCTCGAAAAACCTGGCCGCCATTGGCCAATGAGATTCGAGCACCTATTAAACAAGGTTAACGAAGTCCGATCGGAACGAAACTCAGTGGGCATGTTCGTCTCAAGGCCCTAGAGGTCTGTAAGAATTTTGAAAGAAATCGGCCACTAGTTGGCGCTAACGAGTTTTAAGGCTCTGTAATCACGTGGTGTAATGAATTTCGTCACAAAATGCATATCATTTGATAGATCTCCTCATGTTGAACAACTTTTCGTCAAGAACTACTGCTGTCAATCAAACCGTTCATTAAATATTCAAAAATATGTTAAAAACCTACTTTTGCGAACTAGTCCCTGGTTTTTCGCCCGATCGGAACCAGACCAGTCTAGGACAATTCTCTGGACTCTTTAGATCAATAATTATTGAAAAAAAGTTGAACTTTTGCATTTGGGTGGCTGTAACAGGGTCACTTAGAAAAGGGGCGTGGCAAAATACACTAAAAAGCCTATAAATCCCAAATGAAAACTCAGAACTTCACCAAAATTAATGAGTATATGTGTAATATCATGGTGAAGAAGCATGCCAAGTTTCGTGAATATCGGACTATAGGTGGCGCTATAACTGTTAAACAACTTTAAAACCATGTATTTCCTATGGTACATTGCCTGTATTGGCTGTAAATGGTCTTTTCCATCTATTATGTCAGTGGTTACATGCTTGCTAAATAAAACTTAATAACTTTTGATGCTTTTGTGCTTAAAGGCCTTAAAGGCCTTAACTGCTTGAACCCCGATAAATGCTGCTTGCAGCTTTAATTAGGGGTTCAAGCACGAAGTGCTGAAACCCTATTGTAATTGTACTGATTTTTATTATTAGGGGTTCAAGCACGAAGTGCTGAAACCCTATTGTAATTGTGCTGATTTTTATTAGGGGTTCAAGCACGAAGTGCTGAAACCCTATTGTAATTGTGCTGATTTTTATTATTATTATTATTATTATTCTGCCGTAAAACGCATCGTGCAGCCCAAACTGTAAGAGCTGGAACCTTGAAACTTGGCCAAATGGTAGTCCTCAATTTGGGGAGAACCTATCAAAGTATGACCCAGATTGGCCCATAGGTGGCGCTATAATGACCAAATTTACTAAATTGCTCACAACTCCTAGACAGTTTGTCCTAGATTCTCCATTTTAACATCACTGTGATCCCTGGATCCAGACGGACGAAATGGCTATCTCCAAATTCACCTACAAAAAATTGTTGTTATGGCCAATTTTGTCCAAAACCTACTTTTGCGAACTAGTCCTAGGTTTTTGGCCCAATCGGAACCAGACCAGTCTAGGACAATTCTATGGACTCTCTAGATCAATAATTATCGAAAAAAAGTGGAACTTTTGCATTTGCCTGGCTGTAGCAGGGTAATTTAGGAAAGGGGTGGGACAAAAAAAACACTCAAAAGCCTATACAACCTAAGGGAAAACCCCAAACTTCACAAAAATCGATGAGCAGATGTGTCATAGCATGGTGAAGAAGCATGCCAAGTTTCGTGAAGATCGGACAAGAGGTGGCGCTATAACTGTCCAAAACGTCTCTTCTTATTAGGGGTTCAAGCACGAAGTGCTGAAACCCTATTGTAATTGTGCTGATTTTTAGGGGTTCAAGCACGAAGTGCTGAAACCCTATTGTAATTGCCCTGATTTTTATTAGGGGTTCAAGCACGAAGTGCTGAAACCCTATTGTAATTGCTCTGATTTTTATTATTATTATTTTCCCCTAAAACGCATCGTGCAGCCCAAACCGTAAGTGCTGGAGACTTGAAACTCAGCCAAATGGTAGTCCTCAATTTGGGGAGAACCTATCAAAGTATGACCCCGATTGGTCAATAGGTGGCGCTATAGCAAGCAAAAGTATGAAATCAGCCATAACTCCTAGACGGTATGTCATAGAATCAAGTGTCTTATATCACTGTAATCCTTGGCTCAAGACGGTCAAAACGTATATCTCCGATTTCATTTCCGCCTGGGAAAATTTTCCGCCATTTTGAATTTTCTCAAAAACCTACTTTTGCGAACTAGTCCTAGGTTTTTCGTCCGATTGGAACCAACCCAGTGCAGAAATGTTCTCTGGAGTCTGAATATCAATAATTATCGAAAAAAAGTTGAAATTTCGATTCACGGTCGCTAGGGGGCGCCAAAACGTACGTTGTGGGAGGAGCCTATTTTACTAAAACGGCTATAACTCGAGAAATAAATGAGGTATCTTCACCAAACTCGGTAAACATGTGTAATCGTTCAATTTGAGGTCACAGTAAAAAAATCGCGACGATTGAACAGTAGGTGGCGTTATAACTTGAAAAAAACATGAAAAGGGCTATAACCACCTGACCGTTTGTCCGATTGACTTGAAAATTGGTATGCAGTGTCTTGGTCCAAGGTGCCATGTATGCCTATGAGGACATTGACGTATCTCAAAAAACATGGCCGCCATCGGCCAATGAAGTTTGAGCACCTATTAGACAAGGTTAACGGAGGCTGATCGGAACGAAACTCGATGGGCATGTTCGACTCATGGCCCAAGAGGTCTGTAAGAATTTTGAAAGAAATCGGCCACTAGTTGGCGCTAACGAGATTTTTTGGCTCTGTAATCACGTGGTGTTGCACACATCCACACAATATGCATATCAGTTGATAAATCTCCTCATACTGAACAACTTTGCCTCAAGAACCATTGCTGTCAATCAAACCGTTCATTTAATATTCGCAAATATGTTAAAAACCTACTTTTGCGAACTAGTCCTAGGTTTTTTGCCCAATCGGAACCAAACCAGTCTAGGACAATTCTCTGGACTCTCTAGATCAATAATTATCAAAAAAAAGTTGAACTTTTGCATTTGGATGGCTGTAATAGGGTCATTTATAAAATGGGCGTGGCAAAATACACTAAAAAGCCTATAAATCGTAAATGAAAACTCAAAACTTCACAAAAATTGGTGAGCATATGTCACATAACATCATTAACAAGCATGCCAAATTTTATGGACATCGGACCAAAGGTGGCACTATAACTGTTAAAAGGCTTTAAAACCACATATTTCCTATGGTAAATTGCCTGTATTGGCTGTAAATGGACTTTTCAATCTATTATTTCAGTGGTTAAAAGCTTTCTAAATAAATCTTAATGTCTTAAATGCTTAAATGCCTTAAAGGCCTTAACTGCTTGAACCCCGATAAATGCTGCTTGCAGCTTTAATTATTATTATTTTCCCCTAAAACGCATCGTACAGCCCAAACCGTAAATGCTGGAGACTTGAAACTCAGCCAGATGGTAGTCCTCAATTTGGGGAGAACCTATCAAAGTATGACCCCGATTGGCCAATAGGTGGCGCTATAGCAAGCAAAAGTATGAAATCAGCCATAACTCCTAGACGGTTTGTCATAGAATCAAGTGTCTTATATCACTGTAATCCTTGGCTCAAGACGGTCAAAACGTATATCTCCGATTTCATTTCCGCCTGGGAAAATTTTCCGCCATTTTGAATTTTCTCAAAAACCTACTTTTGCGAACTAGTCCTAGGTTTTTCGTCTGATTGGAACCAAACCAGGGCAGAAATGTTCTCTGGAGTCTGAATATCAATAATTATCGAAAAAACGTTGAAATTTCGATTCACAGACGCTAGGGGGTGCCAAAACGTACGTTGTGGGAGGAGCCTATTTTACTAAAACGGCTATAACTCGAGAAATAAATGAGTTATCTTCACCAAACTCGGTACACATGTGTAATAGTTCAATTTGAGGTCACAGTGAAAAAATCGCGACGATTGAACAGTAGGTGGCGCTATAACTTGAAAAAAACATGAAAAGGGCTATAACCACCTGACCGTTTGTCCGATTGACTTGAAAATTGGTATGCAGTGTCTTGGTCCAAGGTGCCATGTATGCCTATGAGGACATTGACGTATCTCAAAAAACATGGCCGCCATCGGCCAATGAAGTTTGAGCACCTATTAGACAAGGTTAACGGAGGCTGATCGGAACGAAACTCGATGGGCATGTTCGGCTCATGGCCATAGAGGTCTGTAAGAATTTTGAAAGAAATCGGCCACTAGTTGGCGCTAACGAGTTTTATGGCTCTGTAATCACGTGGTGTTACACTTATAGTCACATTATGCATATCATGTGATAGATCTACTCATGCTGAACAACTTTGCCTCAAGAACCATTGCTGTCAATCAA
Source organism: Abramis brama (assembly GCF_963993115.1). Taxonomy (NCBI): domain Eukaryota; kingdom Metazoa; phylum Chordata; class Actinopteri; order Cypriniformes; family Leuciscidae; genus Abramis; species Abramis brama. The sequence goes on from NC_139971.1 coordinate 19,131,107, forward strand.
ACCGTTCATTAAATATTCGTGAACATGTTAAAAACCTACTTTTGCGAACTAGTCCTAGGTTTTTCGCCCGATCGGAACCAGACCAGTCTAGGGCAATTCTCTGGACTCTCTAGATCAATAATTATCGAAAAAAAGTAGAAATTTTGCTTTTGTTTGGCTATAACATGATGATTTAGAAAATGGGCGTGTCAAAATAAACTCAAACATTTATAAATCATAAATAAAAACTCAGAACTTTACAAAAATTGATGAGCACATGTGACATAACATGCTAAAGAAGCATGGGAATTTTTATGGAGATTGGACCATAGGTGGCGCTATAACTGTTAAAAAGCTTTAAAACAATATGTATTCTATGGTAAATTGCCTGTATTGGCTGTAAATGGTGTTTTCCATTTATGATCTTATAATTTTCAAATCATAATCTTCAAATCTAGTGCAGTACAATTCTCTGGACTCCCTAGATCAATAATTATCAGAAAAAGTATAACTTCTTCATTTGGATGGCTATAATAGGGTCACTTCAATACCGGTATGTAGCCTTGACCAAGTGTCCCCAAAAGCCTATATCTTTTAAATATCTTTCAGATCTAGTCAGAACATGTTACTCTTAACAAGCATGAAAAATTTCAGACAGATCGGACAAAATTTGCCTCTATAACAGTTAAAAAGGTAAAAATGATATAACATGGCATATTAAGCCAATAAGTGGTATTGTACTGCCCCCTGCTGTCTTTTCATCATACTACTCTCTAATATTGTTATATAATTTATATTTAGACTTTATAAAATCATTATTTTAACATTTACAATCACATTTTGTCAAAATGCATCTATTGGAGTGTTACTATTGACAATTGTTTTACATTTAGAAAACGAAAGTAAAACCTTGTCCGCCATTTAGGCCACTCAACTAGAGGGAGCAGCAGTCTTTTTATCAGCTTTCAGCTTTGGCCAACAAGCAAATGCTTAAAGCTATTTATTATTATTATTATGGACTGATAATACAGATCACAAAGAAATATGTGAAATGGTTAGACCATTAAAAGATATTTTCACAATAACATCCCAAAAACATTGAAAACATATTTGTCTTTGTGTGTGTGTGTGTGTGTGTGTGTGTCTGTGTGTGTCTGTGTGTGTAAGCATGCTTAATGGAAAGAACATGGAGAAACTGCTTTGTTTTACTGGTGGATAAAGAAGTCTTTCAAATGAAAGTGAGTCAATTAGTGGTCTTCTACTGCCCTCTGCAGGACATTCTACTTATAAAAATATTGTTACCTGTGCTTTTGCATACATTTTTAGACTATATAAAATTGCTTGCATGAAAATCACCTATTATAACACAATCATGTTTTGTCAGTTTATCACTTCATTTGTACTGAGCTCTCAGTTTGAACAATTCTACCTCTCAGTGATTAATTTGAAATCTGAAAATGGTGTTATACAGAGGAGATTTGCAATTATCATTTTGTTACCTATCTTTTATTTAAAATATCTACATCTACAACCAAATGTGTGTGCATGTGTGTGTTGAAGCATGGTTAGTGTATTAAGTATTATTGTTTAAGTATTATTGTTTTCATTTACATTTTAACCACCAGAAGACCACTCATTGCTTCATTCTGCTTACTAAAATATTATTTCCCAGTTAGTTTCCATTTGAAATATTGTTTAAACTTTATAAAATCATTAAAATAACATTTCAAATCATATTTTGTCTGTTTATAAATCCCACAGACTCACATTGGCTGCAATACTAATGTTTTTGAAAGACACAGACCTGATAGTCTAATCTTTGTGTATTGTGCATATAGTATTGATATTATTACTATTGCAAATCATGTTATTGTAACTCATATCTTAACAGAATATTATTTGTAATTTTAATTCTTTATTTCTTAATTGTTTTTTTCTGATTACTACAGATATTATCAACAAAGATATCAACTACACCTTCACTTTTAATATTGATAAGCTGCACACACAGCGCAATCACACACCCACTAATGCATTCAAATAAATGTAATCTTACTGTGCTACTTTATTTGTACATGATTAGAATGAACAGACATCTAAGAATATTTTTCTTCTTTTGTTAAAGCCATTTCAGACTACAAGTAAGCATTATATTACTAATCAACTATTTTAAAGGTGCCATACAATTGAAAACTGTATTTATCTTGGCATAGTTGAATGGTAAGAGTTCTGGACATGGAACTGACATACCGTGAGCCTCAAACACCATTGTTTCCTCCTTCATGTGTAAATCTCCTGTTTGCAAAAGACCGCTGAAAAATGAGTGAATTACAGCATAACACCGACTGTGACGTTGGAGTCGGGATCATTCATATTTATACCCCCCCAATTTGCATATACCAGCCCATGTTCTAGGCCAGGCAGTGTTAACGTGGACCTGCACAGCCGAATCATCAGAAGTTCTGCAGGTATTGTGAAAGAGCAAGCAAGGACAATAGTGAAAATGTCAGATCATGGATATAAATGTTATGTTCGAGGCTGTGCTGCGGATTTCAGAACTTTTCATTCCCTTCCCACAAAAGAGAACTGCCAACAGGCATGGTTGATTTTTACAACAGGATACCTTACCATTTTAATTCAAAGCTCTGCCCATTTCACCACTGACAGTTTTTCTAACCTGGGACAATATCAAGCAGGTTTCGCCCATTTCACCACTGACAGTTTTTCTAACCTGGGACAATATCAAGCAGGTTTCGCTCATCGTTTGATACTGAAGAAGGGGGCAGTTCCAACTAATGTTATATTTCCATTACAACCCCTACCGCAAGCAGAAAGTAACATTAGTGATTTTATCCACTACTTGACTGTTGAAGACATTTCTGTTTCAGAGATATCAGAGAACAATTTAAAAAATATCAATGCATTCTGCGGCACCTTTAAAATAATTATTTAAAATGGAGATCAGGCCATAACATCACAAAAACATGAAAAGGGCTATAACCACCTGACCATTAGTTCGATTGACTTTAAAATTGGCATGCAGTGTCTTGGTCCAAGGTGCCATGTATGTCTATGCCGCTCTAGGCCAATAAAGTTTGTGCACCTCTTAGACAAGGTTAACGAAGGCCGATCGGAACGAAACTCGGTGGGCATGTTTCGACTCGTGGCCCTAGAGGTCTGTAAGAATTTTGAAAGAAATCAGCCACTAGTTGACGCTAACAGGTTTTACGGCTTTGTAATAGATCTCCTCATACTGAACAACTTTGCCTCAAAAACTACTGCTGTCAATTAATTTGTTCATTAAATACTTGCGATTATGTTAAAAACCTACTTTTGCGAACTAGTCCTATGTTTTTCACCCGATCGGAAATATACCAGTGCAGTACAATTCTCTGGACTCTCTAGAACAATAATTATATAAAAAACTTAAACTTTACCCATTGGGTAGCCATAATAGGATCATTTAGAAAATGGGTATGGCAAAAAACACTCAAAAGCCTGTAAATCCTAAACGAAAACTCAGACAACTCACTAAACTGCCTTATGTGCTTAAAGACCCTAAAAGCTTGAACCCCGATAAATGCTGCTTGCAGCTTTAATTATTATTATTATTTTCCCCTAAAACGCATCGTGCAGCCCAAACCGTAAATGCTGGAGACTTGAAACTCAGCCAAATGGTAGTCCTCAATTTGGGGAGAACCTATCAAAGTATGACCCCGATTGGTCAATAGGTGGCGCTATAGCAAGCAAAAGTATGAAATCAGCCATAACTCCTAGACGGTTTGTCATAGAATCAAGTGTCTTATATCACTGTAATCCTTGGCTCAAGACGGTCAAAACGTATATCTCCGATTTCATTTCCGCCTGGGAAAATTTTCCGCCATTTTGAATTTTCTCAAAAACCTACTTTTGCGAACTAGTCCTAGGTTTTTCGTCCGATTGGAACCAAACCAGTGCAGAAATGTTCTCTGGAGTCTGAATATCAATAATTATCGAAAAAAAGTTGAAATTTCGATTCACGGTCGCTAGGGGGCGCCAAAACGTACGTTGTGGGAGGAGCCTATTTTACTAAAACGGCTATAACTCGAGAAATAAATGAGGTATCTTCACCAAACTCGGTACACATGTGTAATAGTTCAATTTGAGGTCACAGTAAAAAAATCGCGACGATTGAACAGTAGGTGGCGCTATAACTTGAAAAAAACATGAAAAGGGCTATAACCACCTGACCGTTTGTCCGATTGACTTGAAAATTGGTATGCAGTGTCTTGGTCCAAGGTGCCATGTATGCCTATGAGGACATTGACGTATCTCAAAAAACATGGCCGCCATCGGCCAATGAAGTTTGAGCACCTATTAGATAAGGTTAACGGAGGCTGATCGGAACAAAACTCGATGGGCATGTTCGACTCATGGCCCAAGAGGTCTGTAAGAATTTTGAAAGAAATCGGCCACTAGTTGGCGCTAACGAGTTTTTTCGGCTCTGTAATCACGTGGTGTTGCATACATCCACACAAAATGCATATCAGTTGATAGATCTCCTCATACTGAACAACTTTGCCTCAAGAACCATTGCTGTCAATCAAACCGTTCATTTAATATTCGCAAACATGTTAAAAACTTACTTTTGCGAACTAGTCCTAGGTTTTTTGCCCAATCGGAACCAAACCAGTCTAGGACAATTCTCTGGACTCTCTAGATCAATAATTATCAAAAAAAAGTTGAACTTTTGCATTTGGATGGCTGTAATAGGGTCATTTATAAAATGGGCGTGGCAAAATACACTAAAAAGCCTATAAATCCTAAATGAAAACTCAAAACTTCACAAAAATTGGTGAGCATATGTCACATAACATCATTAACAAGCATGCCAAATTTTATGGACATCGGACCAAAGGTGGCACTATAACTGTTAAAAAGCTTTAAAACCACATATTTCCTATGGTAAATTGCCTGTATTGGCTGTAAATGGACTTTTCAATCTATTATTTCAGTGGTTAAAAGCTTTCTAAATAAACCTTAATGTCTTAAATGCTTATGTGCTTAAAGGCCTTAAATGCTTGAACCCCGATAAATGCTGCTTGCAGCTTTAATTATTATTATTATTCTTCCCTAAAACGCATCGTGCAGCCAAAACCGTAAGGCCTAGAGACGTGATACTTGGTCAAATGGTAGTAGTATTGCTCGCTACTCAGATACACGGACTTAGCCAAATCGGCCCATAGGTGGCGCTACAGCGACCAAAAGCGCGAAACTGCTCATAACTCCTAGACTGTATGTCGTAGACTCAAGTGTCTTATATCAATGTAATCAAGACCTCATGGCAAACAAAACGTATATCTCCGATTTCATTTCCGGTATGCAAATTTTTCCGCCATTTTGAATTTTGTCAAAAGCCTACTTTTGCGAACTAGTCCTAGGTTTTTTGCCCGATCGGAACCAAACCAGTGCAGAAATGTTCTCTGGAGTTTGAATATCAATAATTATCGAAAAAAAGTTGAAATTTCGATTCACGGTCGCTAAGGGGCGCCAAATTGTATGTTGTGGGAGGAGCCTATTTTACTAAAACGGCCATAACTCCAGAAGTAAATGAGGTATCTTCACCAAACTCGGTACAATTATTTAAGAGGTCAATCTGAGGTCACAGTAAAAAAATCGTGGCGATTGGCCACATGGTGGCGCTATAACATGAAAAAAACATAAAACTGGCTATAACCACCTGACCATTAGTCCGATTGACTTGAAAATTGGTATGCAGTGTCTTGGTCCAAGGTGTCATGTATGTCTATGAGGACATTGGTGTATCTCAAAAAACATGGCCGCCATCGGCCAATGAAGTTTGAGCACCTATTAGACAAGGTTAACGGAGGCCGATCGGAACAAAACTCGGTGGGCATGTTCGACTCATGGCCCTAGAGGTCTGTAAGAATTTTGAAAGAAATCGGCCACTAGTTGGCGCTAACGAGTTTTATGGCTCTGTAATCACGTGGTGTTACACTTATCATCACAAAATGCATATCATTTGATAGATCTGCTCATGCTGAACAACTTTTCCTCTAGAACCATTGCTGTCAATCAAACAGTTTATTAATTATTCACGAATATGTTAAAAACCTACTTTTGCGAACTAGTCCTAGGTTTTTGGCCCAATCGGAACCAGACCAGTCTAGGACAATTCTATGGACTCTCTAGATCAATAATTATCGAAAAAAAGTGGAACTTTTGCATTTGCCTGGCTGTAGCAGGGTAATTTAGGAAAGGGGTGGGACAAAAAAAACACTCAAAAGCCTATACAACCTAAGGGAAAACCCCAAACTTCACAAAAATCGATGAGCAGATGTGTCATAGCATGGTGAAGAAGCATGCCAAGTTTCGTGAAGATCGGACAAGAGGTGGCGCTATAACTGTCCAAAACGTCTCTTCTTATTAGGGGTTCAAGCACGAAGTGCTGAAACCCTATTGTAATTGTGCTGATTTTTATTATTATTAGGGGTTCAAGCACGAAGTGCTGAAACCCTATTGTAATTGTGCTGATTTTTATTATTATTAGGGGTTCAAGCACGAAGTGCTGAAACCCTATTGTAATTGTACTGATTTTTATTATTATTATTATTATTATTAGGGGTTCAAGCATGAAATGCTGAAACCCTATTGTAATTGTGCTGATTTTTAGGGGTTCAAGCATGAAATGCTGAAACCCTATTGTAATTGTAAGGATTCGTAAAACGCATCGTGCAGGACAAACCGTAAGGCCTAGAGACTTGAAACCTGGCCAGATGGTAGGCCTCAATGTGGGGACAACCTATCAGAGTATGACCCCGATTGGCCCATAGGTGGCGCTACAGCAACCAAAAGTTCAAAATCGCGCATAACTCTTAGACCGTTTGTCCCAGGATCAAGTGTCTTATATCGTTGGAATCCTTGGCTCGAGGCGGACAAAATGGCTATCTGCGATTTGGATGTAGGCAGGGAAACATTTCTGCTATGTCGAATTTTGTCCAAAACCTACTTTTGCGAACTAGTCCCTGGTTTTTCGCCCGATCGGAACCAAACCAGTCTAGGACAATTCTCTGGACTCTCTAGATCAATAATTATCCAAAAAAAGTTGAACTTTGGCATTTGGGTGGCTGTAACAGGGTCATTTAGAAAAGGGGCGTGGCAAAATACACTCAAAAGCCTATAAATCCCAAAGGAAAACTCAGAACTTCACCAAAGTTGATGAGCATATGTGTCAGAACACGGTGAGGAAGCATGCAGAGTTTCATGGAGATCGGACCATAGGTGGCGCTATAACTGGCAAAAAGCCTTCATTCTTATTAGGGGTTCAAGCATGAAATGCTGAAACCCTATTGTAATTGTAAGGATTCGTAAAACGCATCGTGCAGGACAAACCGTAAGGCCTAGAGACTTGAAACCTGGCCAGATGGTAGGCCTCAATGTGGGGACAACCTATCAGAGTATGACCCCGATTGGCCCATAGGTGGCGCTACAGCAACCAAAAGTTCAAAATCGCTCATAACTCTTAGACCGTTTGTCCCAGGATCAAGTGTCTTATATCGTTGGAATCCTTGGCTCGAGGCGGACAAAATGGCTATCTCCGATTTGGATGTAGGTAGGGAAACATTTCTGCTATGTCGAATTTTGTCCAAAACCTACTTTTGCGAACTAGTCCCTGGTTTTTCGCCCGATCGGAACCAGACCAGTCTAGGACAATTCTCTGGACTCTCTAGATCAATAATTATCAAAAAAAAGTTGAACTTTTGCATTTGGATGGCTGTAATAGGGTAATTTATAAAATGGGCGTGTCAAAATACATTAAAAAGCCTATAAATCCTAAATAAAAACTCAGAACTTCACAAAAATTGGTCAGCATATGTGACATAACATCATTAACAAGCATGAAAAATTCTATGGAGATCGGACGATAGGTGGCGCTATAACTGTTAAAAAGCTTTAAAATCATATATTTCCTATGGTAAACTGCCTGTATTGGCTGTAAATGGTCTTTTCCATCTCTGATCATATAATTTTCATATCATAATGTTAAAAAACTAGTGCAATACAATTCTCTGGACTCACTAGATCAATAATTGTCAGAAAGTTGAACTACTTCATTTGGATAGCTATAATAGGTTCACTTCAAAATCTGGCCTTTACCAAGTGTCCCCGAAAGCCTATATCTCTTTAATCAATGCTCAGACCTTCTTAAAAACAAGTCAGAACGTGTGAAATATCACCCTGAACAAGCATGAAAATTTTCAGACAGATCGGACAAAATTTGCCTCTATAACAGTTAAAAAGGTGAAAATGATATGAATTAATGGCATGTTAAGCCAATAAGTGGTATTTTACTGCCCCCTGCTGTTTAAAATAGTCATTTTCTCATATTGGTATTGGTATCAGCCATGGTAAATCATGATAAATGATGTGTGTGTGTGTGTGTGTGTGTGTGTGTGTGTGTGTGTGTGTGTGTGTGTGTGTGTGTGTGTGTGTGTGTGTGTGTGTGTATGTGTGTGGTACAAATATAACAAAGGTTTTATTTTCCAACATGAAAACAAACATAACAGAGTGCTAGTGCACAAACAATAACCGACAATGATAATGGATGAGAGGGGAACTTAAATACACAGATCAAGACAAGGACAACAGGTGACGGTTATGATGATGAGGAGCAGGTGATGATGAGGAGGGTGATGAGGAGCAGGTGCAGGTGATGACGACAGATGGTGAATGTGATGAAGACAGAAGGTGAATGTGATGAAGGTGAATGTGACACCAATATCACTGAAACATTTGTGTGTGTGTGTGTGTGTGTGTGTGTGTGTGTGTGTGTGTGTGTGTGTGTGTAGCATTATTGTGTGTAGCATATGTAGCAAGTATGCATTATTGAGTTAACATGGAAACACTGGTTTGCTTTAGTGCAGAAAACTGGTCAAAATCATGAGGTTTAAAGTGAAAGTGAGCCAATAAGTGGTCTTCTACTGCCCTCTGCTGGCCATTCTACTTATTAATTAAATTTTTCCACATGTGCTTGCATTTATACTTGAATACACACTAAAAATCACTTATATAGCAATAACTATTATAACACAATCATATTTTGTCAGTGTTAATCACTTTATTTGCACTGACACTTCAAATAATTGCTAGTAATGTGGTAAATCATGGTAAATCATGGTTAACTATGCTGTGTGTGTGTGTGTGTGTGTGTGTGTGTGTGTGTGTGTGTGTGTGTGTGTGTGTGTGTGTGTGTGTAAGCATGCATTGAGTTAACATGGATAAACTGGTTTGCTTTAGTGCAGAAAACTGGTTTAAAGTGAAAGTGAGCCAATAAGTGGTCTTCTACTGCCCTCTGCTGGCCATTCTACTTATTAATGAAATATTTCAACATGTGCTTGCATTCATACTTGAATACACACTAAAAAAATCACTTATATAGCAATAACTATTATAACACAATCATATTTTGTCAGTGTTAATCACTTTATTTGCACTGACACTTCAAATAATTGCTAGTAATGTGATAAATCAGGCTAGAAACATGGTAAATCAAAGTAAATAATACTAGATTGTCGTTTATCTCCTGGTAAATAATACTAGAACGTGGTATATCATGGTAAATCATGGTTAACTATGCTGTGTGTGTGTGTGTGTGTGTGTGTGTGTGTGTGTGTGTGTGTGTGTGTGTGTGTGTGTGTGTGTGTGTGTGTGTAAGCATGCATTGAGTTAACATGGAAAAACTGGTTTGCTTTAGTGCAGAAAACTGGTTTAAAGTGAAAGTGAGCCAATAAGTGGTCTTCTAGTGCCCTCTGCTGGCCATTCTACTTAATAATGAAATATTTTACATGTGCTTTTGCATTCATACTTGGACACACACTAAAAATCACGTATATAACTAACTATTATAACACAATAATATTTTGTCAGTGTTCATCACCTCATTTGCACTGACACTTCACATAATTGCTAGTAATGTGGTTAATCATGCTAGAAACATTGTAAATCATAGTAAATAATACTGAAATGAGGTGTATCAAGGTAAATCATGCTAGAATCCTAATAAATCATTCTGGAACATGGTATATGATAGTAAATCATGCTAGAATCATATTAAATAATTCTAGAATGTGGCAAATCGTTGTGGGAGGAGCCTATTTTACTCAAATGGCTATAACTCAAGAAGTAAATGAGATATCTTCACCAAACTCAGTACACATGTGTATGGGTTCAATTTGAGGTCACAGTAAACAATTTTATGGAGATCGGACCATAGGTGGCGCTATAACTGTTAAAAAGCTTTAAAACCATATATATCCCATGGCAAATTGCCTGTATTGGCTGTAAATGGTCTTTTCCATCTATTATGTCAGTGGTTACATGCTTCCTAAATAAATCTTAATAACTTTTGATGCTTTTGTGCTTAAATGCCTTAAAGGCCTTAACTGCTTGAACCCCGATAAATGCTGCTTGCAGCTTTAATTAGGGGTTCAAGCACGAAGTGCTGAAACCCTATTGTAATTGCCCTGATTTTTATTATTATTATTATTCTTCCCTAAAACGCATCGTGCAGCCAAAACCGTAAGGCCTAGAGACGTGATACTTGGTCAAATGGTAGTAGTATTGCTCGCTACTCAGATACACGGACTTAGCCAAATCGGCCCATAGGTGGCGCTACAGCGACCAAAAGCGCGAAACTGCTCATAACTCCTAGACTGTATGTCGTAGACTCAAGTGTCTTATATCAATGTAATCAAGACCTCATGGCAAACAAAACGTATATCTCCGATTTCATTTCCGGTATGCAAATTTTTCCGCCATTTTGAATTTTGTCAAAAACCTACTTTTGCGAACTAGTCCTAGGTTTTTTGCCCGATCGGAACCAAACCAGTGCAGAAATGTTCTCTGGAGTTTGAATATCAATAATTATCGAAAAAAAGTTGAAATTTCGATTCACGGTCGCTAAGGGGCGCCAAATTGTATGTTGTGGGAGGAGCCTATTTTACTAAAACGGCCATAACTCCAGAAGTAAATGAGGTATCTTCACCAAACTCGGTACAATTATTTAAGAGGTCAATCTGAGGTCACAGTAAAAAAATCGTGGCGATTGGCCACATGGTGGCGCTATAACATGAAAAAAACATAAAACAGACTATAACCACCTGACCATTAGTCCGATTGACTTGAAAATTGGTATGCAGTGTCTTGGTCCAAGGCCCCATGTATGTCTATGAGGACATTGGCGTATCTCAAAAAACATGGCCGCTGTCGGCCAATGAATTTTGAGCACCTATTAGACAAGGTTAACGGAGGCCGATCGGAACGAAACTCGATGGGCATGTTCGACTCATGGTCCTAGAGGTCTGTAAGAATTTTGAAAGAAATCGGCCACTAGTTGGCGCTAACGAGTTTTATGGCTCTGTAATCACGTGGTGTTACACTTATCGTAACAAAATGCATATCATTTGATAGATCTGCTCATGCTGAAAAACTTTGCCTCAAGAACCATTGCTGTCAATCAAACCGTTCATTAAATATTCGCGAACATGTTAAAAACCTACTTTTGCGAACTAGTCCTAGGTTTTTCGCCCGATCGGAACCAGACCAGTCTAGGACAATTCTCTGGACTCTCTAGATCAATAATTATCAAAAAAAAGTTTAACTTTTGAATTTTTCGTATGGCTATAATTGGGTCATAAAGAAAAGGGGCGTGGCAAAATACACTAAAAAGCCTATAAATCCTAAATGAAAAAACACAACATCACAAAAATTGGTGAGCATATGTGACATAACATCATTAAGAAGCATGCCAAATTTTATGGAGATCGGACAATAGTTGGCGCTATAACTGTTAAAAGGCTTTAAAACCATATATTTCCTATGGTAAAGTGCCTGTATTGGCTGTAAATGGACTTTTCCATCTCTGATCATATAATTTTTTTTTATATCATAATGTTAAAAACTAGTGCAATACAATTCTCTGGACTCACTAGAACAATAATTGTCAGAAAAAGTTGAACTACTTCATTTGGATAGCTATAATAGGTTCACTTCAAAATGTGGCCTTTACCAAGTGTCCCCGAAAGCCTATATCTCTTTAATGAATGTTCAAACCTTCTTGAAAACAAGTCAGAACATGTGAAATATCACTCTGAACATGCATGAAAATTTTCAGACAGATCGGACAAAATTTGCCTCTATAACAGTTAAAAAGGTGAAAATGATATGAATATAATGGCATATTAAGCCAATAAGTGGTATTTTACTGCCCCCTGCTGTTTAAAATAGTCATTTTGTCATATTGTTCTATAATTTATATTGAGACTTTATAAAATCCCTATTTGAACATTTACAATTACATTTAGTCAAAATCCATCTGTTAAAGTATTAGTATTGACAGTTTGATCACATCATCTATATCAAATATCTGTATCTACAACATAATGTGTGTGTGTAGTCTTAGGTTTCTGAATAAATTCTGAATAATCTGATTAATAGCTTACAAAGACTTTGTGAAATGTTTATAGACCATTCAAATATATTTTCATAATGACACATTCCAATAGCATTGAAAAAACAACAACATTTGTCTTTGTGTGTGTGTGTGTGTGTGTGTGTGTAAACATGCATTATGGAGTTAAAATGGAAAAACTGGTTTGCTTTAGTGCAGACAAATGGTGAAAATCATGAAGTTTAAAGTGAAAGTGAGCCAATAAGTGGTCTTCTACTGCCCTCTGCTGGTCATTCTACTTATTAATGAAGTCTACTCACATATGCTTTTGCATTCATTAGACACTAAAAATCACTTATATAACAATAAGACACTAAAAAATAACTTATATAACAATTACTATTGTAGCACAATCATATTTTGTCAGAGTTTATCACTTAATTTGTACTGATACTTCACATAATTGCTAGCAATGTGGTAAATCATGGTAAATCACGCTAAAAACATGGTAAATCATAATAAATAATACTAGAATGTGGTATATCATGGTAAATCATGCTAGAACATGGTAAATCATGGTAAACTATGCTAGAACAGGGTAAATCATGGTAAACTATGATAAATCATGGTAAACTATGATAAATCATGATAAACTATGGTAAACCATGCTAGAATCACAGTAAACAATGGTAAATCATACTAGAATGTAGTATATCATGGTAAATCATGCTAGAATATGGCAAATCATGCTAGAATCATAGTAAATAATACTAGAATGTGGTAAATTGTTGTGGGAGGAGCCTATTTTACTAAAATGGCTATAACTCAAGAAGTAAATGAGATATCTTCACCAAACTCAGTACACATGTGTATGGGTTCAATTTGAGGTCACAGTAAACATTTTTATGGAGATCGGACCATAGGTGGCGCTATAACTGTTAAAAAGCTTTAAAACCATATATATCCCATGGTAAACTGCCTGTATTGGCTGTAAATGGTCTTTTCCATCTATTATGTCCGTGGTTACATGCTTGCTAAATAAATCTTAATAACTTTTGATGCTTTTGTGCTTAAATGCCTTAAAGGCCTTAACTGCTTGAACCCCGATAAATGCTGCTTGCAGCTTTAATTATTATTATTATTCCGCCGTAAAACGCATCGTGCAGCCCAAACCGTAAGAGCTGGAACTTTGAAACTTTGACAGATGGTAGTACAAAAATCGAGGAAAGGTTCAGAGATTATGACCCCGATTGGCCCATAGGTGGCGCTATAACAACCAAAAGCGCGAAACTGCTCATAACTCCTAGACCGTATGTCGTAGACTCAAGTGTCTTATATCATTGGAAAGCTGGACGCCTGACGAACAAAACGTATATCTCCGATTTCATTTCCGCCATGATAGATTTTCCGCCATTTTGAATTTTGTCAAAAATCTACTTTTGCGAACTAGTCCCTGGTTTTTTGCCCGATTGGAACCAAACTAGTGCAGAAATGTTCTCTGGAGACTGAATATCAATAATTATCGAAAAAAAGTGGAAATTTCGATTCACGGTCGCTAAGGGGCGCCAAAACGTACGTTGTGGGAGGGGCCTATTTTACTAAAATGGCTATAACTCCCGATGTAAATGAGGTATCTTCACCAAACTTGGTACACATGTGTATGAGCTTACTCTGGGGTCACAGTAAAAAAATCGCGACGATTGGCCTCATGGTGGCGCTATAAAATGAAAAAAACATAAAACAGGCTATAACCACCTGACCGTTAGTCCGATTGACTTGAAAATTGGTATGCAGTGTCTTGGTCCAAGGTGCCATGTATGTGTATGAGGACATTGGCGTATCTCAAAAAACATGGCCGCCATCGGCCAACGAAGTTTGAGCACCTATTAGACAAGGTTAACGGAGACCGATCGGAACGAAACTCAATGGGCATGTTCGGCTCATGGCCCTAAAGGTCTGTAAGAATTTTGAAAGAAATCGGCCACTAGTTGGCGCTAACGAGTTTTACGGCTCTGTAATCACGTGGTGTTACAAATATCCACACAATATGCATATCATTTGATAGATCTCCTCATCCTGAACAACTTTGCCTCAAGAACCATTGCTGTCAATCAAACTGTTCATTAATTATTCATTAATATGTTAAAAACCTACTTTTGCGAACTAGTCCTAGGTTTTTTGCCCGATCGGAACCAGACCAGTCTAGGACAATTCTCTGGACTCTCTAGATCAATAATTATCAAAAAAAAGTTGAACTTTTGCATTTGGATGGCTGTAATAGGGTAATTTATAAAATGGGCGTGTCAAAATACATTAAAAAGCCTATAAATCCTAAATAAAAACTCAGAACTTCACAAAAATTGGTCAGCATATGTGACATAACATCATTAACAAGCATGAAAAATTCTATGGAGATCGGACGATAGGTGGCGCTATAACTGTTAAAAAGCTTTAAAATCATATATTTCCTATGGTAAACTGCCTGTATTGGCTGTAAATGGTCTTTTCCATCTCTGATCATATAATTTTCATATCATAATGTTCAAAACTAGTGCAATACAATTCTCTGGACTCACTAGATCAATAATTGTCAGAAAAAGTTGAACTACTTCATTTGGATAGCTATAATAGGTTCACTTCAAAATCTGGCCTTTACCAAGTGTCCCCGAAAGCCTATATCTCTTTAATCAATGCTCAGACCTTCTTAAAAACAAGTCAGAACGTGTGAAATATCACCCTGAACAAGCATGAAAATTTTCAGACAGATCGGACAAAATTTGCCTCTATAACAGTTAAAAAGGTGAAAATGATATGAATTAATGGCATGTTAAGCCAATAAGTGGTATTTTACTGCCCCCTGCTGTTTAAAATAGTCATTTTCTCATATTGGTATTGGTATCAGCCATGGTAAATCATGATAAATGATGGTGATGTGTGTGTGTGTGTGTGTGTGTGTGTGTGTGTGTGTGTGTGTGTGTGTGTGGTACAAATATAACAAAGGTTTTATTTTCCAACATGAAAACAAACATAACAGAGTGCTAGTGCACAAACAATAACCGACAATGATAATGGATGAGAGGGGAACTTAAATACACAGATCAAGACAAGGACAACAGGTGACGGTTATGATGATGAGGAGCAGGTGATGATGAGGAGGGTGATGAGGAGCAGGTGCAGGTGATGACGACAGATGGTGAATGTGATGAAGACAGAAGGTGAATGTGATGAAGGTGAATGTGACACCAATTTCACTGAAACATTTGTGTGTGTGTGTGTGTGTGTGTGTGTGTGTGTGTGTGTGTGTGTGTGTGTGTGTGTGTGTGTGTGTGTGTGTAGCATTATTGTGTGTAGCATATGTAGCAAGTATGCATTATTGAGTTAACATGGAAACACTGGTTTGCTTTAGTGCAGAAAACTGGTCAAAATCATGAGGTTTAAAGTGAAAGTGAGCCAATAAGTGGTCTTCTAGTGCCCTCTGCTGGCCATTCTACTTAATAATGAAATATTTTACATGTGCTTTTGCATTCATACTTGGACACACACTAAAAATCACGTATATAACTAACTATTATAACACAATAATATTTTGTCAGTGTTCATCACCTCATTTGCACTGACACTTCACATAATTGCTAGTAATGTGGTTAATCATGCTAGAAACATTGTAAATCATAGTAAATAATACTGAAATGAGGTGTATCAAGGTAAATCATGCTAGAATCCTAATAAATCATTCTGGAACATGGTATATGATAGTAAATCATGCTAGAATCATATTAAATAATTCTAGAATGTGGCAAATCGTTGTGGGAGGAGCCTATTTTACTCAAATGGCTATAACTCAAGAAGTAAATGAGATATCTTCACCAAACTCAGTACACATGTGTATGGGTTCAATTTGAGGTCACAGTAAACAATTTTATGGAGATCGGACCATAGGTGGCGCTATAACTGTTAAAAAGCTTTAAAACCATATATATCCCATGGCAAATTGCCTGTATTGGCTGTAAATGGTCTTTTCCATCTATTATGTCAGTGGTTACATGCTTGCTAAATAAATCTTAATAACTTTTGATGCTTTTGTGCTTAAATGCCTTAAAGGCCTTAACTGCTTGAACCCCGATAAATGCTGCTTGCAGCTTTAATTATTAG
Organism: Abramis brama; assembly: GCF_963993115.1. Lineage (NCBI taxonomy): Eukaryota > Metazoa > Chordata > Actinopteri > Cypriniformes > Leuciscidae > Abramis > Abramis brama. The sequence continues at coordinate 19,147,686 of NC_139971.1, forward strand.
GGGTTCAAGCACGAAGTGCTGAAACCCTATTGTATTTGTAAGGATTTTTATTATTATTATTATTATTCTTCTCCGCTAAAACGCATCGTACAGCCCAAACCGTAAGTGCTAGAGACTTGAAACTTGGCCACAAGGTAGTACAAAAATCGAGGAGAGGTTATCAAAGTATGAGCCCGATTGGCCTATAGGTGGCGCTATAGCGCAAAAAACAAAAAAAATCCACTATTTTGCTCATATCTCAATAACCATTTGTCCCAGCTTCAAGTGTCATACATCATTGGAATCCTTGGGTCACGCCGAACAAAAAATATAGGAGGTATTTCATTTCCGGTATGCAAATTTTTCCGCCATATTGGATTTTGTTCAAAACCTACTTTTGCAAACTAGTCCCTGGTTTTTCGCCCGATCGGAACCAAACCAGTGCAGAAATGTTCTCTGGAGTCTGAATATCAATAATTATCGAAAAAAAGTTGAAATTTCGATACATGGTTGCTATGAGGTGTCAAAACGTTCGCAGGAGGCGGAGCTAATTTTACTAAAATGGCTATAACTCGGGAACGCAATGAGATATTTTCACCAAACTCGGTACACATATGTATGAGCTCAATCTGGGGTCACAGTAAAAAAATCGCGACGATTGAACACTAGATGGCGCTATAACATGAAAAAAACATGAAAAGGGCTATAACCACCTGACCGTTAGTCCGATTGACTTGAAAATTGGTATGCAGTCTCTTGGTCCAAGGTGCCATGTAAATCTATGAGGACATTGGCGTATCTTGAAAAACATGGCCGCCATTGGCCAATGAAGTTGAGCACCTATTAGACAAGGTTAATGGAGACCGATCGAAACGAAACTCGATGGGCATGTTCAACTCATGGTTCTAGAGGTCTGTAAGAATTTTGAAAGAAATCGGCCACTAGTTGGCGCTAACGAGTTTTATGACTCTGTAATCACGTGGTGTTACACTCATCCACACAATATGCATATCATTTGATAGATCTCCTCATGGAGAACAACTTTGCCTCAAGAACCATTGCTGTCAATCAAACCATTCATTAAATATTCGGAATTATGTTAAAAACCTACTTTTGCGAACTAGTCCCTGGTTTTTCGCCCGATCAGAACCAGACCATTCTAGGACAATTCTCTGGACTTTCTAGATAAATAATTATCAAAAAGAAGTTGAAATTTTGCTTTTGGTTGGCTATAAGAGGGTCATTTAGAAAATAGGCATGTCCTAATACACTCAAACGTCTATAAATCCTAAATAAAAAGTCAGAATTTCACAAAAATTGATGAGCATATGTGACATAACATGCTAAAGAAGCATGGACATTTTTATGGAGATTGGACCATAGGTGGCGCTATAACTGTTAAAATGCTTTAAAACCATATATTTCCTATGGTAAATTGCCTGTATTGGCTGTAAATGGTGTTTTCCATCTGTGCTCATATAATGTTCATATAATAATGTTCAAAACCAGTGCAGTGCAATTATCTGTACTCAATAATTATCAGAAAAATTATAACTTCTTCATTTGGATGGCTATAATAGGGTCACTTCAATATGTAGCCTTGACCAAGTGTCCACAAAAGCCTATATCTCTAATATGAATGATCAGACCTTAAAAACAAGTCAGAACAAGCATGAAAAAGACAGATCGGACAAAATTTGCCTCTATAACAGTTAATAAAAAAGGTGAATATGAATAACATAGCATATTAAGCCAATAAGTGGTATTTTACTGCCCCCTGCTGTCATTTCATCATACTACTCCCTAATATTGTTCTATAATTCATATTTAGACTTTATAAAATCATTATTTTAACATTTACAATCACATTTTGTCAAAATTAATCTATTGTTGTATTACTATTGACAACTGAGTCACAAGTGAATACTGAAACCGAAAGTAAAACGGCATTTACGCCACGTCCCCGAATACAAATTAACTCATAACTCGAAAACGGAAAGTCGTTGCGCGCTCAAATTTTGATGGTAAGGTCCTCTCCAGGCTCTTGATCGAAACGTGTTGTCGCGGGCCTGAATGATAGTCTCATTCAATAGGGCTCCTCGAGCACTATCTATGCTCTGAGTTTCAGAATTTTTTGCGTTCTGGTTACCGAGATATAAGTGAAAAACCAAATTCCCATTCATTCACTCATTCATTTAAACACTTCAATTGTAAAATGTAAGCTATAATACCACTTTTGTCCACTTGAGGGAGCAGCAAGATTACATATGATCTTTTCATTAGCTTTCAGTATTGGGAAACAAAAATAAATTGCTTTAAAAAGCAATCTTTTTTATTATGATAGGGCTGTAGCTATCGATTATTTTAGTAATCGAGTATTCTATTCAAGTAATCGGATAAAAAAATGTGGTAAAAAATAGATTCAAGTTAACAACAGCCTTTAAAATGACTTAAAATACAAATATATAATAACAAGCAATAATGATTGGTTCAAGTAAAGTATCAAAGTAAGTAATTATATGGGTTTTATTGAACAACACTGTTAAAATATACCCATGTAAAATAAATGATATAAACTAATATAGAGATAACTTATGTACATGAATAACAAATGCCTGCAGAGGGCACCAGCGGCCTGGTTGTTGTTACACTACTAAGGCATTATCAAATCCTTGTTTATTGGCCAAACAACATTAAATTCAAATGTCAACTTAACCTTTAATATTTGGCCACTTCTGTACGATAGAAATGCTACAGCCACTGTAATTTCTTGAACAAGAACATGTGCACATCAAAACATGCAAACTCAGAGCGAGAGTTTAAACTTTTATTTTGAAATAGCGATGTTTAAAGTTTTATTTTGAAATCGCGATGTTTAAACTTTTATTTTGAAATCGCGATGAACAGCAGTTTGAGAAACCCAGATGTGCTCCACAAATGATAACAGTGCAACTATGAAACACAAACTGCGTCCGACTTGCGTTCCCATATTTGCACGTTATTGGAAACGTAAACAAACAGCACTGCAGAGACTGAGTTTGCTTGGAGCAGCGTTTACTTTGGACGGAGCTGAGGTAATTTTAACATGTAGGCTAATCTGCACTCATGTAATTGAAGTGTCTTCTCTGTGAAAAAAACAAACAAACAAAAAACAGAGGATATATTTATTTAACTGAATCACAGCCTTTGTGATTTCACAATGGCACTATGCTATATTATGACTGTAAATGGTGGGCTCCAGACTGCGACCAATTGGTCGCATTTTGCGACCATTTTTCCTGCCGGTGCGACCAAATATTTATTCGATTTATTCGACCACAACGTTGCCGAGCAGCGAATCCAAACAAAATGAAAGCGGAACGAAAATGCGCTAACTTACTCCTTTATGCTTCACAGACCGTTTATTAGTTCGAATCAATAATAGACAGCGCAGCCCATAGATATAATATATAAACGCGTTTATATATGATATCTATGGCGCAGCCTATGAGCGCAGCAGCCCGAACTTGCCAGTCGCGGGCCGATCTCGATCACGCGACACTGTTACTAGGAGATCCAGACTCTGGAGATCCAGTGAAGAAATCCATTGAATTCGCCTCAGAATTAATAACATAATCAGATATCAGATCAAACAGCGCTGATGTGGAAACCAGGAGAAACACTGGGCTTTCAGACCACAAATCAGCGACATTCACCATGGATTTAATGTAGTAACTGTAACCATAATGTGACAGAAATAGTCAAACGCTTAAAAGTACTAACTGTTAGGCTACTCATCTTTTTCCAGCACTTCAAAACTACCATATATAAATGTCATTTTTAATGTGATGACCAACACATTTTTTTTGTTCATCCTTCAAAAATGGTCTTATTTAAACTCTTATTTATACACTTATTTAAAAATAATAAAATAAATAAATTACCATTGTAAACAGTAGGATGCTTATTGGCTATTTTCACTCCCTAATATAATTTATTTCACTCGGTTTGCTTTTTAATTAATATTAAGACATTATGAATGATAATAATTAAAGTTAATTTCATCTACACCCTAAACTAAGCTTAGTGCTTTATTGTCAGCCCCAGTGCTACCAGATATTTTTTTGTAAAACTCAGTGTCTGCGGTGCCGCTGCCCTCAGATGTTAGTCTGGTGCCTGTGAACTTAAAATAAAACTGCACATTGTAATATCTGTACATTAAGTCTATTTATTATTAAATAATAAATAAATAATTTGTCACTAGGTATTTTGGGGAAAATTTGAATAATTGCATTGCAAGTTGATTTAAGGTGTGCCCCTAAATTTTCTGCTTGTGCTCCTAAAATTTTCAGTCAGGGGCTACAGCGCTCCTAGTAAAAAAAGTTAGTCTGGAGCCCTGTTTAAATATCGCGTTGTCCTAGAAAACTGTAATTCTGCGGTTGTTGGATTCTCGTCTGTGGAATGCACCACTTTCAGTATTTTGCCAATTAAATCGAGTACTTGACTATAATCGAGGAATCTTTACAGCCCTATACTGGTAACATAGTTTTATATTATTAGATCACAAAGAAATGCCTATTTTTATACAATTAAATATATTTTCTCAATAACATATCCAAAAAACATATTTGTGTGTGTGTGTGTGTGTGTAAGCATGCATTATTGAGTTAACATGGAAAGACTGGTTTGATTTAGTGCAGAAAACTGGTGCAAATCATGAAGTTTAAAGTAAAAGTGAGCCAATAAGTGGTCTTCTACTGGCTTCTGCTGGCCATTCTACTTATTAATGAAGTCTTTTCACATGTGCTTTTGGATTCATTCATATTTAGAGTAGACACTAAAAAAAAATCACTTGTATAACAATAACTATTATAACACAATCATATTTTGTCAGTGTTTATCACTTCATTTGCACTGACACTTCACATAATTGCTAGTAATGTGGTAAATCATGGTAAATCACGCTAGAAACATGGTAAGTCATAGTAAATAATAGTAGAATCTGGTGTATCAAGGTAAATCATGTAAGAATCCTAGTAAATCATTCTAGAACGTGGTATATCATGCTAGAACATGGTAAATCATGGTAAACTATGCTAGAACAGGGTAAATCATGGTAAACCATGATAAATCATGATGAACTATGGTAAATCATTTTAGAATGTGGTATATCATGGTAAATCATGCTAGAACATGATCTTTTCCATCTATGATGTCAGTGGTTACATGCTTGCTAAATAAAACTTAATAACTTTTTATGCTTTTGTGCTTTAAGGCCTTAAAGGCCTTAATTGCTTGAACCCCGATAAATGCTGCTTGCAGCTTTAATTAGGGGTTCAAGCACGAAGTGCTGAAACCCTATTGTAATTGTACTGATTTTTATTAGGGGTTCAAGCACGAAGTGCTGAAACCCTATTGTAATTGCCCTGATTTTTATTATTATTATTATTCTTCCCTAAAACGCATCGTGCAGCCAAAACCGTAAGGCCTAGAGACGTGATACTTGGTCAAATGGTAGTAGTATTGCTCGCTACTCAGATACACGGACTTAGCCAAATCGGCCCATAGGTGGCGCTACAGCGACCAAAAGCGCGAAACTGCTCATAACTCCTAGACTGTATGTCGTAGACTCAAGTGTCTTATATCAATGTAATCAAGACCTCATGGCAAACAAAACGTATATATCCGATTTCATTTCCGGTATGCAAATTTTTCCGCCATTTAGAATTTTGTCAAAAACCTACTTTTGCGAACTAGTCCTAGGTTTTTTGCCCGATCGGAACCAAACCAGTGCAGAAATGTTCTCTGGAGTTTGAATATCAATAATTATCAAAAAAAAGTTGAAATTTCGATTCACGGTCGCTAAGGGGCGCCAAATTGTATGTTGTGGGAGGAGCCTATTTTACTAAAACGGCCATAACTCCAGAAGTAAATGAGGTATCTTCACCAAACTCGGTACAATTATTTAAGAGGTCAATCTGAGGTCACAGTAAAAAAATCGTGGCGATTGGCCACATGGTGGCGCTATAACATGAAAAAAACATAAAACTGGCTATAACCACCTGACCATTAGTCCGATTGACTTGAAAATTGGTATGCAGTGTCTTGGTCCAAGGTGTCATGTATGTCTATGAGGACATTGGTGTATCTCAAAAAACATGGCCGCCATCGGCCAATGAAGTTTGAGCACCTATTAGACAAGGTTAACGGAGGCCGATCGGAACGAAACTCAGTGGGCATGTTCGACTCATGGCCCTAGAGGTCTGTAAGAATTTTGAAAGAAATCAGCCACTAGTTGGCACTAACGAGTTTTATGGCTCTGTAATCACGTGGTGTTACACTTATCGTAACAAAATGCATATCATTTGATAGATCTGCTCATGCTGAAAAACTTTGCCTCAAGAACCATTGCTGTCAATCAAACCGTTCATTAAATATTCGCGAACATGTTAAAAACCTACTTTTGCGAACTAGTCCTAGGTTTTTCGCCCGATCGGAACCAGACCAGTCTAGGACAATTCTCTGGACTCTCTAGATCAATAATTATCAAAAAAAAGTTTAACTTTTGAATTTTTCGTATGGCTATAATTGGGTCATAAAGAAAAGGGGCGTGGCAAAATACACTAAAAAGCCTATAAATCCTAAATGAAAAAACACAACATCACAACAATTGGTGAGCATATGTGACATAACATCATTAAGAAGCATGCCAAATTTTATGGAGATCGGACAATAGTTGGCGCTATAACTGTTAAAAGGCTTTAAAACCATATATTTCCTATGGTAAACTGCCTGTATTGGCTGTAAATGGACTTTTCCATCTCTGATCATATAATTTTTTTTTATATCATAATGTTAAAAACTAGTGCAATACAATTCTCTGGACTCACTAGAACAATAATTGTCAGAAAAAGTTGAACTACTTCATTTGGATAGCTATAATAGGTTCACTTCAAAATGTGGCCTTTACCAAGTGTCCCCGAAAGCCTATATCTCTTTAATGAATGTTCAAACCTTCTTAAAAACAAGTCAGAACATGTGAAATATCACTCTGAACATGCATGAACATTTTCAGACAGATCGGACAAAATTTGCCTCTATAACATTTAAAAAGGTGAAAATGATATGAATATAATGGCATATTAAGCCAATAAGTGGTATTTTACTGCCCCCTGCTGTTTAAAATAGTCATTTTGTCATATTGTTCTATAATTTATATTGAGACTTTATAAAATCCCTATTTGAACATTTACAATTACATTTAGTCAAAATCCATCTGTTAAAGTATTAGTATTGACAGTTTGATCACATCATATATATCAAATATCTGTATCTACAACATAACGTGTGTGTGTAGTCTTAGGTTTCTGAATAAATTCTGAATAATCTGATTAATAGCTTACAAAGACTTTGTGAAATGTTTATAGACCATTCAAATATATTTTCATAATGACATCCCAATAGCATTGAAAAAACAACAACATTTGTCTTTGTGTGTGTGTGTGTGTGTGTGTGTGTGTGTGTGTGTGTAAACATGCATTATGGAGTTAAAATGGAAAAACTGGTTTGCTTTAGTGCAGAAAAATGGTGAAAAACAATAAGTTTAAAGTGAAAGTGTGCCAATATGTGGTCTTCTACTGCCCTCTGCTGGCCATTCTACTTATTAATGAAGTCTACTCACATATGCTTTTACATTTATTAGACACTAAAAATCACTTATATAACAATAAGACACTAAAAAATCACTTATATAACAATTACTATTGTAGCACAATCGTGCTAGAATCATAGTAAATAATACTAGAATGTGGTAAATTGTTGTGGGAGGAGCCTATTTTACTAAAATGGCTATAAGTCAAGAAGTAAATGAGATATCTTCACCAAACTCAGTACACATGTGTATGGGTTCAATTTGAGGTCACAGTAAACAATTTTATGGAGGCTGGACCATAGGTGGCGCTATAACTGTTAAAAAGCTTTAAAACCATATATTTCCTATGGTACATTGCCTGTATTGGCTGTAAATAGTCTTTTTCATCTATTATGTCAGTGGTTAGATGCTTGCTAAATAAAACTAATAACTTTTGATGCTTTTGTGCTTAAAGGCCTTAAAGGCCTTAACTGCTTGAACCCCGATAAATGCTGCTTGCAGCTTTAATTATTATTATTATTATTATTATTATTTTCCCCTTAAACGCATCGTGCAGACCAAACCGTAAGAGCTGGAACCTTGAAACTTGGCCAAATGGTAGTCCTCAATTTGGGGAGAACCTATAAAAGTATGACCCCGATTGGCCCATAGGTGGCGCTATAGCAACCAAAAGCGCAAAACTGCTCATAACTACTAGACCGTATGTCGTAGACTCAAGTGTCTTATATCATTGGAAAGCTGGACGCCTGACGAACAAAACGTATATCTCCGATTTCATTTCCGCCATGATAGATTTTCCGCCATTTTGAATTTTGTCAAAAACCTACTTTTGCGAACTAGTCCTAGGTTTTTCGCCCGATCGGAACCAATCCAGTGCAGAAATGTTCTCTTGAGTCTGAATATCAAAAACTATCGAAAAAAAGTTGAAATTTCGATTCACGGACGCTAAGGGGCGCCAAAACGTACGTCGTGGGCAGGGCCTATTTTACTAAAATGGCTATAACTCCAGAAGTAAATGAGGTATCTTCACCAAACTTGGTACACATGTGTAAGAGGTCAATCTGAGGTCACAGTAAAAAAACCGCGGCGATTGGCCACATGGTGGCGCTATAACATGAAAAAAACATAAAACAGGCTATAACCACCTGACCGTTAGTCCGATTGACTTGAAAATTGGTATGCAGTGTCTTGGTCCAAGGTGCCATGTATGTGTATGAGGACATTGGCGTATCTCAAAAAACATGGCCGCCATCGGCCAATGAAATTTGAGCACCTATTAGACAAGGTTAACGGAGGCCGATCGGAACGAAACTCGATGGGCATGTTCGACTCAAGGCCCTAGAGGTCTGTAAGAATTTTGAAAGAAATCGGCCACTAGTTGGCGCTAACGAGTTTTATGGCTCTGTAATCACGTGGTGTTACAAATATCCACACAATATGCATATCATTTGATAGATCTCCTCATCCTGAACAACTTTGCCTCAAGAACCATTGCTGTCAATCAAACCGTTCATTAAATATTCGCAAACATGTTAAAAACCTACTTTTGCGAACTAGTCCTAGGTTTTTCGCCCGATCGGAACCAGACCAGTCTAGGACAATTCTCTGGACTCTCTAGATCAAAAACTATCAAAAAAAAGTTGAACTTTTGCATTTGGATGGCTCTAATAGGGTCATTTATAAAATGGGCGTGTCAAAATACATTAAAAAGCCTATAAATCCTAAATAAAAACTCAGAACTTCACAAAAAGTGGTCAGCATATGTGACATAACATCATTAACAAGCATGAAAAATTCTATGGAGATCGGACGATAGGTGGCGCTATAACTGTTAAAAAGCTTTAAAATCATATATTTCCTATGGTAAACTGCCTGTATTGGCTGTAAATGGTCTTTTCCATCTCTGATCATATAATTTTCATATCATAATGTTCAAAACTAGTGCAATACAATTCTCTGGACTCACTAGATCAATAATTGTCAGAAAAAGTTGAACTACTTCATTTGGATAGCTATAATAGGTTCACTTCAAAATCTGGCCTTTACCAAGTGTCCCCGAAAGCCTATATCTCTTTAATCAATGCTCAGACCTTCTTAAAAACAAGTCAGAACGTGTGAAATATCACCCTGAACAAGCATGAAAATTTTCAGACAGATCGGACAAAATTTGCCTCTATAACAGTTAAAAAGGTGAAAATGATATGAATTAATGGCATGTTAAGCCAATAAGTGGTATTTTACTGCCCCCTGCTGTTTAAAATAGTCATTTTCTCATATTTGTATTGGTATCAGCCATGGTAAATCATGATAAATGATGGTGTGTGTGTGTGTGTGTGTGTGTGTGTGTGTGTGTGTGTGTGTGTGTGTGGTACAAATATAACAAAGGTTTTATTTTCCAACATGAAAACAAACATAACAGAGTGCTAGTGCACAAACAATAACCGACAATGATAATGGATGAGAGGGGAACTTAAATACACAGATCAAGACAAGGACAACAGGTGACGGTTATGATGATGAGGAGCAGGTGATGATGAGGAGGGTGATGAGGAGCAGGTGCAGGTGATGACGACAGATGGTGAATGTGATGAAGACAGAAGGTGAATGTGATGAAGGTGAATGTGACACCAATATCACTGAAACATTTGTGTGTGTGTGTGTGTGTGTGTGTGTGTGTGTGTGTGTGTGTGTGTGTGTGTAGCATTATTGTGTGTAGCATATGTAGCAAGTATGCATTATTGAGTTAACATGGAAAAACTGGTTTGCTTTAGTGCAGAAAAATGGTCAAAATCATGAGGTTTAAAGTGAAAGTGAGCCAATAAGTGGTCTTCTACTGCCCTCTGCTGGCCATTCTACTTATTAAATTTTTCCACATGTGCTTGCATTTATACTTGAATACACACTAAAAATCACTTATATAGCAATAACTATTATAACACAATCATATTTTGTCAGTGTTAATCACTTTATTTGCACTGACACTTCAAATAATTGCTAGTAATGTGGTAAATCATGGTAAATCATGGTTAACTATGCTGTGTGTGTGTGTGTGTGTGTGTGTGTGTGTGTGTGTGTGTGTGTGTGTGTGTGTGTAAGCATGCATTGAGTTAACATGGATAAACTGGTTTGCTTTAGTGCAGAAAACTGGTTTAAAGTGAAAGTGAGCCAATAAGTGGTCTTCTACTGCCCTCTGCTGGCCATTCTACTTATTAATGAAATATTTCAACATGTGCTTGCATTCATACTTGAATACACACTAAAAAAATCACTTATATAGCAATAACTATTATAACACAATCATATTTTGTCAGTGTTAATCACTTTATTTGCACTGACACTTCAAATAATTGCTAGTAATGTGATAAATCAGGCTAGAAACATGGTAAATCAAAGTAAATAATACTAGATTGTCGTTTATCTCCTGGTAAATAATACTAGAACGTGGTATATCATGGTAAATCATGGTTAACTATGCTGTGTGTGTATGTGTGTGTGTGTGTGTGTGTGTGTGTGTGTGTGTAAGCATGCATTGAGTTAACATGGAAAAACTGGTTTGCTTTAGTGCAGAAAACTGGTTTAAAGTGAAAGTGAGCCAATAAGTGGTCTTCTAGTGCCCTCTGCTGGCCATTCTACTTAATAATGAAATATTTTACATGTGCTTTTGCATTCATACTTGGACACACACTAAAAATCACGTATATAACTAACTATTATAACACAATAATATTTTGTCAGTGTTCATCACCTCATTTGCACTGACACTTCACATAATTGCTAGTAATGTGGTTAATCATGCTAGAAACATTGTAAATCATAGTAAATAATACTGAAATGAGGTGTATCAAGGTAAATCATGCTAGAATCCTAATAAATCATTCTGGAACATGGTATATGATAGTAAATCATGCTAGAATCATATTAAATAATTCTAGAATGTGGCAAATCGTTGTGGGAGGAGCCTATTTTACTCAAATGGCTATAACTCAAGAAGTAAATGAGATATCTTCACCAAACTCAGTACACATGTGTATGGGTTCAATTTGAGGTCACAGTAAACAATTTTATGGAGATCGGACCATAGGTGGCGCTATAACTGTTAAAAAGCTTTAAAACCATATATATCCCATGGCAAATTGCCTGTATTGGCTGTAAATGGTCTTTTCCATCTATTATGTCAGTGGTTACATGCTTGCTAAATAAATCTTAATAACTTTTGATGCTTTTGTGCTTAAATGCCTTAAAGGCCTTAACTGCTTGAACCCCGATAAATGCTGCTTGCAGCTTTAATTATTATTATTATTCCGCCGTAAAACGCATCGTGCAGCCCAAACCGTAAGAGCTGGAACTTTGAAACTTTGACAGATGGTAGTACAAAAATCGAGGAAAGGTTCAGAGATTATGACCCCGGTTGGCCCATAGGTGGCGCTATAACAACCAAAAGCGCGAAACTGCTCATAACTCCTAGACCGTATGTCGTAGACTCAAGTGTCTTATATCATTGGAAAGCTGGACGCCTGACGAACAAAACGTATATCTCCGATTTCATTTCCGCCATGATAGATTTTCCGCCATTTTGAATTTTGTCAAAAATCTACTTTTGCAAACTAGTCCCTGGTTTTTTGCCCGATTGGAACCAAACTAGTGCAGAAATGTTCTCTGGAGACTGAATATCAATAATTATCGAAAAAAAGTGGAAATTTCGATTCACGGTCGCTAAGGGGCGCCAAAACGTACGTTGTGGGAGGGGCCTATTTTACTAAAATGGCTATAACTCCCGATGTAAATGAGGTATCTACACCAAACTTGGTACACATGTGTATGAGCTTACTCTGGGGTCACAGTAAAAAAATCGCGACGATTGGCCTCATGGTGGCGCTATAAAATGAAAAAAACATAAAACAGGCTATAACCACCTGACCGTTAGTCCGATTGACTTGAAAATTGGTATGCAGTGTCTTGGTCCAAGGTGCCATGTATGTGTATGAGGACATTGGCGTATCTCAAAAAACATGGCCGCCATCGGCCAACGAAGTTTGAGCACCTATTAGACAAGGTTAACGGAGGCCGATCGGAACGAAACTCAATGCGCATGTTCGGCTCATGGCCTTTAAGGTCTGTAAGAATTTTGAAAGAAATCGGCCACTAGTTGGCGCTAACGAGTTTTACGGCTCTGTAATCACGTGGTGTTACAAATATCCACACAATATGCATATCATTTGATAGATCTCCTCATCCTGAACAACTTTGCCTCAAGAACCATTGCTGTCAATCAAACTGTTCATTAATTATTCATTAATATGTTAAAAACCTACTTTTGCGAACTAGTCCTAGGTTTTTTGCCCGATCGGAACCAGACCAGTCTAGGACAATTCTCTGGACTCTCTAGATCAATAATTATCAAAAAAAAGTTGAACTTTTGCATTTGGATGGCTGTAATAGGGTAATTTATAAAATGGGCGTGTCAGAATACATTAAAAATCTATAAATCCTAAATAAAAACTCAGAACTTCACAAAAATTGGTCAGCATATGTGACATAACATCATTAACAAGCATGAAAAATTCTATGGAGATCGGACGATAGGTGGCGCTATAACTGTTAAAAAGCTTTAAAATCATATATTTCCTATGGTAAACTGCCTGTATTGGCTGTAAATGGTCTTTTCCATCTCTGATCATATAATTTTTATATCATAATGTTCAAAACTAGTGCAATACAATTCTCTGGACTCACTAGATCAATAATTGTCAGAAAAAGTTGAACTACTTCATTTGGATAGCTATAATAGGTTCACTTCAAAATCTGGCCTTTACCAAATGTCCCCGAAAGCCTATATCTCTTTAATCAATGCTCAGACCTTCTTAAAAACAAGTCAGAACGTGTGAAATATCACCCTGAACAAGCATGAAAATTTTCAGACAGATCGGACAAAATTTGCCTCTATAACAGTTAAAAAGGTGAAAATGATATGAATTAATGGCATGTTAAGCCAATAAGTGGTATTTTACTGCCCCCTGCTGTTTAAAATAGTCATTTTCTCATATTGGTATTGGTATCAGCCATGGTAAATCATGATAAATGATGGTGTGTGTGTGTGTGTGTGTGTGTGTGTGTGTGTGTGTGTGTGTGTGTGTGGTACAAATATAACAAAGGTTTTATTTTCCAACATGAAAACAAACATAACAGAGTGCTAGTGCACAAACAATAACCGACAATGATAATGGATGAGAGGGGAACTTAAATACACAGATCAAGACAAGGACAACAGGTGACGGTTATGATGATGAGGAGCAGGTGATGATGAGGAGGGTGATGAGGAGCAGGTGCAGGTGATGACGACAGATGGTGAATGTGATGAAGACAGAAGGTGAATGTGATGAAGGTGAATGTGACACCAATATCACTGAAACATTTGTGTGTGTGTGTGTGTGTGTGTGTGTGTGTGTGTGTGTGTGGCATTATTGTGTGTAGCATATGTAGCAAGTATGCATTATTGAGTTAACATGGAAACACTGGTTTGCTTTAGTGCAGAAAACTGGTCAAAATCATGAGGTTTAAAGTGAAAGTGAGCCAATAAGTGGTCTTCTAGTGCCCTCTGCTGGCCATTCTACTTATTAATTAAATATTTCCACATGTGCTTGCATTTATACTTGAATACACACTAAAAATATATAGCAATAACTATTATAACACAATCATATTTTGTCAGTGTTAATCACTTTATTTGCACTGACACTTCAAATAATTGCTAGTAATGTGATAAATCAGGCTAGAAACATGGTAAATCAAAGTAAATAATACTAGATTGTCGTTTATCTCCTGGTAAATAATACTAGAACGTGGTATATCATGGTAAATCATGGTTAACTATGCTGTGTGTGTGTGTGTGTGTGTGTGTGTGTGTGTGTGTGTGTGTGTGTGTGTGTGTGTAAGCATGCATTGAGTTAACATGGAAAAACTGGTTTGCTTTAGTGCAGAAAACTGGTTTAAAGTGAAAGTGAGCCAATAAGTGGTCTTCTAGTGCCCTCTGCTGGCCATTCTACTTAATAATGAAATATTTTACATGTGCTTTTGCATTCATACTTGGACACACACTAAAAATCACGTATATAACTAACTATTATAACACAATAATATTTTGTCAGTGTTCATCACCTCATTTGCACTGACACTTCACATAATTGCTAGTAATGTGGTTAATCATGCTAGAAACATTGTAAATCATAGTAAATAATACTGAAATGAGGTGTATCAAGGTAAATCATGCTAGAATCCTAATAAATCATTCTGGAACATGGTATATGATAGTAAATCATGCTAGAATCATATTAAATAATTCTTGAATGTGGCAAATCGTTGTGGGAGGAGCCTATTTTACTCAAATGGCTATAACTCAAGAAGTAAATGAGATATCTTCACCAAAATCAGTACACATGTGTATGGGTTCAATTTGAGGTCACAATAAACAATTTTATGGAGATCGGACCATAGGTGGCGCTATAACTGTTAAAAAGCTTTAAAACCATATATATCCCATGGCAATTTGCCTGTATTGGCTGTAAATGGTCTTTTCCATCTATTATGTCAGTGGTTACATGCTTGCTAAATAAATCTTAATGACTTTTGATGCTTTTGTGCTTAAATGCCTTAAAGGCCTTAACTGCTTGAACCCCGATAAATGCTGCTTGCAGCTTTAATTAGGGGTTCAAGCATGAAATGCTGAAACCCTATTGTAATTGTGCTGATTTTTAGGGGTTCAAGCACGAAGTGCTGAAACCCTATTGTAATTGTACTGATTTTTATTATTAGGGGTTCAAGCACGAAGTGCTGAAACCCTATTGTAATTGTACTGATTTTTATTATTATTATTATTATTATTATTATTATTTTCCCCTAAAACGCATTGTGCAGACCAAACCGTAAGAGCTGGAACCTTGAAACTTGGCCAAATGGTAGTCCTCAATTTGGGGAGAACCTATAAAAGTATGACCCCGATTGGCCCATAGGTGGCGCTATAGCAACCAAAAGCGCAAAACTGCTCATAACTACTAGACCGTATGACGTAGACTCAAGTGTCTTATATCATTGGAAAGCTGGACGCCTGACGAACAAAACGTATATCTCCGATTTCATTTCCGCCATGATAGATTTTCCGCCATTTTGAATTTTGTCAAAAACATACTTTTGCGAACTAGTCCTAGGTTTTTCGCCCGATCGGAACCAAACCAGTGCAGAAATGTTCTCTAGAGTCTGAATATCAAAAACTATCGAAAAAAAGTTGAAATTTCGATTCACGGACGCTAAGGGCCGCCAAAACGTACGTTGTGGGCGGGGCCTATTTTACTAAAATGGCTATAACTCCAGAAGTAAATGAGGTATCTTCACCAAACTTGGTACACATGTGTAAGAGGTCAATTTGAGGTCACAGTAAAAAAACCGCGGCAATTGGCCACATGGTGGCGCTATAACATGAAAAAAACATAAAACAGGCTATAACCACCTGACCGTTAGTCCGATTGACTTGAAAATTGGTATGCAGTGTCTTGGTCCAAGGTGCCATGTATGTGTATGAGGACATTGGCGTATCTCAAAAAACATGGCCGCCATCGGCCAATGAAATTTGAGCACCTATTAGACAAGGTTAACGGAGGCCGATCGGAACGAAACTCGATGGGCATGTTCGACTCAAGGCCCTAGAGGTCTGTAAGAATTTTGAAAGAAATCGGCCACTAGTTGGCGCTAACGAGTTTTACGGCTCTGTAATCACGTGGTGTTACAAATATCCACATAATATGCATATCATTTGATAGATCTCCTCATCCTGAACAACTTTGCCTCAAGAACCATTGCTGTCAATCAAACCGTTCATTAAATATTCGCAAACATGTTAAAAACCTACTTTTGCGAACTAGTCCTAGGTTTTTCGCCCGATCGGAACCAGACCAGTCTAGGACAATTCTCTGGACTCTCTAGATCAAAAACTATCAAAAAAAAGTTGAAATTTTGCATTTGGATGGCTCTAATAGGGTCATTTAAAAAAAGGGCGTGGCAAAATACATTAAAAATCCTATAAATCCTAAATGAAAACTCAGAACTTCACAAAAATCGGTGAGCATATGTGACATAACATCATTAACAAGCATGCCAAATTTTATGGAGATCGGACCATAGGTGGCGCTATAACTGTTAAAAAGCTTTAAAACCATATATTTCCTATGGTACATTGCCTATATTGGCTGTAAATGGTCTTTTCCATCTATTATGTCAGTGGTTACATGCTAAATAAAACCTGATAACTTTTGATGCTTTTGTGCTTAAAACCCCTTAAAGGCCTTAATAGCTTGAACCCCGATAAATGCTGCTTGCAGCTTTAATTATTATTATTATTATTATTATTATTTTCCCCTAAAACGCATCGAGCAGACCAAACCGTAAGAGCTGGAACCTTGAAACTTGGCCAAATGGTAGTCCTCAATTTGGGGAGAACCTATAAAAGTATGACCCTGATTGGCCCATAGGTGGCGCTATAGCAATCAAAAGCGCAAAACTGCTCATAACTACTAGACCGTATGACATAGACTCAAGTGTCTTATATCATTGGAAAGCTGGACGCCTGTCGAACAAAACGTATATCTCCGATTTCATTTCCGCCATGATAGATTTTCCGCCATTTTGAATTTTGTCAAAAACCTACTTTTGCGAACTAGTCCTAGGTTTTTCGCCCGATCGGAACCAAACCAGTGCAGAAATGTTCTCTTGAGTCTGAATATCAAAAACTATCGAAAAAAAGTTGAAATTTTGATTAACGGACGCTAAGGGCCGCCAAAACGTATGTTGTGGGAGGGGCCTATTTTACTAAAATGGCTATAACTCCAGAAGTAAATGAGGTATCTTCACCAAACTTGGTACACATGTGTAAGAGGTCAATCTGAGGTCACAATAAAAAAACCGCGGCGATTGTCCACATGGTGGCGCTATAACATGAAAAAAACATAAAACAGGCTATAACCACCTGACCATTAGTCCGATTGACTTGAAAATTGGTATGCAGTGTCTTGGTCCAAGGTGCCATGTATGTGTATGAGGACATTGGCGTATCTCAAAAAACATGGCCGCCATTGGCCAATGAAATTTGAGCACCTATTAGACAAGGTTAACGGAGGCCGAACGGAACGAAGCTCGATGGGCATGTTCGACTCAAGGCCCTAGAGGTCTGTAAGAATTTTGAAAGAAATCGGCCACTAGTTGGCGCTAACGAGTTTTACGGCTCTGTAATCACGTGGTGTTACAAATATCCACACAATATGCATATAATTTGATAGATCTCCTCATCCTGAACAACTTTGCCTCAAGAACCATTGCTGTCAATCAAACAGTTTATTAATTATTCACGAATATGTTAAAAACCTACTTTTGCGAACTAGTCCTAGGTTTTTCGCCCGATCGGAACCAGACCAGTCTAGGACAATTCTCTGGACGCTCTAGATCAAAAACTATCAAAAAAAAGTTGAACTTTTGCATTTGGATGGCTGTAGTAGGGTCATTTATAAAATGGGCGTGGCAAGATACACTCAAACGTCTATAAAGCCTAAATGAAAACTCAGAACTTCACAAAAATTGATGGGCATATGTGAAATAACATGCTAAAGAAGCATGGAAATTTTTATGGAGATCGGACCATAGGTGGCGCTATAACTGTTAAAAAGCTTTGAAAACCATATATTTCCTATGGTAAATTTCCTGTATTGGCTGTAAATGGACTTTTCCATCTATTATTTCAGTGGTTCAAAGCTTTCTAAATAAATCTTAATGTCTTAAATGCTTATGTGTTTAAAGGCCTTAAATGCTTGAACCCCGATAAATGCTGCTTGCAGCTTTAATTATTATTATTATTCTTCCCTAAAACGCATCGTGCAGCCAAAACCGTAAGGCCTAGAGACGTGATACTTGGTCAAATGGTAGTAGTATTGCTCGCTACTCAGATACACGGACTTAGCCAAATCGGCCCATAGGTGGCGCTACAGCGACCAAAAGCGCGAAACTGCTCATAACTCCTAGACTGTATGTCGTAGACTCAAGTGTCTTATATCAATGTAATCAAGACCTCATGGCAAACAAAACGTATATCTCCGATTTCATTTCCGGTATGCAAATTTTTCCGCCATTTTGAATTTTGTCAAAAACCTACTTTTGCGAACTAGTCCTAGGTTTTTTGCCCGATCGGAACCAAACCAGTGCAGAAATGTTCTCTGGAGTTTGAATATCAATAATTATCGAAAAAAAGTTGAAATTTCGATTCACGGTCGCTAAGGGGCGCCAAATTGTATGTTGTGGGAGGAGCCTATTTTACTAAAACGGCCATAACTCCAGAAGTAAATGAGGTATCTTCACCAAACTCGGTACAATTATTTATGAGGTCAATCTGAGGTCACAGTAAAAAAATCGTGGCGATTGGCCATATGGTGACGCTATAACATGAAAAAAACATAAAACTGGCTATAACCACCTGACCATTAGTCCGATTGACTTGAAAATTGGTATGCAGTGTCTTGGTCGAAGGTGTCATGTATGTCTATGAGGACATTGGTGTATCTCAAAAAACATGGCCGCCATCGGCCAATGAATTTTGAGCACCTATTAGACAAGGTTAACGGAGGCCGATCGGAACGAAACTCAGTGGGCATGTTCGACTCATGGCCCTAGAGGTCTGTAAGAATTTTGAAAGAAATCAGCCACTAGTTGGCACTAACGAGTTTTATGGCTCTGTAATCACGTGGTGTTACACTTATCGTAACAAAATGCATATCATTTGATAGATCTGCTCATGCTGAAAAACTTTGCCTCAAGAACCATTGCTGTCAATCAAACCGTTCATTAAATATTCGCGAACATGTTAAAAACCTACTTTTGCGAACTAGTCCTAGGTTTTTCGCCCGATCGGAACCAGACCAGTCTAGGACAATTCTCTGGACTCTCTAGATCAATAATTATCAAAAAAAAGTTTAACTTTTGAATTTTTCGTATGGCTATAATTGGGTCATAAAGAAAAGGGGCGTGGCAAAATACACTAAAAAGCCTATAAATCCTAAATGAAAAAACACAACATCACAAAAATTGGTGAGCATATGTGACATAACATCATTAAGAAGCATGCCAAATTTTATGGAGATCGGACAATAGTTGGCGCTATAACTGTTAAAAGGCTTTAAAACCATATATTTCCTATGGTAAACTGCCTGTATTGGCTGTAAATGGACTTTTCCATCTCTGATCATATAATTTTTTTTTATATCATAATGTTAAAAACTAGTGCAATACAATTCTCTGGACTCACTAGAACAATAATTGTCAGAAAAAGTTGAACTACTTCATTTGGATAGCTATAATAGGTTCACTTCAAAATGTGGCCTTTACCAAGTGTCCCCGAAAGCCTATATCTCTTTAATGAATGTTCAAACCTTCTTAAAAACAAGTCAGAACATGTGAAATATCACTCTGAACATGCATGAAAATTTTCAGACAGATCGGACAAAATTTGCCTCTATAACAGTTAAAAAGGTGAAAATGATATGAATATAATGGCATATTAAGCCAATAAGTGGTATTTTACTGCCCCCTGCTGTTTAAAATAGTCATTTTGTCATATTGTTCTATAATTTATATTGAGACTTTATAAAATCCCTATTTGAACATTTACAATTACATTTAGTCAAAATCCATCTGTTAAAGTATTAGTATTGACAGTTTGATCACATCATATATATCAAATATCTGTATCTACAACATAATGTGTGTGTGTAGTCTTAGGTTTCTGAATAAATTCTGAATAATCTGATTAATAGCTTACAAAGACTTTGTGAAATGTTTATAGACCATTCAAATATATTTTCATAATGACACATTCCAATAGCATTGAAAAAACAACAACATTTGTCTTTGTGTGTGTGTGTGTGTGTGTGTGTGTGTGTGTGTGTGTAAACATGCATTATGGAGTTAAAATGGAAAAACTGGTTTGCTTTAGTGCAGACAAATGGTGAAAATCATGAAGTTTAAAGTGAAAGTGAGCCAATAAGTGGTCTTCTACTGCCCTCTGCTGGTCATTCTACTTATTAATGAAGTCTACTCACATATGCTTTTGCATTCATTAGACACTAAAAATCACTTATATAACAATAAGACACTAAAAAATAACTTACATAACAATTACTATTGTAGCACAATCATATTTTGTCAGAGTTTATCACTTCATTTGTACTGATACTTCACATAATTGCTAGCAATGTGGTAAATCATGGTAAATCACGCTAAAAACATGGTAAATCATAATAAATAATACTAGAATGTGGTATATCATGGTAAATCATGCTAGAACATGGTAAATCATGGTAAACTATGCTAGAACAGGGTAAACCATGGTAAACTATGATAAATCATGGTAAACTATGATAAATCATGATAAACTATGGTAAACCATGCTAGAATCACAGTAAACAATGGTAAATCATACTAGAATGTAGTATATCATGGTAAATCATGCTAGAATATGGCAAATCATGCTAGAATCATAGTAAATAATACTAGAATGTGGTAAATTGTTGTGGGAGGAGCCTATTTTACTAAAATGGCTATAACTCAAGAAGTAAATGAGATATCTTCACCAAACTCAGTACACATGTGTATGGGTTCAATTTGAGGTCACAGTAAACATTTTTATGGAGATCGGACCATAGGTGGCGCTATAACTGTTAAAAAGCTTTAAAACCATATATATCCCATGGTAAACTGCCTGTATTGGCTGTAAATGGTCTTTTCCATCTATTATGTCCGTGGTTACATGCTTGCTAAATAAATCTTAATAACTTTTGATGCTTTTGTGCTTAAATGCCTTAAAGGCCTTAACTGCTTGAACCCCGATAAATGCTGCTTGCAGCTTTAATTAGGGGTTCAAGCACGAAGTGCTGAAACCCTATTGTAATTGTACTGATTTTTATTATTAGGGGTTCAAGCACGAAGTGCTGAAACCCTATTGTAATTGCTCTGATTTTTATTAGGGGTTCAAGCACGAAGTGCTGAAACCCTATTGTAATTGTGCTGATTTTTATTATTAGGGGTTCAAGCACGAAGTGCTGAAACCCTATTGTAATTGTGCTGATTTTTATTATTAGGGGTTCAAGCACGAAGTGCTGAAACCCTATTGTAATTGCCCTGATTTTTATTAGGGGTTCAAGCACAAAGTGCTGAAACCCTATTGTAATTGTACTGATTTTTATTATTATTATTTTTCTTCTGCCATAAAACGCATCGTGCAGCCCAAACCGTAAGTGCTAGAGACTTGAAACTTTGCCAGATGGTAGTACAAAAATCGAGGAGAGGTTATCAAAATATGACCCCGATTGGCCCATAGGTGGCGCTACAGTGCAAAAAACAAAAACAATCATATTTTTGCTTAAATCTCATTAACCGTTTGTCACAGACTCAAGTGTCTTATATCATTGGAATCCTTGGGTCAAGCCGAACAAAAAAGGCCTCAAGGATTTCATTTCCGGTATGCAAATTTTCCGCCATTTTGAATTATGTCCAAAACCTACTTTTGCGAACTAGTCCCTGGTTTTGTGTCCGATCGGAACCAAACCAGTGCAGAAATGTTCTCTGGAGTCAGAATATCAATAATTATCGAAAAAAAGTTGAAATTTCGATTGACGGTCACTAAGGGGCGCCAAAATGTTTGAAGAAGGCGGTGCCTATTTTACTAAAATGGCTATAACTCCAGAAGTAAATGAGGTATCTTCACCAAACTCGGTACACCTGTTTAAGAGGTCAATCTGAGGTCACAGTAAAAAAATCGCGGCGATTGGCCACATGGTGGCGCTATAACATGAAAAAAACATAAAACAGGCTTTAACCACCTGACCGTTAGTCCGATTGACTTGAAAATTGGTATGCAGTGTCTTGGCCCAAGGTGTCATGTATGTCTATGAGGACATTGGTGTATCTCAAAAAACATGGCCGCCATCGGCCAATGAAGTTTGAGCACCTATTAGACAAGGTTAACGGAGGCCGATCGGAACGAAACTCGATGGGCATGTTCAACTCATAGCCCTAGAGGTCTGTAAGAATTTTGAAAGAAATCGGCCACTAGTTGGCGCTAACGAGTTTTACGGCTCTGTAATCACGTGGTGTTACACTTATTGTCACAAAATGCATATCATTTGATAGATCTGCTCATGCTGAACAACATTGCCTCAAGAACCATTGCTGTCAATCAAATCGTTCATTAATTATTCGCGAATATGTTAAAAACCTACTTTTGCGAACTAGTCCCTGGTTTTTCGCCCGATCGGAAACAGACCAGTCTAGGACAATTCTCTGGACTCTCCTGATCAATAATTATCGAAAAAAAGTTGAACTTTTGAATTTTTCGTATGGCTATAATTGGGTCATAAAGAAAATGGGCGTGGCAAAATGCACTCAAAAGCTTATAAATCCTAAACGAAAACTCAGAACTTCACGAAAATTGGTGAGCATATGTGACATAACATCACAAACAAGCATGCACAATTTTATGGAGATTGGACCAAAGGTGGCGCTATAACAGTTAAAAGGCTTTAAAACCATATATTTCCTATGGTAAACTGCCTGTATTGGCTGTAAATGGTCTTTTCCATCTCTGATCATATAATTTTCATATCATAATGTTCAAAACTAGTGCAATAGAATTCTCTGGACTCACTAGATCAATAATTGTCAGAAAAAGTTGAACTACTTCATTTGGATAGCTATAATAGGTTCACTTCAAAATGTAGCCTTTACCAAGTGTCCCCGAAAGCCTATATCTCTTTAATGAATGTTCAAACCTTCATAAAAACAAGTCAGAACATGTGAAATATCACTCTGAACATGCATGAAAATTTTCAGACAGATCTGACAAAATTTGCCTCTATAACAGTTGAAAAGGTGAAAATGATATGATTATAATGGCATGTTAAGCCAATAAGTGGTATTTTACTGCCCCCTGCTGTTCAAAATAGTCATTTTGTCATATTGTTCTATAATTTATATTTAGACTTTATAAAATCACTATTTTAACATTTACAATTACATTTAGTCAAAATCCATCTGTTAAAGTATTAGTATTGACAGTTTGATCACATCATACAGTTCAAATGTCTGTATCTACAACATAATGTGTGTGTGTAGTCTTAGGTTTCTGAATAAATTCTGAATCATCTGATTAATAGCTTGCAAAGACTTTGTGAAATGTAAATGGACTTTTCCATCTATTATTTCAGTGGTTAAAAGCTTTCTAAATAAAACTTAATGTCTTAAATGCTTATGTGCTTAAAGGCCTTAAATGCTTGAACCCCGATAAATGCTGCTTGCAGCTTTAATTAGGGGTTCAAGCACGAAGTGCTGAACACCTATTGTAATTGTACTGATTTTTATTATTATTATTAGGGGTTCAAGCATGAAATGCTGAAACCCTATTGTAATTGTGCTGATTTTTATTATTAGGGGTTCAAGCACGAAGTGCTGAAACCCTATTGTAATTGTGCTGATTTTTATTATTAGGGGTTCAAGCACGAAGTGCTGAAACCCTATTGTAATTGTCCTGATTTTTATTATTATTATTCTCCTGTAAAACGCATCGTGCAGCCCAAACCGTAAGTGCTGGAGACTTGAAACTTTGCCAGATGGTAGTACAAAAATCGAGGAGAAGTTATCAAATTATGACCCCGATTGGCCAATAGGTGGCGCTATAGTAAGCAAAAGTACGAAATCGCTAATTACTCCTAGACGGTTTGTCGTAGACTCAAGTGTCTTATATCACTGTAATCCTTGGCTCAAGACGGGCAAAACGTATATCTCCGATTTCATTTCCGGTATGCAAATTTTTCCGCCATTTTGAATTTTGTCAAAAACCTACTTTTGCAAAGTAGTCTGTGGTTTTTCGCCCGATCGGAACCAAACAAGTGCAGAAATGTTCTTTAGAGTCTGATTATTAATAATTATCGAAAAAAAAAGTGGAAATTTCCATTCACGGTTGCTAGCAGACGCAAAATTAACGTTGTGGGAGGAGCCTGTTTTACTAAAATGGCTATAACTCGAGAAGTAAATTAGCTGCCTTCACCAATCTAGATACACATGTGTAGGAGGTCAGTCTGGGGTCACACTAAAAAAATCGCGTCGATTGGCCACATGGTGGCGCTATAACATGAAAGAAACATATAAACACTGGACTTTTTGTCCGAATGACTTGAAATTTGGTATGCAGTGTCTTTGTCCAAGCTGCCATGTATGTCTATGAGGACATTGGCGTATCTCAAAAAACATGGCCGCCATCAGCCAATGAAGTTTGACCACCTATTAGACAAGGTTAATGGAGTCCGATCGGAACAAAACTCAGTAGGCATGTTTGGCTCAAGGCCATAGAGGTCTGTAAAAATTTTGAAAGAAATCGGACACTAGTTGGCGCTAACGAGTTTTAAGGCTCTGTAATCACGTGGTGTTACAAATTTCATCAGAAAATGCATATCATTTGATAGATCTCCTCATGCTGAACAACTTTGCCTCTAGAACCATTGCTGTCAATCAAACCGTTCATTAAATATTTGCGAACATGTTAAAAACCTACTTTTGCGAACTAGTCCCTGGTTTTTCGCCCAATCGGAACCAGACCAGTCTAGGACAATTCTCTGGACTCTCTAGATCAATAATTATCGAAAAAAAGTTGAACTTTTGCATTTGCCTGGCTGTAACAGGGTCATTTAGGAAAGGGGAGGGACAAAAAAACACTCAAAAGCCTATAAATCCTAAACGAAAACTCAGAACTTCACAATAATTGGTGAGCATATGTAACATAACATCATTAACAAGCATGCAAAATGTCATGAAGATCGGACTATAGGTGGCGCTATAACTGTTAAAAAGCTTTGAAAACCATATATTTCCTATGGTAAATTGCTTTGACCAAGTGTCCCAAAAGCCTATATCTTTTAAATGAATGCTATATTCTTAAAAACAAGTCAGAACATGAAATTACTCTTAATAAGCATGAAAAATTTCAGACAGATCAGACAAAATTTGCCTCTATAACAGTTAAAAAGGTGAAAATGATATAACGTCATATTAAGCCAATAAGTGGTATTTTACTGCCCCCTGCTGTCATTTCATCATACTGCTGCCTAATATTGTTATATAATTCATATTTAGACTTTATAAAATCATTATTTTAGCATTTACAATGACATTTTGTCAAAACTCATCTATTGGAGTATTGTGTCACAATTGTGATTGACAATTGTGTCACTGAGATATAGAAATGGAAAACGAAAGTAAAACGGGCATTTAAGCCACGCCCCCGAATACAAATTCACTCATAACTCGAAAACGGAAAGTCGTTGCGCGCTCAAATTTTGATGGTAAGGTCCTCTCCAGGCTCTTGATCGAAACGTGTCGTCACGGGCCTCGGGAGCGCGACCCCCGACTTTGAACAGCCGTAACTCCTGACCCAGACCACCCCGAACCTTGTGTGAGAGCTCGTTGGAAAGGGCCCGTCGTTGGCTAGCTTTGAACAGTCATAAGTCCCGGCCCTAATCGCCCAAAAACAAAGTGATGGTGTCATTCAACAGGGCTCCTCGAGCACTATCTATGCTCTGAGTTTCAGAATATTTCGCGTTCTGGTTCCCGAGATATAAGTGAAAAACCAAATTCCCATTCATTCACTCATTCATTCAAACACTTCAATTGTAAAATGCAAGCTATAATACCACTTTTGTCCACTTGAGGGAGCAGTAGGATTACACATTACGTTTTCATTAGCTTTCAGTATTGGGAAACAAACAAATGCTTTAAACAGCAATCTTTTTTATTATAATTGGACTGTAGCTATCGATTATTTTAGTAATCGAGTATTCTATTCAAGTAATCGGATAAAAAAATTGTGGTAAAAAATAGATTCAAGTTAACAACAGCCTTTAAAATTACTTAAAATACAAATATATAATAACAAGCCACAATAATTGGTTCAAGTAAAGTATCAAAGTAAGTAATTATATTGGTTTTACTGAAGAACACTGTTAAAATATACCCATGTAAAATAAATTATATAAACTAATATAAACATAACTTATGTACATAAATAACAAATGCCTGCAGAGGGCGCCAGCGGCCTGGTTGTTGTTACACTAAGCCTGGCATTATCAAATCCTTGTTTAATATTGTCCAAACAATTAATTCAAATGTCAACTTAACCTTTAATATTTGGCCACTTCTGTACGATAGAAATGCTACAGTCACTGTAATTTCTTGAACGAGAACATGTGCACATCAAAACACGCAAACTCAGAGCAAGAGTTTAAACTTATATTTTGAAATCGCAATGTTTAAACTTTTATTTTGAAATTGCGATGAACAGCAGTTTGAGAAACCCAGATGTGCTCCACAAATGATAACAGTGCAACTATGAAACACAAACTGCGTCCGACTTGCGTTCCCATATTTGCACGTCATTGGAAACCTAAATAAACAGCACTGCAGAGACTGAGTTTGCTTGGAGCAGCGTTTACTGTGGACGGAGCTGAGGTAATTTTAACATGTAGGCTAATCTGCACTCATGTAATTGAAGCGTCTTCTCTGTGAAAAAAACAAACAAACAAAAAACAGAGGATATATTTATTTAACTGAATCACAGCCTTTGTGATTTCACAATGGCACTATGCTAAATTATGACTGTACATGGTGGGCTCCAGACTGCGACCAATTGGTCGCATTTTGCGACCATTTTTCCTGCCGGTGCGACCAAATATTTATTTAGGTCGCGCTGGCGCGACCACAACGTTGCCGAGCAGCGAATCCAAACAAAATGAAAGCGGAACGAAAATGCGCTAACTTACTCCTTTATGCTTCACAGACCGTTTATTAGTTTGAATCAATAATAGACAGCGCAGCCCATAGATATAATATATAAACGCGTTTATATATGATATCTATGGCGCAGCCTATGAGCGCAGCAGCCCGAACTTGCCAGTCGCGGGCCGATCTCGATCACGCGACACTGTTACTAGGAGATCCAGACTCTGGAGATCCAGTGAAGAAATCCATTGAATTCGCCTCAGAATTAATAACATAATCAGATATCAGATCAAACAGCGCTGATGTGGAAACCAGGAGAAACACTGGGCTTTCAGACCACAAATCAGCGACATTCACCATGGATTTAATGTAGTAACTGTAACCATAATGTGACAGAAATAGTCAAACGCTTACAAGTACTAACTGTTAGGCTACTCATCTTTTTCCAGCACTTCAAAACTATCATATAGAAATGTTATTTTTAATGTGATGACCAACACATTTTTTTTGTTCATCCTTCAAAAATGGTCTTATTTAAACTCTTATTTATACACTTATTTAAAAATAATAAAATAAATAAATTACCATTGTAAACAGTAGGATGCTTATTGGCTATTTTCACTCCCTAATATAATTTATTTCACTCGGTTTGCTTTTTAATTAATATTAAGACATTATGAATGATAATAATTAAAGTTAATTTCATCTACACCCTAAACTAAGCTTAGTGCTTTATTGTCAGCCCCAGTGCTACCAGATATTTTTTTGTAAAACTCAGTGTCTGCGGTGCCGCTGCCCTCAGATGTTAGTCTGGTGCCTGTGAACTTAAAATAAAACTGCACATTGTAATATCTGTACATTAAGTCTATTTATTATTAAATAATAAATAAATAATTTGTCAGTAGTTATTTTGGGGGAAATTTGAATAATTGCATTGCAAGTTGATTTAAGGTGTGCCCCTAAATTTTCAGTCAGGGGCTACAGCGCTCCTAGTAAAAAAAGTTAGTCTGGAGCCCTGTTTAAATATCGCGTTGTCCTAGAAAACTGTAATTCTGCGGTTGTTGGATTCTCATCTGTGGAATGCACCACTTTCAGTATTTTGCCAATTACTCGAGGGGTAAATTGCAATCAAGGATTTTTTTAAATCGAGTACTTGACTATAATCGAGGAATCTTTACAGCCCTATACTGGTAACATAGTTTTATATTATTAGATCACAAAGAAATGCCTATTTTTATACAATTAAATATATTTTCTCAATAACATATCCAAAAAACATATTTGTGTGTGTGTGTGTGTGTAAGCATGCATTATTGAGTTAACATGGAAAGACTGGTTTGATTTAGTGCAGAAAACTGGTGCAAATCATGAAGTTTAAAGTGAAAGTGAGCCAATAAGTGGTCTTCTACTGGCTTCTGCTGGCCATTCTACTTATTAATGAAGTCTTTTCACATGTGCTTTTGGATTCATTCATATTTAGAGTAGACACAAAAAAAATCACTTGTATAACAATAACTATTATAACACAATCATATTTTGTCAGTGTTTATCACTTCATTTGCACTGACACTTCACATAATTGCTAGTAATGTGGTAAATCATGGTAAATCACGCTAGAAACATGGTAAGTCATAGTAAATAATAGTAGAATGTGGTGTATCAAGGTAAATCATGTAAGAATCCTAGTAAATCATTCTAGAACGTGGTATATCATGCTAGAACATGGTAAATCATGGTAAACTATGCTAGAACAGGGTAAATCATGGTAAACCATCATAAATCATGATGAACTATGGTAAATCATTTTAGAATGTGGTATATCATGGTAAATCATGCTAGAACATGATCTTTTCCATCTATGATGTCAGTGGTTACATGCTTGCTAAATAAAACTTAATAACTTTTTATGCTTTTGTGCTTTAAGGCCTTAAAGGCCTTAATTGCTTGAACCCCGATAAATGCTGCTTGCAGCTTTAATTATTATTATTATTATTATTCCGCCCTAAAACGCATCGTGCAGACCAAACCGTAAGAGCTGGAACCTTGAAACTTTGCCAAATGGTAGTCCTCAATTTGGGGAGAACCTATCAAAGTATGACCCAGATTGGCCCATAGGTGGCGCTACAATGACCACATTTACTAAATTGCTCACAACTCCTAGACAGTTTGTCCTAGATTGTCCATTTTAGCATCACTGTGATCCCTGGATCCAGACGGGCAAAATGGCTATCTCCAAATTCACCTACGAGCAAAAAAAAATTGTTATGGCCAATTTTGTCAAAAACCTACTTTTGCGAACTAGTCCCTGGTTTTTGGCCCAATCGGAACCAGACCAGTCTAGCACAGTTCTCTGGACTCTCTAGATCAATAATTATTGAAAAAAAGTTGAACTTTTGCATTTGCCTGGCTGTAACAGGGTCATTTAGGAAAGGGGAGGGACAAAAAAACACTCAAAAGCCTATACAACCTAAGGGAAAACCCCAAACTTCACGAAAATCGATGAGCAGATGTGTCAGACCATGGTGAAGAAGCATGCCAAGTTTCGTGAAGATCGGACAATAGGTGGCGCTATAACTGTCCAAAATGTCTCTTCTTATTAGGGGTTCAAGCACGAAGTGCTGAAACCCTATTGTAATTGTACTGATTTTTATTATTATTATTATTATTATTATTATTATTATTATTATTATTCCGCCCTAAAACGCATCGTGCAGACCAAACCGTAAGAGCTGGAACCTTGAAACTTTGCCAAATGGTAGTCCTCAATTTGGGGAGAACCTATCAAAGTATGACCCAGATTGGCCCATAGGTGGCGCTACAATGACCACATTTACTAAATTGCTCACAACTCCTAGACAGTTTGTCCTAGATTGTCCATTTTAGCATCACTGTGATCCCTGGATCCAGACGGGCAAAATGGCTATCTCCAAATTCACCTACGAGCAAAAAAAAATTGTTATGGCCAATTTTGTCAAAAACCTACTTTTGCGAACTAGTCCCTGGTTTTTGGCCCAATCGGAACCAGACCAGTCTAGCACAGTTCTCTGGACTCTCTAGATCAATAATTATTGAAAAAAAGTTGAACTTTTGCATTTGCCTGGCTGTAACAGGGTCATTTAGGAAAGGGGAGGGACAAAAAAACACTCAAAAGCCTATACAACCTAAGGGAAAACCCCAAACTTCACGAAAATCGATGAGCAGATGTGTCAGACCATGGTGAAGAAGCATGCCAAGTTTCGTGAAGATCGGACAATAGGTGGCGCTATAACTGTCCAAAATGTCTCTTCTTATTAGGGGTTCAAGCACGAAGTGCTGAAACCCTATTGTAATTGTACTGATTTTTATTATTAGGGGTTCAAGCACGAAGTGCTGAAACCCTATTGTAATTGTACTGATTTTTATTATTATTATTATTATTATTATTATTTTCCCCTAAAACGCATCGTGCAGACCAAACCGTAAGAGCTGGAACCTTGAAACTTGGCCAAATGGTAGTCCTCAATTTGGGGAGAACCTATCAAAGTATGACCCCGATTGGCCCATAGGTGGCGCTATAGCAACCAAAAGCGCGAAACTGCTCATAACTACTAGACCGTATGACATAGACTCAAGTGTCTTATATCATTGGAAAGCTGGACGCCTGACGAACAAAACGTATATCTCCGATTTCATTTCCGCCATGATAGATTTTCCGCCATTTTGAATTTTGTCAAAAACATACTTTTGCGAACTAGTCCTAGGTTTTTCGCCCGATCGGAACCAAACCAGTGCAGAAATGTTCTCTAGAGTCTGATTATCAAAAACTATCGAAAAAAAGTTGAAATTTCGACTCACGGACGGTAAGGGGCGCCAAAACGTACGTTGTGGGCGGGGCCTATTTTACTAAAATGGCTATAACTCCAGAAGTAAATGAGGTATCTTCACCAAACTTGGTACACATGTGTAAGAGGTCAATCTGAGGTCACAGTAAAAAA
The DNA here is from genome assembly GCF_963993115.1 of Abramis brama. NCBI lineage: Eukaryota > Metazoa > Chordata > Actinopteri > Cypriniformes > Leuciscidae > Abramis > Abramis brama. The sequence continues at coordinate 19,179,120 of NC_139971.1, forward strand.
AACCGCGGCAATTGGCCACATGGTGGCGCTATAACATGAAAAAAACATAAAACAGGCTATAACCACCTGACCATTAGTCCGATTGACTTGAAAATTGGTATGCAGTGTCTTGGTCCAAGGTGCCATGTATGTGTATGAGGACATTGGCGTATCTCGAAAAACATGGCCGCCATCGGCCAATGAAGTTTGAGCACCTATTAGACAAGGTTAACGGAGGCCGATCGGAACGAAACTCGATGGGCATGTTCGACTCAAGGCCATAGAGGTCTGTAACAATTTTGAAAGAAATCGGCCACTAGTTGGCGCTAACGAGTTTTACAGCTCTGTAATCACGTGGTGTTACAAATATCCACACAATATGCATATCATTTGATAGATCTCCTCATCCTGAACAACTTTGCCTCAAGAACCATTGCTGTCAATCAAACCGTTCATTAAATATTCGCAAACATGTTAAAAACCTACTTTTGCGAACTAGTCCTAGGTTTTTCGCACGATTGGAACCAGACCAGTCTAAGACAATTCTCTGGACTCTCTAGATCAACAACTATCAAAAAAAAGTTGAACTTTTGCATTTGGATGGCTGTAATAGGGTCATTTATAAAATGGGCGTAGCAAAATACACTAAAAAGCCTATAAATCCTAAATGAAAACTCAGAACTTCACAAAAATTGGTGAGCATATGTGACATAACATCATTAACAAGCATGCCAAATTTTATGGAGATCGGACTATAGGTGGCGCTATAACTGTTAAAAAGCTTTAAAACCATATATTTCCTATGGTACATTGCCTGTATTGGCTGTAAAAGGTCTTTTCCATCTATTATGTCAGTGGTTACATGCTTGCTAAATAAAACCTGATAACTTTTGATGCTTTTGTGCTTAAAAACCCTTAAAGGCCTTAATAGCTTGAACCCCGATAAATGCTGCTTGCAGCTTTAATTATTATTATTATTATTATTATTCCGCCGTAAAACGCATCGTGCAGCCCAAACCGTAAGAGCTGGAACTTTGAAACTTTGCCAGATGGTAGTACAAAAATCGAGGAAAGGTTCAGAGATTATGACCCCGATTGGCCCATAGGTGGCGCTATAACAACCAAAAGCGCGAAACTGCTCATAACTCCTAGACCGTATGTCGTAGACTCAAGTGTCTTATATCATTGGAAAGCTGGACGCCTGACGAACAAAACGTATATCTCCGATTTCATTTGCGCCATGATAGATTTTCCGCCATTTTGAATTTTGTCAAAAACCTACTTTTGCGAACTAGTCCCTGGTTTTTCACCCAATTGGAACCAAACCAGTGCAGAAATGTTCTCTGGAGACTGAATATCAATAATTATCGAAAAAAAGTTGAAATTTCGATTCACGGTCGCTAAGGGTCGCCAAAACGTGCGTTGTGGGAGGGGCCTATTTTACTAAAATGGCTATAACTCCCGAAGTAAATGAGGTATCTTCACCAAACTTGGTACACATGTGTATGAGTTCAATCTGGGGTCACATTAAAAAAATCGCGACGATTGGCCTCATGGTGGCGCTATAACATGAAAAAAACATAAATCAGGCTATAACCACCTGACCGTTAGTCCGATTGACTTGAAAATTGGTATGCAGTGTCTTGGTCCAAGGTGCCATGTATGTGTATGAGGACATTGGCGTATCTCAAAAAACATGGCCGCCATCGGCCAATGAAGTTTGAGCACCTATTAGACAAGGTTAACGGAGGCCGATCGGAACAAAACTCAATGGGCATGTTCGGCTTATGGCCCTAGAGGTCTGTAAGAATTTTGAAAGAAATCGGCCACTAGTTGGCGCTAACGAGTTTTACGGCTCTGTAATCACGTGGTGTTACAAATATCCACACAATATGCATATCATTTGATAGATCTCCTCATCCTGAACAACTTTGCCTCAAGAACCATTGCTGTCAATCAAACTATTCATTAATTATTTACGAATATGTTAAAAACCTACTTTTGCGAACTAGTCCTAGTTTTTTTGCCCGATCGGAACCAGACCAGTCTAGGACAATTCTCTGGACTCTCTAGATCAATAATTATCGAAAAAAAGTTGAACTTTTGCATTTGGATTGCTGTAATAGGGTAATTTATAAAATGGGCGTGGCAAAATACACTCAAAAGCCTATAAATCATAAATGAAAACTCAGAACTTCACAAAAATTGGTCAGCATATGTGACATATCATCATTAACAAGCATGCAAAATTTTATAGAGGTCGGACCAAAGGTGGCGCTATAACAGTTAAAAGGCTTTTAAACCATATGTTTCCTATGGTAAACTGCCTGTATTGGCTGTAAATGGTCTTTTCCATCTCTGATCATATAATTTTCATATCATAATGTTCAAAACTAGTGCAATACAATTCTCTGGACTCACTAGATCAATAATTGTCAGAAAAAGTTGAACTACTTCATTTGGATAGCTATAATAGGTTTACTTCAAAATGTGGCCTTTACCAAGTGTCCCCGAAAGCCTATATCTCTTTAATCAATGCTCAGACCTTCTTAAAAACAAGTCAGAACGTGTGAAATATCACCCTGAACAAGGATGAAAAATTTCAGACAGATCGGACAAAATTTGCCTCTATAACAGTTAAAAAGGTGAAAATGATATGAATTAATGGCATGTTAAGCCAATAAGTGGTATTTTATTTCCTCCTGCTGTTTAAAATAGTAATTTTGTCATATTGGTATTGGTATCAGCCATAGTAAATCATGATAAACTATGGTAAATCATGCTAGAATGTGTTATATCATGTTAAATCATGCTAGAACATGGTCTTTCCCATCTATGATGTCAATGATTGAAAAAACAACAACAACAACAACATTTGCCTGTGTGTGTGTGGTACAAATATAACAGATTTTATTTTCCAACATGAAAACAAACATAACAGAGTGCTAGTGCACAAACAATAACCTACAATGATAATGGGTGAGAGGGGAACTTAAATACACAGATCAAGACAAGGACAACAGGTGACGGTTATGATGATGAGGAGCAGGTGATGATGATGATGAGGGTGATGAGGAGCAGGTGCAGGTGATGACGACAGATGGTGAATGTGATGAAGACAGAAGGTGAATATGATGAAGGTGAATGTGACACTAATATCACTGAAACATTTGTGTGTGTGTGTGTGTGTGTGTGTGTGTGTGTGTGTGTGTGTGTGTGTGTGTGTGTAAAATGCATTATGGAGTTAAAATGGAAAAACTGGTTTGTTTTAGTGCAGAAAAATGGTGAAAATCAAGAAGTTTAAAGTGAAAGTGTGCCAATATGTGGTCTTCTACTGCTCTCTGCTGGCCATTCTACTTATTAATGAAGTCTACTCACATGCTTTTACATTCATTAGACACTAAAAATCACTTATATAACAATAAGACACTAAAAAATCACTTATATAACAATTACTATTGTAGCACAATCATGCTAGAATCATAATAAATAATACTAGAATGTGGTAAATTGTTGTGGGAGGAGCCTATTTTACTAAAATGGCTATAAGTCAAGAAGTAAATGAGATATCTTCACCAAACTCAGTACACATGTGTATGGGTTCAATTTGAGGTCACAGTAAACAATTTTATGGAGATCGGACCATAGGTGGCGCTATAACTGTTAAAAAGCTTTAAAACCATATATTTCCTATGGTACATTGCCTGTATTGGCTGTAAATGGTCTTTTTCATCTATTATGTCAGTGGTTAGATGCTTGCTAAATAAAACTAATAACTTTTGATGCTTTTGTGCTTAAAGGCCTTAAAGGCCTTAACTGCTTGAACCCCGATAAATGCTGCTTGCAGCTTTAATTATTATTATTATTATTAGGGGTTCAAGCACGAAGTGCTGAAACCCTATTGTAATTGTCCTGATTTTTATTATTATTATTCTCCTGTAAAACGCATCGTGCAGCCCAAACCGTAAGTGCTGGAGACTTGAAACTTTGCCAGATGGTAGTACAAAAATCGAGGAGAAGTTATCAAATTATGACCCCGATTGGCCAATAGGTGGCGCTATAGTAAGCAAAAGTACGAAATCGCTAATTACTCCTAGACGGTTTGTCGTAGACTCAAGTGTCTTATATCACTGTAATCCTTGGCTCAAGACGGGCAAAACGTATATCTCCGATTTCATTTCCGGTATGCAAATTTTTCCGCCATTTTGAATTTTGTCAAAAACCTACTTTTGCAAAGTAGTCTGTGGTTTTTCGCCCGATCGGAACCAAACAAGTGCAGAAATGTTCTTTAGAGTCTGATTATTAATAATTATCGAAAAAAAAAGTGGAAATTTCCATTCACGGTTGCTAGCAGACGCAAAATTAACGTTGTGGGAGGAGCCTGTTTTACTAAAATGGCTATAACTCGAGAAGTAAATTAGCTGCCTTCACCAATCTAGATACACATGTGTAGGAGGTCAGTCTGGGGTCACACTAAAAAAATCGCGTCGATTGGCCACATGGTGGCGCTATAACATGAAAGAAACATATAAACACTGGACTTTTTGTCCGAATGACTTGAAATTTGGTATGCAGTGTCTTTGTCCAAGCTGCCATGTATGTCTATGAGGACATTGGCGTATCTCAAAAAACATGGCCGCCATCAGCCAATGAAGTTTGACCACCTATTAGACAAGGTTAATGGAGTCCGATCGGAACAAAACTCAGTAGGCATGTTTGGCTCAAGGCCATAGAGGTCTGTAAAAATTTTGAAAGAAATCGGACACTAGTTGGCGCTAACGAGTTTTAAGGCTCTGTAATCACGTGGTGTTACAAATTTCATCAGAAAATGCATATCATTTGATAGATCTCCTCATGCTGAACAACTTTGCCTCTAGAACCATTGCTGTCAATCAAACCGTTCATTAAATATTTGCGAACATGTTAAAAACCTACTTTTGCGAACTAGTCCCTGGTTTTTCGCCCAATCGGAACCAGACCAGTCTAGGACAATTCTCTGGACTCTCTAGATCAATAATTATCGAAAAAAAGTTGAACTTTTGCATTTGCCTGGCTGTAACAGGGTCATTTAGGAAAGGGGAGGGACAAAAAAACACTCAAAAGCCTATAAATCCTAAACGAAAACTCAGAACTTCACAATAATTGGTGAGCATATGTAACATAACATCATTAACAAGCATGCAAAATGTCATGAAGATCGGACTATAGGTGGCGCTATAACTGTTAAAAAGCTTTGAAAACCATATATTTCCTATGGTAAATTGCTTTGACCAAGTGTCCCAAAAGCCTATATCTTTTAAATGAATGCTATATTCTTAAAAACAAGTCAGAACATGAAATTACTCTTAATAAGCATGAAAAATTTCAGACAGATCAGACAAAATTTGCCTCTATAACAGTTAAAAAGGTGAAAATGATATAACGTCATATTAAGCCAATAAGTGGTATTTTACTGCCCCCTGCTGTCATTTCATCATACTGCTGCCTAATATTGTTATATAATTCATATTTAGACTTTATAAAATCATTATTTTAGCATTTACAATGACATTTTGTCAAAACTCATCTATTGGAGTATTGTGTCACAATTGTGATTGACAATTGTGTCACTGAGATATAGAAATGGAAAACGAAAGTAAAACGGGCATTTAAGCCACGCCCCCGAATACAAATTCACTCATAACTCGAAAACGGAAAGTCGTTGCGCGCTCAAATTTTGATGGTAAGGTCCTCTCCAGGCTCTTGATCGAAACGTGTCGTCACGGGCCTCGGGAGCGCGACCCCCGACTTTGAACAGCCGTAACTCCTGACCCAGACCACCCCGAACCTTGTGTGAGAGCTCGTTGGAAAGGGCCCGTCGTTGGCTAGCTTTGAACAGTCATAAGTCCCGGCCCTAATCGCCCAAAAACAAAGTGATGGTGTCATTCAACAGGGCTCCTCGAGCACTATCTATGCTCTGAGTTTCAGAATATTTCGCGTTCTGGTTCCCGAGATATAAGTGAAAAACCAAATTCCCATTCATTCACTCATTCATTCAAACACTTCAATTGTAAAATGCAAGCTATAATACCACTTTTGTCCACTTGAGGGAGCAGTAGGATTACACATTACGTTTTCATTAGCTTTCAGTATTGGGAAACAAACAAATGCTTTAAACAGCAATCTTTTTTATTATAATTGGACTGTAGCTATCGATTATTTTAGTAATCGAGTATTCTATTCAAGTAATCGGATAAAAAAATTGTGGTAAAAAATAGATTCAAGTTAACAACAGCCTTTAAAATTACTTAAAATACAAATATATAATAACAAGCCACAATAATTGGTTCAAGTAAAGTATCAAAGTAAGTAATTATATTGGTTTTACTGAAGAACACTGTTAAAATATACCCATGTAAAATAAATTATATAAACTAATATAAACATAACTTATGTACATAAATAACAAATGCCTGCAGAGGGCGCCAGCGGCCTGGTTGTTGTTACACTAAGCCTGGCATTATCAAATCCTTGTTTAATATTGTCCAAACAATTAATTCAAATGTCAACTTAACCTTTAATATTTGGCCACTTCTGTACGATAGAAATGCTACAGTCACTGTAATTTCTTGAACGAGAACATGTGCACATCAAAACACGCAAACTCAGAGCAAGAGTTTAAACTTATATTTTGAAATCGCAATGTTTAAACTTTTATTTTGAAATTGCGATGAACAGCAGTTTGAGAAACCCAGATGTGCTCCACAAATGATAACAGTGCAACTATGAAACACAAACTGCGTCCGACTTGCGTTCCCATATTTGCACGTCATTGGAAACCTAAATAAACAGCACTGCAGAGACTGAGTTTGCTTGGAGCAGCGTTTACTGTGGACGGAGCTGAGGTAATTTTAACATGTAGGCTAATCTGCACTCATGTAATTGAAGCGTCTTCTCTGTGAAAAAAACAAACAAACAAAAAACAGAGGATATATTTATTTAACTGAATCACAGCCTTTGTGATTTCACAATGGCACTATGCTAAATTATGACTGTACATGGTGGGCTCCAGACTGCGACCAATTGGTCGCATTTTGCGACCATTTTTCCTGCCGGTGCGACCAAATATTTATTTAGGTCGCGCTGGCGCGACCACAACGTTGCCGAGCAGCGAATCCAAACAAAATGAAAGCGGAACGAAAATGCGCTAACTTACTCCTTTATGCTTCACAGACCGTTTATTAGTTTGAATCAATAATAGACAGCGCAGCCCATAGATATAATATATAAACGCGTTTATATATGATATCTATGGCGCAGCCTATGAGCGC